>NW_024465369.1:30217500-30872500 GCF_017591425.1 Ochotona curzoniae
TTACATTAAAAAGAGAACAGAAGTGTCAACAGATGGCCTTTGTGATGTGCAGTGATACTATATTGGCACAAAAGTTATTCCAACTATAGGAATAGTTGCTGATAAGAACACCCCCCCCCACACACACACACACACACTGTGCAGGGTGTGTGAAATCCAGCCCTCTGCACATCCAAGACCAGATGAGGCTTTGCTCTGCAGTGTCCTGGGTGCTGCTGGATGCTTATCGGCAGAATCCCTGACATCTTCCCATTAGGGGCCATTAGCAGACCATCAAAACTGTCTGCAGACATCCACAAATATGCCAGTGCTTAGGGAAGGGGGTGAGCAGGCAAAAATCCCTTCAGTTGAGGACCACAGCTCTAAGGGTTAGTAACAAGCAAGGAAAGGAACTAGATGTCCTTTCATGTATCAAATTTCTGGCCAGCCCAGTCACCAAGAACTAAAATTGCCCACAGGACAAACAAAGGAACATGGATAATTCTAAAACTGGATGACCTGCTTGCAATGTTCAAGCCAAGTCAACTACCCTCAGGAAAAGAACAAAAAGGAGGGAGGTGAGGTCAAAAGGAAGGAAAGGGAAATCGTGCAGCCCTGTGGGGCCTCAGCTAATGTTAAGAGCAGGGCTCTGACAGAACCCCAGATCATGGCAGGTGCTGGATGGGGGCTGGGCTCATGAGAAAGAACACCGCATGACTGTCGCCTGCGTGCAGAGGCCATGTCATTTACAGCGTCACTGCCCTGACACTATTATTGAACAGACGCAGAACGTGAGATACGACAGGGACAGGTAGGGGACACAGCCTGCTCTATCTCAAGCGCCTGCAACCTCCTGGAAACAACAATAAAAAGGTTATATGGGCTGACAAGCAGGTGTGTACCGTTCAAGTGTTTGTGTACGGCATCAGGTGCTTGCACTGCAAAGCAGCTACAGAGATTCTGAGGCTTTAACAGGAACAGTCTGCTTGTCCACAAGGGGTTGGGCTGGGAACTATACACAAAGCAAGGGCACACCAGAGTCACAAAGAGACAATCTTACATCTGCTGATTCACTCCCCAGATGGCAACCACTAGAGCTGGGTCAGGCAGAAGCCTGCAGCCAGCAGCTTCCACATGGCATGGGCCAACTTGGGCCAACTTCCACTGCTTTCCAGGCACATTAGCAGGGAGTGGGATTGGAAGTGTAGCATCCAAGATGTGAGCCAATGCTAATGAGATGTTGTCCTTGTAGGCAACAGTTTAGCCTGCTAAAACAACAATGATGAACTCAAGGCATCCTTTAAAACAAGCATCAGAGAGGTACATAGAAAGTATATTCTGTGCCCATCAAGGTTATTCCACCTTCTTCCACGGACCACTGGAAGGAAAGAA
The DNA here is from genome assembly GCF_017591425.1 of Ochotona curzoniae. Lineage (NCBI taxonomy): Eukaryota > Metazoa > Chordata > Mammalia > Lagomorpha > Ochotonidae > Ochotona > Ochotona curzoniae. Next base: position 30,218,872 of record NW_024465369.1, read on the forward strand.
ACTATCACTCAAAGAGGACCATGGGGTAAACAGGCAGGAAATGAACCCATACCAGAATCCAGAAAAGAATAGGAGGGCCTCAAGCCCCTGCTGAAAGGGAGGGTGTTCTGGGTCCACAGGGCATGCAAGACACAGCCAACTCACCTGCAGTCTGGTGCAAAACCACTCAAGTTCTGGGTCCCTGCACCCACATTGGGAAACCCAGACACAGTTCCTGGCTCCTGGCTTCAGCCTAGCCCAGGTTCAGCTGTTGCAGGTATTTGGAAAATCAAACACAGGACGGAAGATACATGTTTCTCTCCCCGCCCCTTTCAAACAAAAAATATGTAAAAATTGCATTCAAGTTTCCTTTGAAACCTGTGGGTAGGGGAGAGGTAACATATCAATCAATGAATAGAGGGGGTGCACAATTGATAAAGTGAGTGATGAAAAGAACTGGCATATAGGTGATGGGTATGTGGTAGTTACTATAAACTTCGTCCTTGTTGCAGTCTGAGACTTTTTCTGAGGAAATGATAAATTTAAGAAGCTCACAGAGGAGTGCCTGGGTTTGAACCCCAGCTCCAGCTCCTGGTTTCAGCTTCGTGTTTATGCTGTTCATGTCAGTAGCAGCAAATGATGACTCAAGGAATGAACTGGTGCCACCCACACAGAAGACCCAGACTGAGATGCAGCTCCCAGCTTCAGCCCAGGCTGCCCAGTGTGTGTATTTCAGTGACTGATCCAGTGGGCAGGAGTTCTCTCTTTCCACCTCTCCAAGAAGCAACAACAAAAATTCTGAATATACTTTTTAATAATAACTGGTGTATTTTATGAGTAACACAAGGGGAGATTTTGGTACAACATTAAAATAACAGGATATAAATACACTGTGTATAACAAAACCTCAAATTTAAAATACATGTAAATCCAAAACCTTAATTGTGGTTATCTTTTGGAAATGAAATGAATGACTTTTATTTTCTTCTTTTTGTTTTTCTACATTTTCTGACTTTTATTCAATGAAAAAATATTTTTGCAATCAAAAACATGTAACTTATAATATTACATTTTTAAAATTCTGAAGATAAGCCTAAATTACTATACTGAATAACTGGATGTAAATAAATTTTACAACAGTGAATTTTCGGTATGCAGCTTCAACTGCTCCAGTGGCATTTGTTTGAGAAAGCTACACAGTAAATGACGAACTTCTAAGCAATCCAATGATTCTGGCAAACTAAGGCAGAGAAAACAAGGAAATGTGTTTCATCAGTTAGAATTTTAAGCACATTTTTAAAATCCAAGCTCCCAATCATGTCATTCTCCAAGTCCCGTACTATCTGCCTGAGTTAGCACCACGTGCTCCCTGGGGCCACCATAGTCCTTCATGGCGATGTTCTCACAGAAGCCCCCTTTGGACTCCAGCAATGCCCACAGCTTGTTACGCCTATCCACCTCCCACTGCCCAGTGCATACAACTCACCGACTACATCCTGAGGCAAGCACAGAGACAGACCCAATGAATCCAATGCTGCAGAAAGAGGGGATCCAGGCCCCTTGTTCTCCCTTGTGACAGTGAGCAGGTCACACAAGCCCTGGCTGTAAGGCAGAAGCACTGGTCTCACTACACTTACAGCCCCTGCAGGAACACTTCACAACATTATAGATCTGTCAGACAGTCAACATCCCACAGCTTCTGGTAAAAATAAGGGAATGAAAACCAAGAGGCTTTTCTATTTTAAGGATATCTTTAAAGATACAGTGTTCTAAAGCAGTGATTACTGTCACAAAGAGAAAGCCCATACATCTTCCCATGCTTCTCAGCAGGCACTGGGACACAGGCAGGAAGACCAATGGCAACCTGCCTCAAGAGCAGAAAGACACAACAATGCCACAATTTGGGTCCACAGTCTTGAGCATAACTCCGTGAGAATCCACTCACCCTGTCAGCCTCACCAAGATTCTGTCTGCCTTACCAAGCATAGCTTCTCATACACAGAGCCAGTTGGAGAGCTGTGAACACTGCTAGCAACTCAAAAAGAACATAGCAAAGCTACTTCCTAGCTAAGTAACTGATCAATGTTGTATTACCATCTCCTCTAAGTACTGGTGAATTGCTGCCCTATGACAGTGAGCCTATATTACATCACTTTTATTTTTCACTTTCTGTATTTTTAATTATTGCATTAAAGTACCAATTACACAAGCACCGAAATATGTACATAAACCTGCAACTAAGGAAGCAACTAAATATCATTCCAAGCATAATTATTCTTTCAAGTTATGAGAACACACACAACTAAGTAGTTGAGAGTCTTGTCCCTGTAAATGTAATTATCACTCAAGGCAATCATGAATTGAACATCTGTTTCACTTACCACAGAATGAATACAATGCAGAAAACAGCAGTGCATATGGGACAACTATGACCCATGGGATGCTAAGGCTCAGTACACTCCTGTCAGAGCAGACAGACAGACCTTGGGCATCTCAAGGGTGTAAATCACTGTTTTATGAAATGATGAAGAGAAGAAGGAAAGAAGAATCATTTCAGGTAAGTCTTGGAGTGAAAATGACAATGATACTAATCATAGCTAACATTTACTAAGCAATTGTAATGGACCAGTTAACATGTCAGCTGTTTTTGCATGAAATTACTATGTATATGTAGGCACCCACAGTCCAAAAATACAAATACAAAATGCTGCAAAATTTTGGGGGTTGTGGCACGATGGGTCAACAGGTTAATCCTCCACCTTCAAGCATCAGTATCCCATATGGGTGTCAGTTCATGTCCCTGCTGCTTCACTTGTGATCCAGCTCCCTGACTGTGGCTCAGGAAAACAGCAGATATTGGCCCAAGTCACTAGAATCCATGTAGAAGACCCAGAAGACACTCCTAGCTCCTGGCTCTTGACTCCTGGCTTCAGAACGGACCAGCACCAGCCACTGTAGACACTGGGAGAGCGAACCAGTGGATGGAAGATCTTCCTCTGTCTCTCCTTCCCTTTGTAAATCTGCCTTTCCAAAAATAAATAAATAAATAAATAAATCCTTTAAAAAAATTTTTAAGCTGCAAAATCTGAATTTTTGTTACTGCTGCCATGATGTCCAGAATGGTTTCAGATTCTGGAGCACTTTCAAGTCTCAAGATCTGTGGATTACAGATGCTTAACTGGTATAATTAATATGATTATTCCATATTATAAGAACTTTTAGGGACAGTCAGCCAGTAGTGAGTCTCCTATGAGACAGTTCTTGAACCCCGTGCCCACAGGTAAGGATGCTGAGGTTTGGAGCATGACTGATTCACTGGCTCTCAAAGTCCAAGCCTTCAGAAGAAAAAAAAAGGAAGAGTGAAGAGGAAGGGCCCCTAAGAAGGAGAGTGTTGGGAAGGGCAAGAGCAGAGCCAACCCAGGCAGAACAGAAACACACAGACACTGCCTCATGGAGCCAGGGGCCTCTTCTCTGGAGATGGTCTGGGCAGAACAGCAGCAGTATGGTCACACCCTCCAAAGTCAAGGAATAATTATGGAAAGAAAAAAAAAGAAAAATACTATCAAACTAGCTTCCTCACATTGCCTAACAGGAATAAAATTACATATAACATTTCTTCTAATTTTATCATTATTTTCAATTTTTAAAAACTATTGGCATATTTTCAACCCTAATACCTAAGTTGTGGCCAATATATCATGTCATCATCAAGATTTAAGATATGCTAACCTACAGGTCACCCTAGAATGATCAAGTGCCAAGTGTACTTTAAGGAGCAGACAACATCCAAAGAATATGTAAACCTTCTGACTTTCCTGACAGTGGTTACAGCCTTGATTATATTTTCTAATGCAGCATACTACCTGGATTGTGAAGAGAGTTTCTACCTATGTGTGGCCTTAGAAAGCTGCTCAATTACTTCCCTTTCTGCAAATTTTCTAATCTGCATCTCTACTCCCAGTTCCTCTCTGAGATGCCATTCCTCCTTTACACAATGTGGCAGGCACAAGCAGAACTTGCCAATGTCCTCTGCCAGAGCCAAATGCCCTGAACTGCGCACTGCAGGGTTATGGGGCTGGTTCCATGCAATGGGATGCAAGCAGTGATGCCCACCTCTTCCTTGCTGAGCCAGGGAAGCAGGAGTACAAGGCTCACTGGACGTCACCCCTCCTGCTGCTAGAGATGATAGGAGCTGCAGCCACTGGACTGAAGCAGCCAGACATCCTACAGCACAGACAGCTGGCCTGGAGCATCTCCCCATGCTCACAAAGGACTTCCACAGCAAGAAATGTACCTATGTTCAGCTCCTGTGACTCAGGACCTGTTTACTACCATGCCATGGGCTACACTTGCCTGGGAACACACTTAGGGGACAGCCTTGTACCACAACTCCAACTAGAATCATGTTCTCCACCTCCTTCTACTCAAAATAAAAAAAGTTGACTTGCTGTGTTCCATCTTGGTTAAACCTAGGACTCTTGAATTCTGTCCAATCCTCTGCATTCCCAGATCCCAGTGAAGTAAATCCACAGAAATAATTCAATTAATATCTTATTTACAGTAATGAAGCAAATCCCTAGACATTGAAATAATGACAAAAAAAAAAAAACACGACCACAAGAAGAGGCATACTACTTAGGAGAGGGAAGGAAGATTCAATCATAAAGCTAATGTCTTCTAAGATATAAACTTTGGAAACTTTACTCTTACTGTAAGAAGCAAATGTCACTGGAAAAATAACCCCCACTCTGCCCTGCCAGGATGCTCCATGATGATATACCAGCTTGTCATGTATACGAGAGAACACTGGGCATCAGATGGGCATTTGGTACAGCAATTAGGCCCTCCCTGGGATGTCCATATCCTGTATCTGAATGCCTGGTCCCATTCCCAACCCTTTCTCCACTTCCCATCACATTTCCTTTTAACGTGCATGCTGGAAAGCAGAAGGTATTCTTCAAAGACTTGGGTTCCTTATGCCCAGGTGTGTGAGATTTAGAGGAAATTCAGCATCCTGGTTTCAGCCTGGCCCAGCCCTGGTTATTACAGGCATTTAAATGGATAGAAGATTGATTCATATTCCACCTCTCCTCTCTCTCTCTTTTCTCTCTCTCTCTCTTCCTCCCTTCTCCTCTCACTCTCCTTTTTCCCTTTCCTTCTCCTTCTCCAATTTCAAATGAAATAAAAACAAATCAAACATTCTTTTAAAAAATTATATGCACATGCTTCCATTTTTCTGAAGGGTCGTATCACCAGGCACTCAAAACATACTGGTAATCAACACTCTTCACAAACATCATTCACAACTGCAAAAACGCAAAAGCTTGAAGCCACAGGATTGCAGTACAGATATCAAAAGCTCATCGCAAAGGTCCACCATCTCTCCTTTTCCCCAACCCTAGCGAAAGGGGTCCGCACACACAGGCTCAGAAAGTACACATTGTAAAACCTTGTAAAAACCTGTAACTCAAAAATGCTGCAAAATTCATCATCAGTCCCTGGGTCACACCCGCTTCCTACCCTTGAAGATACCCTCTCTCATGCATGGACTACAAGTTAAGCAAACCATCATACTGTGGATAATGGAGCTACAGTCTGAACACAAGGAAAGTGTGCATCTCACTTTTGTTTTCTGTGCAGATATCAGGGAAGGCAAATGCTTCATCAGTTTCAATTGTGAATATTATACAGTTATAAAGAAGACAAAAACAGAAGAGCAAATTAACAGCCCATTTTTCTGCATTCATTTAATCACACTGAAAAAAACCGGAAATTTCATTCTTCTCAACCCAACTAAGAAATCCTATAACTTCAGGATCTCCTCAATCCAATTTAAAAATCCTGCAGCTTCAGGTGGCCCTGTAGCATAGCTGGTTATACAACAGCTTGCAATGCTTGTATCCCTTATCGGAATGCTTGGTTCAAATCCTGACTATTCTATTTCCAGTCAATGTGCCTAGAAGGCAACAGCTAATGGCCCAGTGCCTGGATCCCTGTCACCCATGTGGCAGATGACAGTAGAAATCCAGGATCCTAGCTTTGACCTGGCCCAGACCTAGTAACAGATCTTTAAAAATATTTTTAATAAAACATTTTAGGGGGGGGGCAAGTACTAAAAAGTAGCTGTAAACCTCAACAATGAAAGCATTTTACCTTAGACTAACCTACAAAGCAAAGCCTGACTCTCACTCTCCCGCCCCACTTACTCCAACTCATGACTAAATATGGCAGGGTTGCTCAACACAACCACACACTGCAATCAGAGTGACTCTTCTTCATTTCACGCACATGAGTCAGGAGGAAGTGGTATTAATTATTGGTCAGCACACATCCATCATGCACATGGCACACGTGTGCACCTCTTTATAAAGGTCACTTCTGTTCTAGAGTTTATACAGAGTTCACCAACTCTGGGAACACATAAGCTGGAGGCTCTGTCATTCCAGCCATGCTTTGTACTTTTTGTCTAAACCAGGGGCTCATCACGAATACCACATAGTAGGAAGAACTCTTCTTGGCACCTTAAAAAAATGTGACTTTCTATCTGCATCTGCCTTCTAATGTATTCTAATCATTTCATTTTATTAAGTCATGAGTAACAACCATCTGTCTACATCATAAAACATCATCAACATTCTCTCTTCTGCCCCCTGCCTCTCATTGAGGGAGATCTGACCCCATACTAGCTGCTGGGTGAGAACAGTACATAGCTTATTGGTGCAGCTGTGCGTAAGTAACTCCTCTCTGAGCACAGGGCATTCATGCATACATTCCTCTCCTGAGTTCCGAGAGTAAGATTCAGACACACTCACTCACTGGTTCAACTGTCAGTCAAGTGGCACACTAAAATGAGGATGTGGGTGAAGGTGGCGGGAGCAAGTATTGGCATGGGAAAGGTCAAAAATAACTGCCACACTCCATCACTTCCTTGAGTAAGTGACTTTTTGGGTAGGAGTTGGCTGCAGTTAGGAAGACATGGATTGGGATACTCCCATCCCACGTTATAATGCCCAGGGATGAAGCCCCATTCCACTTCCAATCCAGCATTCCCACATTCTTCACCCTGGAAGGCAGTGGCAATAGTACAAATATATGGGTCCCAGCCACCCAGGCTCTGGGCTTCAGCATGACCTAGCCTGCAATGCAACAATCATTTGGTGGGTAAACCAGCAGGTGGAAGAAACTCACTCTCACTCTCACACACACACACTCTCTCTCTCACTCTCTCTCTCTCTCTCTCTCTCTCTCTCTCTCCCTTTCTTCTTCTGTTCTTTTAAATAAAAGTCCTCTCTCTTAGTTCATCCAGAACCCTTGCCTCCCAATTTTAGAAAAGTTAAAAGTTCTGAGTTGAAGACCACACACTTCTCTTCTACATAAAGTGGCTTATAAAGCAAAGAGTTCCTTCATACCTATGCTTCATAAGCAAAGTGAACATATTTACATAAGCAAGTTACTGAAACTCAACTGTTCTTAACAATGTATCCTCCCCACCGCATCTGCAAACACACAACAATGATTTACTTCCTCAACTCTAATATTTCAATCAATAAAGCCCTTCAACAATAAATCCAGGGGTGAAACCACTGCTTGGGACAGCTACATCTCCCATCTAAGCCTCAGCTGCTCTAGCTTCTGTACTTCTTACTTTCCTTCCTGCCTATAGGCCTGGGAGGCAGAAGGTGATGGATCAAGTTCTTGGGTTTGGGCCACCCAGGGAGAAGACCTAATTAAGTTCCTGGCTTCTAGTCTCATTCAGGCTCAGACCCAAATGTTGCAGGCATTTCAGGAATGGACCAGCGCACAGAAAATCTGTCTACATGTCTCTATTTCTGTCTCTCTGCTTAAAAAAAAAAAAGACAGCGAGAAAGAAAGACTTTTCTTTTAATCAAAATATGGTATGGGGCTATCACTGTGGGTCATACAGTTTCAGCCTCTGCCTGGAACACAATGCACCACATATCAGATCTCTGGCTCAAGCCTAAGCTCCCTGCTTCTGATCCAGCTCACTGCTAAGCACTTGGGCTGCAGCAAATGGTGGCTCAAGGACTTGAATCCTTGTTACCCACGTGGAAAGTCAAGATGGAGTTCCTGGCTCCTGGCTTCCATGTGGCCCACCGATGACTATTACAGCCTTTGCAGAGAGAAGCTGAGATGTGTGTATGTCCCTCTTGCCCTCTGACACTCTTTCAAATAAATAAAGCCAGTTTTTAAAAGATATTTTTAAAGATTTATTCTTATTGGACGTCCAGATATACAGAGAAGAGGAGAGACAGAGAAAGATCTTCCATCCGCTGTTTCACTCCCCAAGCGGCCACAACGGTTGGAACTGAGCCAATCTGAAGCCAGGAGCCAGGAGCTCTTCCAGGTCTCCACGCGGGTGCAGGGTCCCAAGGCTTTGGACCATCCTCGACTGCTTTCTCAGGTCACAAGCAGAGAGCTGGATTGGAAGCGGTTCTGCAGAAATTAGAACTGGTGCCCATATGGAATTAGAACCAGTGCTCATACGGGATCCCAGTGCATTAAAGGCAAGGACTTTAGCCACTAGACTATTGTGCCAGACCCTAAATCCAGTTTTTTAAATTAAACAAGAGTTGTTCTGTCTGCCCAGCTCCCCACACCAACTCTGGCCAAGCCTCGTGACATGGTATCCTCCTTAGTCAAATGCCCCTGGAGCCCTTCAAGATGGGAAAGCCTGGCTTAGCCATCTATAAAGAGAGCTGAAGGTCATGCCAAGGTAACTGCTTAGCATTCCTCAAAAGGCTCCAAACTCCCCAAGATCTTACTTCATGTACTGTGACTAAGCCATGTTTTCACAACTCCAAATATGTTTATAGAGTAGAACTGTAAACTATAGGTAGTTTCTACATAATATTTTTAAAGGCAAATTACAGACAAGTTATACAGGATCAGTGTCAATATAACAACCAATATAATCTCATGACTGACATGGGTCAAGGACTCCCTGACCATCCTCTCCATTATGATCCCCTTGGAGACAATCCAGGCACTGTCCCTTGGGCACAGCTGGTCACTTTTTCCATAGGAATTCATACACACATCCTTGAAACAACAGAAGAGACATGGCACGAGGACAGACGCCAGCACAGCCAGTACTAAGAGACTGCCTCGGCCCAGTCAAATGCAGTACATATATACTCTAATCCATGCCTACTAGACAGGCCTCATCACAGCCCTTCCCACAGGTCCATGGGGTACGCAGGGATATTCCCAGCATTTGGTGCAGGGGCCCGGTATGGATCCATAATGAGAGCAAATGACCAGATGAACCAGGAAATCAGATGGACAGACTCATCAGAACAACATACTGTTGCATGAACAAGGAAGAAAAGAGTAAGGGCTAGAACAAAATCATTTGTGTTCATTTCCACACATGTGGTAGGCAGGCACAATGGTAAGGTCACTGCTTCAGACTCCTACAGCCTGTATTGAAGGGCCTGGGTTCAGGTCCTATCTAGTCCACTTCATACCCAGCCTACAGCTAATGTATCCCCTGGGAAGCAACACACGATAGCCACACTTCCCCTGGGAAGCAACACACGATTGCCACACTCAGGAAGAAGCAGGCAGAGGTCCAGACCCTTGGCTTTATCCTGATAGCAGGTATTTGGGGCATGCACCAGTAGGTAGAAGACTTCTTTCCATACATCATTCTATCTTTCAGACAGAAGAAGAAATTTTTAAAAAGTTTAATCAAACACATATATATTTTTCTCACTACTACACACTTAACATTTGGGTAAAATTGTGTACAAAATTTAAAATAGTTGCCGTCACATGTTCAGCACTTAAAAACAAGTTCACAGTATATTACAGACTACTAAAAAAATTTCACTCCTAACATCATCCTTCCTCAAAAAGGGCTCTTCCTTCTACTTAGAAATGTACAAAAAAAAAAAAAAGAGAGAGACTGAAATATTACACTGAAAACTCTTTACAACTACTATTTCTGAGGGCAATATTTATTATATCAAAAGACTTTAAAAAGTGTCAACAAAAGCAGAATTAAAAATTTATTTTGGGGCCAGTGCTAGTGTAGCAGGTAAAACCACTACCACCTGCAGTCCCAGCATGCCATGTAGGAATCAGTTCGAGTCCCTGTTACTCCACTTTTGATCCAGTGTCCTATTAAATGTGCTTGGGAAAGCAGCAAAGATGGCCCAAGAGCTTGGGTCCCTGTACCCACATGGCTGACACAGAAGGTGGTCCAGAGCCGGGGTAGCCATTGTGGCCACTTGGGAAGTGAGCCAATGCAGAGAGGATCTCTCCATCTCTCCCTTGGTCTTACTCTGCCTCTTAAATAAATCATTTTTTAAAAATGCTTAGAATGATAGTTTTTTTTATTAATATGTGTTTTTCAGGAAGTTTACAAAGATTCCCCATCTGCACGGATTTCAACTTTTTGCATCAAACATCTTCTAACTGCATTTTCCACACATTCATATTTCACTAATGAATATATATGAATTACTTGAAAACTATCTTTAATATTTAAGGTTCCATTCTTTTTTAACTTTTATCTGAGTTTTTTTTTTAAACTGGCACATGAAACTTATACAAATTTTGGGAAGTAACCTGTAGCAGTTAAGACACATCACATATCTGACATCCTTAGTTCAGTCCTCAACTCCATTTCCAATTTCAGCTTCCTGAAACTTCTTGCTCTGAGGGTCAGCAAGTGATAGGCCAAGTTCTCTGGTCCCTGCCACCACTGGGTGAGACCTGGGTGAGTATCTGGCTGCTGACTTCAGCCTGGCCCAGTTCAAAATTCTGCAAGCATTCATTTGATGGAATGAATCAGCAGATAGAACCTATCTCTCTCTCTGTCTCGCCAACGTAAGTAAAAATGTTCTTTACTCATCCGACTATGCCGTAGAATGTAAACACTTATTCCTGCCATCTAGAACTAAGTATGCATTAATCAAGCATGCCCCAACTTTCCCAACTGTCACTCTCCCCAGCTTCTGGGAACCACTGCTCTGCTTTCAACTGCTATGAGATCAACTTTTCAAAGACCACAGCAGAGTGGGGATCATGCAGTGTTTGTCTATCTGCGCCTGGCTTATCTCACTTAACACACAAAAGTCCACAGAAAATGCACATATTGAAAAAAATTATTCTTAGACTTCCATTTTTACACCTTTTAAAATTTCATAAACTTTGTTGAAGATCTTGAAATGATGTTGCTTTCAATGAGTCACAAATGAAAAGTATTCAAAAACCCAGTAAGTTCATCAACGTGAAAATAATTCAATTACGATACACGCAAAAAGCAAAATACTTGACAGCCATTTTGTGTCCATGTGGGAAAACGACCTAATGTTGCCAGATAAAAGGAACCTCTGAAATTCCACAGGCTAATTAAGCCAGCAGAGCACACCAGATCACAGGCATCCCAGAGTGTGGACTGAGCCCGCTGCTGAGGCTCCCATCTTAACCCTGCCCCCGCCCCCTCACTGCTCAGCTGCCTAAGGCAAGTCCCTCCATTTTGCTGAGCCTCCACCAGGGGTGATGCGGACACCTGCCTTCAGGGTAGTAATGAATACATGACAGAGGTACACACAGTAACAAAACAGCATGCCTGCCCACCAAAACCCAAGTGCATTTTTCACCTAAGTCAATCATCCTTCCATCAGGTTGCTTTTAAAAAGACATGCATGCACACAAAGGTCACATATGTATAATTCCATTTTTAATACCCAGAACCACTGAATCATTCAAACAGGAAAGCTGGTTGGTAGATCACAGTGGCTGGGAGAGGAGAAAACAGAGAAGGCATGCTGTAAGGGCAAGTGGCAAAGGCAGATGGAAACATCTGGAACTATACAAGTGTAGTTGTTTCCACAATGTAGTATATCAAATGCCACTGGTTTGCTCCTTTTAACAGGGATGACTTTAACATACAAGAACACATATAAATCAAAGGATATCCACAAACATTCAAATCTCTTACGACGGGGACAGAATGAGTAAGGAGAGAGAGGATAAATGAAAAACCAAAAAACCAAAACAAAAAATGTGAATGGGTTTAAGTCTGAGGCGACCTCTGCTAAGGTATGCCATGAATGGGACTAACCACATTTAAATTTCTACCCTACCAGCTTTCAAAACCACACCACTTTGTGGCCTTTTTTCTTTCTTTGTCATTTTGCCACCTGCAACTTCTACCTACTGGTACAGACGCCGGGAGCTGTGCTCACGCCAGCATACTCCGCCCTGCCTCAGTCACTGCTGCAGCTCCAAGGGGGCAACAGGGGTCACACGCCTCCACCTTGCTTTACTCAGCACATTCAACTTAACCATGGGTATAATGTGCCAATGAATAAAGGCTTCATAATAAAGGGTCGGAAAGAGTATACAACTACCTGTACCAGAATAAAACCTTCATCTGAAATATGTTCATAGTTTAGTTATTTTTACTAAATGCAGTTACAAACCGAGGAGAAGACGGGGAGGGTAGAGAGAGCAAGCTTCCCCCATCCCCTCATTCACTCCCAAAGTTGCTGCATGGCTAGCACTCAGCCAAATGAGGAGTTTCATTTCTGTCTCCAGAGTGGGTGGCAAGGGCTGGACCATCTTTTCACTGCTTTTCCCAGGCCGTTACCAGGAAGCCAGATCAAGAAGTGGAGCAACTTGGTCAGGAATGAGTGCCCAGTTGGGTGGGATGCTTTGCACGTGGTGGTGTGATGTGCTATGCCACAGCACCAGCCAGCCACTGCCACCATGACACCATGGTGTCAGCCACCATGACTTGTGAAATCTCAAACTACATCAGTATATCAGAATACCTAAACAATTATGCATGTTTACACTGAAGGACATCTCCTCCCTGAGACCCTCATGTGATTCTTGCACCCACCATGTTTGGAGATCCTCAGGATATGTCTGCCAGTGACCAGAGAAATGAGAGTAGACTTTCCTGTTGTGGCTGACAATCTTTTCTCTTGCTTCTCAACTATCCATGTGTACTGTGGCAAGTTCATAACTTGTAGATATCAATATTAATATATGTAGCTAGTGGCTGAAGAAATTACGAGTGTCATTCTTTTACATTTCTCTTTCCACTCTGGACACGTCTTAATGTGGTAGAACAGTTATAGCAGCATGCCTGTGTTGCCTCTTCAGGAACAGGCCTGCTCTGCTGGTATTTACTTGACAGTATTTCATGATATTCCTTTTATCGGCAATTTTTATTTGTTTGGAAAGCAGAGTAACAGAGAGGGAGACACACACACACACACACACACACACACACACACACACACACACACACAGAAATCAATCTTCTAGGATCTGGTTCACTCCACAAATGGCCACAACAGCTATGGCTGGGCCAGGCCAAAGCCAGATGGCAGGTTCCCAAACACTTAGGCCATCTTCCTCTGCCTTTCCCAGGCCATTAACTGGGAGCTGGATCAGAGTGGAGCAGCTGGGACTCCAACTTGCACTCATATGGGATATTGCCATTCTGGGAGGAAGTTTTAAATGCTATGCCACAAGGGCTGGCCTCTATGCAGTTATTTTTAATGCTTTTTTCACAGCTAAATCCCTCCCACAAACCATTGCCACTGTAACAGCTAGGCATCCAATCATATCCTCCTGCCCAATTTTTACATCCTCCACACTGAGGTTGCTCAGGGTGGATGGAGGAGTATCAGCTGGATAACAGTACACAGTCCCTCCCAGAGCCTCATGACCACCTGATCTGGCTCCTTGCTATTAAGTGTAAAAGTCTGGAATTAGTTCAGAGGTACACAGACATCAGTCATGAGTACAGAAAGCCTGCCTGGGATCTTGTGGGGCCTCCAACTGCCATGCTAAAAAAAAAAAAAAAAAGAAAAGAAAAAGAAAATCCTCACTTCTTTGCTAACGTGTCACCTGCTCAAATACAGTGTATCACACAGAGTTCTCCAGGATCTTGTTTTAGTCAAAATAAGCCAAGCGACTGTCCATTGTAATAATTAGTCACCAGTGTCGGGAGCCTCAAGAGTGACATGGCAGACAAACTTGACATTTGCGAGGAAACGGCAGCTGGAAAGAATCAGACAGGAGTGAAGCATGCCAGGGCAGAGGGAGGGAGGGACCCCCAGGGAAACATGCCCGTTTGGGCTCAGTAAAGCTTTGCCTTGTCGAAACCTAAATTAAGCCTTTTATCAGGGCTGGGGGAAAGGTCATGATCACGGAGCTCTCTGATGGAGGACAGAGCAGCCTGTCAAAGACATTTCCCCCTGCTCTGGCTAGGGACCAGAGCAGGCTCTGCTCCGTGCCAAGAGCGATCTGGCATCTCTAAGGACTGGGCAGTTATGTAATACAATGATTTCTTTGCATAGTGCCCCTCCCACAGGGCATTCCAACAGCTCCACAAAGGGAATCATTCATATCAAGGATAAAAGGAAAGTGGGAAGAAACTTTGTAACAGGGAGGCAAGACAGGAAGGAGGAGGGCAGTTCAGATAGGGCATGGTGACAATTGGGCAGGGGTAAGGTCAACTGGGAATGCAAGCAGAGGGTGACTGGGGCAAGGCCACCTGGGTCTCAGAGAACCTGCACCCCGACTCTACCAAAAAATGCAGAACGATCTGTCTGCTGCCTCGGGGATGGCTTGGGTGTTTGTTTTTGTTCTTTTGCTGGAGGCAGCTGTTTATTCCGCCAGCTAAATCACATACAAAACAATCTCCTAATTGATGACCAAACTACTTAATGAAGTTTGATGGAAACAGAAGTTGTGCTTGGCTGTTGGAAGGTGCTCCCTGGAATTCTTTCAAGCAATTCCTGGGTCTGTGCAGGTTCCAGAAGTGAGCATTGTAATGAATCACAAGCACGGGCTTCTAACAGAGGAGGGCTGTCAGGAATGGCCTTGTACAGCAGACACTGCCCCCGTGCTCTGATCCTGCAAGGCTAATGCTTCTGCCATAGCTCACAGATCAGAGAGGAGGATCACTGGAGGAGGTTGTGGGCACACCCCCGGCTCAGTGACTACCCTTCACTGAACAGGGAAGTTTACCCAACAAATACTCTTCCTGGTGCCCAAGGTTGGGGAGGGATGGCTTGAGTGAGGTCAGCTCCAGGCCTAGCTGTTCTATTTTGTTTTTAGATATCTATTTATTTAACTTGAAAGGGGGGGTGCAGAGAGACAGAGACAGAGACAGAGAGAGTTAGTTTGATCTTCAATGTACTAGTTCACTCCCTAAATGACCACAATACGCAGGGCTGAGCAAGGCTGAAAACACCATCCATGTCTCCCACTTGGTCAAAAGGGACCCAAAGCATTTGCGCCATCCTCCACTGCTTTCCCAGAGCTAGGCTGGATCAGTTGCAGAGCAGCCTAGACTGGAACCGGAGCTCTGAAATGGGCTGCTGGTGAAAATAGCGGTTTCATCAGCTGCACCACGATGACACTGGCCCACAGGTCTAGGTTCCCAGTAATACCATGTGCACTGTGACCAGTCATGAAGACCCACAGGCCTTCTTAAAGGTTTGTGGGGGAACAGAATAGAAAGATAAGTATATCATATACAAAATACCTTTGAAATCCCTGGATACTTTCTTCACCATATGTGACATCTGTGAACATCCAGAAGGCTCCTCCCATTTCCAAGAGGCTCCACCATCTGAATACTTCCCACATTTGAATATACTCCCCATACTGAAATTGGTGTTGTATATGTACAGCTCTAGCAGGGTCCTCAAAAGCACTGTGTTCTTTGGAGTCACTGAAGGACATTCCACACCTCAGAGACCTACCAGACTCACTCTCCTACCCCAGGGGATTCAGCTTGAGCATTGAGCATTGCTTATTTAGAAGAGAGGAGATGTCCAAAGTCTCACAGATGAGCAGCCACCTCTGACTCCTACAACAGCCACCTCTGACTCCTACAACAGCAACAGTAATCTTTGGAGATGCTGTTACCTTACTGCGCAGATGGAAAAAGCTGCTAAGCAAAAGTCTCAATTCTCAACTGCTACCTGAAGCACTTCAAGCCCAAACATGGCCCCTTCTGTCCAATATGTGGTGAAGAAAATTTCAGCTATCAGGGACATGTTAAAACACCTTCCAGACAGTCTCCAACTTACATCATTGGTTTCATTTAGGATATATCAGCTTTGCAAAAGCAATACACAGTCAGAAGAAAATTCCATTTGAACTTTGATCTTTTCCTGGGCTAGTGATTTGCTGCAGCTCCCAGTCAGTTCTGCAACAACTCAGGGGAAACGCAGATACTCTATGGTATACAGTGCTGCTCAGCTGGGGTGCCTAGTGTACACTGCTAACAAGGCCAGGCTGCTAAGCAAAGATGTGCAGAGCGTTAGCTGCATTAAATGCATTTGGGACTAAAGACATTTTCAGTTCATGGTGGTTTATTGGAAGAAACCCCATCACAAGTCAAGGAGTCTCTTCACATGTTTAATTTAATGGTCAACAGCATTTGATGGAATTAAAACGGCTGTTTACCTCAGTGCCAAAAAATCTGAAAGCCATGCATATGAAGTGTGTTCAGAAAGCTCACAGAAAGTGTTTCATGGAAGAATACATAGGGATGTCAAACATTTTCTGCACCAAATAAACAAAGCTTTTACTACTACTTTCCATGAACTTCTAGAGAACATAATATCAGAATCACATATTATGGGGCTTCCCCCAATGCAGGCCAGGACAATGTCTTGCTTCATCCCTCACCTCGGGGGGGAACACTTGACCCAAAGTATCTTTTGTCAGAAAGGGACGTTTTTAGGTGTCTTGCTTACCTACGTCCATCAGACAAAGGCCTATTAGTTGAGGATCAAACTTTACCAAAGCCCCTCCTGTACTCTCTCCAACAAGTATAAAACATACACATGTTCCTTTTTCTTTTCAAAAGCTATATATATATGCATATTTTTATTGGAAAGCAGATTTACAGAGAGAAGGAGAGAGAAAGATTTTCCATCCACTGGTTCATTCCCAAAATGGCTGCAACAGCTGGAGCTGATTCAAAGCCAGAAGCCAGGAGTTTCTTCTAGGTCTTCCACATGCATGCAGAATCCCCAGGACTTGGGCCATTCTCTGCTGCTTTCTCATGTCACATGCAGGGATATGGATGGGAAGTAGGGACATGAACCAGCACCCATGAGGGATGTCAGCACTGCAGGTGGAGGATAAACCGATGAACATTCCTTTCTTAAACACAAAAATCATTATTGTCTGCTCATCTAGGATTAGAAAGTCAAGAAGCCACTTACAAGCACCAACCTTGCAAAGGAGGACTGTGCTCACAATTACACAAATGTCTCCCAGGCCCACACTCTAGGAGGCAGGTGACTTCAAGCTTTTCTCACTTTCAGCTCTAGTTCTTTTTCCAAGGAAAGAAAAGGAAAACAGTCTTCTTGCTTTCCTCCTGTGATTGAAATACTGAAGACAATCAGTATTTCTCTTTGTCAATAACTTGCAGCATGAGAAAACCAAAGGACTGAAGTTAAGCACCAGGAAAGGAGGACACTCATATCTTTCCTTGAATAATGTCCGTATCATGCCACTGTTTTGAGGTGCATTTCACAGTAAATAAGCAAACACTGTTTAGCATGACAAGGTTTAAAGCCAGCGTGTGGACCAAAATCAGTGATATGTGCATTATGTGTGTATAATGTAATAGAATCAAGAAAAGGAGGCTAAAGGAACCTGCTACAATCAAGGTAAGTGAAGGCTGGGAAGCATCTGTGAAGTTGTGAACATGGTCTGAATTAGCACCAGCAATAGGTGCCAAACACACTTGAGAATCTCTCTGCTGAGATACTGAATATGCTGTCGATCCCCAGCAAAGGCTTCTCAAAGTGATTTACAATGATGTTAAAGGGCAGACTTAAGGATGCGGGGAAAAGAGAAACTCGGGTCTCACCCTAACAATTTTTACAACTCTTATTTTTTTTTTCAATCTGGGGGCTTTGATTCCTCAGCAGCTTGATGTAAGCATTAAATCAGAGGTGTTTATAAAGCATTTGGAAGAGTAGTCACTTGTACAGCACTGATGAAGTAGAAGAGATGATCAACTACATGGATGCATATACAGGATAACGTGTGCAGAAAAGGCATTTCAACTGCATGGAGAAAAACACTGTGCGCAATGAAATTCAGTATCGCTAGTCTCCAGAACTTCCTGGTGCCAGACAGCTCTTAAGTGCCTGTGTAGTTTCAAACAAAATAAACTTCTCACTGAAATTGTCAAATATCACTGCCCACCTGCCCAACCCAGGAGATGAAGATTAGACACACTGCCTGACTACCAGTTAAATAGTGCCCCTAAGTAAACAAACAGAGGCTGCCAGCAGGTGCCTTTTCTTAAGTGAGCCGCCTGACTGGTGAAAGGTAGCCATCTTTGGCTCAGAAAGCTGACCTAGAAGGTAGAGTCATATAGGATGATAATTCCCATTGCTTCCTGGGTCTTTTTTCACTTGTTATCAGAAACATTTATTTACTCAGTTAAATCAGGAAGAACCACTGTGGAATTCAGCAAGGCAGGGAAGGGAGCCTGTGAGCAGGACTATGGAAAGTAATCTACCACAAGCAGGATATACCGCTGTCAAAAGGCATAACCCGATCAAATTCACACCCTGTAGTCATCTGCTGAGTCCTCCAAACAATGGTAAACTTAGTCACTGGGAACAACAAAGGTGTCATTGTTTCCTTATTTTCCTTCCTTGTTGAATATTTAAACACTGTCCACAGTTTGCAGACAAGTGCAGAGCTTAATATTAGGACATGTATTATCAAAAGAAAAAAACACAAACACCTGCATATCTATCATGTTAGTGTTACCAATTAACCCATGTTGGCATAGGCAGCACTGAACTTGCAAAACAGTCTCTATGAGCTGAACTGTCCAGGCCCATCACAGAAACAGCTGTTTCCCACTAGCAATCTGTCTTGGAAAAACCATTTAGTGGGGTGTCTGGGATCTGGTATATCGGATGTGGAATCCCTTCATTTGGGAATAGAGAGTGTTTATTAGATGAAGGCAGAAAAGACTTTGGAGATGCAGAAATAAGCTCTGAAGGTTACACCCCTGCCCAAGACAATGACCTCACTGGTATCCTCAGCTCTCTTGTCCAGGTCTCCACAGAAGATTCCTCTAAGGGTCTCAAGGTCAGACCCCCAAAGCAGCTTCTCTTGTTTCCACTTTATTTGAAAGAGGGATGGAGATACAAAGAAGAGACAATGACTTTCATCTGCTGGTTCACTCGTCAAAAACCCAACACAAGCTAGGGCTGAGTCAGACCACCATCAGGAACTCAGAACACAACGGGGGATTCCCATATGGGTGACAGGAACTCAAATAACTGAGCCATCATCTGCTGCCTCCCAGGGTGTGCATTAGCAGGAAGCTTGACTGGAAGCAAAGTAGCCAGGACTTAAACTGGGTGCCCTGATACAGGCTGCATAAGGACTTTGTCAAACACCTGCCTCTGCAGGTCTTTGTGTTTTGTTTTGTTTTGTTTTGTTTTGTTTTGTTTTGTTTTGTTTTGTTTTGTTTTGTTTTCACCAAGCTGTGGCTGGCACTGCCTGGCACAACAGGAGCTCAACAGACACCGAACAAGTAGTTGGAGCATAGAAAACCTATCCTTGAGCCACGTAAAAGCAGAGTAGTACAAACTTTGGGAAACACAGCTCCACTGTCTTTGACATGACAGGAAAAATTTTCCTAATACACACAGTACAGGCAGTTATAGGTGTGTTTAGAGATGGGTGCAGATCCATCTTACTTTCTTAAGTTTAGAAGTTAACTGTTGTTTTCAGTGAACGCTTTCACCCTCTTTCAAGGTTGGTGAGTTTTTCCACTTGGTGTGGAGATGCCTCTCTTCTGTAACAAGATGTGTGCCCACCACCAGGATCCTCTGTCTTCTTGACAGCTCTCAGCACCTCAGCATGAACATTAGTAGCCTATTCGAGCCCCTTGGGTTTCCCAACAATGCAGGCGGAATGATGGGTGATGAGGACTGAGGTTTTCTGCAACTTACTCAGCAGCTGCTTTGTGAGGGACTTGAATGATAGAAGAATGAATGGGAGGAAGGACAGCAGAAATCATTATTAAAAACAATCACCCATCTTCTCCTATCTTCTTCAGGGCCCTTTCTACCAAGGGAATAGTACTGTGAGCACACAACAATCTGGAATGCAGGCATTTTTGTCCATAAGTTTTCTACTTGTGAAATGCTTCAATAAGTCACTAAAGTATTACAATCCTTCCTAAGCCACTGGAGAGAATGGGTTAAGCAAAATATGAGGCACATGAACAAAAGGTTATGACTGTAAGGCTTGGAGGAAGAATCCTTACCTACTCAATTATCACATAGCAGGTTCTTAATTAGCATTTATGGAATGACAGTGAGTTCTTCGGTCAGTGTCCCTCAATGTTTTCAGCAATCTCCATCAGTTCTACCTAAGAAAGTGTGTACCAGCATGAAAAATATAAATAGTCATGGACCACATGAAGATGCTTTGGTAGTGGTGGACTGCATACACAGCATGGGTTCCCCATGAGACACTTGCCAAGTGCTTCCCAGTTTATCTAAGTATGACCTATGATGCACCACAAAAATGCAATGACATTGCCCAAAACTATCTCTCATGTTAAAGTAATGACATGACTATAAAAATAAAGAGATCCTTCACGAAGTGAGGACTTACTATACCAGAGATGATGGCACCTGTCTCACTGGGCTGTTCTCACAGTTAAATGAACTACGAAAAATTCTTAGTCCAGGAGGTGACACATTAACTCTGCAGTGCTACTTGCTATTATCACCATCAACATCATTGTTGAGTATACACTACGATCTTCGTGATCTTTATACCTTACCTAATTAATTTAGTCAAGAGGCAGAGAACGACAGACAGATGGAAACCTTCCATGTGCCAGCTCACTCCCCAGATACCTGCAATGGCCAGAATAGAGCCAGGCAAAAGTCAGGATCTAGGAATTCAGTCCAAGTCTCCCAAATGGGTGGCAGGAACTCAATCATCTGTGCCACCACAACTTCCCCTACCCTAGATCTCTGTTAAGCAGAAAACCAGAGTCAGGAGCTACAGAGCCTGGTATCTATTTCTAACATGAAACTCACATACTTCGCTGGGCTTCTTAATCAGTATGACAAACATCCAACATAATTCATGACATTTGATCCTATAAACAACTCTGGAAGGCAGAGAAGATGGTGCAGATGTTGATGATGAAATTTCAAGAAACACAAAGATCAAATAACTGGTTCACAGTCAACAAATGATAAGGACCTTACTACTAAGAACACACTCAGAAAAGGACCATCTTTTCAATAAATGGTACCAGGAAAACTGGATAGACACACATGAAACTAGACCCATCTTTCACCATGCACACAAAAAAATGTTCAGCTCAAGATGGAGTTCAAGATCTAAATGTAGGACTTGAAACTGAACGTAAGTTCTAGTAATAGAAGGCAACACAGTAATGACATCTCAGGACATTGAAATACACAATGACTGTTTGGATAAGACTCCAAGAGTGTAAGAAATAAAGAAAAAACAGACAAATGGGATCTCATCAAACTACAAAGCTTCTGCATTCAGGGAACACAACCAACAGAGTACAGACCATCTACAGAGAAGAAATACTACATCCATATACATAGATATGCATTTAGAATTAAAGACCAAAATAAATAAGGTTCTCAAATAATTCAGCAGCAATAAAACAAGCAGTCTAGTTAAACAGTATGAGGTAAATTTAAACAGACACCTCTCAAAAGAAAATACATAAATAGGACATGTACATGGGAAAAATGTTCATCACTAATCATTATAGAAATGCAAATAGAAAACCAAAAGATATCACTTCACTCCAGTTAAACTGACTTATCAAAAAAACAAAAACATAGCAGTATGGGAAAAGGTGTGGCAAAAAAAGGAACAGCTACATGCTTTTGTTGAGTTAGTACAACCATCCAGCAAAACAGAAAAATAGGCATGGGCTTCTGGTCAGCAGTTGACATCCACATTCAGCATCAGAGGGTCTGGGCTCCACACTTGGTCTGTTTCCAACTCCAGCTTCCTGATATGGTAGCTCCTGGAAGACAGTGCCAGTGGCAGCAAAGGCAAGTACTTTACAGCCAGATACAGGTGGGTTCAGACTTAGCTGATGTGATGCCCAAGGCAGTGTGTGACTACCCAAGCCTCTGCCTCCAAACATGAGAGACAAGGAACAACATAGAGGTCACACATGAAGTACCCGTCCAGCTTTCACACATGGTGGGTTTCCTCTTAGTGTGTGGCTGCACTAGCTTTCAAAGTCCACAAAAGGGGTGGGCACTGACAAAGCAGGTAAGATAGTGCTTGTGAAGCCTCCATGCCTAGTTCGAGCCCTAGCTATTCTCTCTTCTGATCTGGTTTCCTGCTAATTCACACGCTGGGAGATGGCAGGTAATGGCTGAGGTATGTGAGTCCCTCCCACCTACATAGTACACCCAGACTCAGTTCATCACTTTTGAATTTAGCCGAGTGAGGCCCATTTATACTGGACATTTCAGAAGTAATCCAGCAAATGGGAGATAGCTCTTTGTATCTTTGTCTCACTACCTTTCAAATAAACACAAGCAATAATGAAAGTATTCATGGCATAGAGAAAAAAATCCTACCCATATTTTTCATTTTGAATATTTTTTTCTTATTACTGTATCTACAAATAAAATTCACCTCAAAGGTGAATTATATTGCACCTAATTTTTATATATAGCTTTACACAATTGTATCTCTTGCTTCTACACAAATTAAGACATAGAACATGATATACGATCATAAGTTCTCTACATATATTTGTACCAGCATATTGACATACACATTGGCACTTTCAAGAGGAGAACTAACAATATAATGGAATTACAATTGAGAAAAGAGTAGAAAATGCTGACAGAAGAACTGTCTTGTTGTGCCGCAAAATGATGAAGAGCCACCAATGATGAACCCAGCAGGTTGGTAAGACTCAGCAATATAAACACAGGACCACAAGGAAAATGGCTAAATTATATGTATATACCTCACCATTCAATTAGCAGTCAAATCAGGAGTAAAACAACTGTAGGAAAGTTCATTTTATTGCTTCACAAAAAATGAAAATCAAACAAAAGCAAGCACACATTTATAAACACACTCCAATCCAGGCATAGGTGATTTTTCAACTCCCTACCACAGCAATCAAATACAGATTAGCATACCTATCCATAAAGCCCCGGCTCTCCAAATGGGAACCTTAAATTCCACATGTCCCTACAAAGAGATTTAAAGGATTTTTTCTCCCAAAAATTATAAAGAACATGCACAGTCTTTAATCACACAGTAATTTCTAACTCTGCTTATGAGCTAGAAAAGCATTTTTAAGATCAATGCTTGAAATTCAACACCACCTGAACAAACTTTCCAAATGAAATCAAACTAGTTGGTTATGCCCTCCAAATATGCTGCTGTTCATCTTTCTTTAAACATTCCAAAAATGCCTTCCAAAGAAGAATCAAGGCCACCTTTCAGAAGATGGGAGCTCAGATGCTGCCTCTCTACTCGGATTGTATTTCAAGCAACCTGAAACCAAACCAAGCCATTTTAGGACTATGGTTCTCATTTTCAAAACGAGAGCTGCCTTTGGAGATTGTGAGGGACACAGGCACCCAGTTAAGCCAACTTAGCTTCAAATTCAACCTCCTGGTTAGCCCTCTGGAACAGAGCAGAACGATTTGCTTTGTTTGCCAGTCAGAGACAGAGATCTCTCATCCAGTAGTTCATTCAATCTGCAATGCCCACCACAGCCAGGACAGGGCCAAGCTGAGGCCAGCAGCCAAGAACTTAATCCAGGTATCCCAAACAGGTTGCAGGATTTCAATTACTTCAGCCATCACCACTTCCCAAGAGTGCACGTCAGAAGGAAGGCGGAATTGGAAGTAGAGTCAGGACTCCAACACACGCAACCCAAGCTCTTGGTCAAAACTCCACCTTCTGCTTCTTCAGTAATGTATTTATGAGGAAAGCAGAAAGACAGAGTTCTCATCTGTTGGAATATTCTCCAGGTGCCTAAAATGCAAGAACTAATTACTTTGAAGACAGGAGTTCCTATGCAGGCAGCAGGAACTCAAATCACTTAAGCCACCCTAGCTTCCTTCCCAGGCTGTGAATTTGCAGCCAAGAATCCAACTCAGGCACTCTGACATGGGATGTGCACATTTTTAAGTAAGTAATGGGCCAAATGCCACCCCTCCAGGCACTTTCTGTAAAAGACTCCTCACACATACAATTTCAAAATATAATACACCAAAATAAACTGACTTAAATTCCATTTTCCATGAACTTCTGAAGTATCTCCATATAATTATTACATGCTGGAAAATGTATGTATGTTGGAAAATGTTATGTATTTATATGTAGGGAAAAACATCTCTGGACAGTGAACTAAGGTCTGTGGGGCTGAAACTTCACCTTGAAGCAAAGATGCCTATTTCCCACATCAGAAAACCTGGATCCAATTCCAAGCTCTAATTGCTTCTCAGCCTTTTGGCTAAGATCAAGTGCAATTCCAAGGTCTGCTCTTGACTCCTGTGTCTTGCTAATTTAGACATAGCAGTACCAGGGGCTAAAGGAATTTGGTTCCTGCCACCAACATCGGAGACACTTGTCATGCCAATAGTTACTTCATTCTTTTGTTACATTCTAAAATCCGTGAAATGTAAAATACCCCTCCAAATCAACATTCATATTTAAAAAACAAATTTCTAAAGATTTATTTTTCCCACATGTCTGAAAAATCAGACAACTAGTTCTACAGAAAGTTAACACACACTGACCAATAAGAGAAACTGTTACACTGCCAGCTCTCAGTTTAATATGAGAGTTTAGTACGAATTCTAAGGGTCATTATTCTTTCAAAAGCATTCACAAACACCAAACTTCTCTGACCTTCTCTCCATAGGAGAACTTTCTGTAAAATGATTTCTTTTTTTTTTCTTATTAATAAATTTTATTTTGACATTCTTTACATAGTTAATTAGGGTAAGAAGGTTCAAGGGCTACAGGAAAGTGGATAATACTAGTATGTTTTCCATATTGTTAGCTTCATATTTAAAGGGGGGTATTTAAGGGAGAAGCCCACTCAATTTCCCACCCTCCCCAGGTCCCGGATGTAGGGCATGCTCTGAGGTTCTTGCTCAAGTGGCTTTGATATTGCCACAGTTATGAATCCGCTGTCAATCTTGCCACTCCAAGCACTATGAGGTCTTTGAAAAACCCACTGATTGACATAGTCCACCATAGCTGAAACGGTTGGTTGACCTGTTCTGTCTTCTCTCTTTTGTTCGTTAGGGTTCTGAGTCCAGCATTTAGATTAGGAAGATCTCCAAAGAAACTTCTTGTATGTGCTAACACGTACAGGGCCTGGCACCGTCCATCGCTCCAATCAGCTGGTGGTTGCAATTGCTGGGTGGGTTCTGTTTTCACTCCCGACTTCTACTGGAACCAATGGGTGTTGCAGTCCAGCCTGGTTCTGCCCAGCACATACTTGGCCCTCACATAAATCAGCGGGAGCTGCAGCCTAGGTTGGAGCGACCCACAATAACCCCACCAGGCCCACCCCTTATCCTGGTTTGCCAGTAAGTGTAGCAGTAATCCAGTCCCACACCCCATTTGTAAAATGATTTCATTCCCATCCAGGAAAGCACCAAGTCACAGAATAAAGTGATTCAACAATACTCAGGGGGAAAAAAGGAAAATATAACACATTTCTAAGAAATATTAAATTGCAATAGAGACATTAATATTAAACTGAATTAGTCATAGGATATGAATCTGAAAACAGTTAGGCATAAGAGAAAAAAAAAACTGCTATACATTTTCCAATAATAAGAAAACACTTTCATTAAGAATACATCAAATTCTCAAGAAAAGTGATTTCACTTCTGCCAAGCAAACATCACTATTGTACTAGTTTATTTTTCTTGCTCTACACCAACTGAATGTGAGAACACTGGGAACACAACATCCAAAAAATGCCCATTCAGCTGTTTTCTCCCAAAGTATAATTCTATTTCAGCTTACACACCTCAACAAAAATCCAAGCAGTCTCCAGTCCCAGCTGATGAGCTTACTAAAGATTTTTCATCTCTTGTCACTCATCTGTCTTATCCAGATTTTCTACATTGAGCAACTAGTTGGATAGTGCCTGGAAATTTTAAATAAGCTGAGAAGTGTTTATATCCTCAGAAGTTTGTCGTTCCTCCCTAGGTGAAACAGGTGTTTAGGACACACAGAAAGTGTGCCACCTGGCCTATGCCATGTCCACATTGGTTCCTCAGTGGTGATAAATAAGCCACACAGCCTTTACATCTCCACATTCATAAACGCAACACTTAGCTCTCCTCTGACATCTAAAACCATATGATATTCATAACACTCAGTTTTAGCAGAAAGATTTTACAGTTTTTAAGGACAGAATTTATTTAGTTATTTGTGCCATTTGTATAAACAAATAAAACATGCAAATTCTATCAACAACTGTTACTAGGTTTCTGAAATTGTTCTATCCCAGCAGGTTGGTAGTTATTTTTTTCAAAAACTAATCCTAAGAGGGCTGGCATTATGATTTAGCATGTTGGTATCCTATATGAGCACCCACACCAAACCAGTTCCCTGCTGATGCACCTGGGCAAGCAGCAGAAGATGCTCAAAGGATCTGGATCCATGTCACCCATGTAGGAAACCTGGACAGAGTTCCTAGCTCCTGACCCTGGCTGCCTGTGTTCATTTAGGAAAGCAATCTCTCTCTCTCTCCCCACCCCCTTTCTTCCTCCCTCCTTTTCCTTCTCTCCTCCCTAACTCTGCCTTTCAAATAAATACATCTTTAAGAAACTGTAAAACATATCATCAAATCTTGCTTAATTAATTGCAAAGTAAAGAAACTGACATGGATACTGTGACAATATGGGTTAGGCCACTATTGGCATACCTTGGCCTGAATCCCCGTTATCTTAGTGCCTCAGACCCCGTTCTGTCCCCACTTCACATCCAGCTTCCTGCTGATGCATCAGGACTCAACTTGAGTCCCTGACATGTGGTAGACCTGAACAGAGTTCTGGGTCCTGGTGATAGCCCAGCCACCCACGGTTGTCGCAGGTGTTTAAGTGAACCAGTAGATGGAAGATCTCTCTCCTTCTCTTTTCTCTGTCATTCTGCATTTCAAAAAATAAAAATAAAACCTAAAAAAATTGTTAATTATCTAAGTAACAATATGCCTTTAAGTGGAAAAACGCATATATATATATTTATACATATATAATCTGTTATTTTTACAACTGTGATAGACCTAACTCATTGACTTCTAGGTGACAGGGAAAATAATTGCATATGCATGCGAACAACCTATATTTTTAATGTGTTGTCAAGTCTTAAAAAGGTCAGTTTGAAATTAAAAAAACCTCAAGCCTAAAAATGGGCCACCATAAACACACTCACACACACACACACACACACACACAAATGCCTTCAGCATTCAAATGCCTCATTGGAATCCAAATTGTTGTAAGTTTTACCAATTTTAACATTCCTACAGCCACACTTACAGCACAAATCACCCCAATGGTCAGTTCACAAACAAATGAGTCTATGAAACCTATAATCAACGATACCATAACCACCAGGTTGAGTAATTAGCTGCTCTGGGACAAGTGAAAAACACACATCAAATGAATGACAAGCATAGTATATTCATCCTCCATGTGCTAAATAAAGGTGCTGTGGTCAAGAGTTTACAAAAATGGCAGTAAGAATCCTTCCCAACCATGTATACATGATCCTTACCACATGACTTTCACTGCCCATCCCAACAAGTGCAGAAACCCCTCTGTTCCCTTTTGCGTTGGATCTGGCCTATAACACCCTTGAAGTTATCACTCTTCCTCTCCTGGAATGGTGCAGCAGCCAGAAACAAGCAAGAAATTCCAGGTGAGCTTCCTTACAAAAGAGAAGGCAAGGTAGCACCTGGCTCAGGCGTTTAAGGCACCCCTTGGGATGCCTACATCCTATGGGAGATCCTAGGTTCCAGTCCCAGCTTCACTTTAATTCCAGCTTCCTGCAGGTGTAAACCCTGGGAAGAAGTGATGATGGCTCCAGCTCTAAGAGCCCTACAACCCATGTGGGAGCCCTGGCTTGATTTCCTGCCTTCCAGCTTTTGGCCTGGCCCAGCTCTCGACATTTCAGATATTTGGGGAGTTAACCAGCAAATTGGAGTTATCTGTCTCTTTCTGCCTTTCAAAAGTTGCTGCAAAGCAAGGGCCAGTCACCCGAAATGAACAGGCACCCAGGCAATACCATCTTATAATACAGCAACTTACAAGACTGCTGAACAACTTAAGACATTGACCTTACGGACCAAAGTGATTGCAATTAAAAAAAAAAAAAAAAGGTAACAGAAACAGGGGTGAGGAAGGAGAAGAGGAGGGGCTAGAGAAAGAGATCATTTACCCAAATGGCCCCAACTTTCAGGCCTGAACCAGGAAACTGCACCCAAGTCTCCTACATGGATGGTAGGGGCCCAAACACTTGAACATCCTCTACTGCTTTTCACTGTGCAACAGCAGGGAGCTGAATCAGAAACAGAGCAACCAGGACTAGAACCGGCACTCTACCATGGGATGCTAGTGTTACAGCTCTAACCTGTGCCACATTACTGGCTCTATCATTGTGGCTTTAAGGCCTCTGTGTGTGCACGCACACACATGGGGAGGAGGACACGGAGGGAGCAGAGGTTGTTTTAGCCATCAGAATTCATGGTGAACACAGAATTAAGTCTTGCCATTTCTCAGGGTCACCCACCTCAGCACTGGGCAGATGCCCAACAGCTCACTGTCCTCTCACACCACTACTGAAGGCAGGTGTTTGGCCTAGAGAGCAAGACACCGCTTGGGATACCTGCAACAATACTGCCTGAGTTTGAGCACCAGTTCTGCTCCCAATTTCAGCGTCCTGCTGCTGCACACCCTGGCAGGCAACAGGCTAAAGCATCAAGCTCCCTACCTTGTGTAGGGATTGTGTTCCTGGCTTGGGCTTCAGCCTGGCCAAACCCTGGGTATTTGGGGCAATTAGGAAATAAACCAGAAGATGGGAACATCATCTCACGAAATAAAACAAGCCATGATTCCAGATAATCGCCCCCCCATTTCTATGAAATAGTGAGTGATTCAGAATCCATTAGAAATAGTAGCTTTAAGAAAACTGACTTTTAAACAACTAAAAGCACTGTCAAGCTAAAGTTGTTCTGTAAAGTTAAATACTTACTCCAATAAAATTACCACTACTTAAAATATTTTTAGAAACATCTTAAGAGCAAGTGTTAAGAGAAAAACAGGTATGTGGAAAGGTTAATTAACAGATGCAAACTCAGACAGGAAGTAAGCAGTTCTGGTGTTCTATTGCCACAGTAGGGTAGCTACAGAAAATTACAATGTACTGTTTGGGTTTTTTTTTCCAAAAGAAAAAGCTAGTAGAAAGGATTTTTACTGTTTTCACCATAAAAAAGGACAGATTGTTTAGAAGATAGTTAATGTCCTGATTGAACATTATACAATGCATGCATGTAGCAAAGCATCACATGTGTACACTACATAATTTGTGCCAGATAAATGTTGTTTTTTTTTTTAATAGAGAGAACTACAGGTTTGGTGTAGCTGTTAAGATGCTGCCTGGGACCCCCACCCAAACACATAGGAGCACCAGGGTTCTGGTGTCAGCCCTGTTCCACTGCTGCAAGCCTCACACCCAAGCAGACTTGAACTCCATCCCTGGATCCAGAGTTGACCAGGCCCAGCCCAGGTAGTTGCGTCCATCCGAAAAGAGAATCGGGGAATTAGAGATCTATCTCTGCCTCTCTCCCTTGCTCTCAGTGTTTCAAATGAAATGATAAAAACAACTCTTTTTTTCACAATAAATAAAATAAAGTGGTTGACATTATGCCACCGTCTGCAATGTTGGTACCCAGCATGGGTGCTGGTTTATGTCCCGGCCATTCCACTTCTGATTCAGCTCCCAGCTAATGAGCCTGTGAAAGCAGGAACAGACGGCCCCTGGGTTTAGGCTCCTGCCACCCATGGGAGGGACTCAGATGAAGCTCCTGGTTTAGGCCTGGTCCACCAATGGCTGCTGTGGCCCTCTTGGGATCAAACCAACAGAGAGAAGCTTTCTCTCCGTCTCACCCTCTCTGCAATTCTGAATTTCAAAATACACAAATCCTGAAAATAAACATCTGTATGTCTTTCTCTGAAATTCTTTCAGATAAGTAAACAAAGCATTTAAAAAAATAGAGTGGACGTAACACATAAACTCTGCAAGGATCAATCTTAAGATCCCATTTTATAAAGATTACCATTCCTATTTTCGTCATTCCTTTTCTTTCCCATAGTGCCAAGAGATAGGAATACTCTGCATCCCTGACTTTCGGCATAAATTTTCCTGAAAAGGCAACAGAATACATGGACCACAACCTATCAACACTACCAACACCAGTGTCTGCTGTGAGCTTGTCTAACTTAGAGAACACACACTGCAGATATTCTGCTTTGTCTTTAAGACTGCTTAAACAAACACAGACCTCACAAAGTTGACCATTTATGTCCAGTGTGTCCTGAGGAATGGGTCAGGAGGTTTCAGTCATCCCAGAGCCTTGCTCCTGTTACAATGACCATCTGGACGATGGCTATAGAAGGACATGGTTCTAGAAGGGGTTACTTTTTAGGCTTGAGAGTCTTTATGTTCATAAAGGTACACCATCGAGCCCTAACTCTGTCTCAGGCCAAGAACAACCACTATCCTTCAGTCAACACTATAGGTCTCAGCTTGAAACTGTACAGCAATGCCTCCCAGAGCCAGCTGAAGGCCCCCAGCCAAGGTGTCACGGGAAAAATGTTTCCACAACAAGTCAGGCCCTGGATTTAGGGCTCTAGAAACTCAAAAGGGCATCCACGAGGAAAAAATTATAAAAGGATTACATGGTAAAACAGTCTATCTGATGTTCTGGTCACCCAAGGGACACTGAACCTGAGAAAGGACAGACTGTTCTGGAACTGCCCAAGTTTAAAACCAGTTAATCTTTCTACACAGATTTTGCCCCCATAAATACCAAAGCCATTAATTCCTTCTCAAAACAAAGCAGGTACCCTAACCCAAACAGTGATTACTGAGTATGAATTTCTATTAAAGTCCTGACTTTAATACTGGATATTTTATTTGCTTTGAGATCTGTAACTTAGGCTAAACCCCCAATCCTTTAATCACTCAAATACCAGAATGTTTCTATGTGCTAATATAAGGGAAAAGACGATGGGACCATGGGTCCAACTCACCGTTTAACTGACTACAAGTCATATAGGTGTTATTTTCCCTAAGCAGGGTTAATTTTAGAAATGCTTTGCACTTTTCCATCAAAAAAGAAAAATATCCACTGAGTCAGATTTTTCTCTGAACAGAAAATAAACAGACGGGATTCTGACTTCACATTCTAGCACAAGATGCTAAAATAATTTTTAAAGGAAATGCAACATTTTGATACTTCTGAAAATACCTCATTCCTTTTGGGAGGAAATTTCTGTGTTTATAGTAATCACAAGCACGTTTCCAGAAAGCGTTAAGTGAATAAGATTAAAAAAACAACAAAAAAACTCCTGCTTTAACTATCTGCCTAAGTCAACAGGAGTATCTGCTTCACTACTCACACAAAGAATAATGCTTCTCCTGAAAACAAGAATTCAGATAGGCCAGCAGGGAAAACAAGATGTTTTGTACAAAAAAGTCATCCAGGTCAGTGGTGCCTCTTTGCACAACATTACAAGGCGGGGGCGTGGAGGGGGGACTCATGTGACTTACAGATTACAGCTTTGGTAATAATGTTTAGCCACCCTCCCAACCTTCCTAAGTGTTCCATGCTGGCACAAAAGCCGCTCAGTGCTGACCCAAGTCTGAACCTGCACTGTCGCTATTAGGCTGTCACCAGCCACAGGAGCCCACTGAGAAGACCCATGAAAGCTGCTTCGTTTATCTGGAAGTTTACTCCATTTGAAGCTCCATGGTCATGTGTGGTTTATGGCTACCATAGTAGTCAGTGTGGCACTGGCCACACTTCTCCCTGTGATAAAATAGCAGACCCACAGAAGGAATCTGCCAGGCCTCCACTGTTCCCATCATGACGGATCACTTCTCAAGTATACCTGCGGGCTATACTTTCCTCCACCCATCAGCCTGCAGCTCCCCAATCTCCCTTGACCACACACATACCTAAACTTAACCTCAACGGTTCAACAGAGGATTGAAGAAACAATCCATTGTTTCAGACCAGGTAAAAGATGGTGGCTGAAATGAGGATGTTATATGCTTACAGACATATATAACCTGCTTCACAGATTAAATAAAACTTCTCTAATATATATTATTTCTATACATGTTTTTTAAAAAGATATACATATAAAAATCAACCTAACACCTCTAAAAATTTTTACTATGTTCCTACAGAGTAAATACACTCTCAGATATATGTAAATTTTATATATGAGTAGATATATATTTATACATGCATTCTTGTAAAATATAATTTGCATGTGTACATACTCTTATAAAATGGTAATTATAAAATTTACTGAATTGGTAATATATTTATCTTCTTCCTTCCCACCAGCAAGGAAACCATAAGTAGAATATTCATCTAAACATGACTCATGAGCCTGGGATTCTAAGAACTTCTGGACTCTAGACAAACTGCTTCGACTTCAGGCATTAGGGTTTTCAATCATGAAACAAGGAGGTTGGGACATGTTTCTGTCCAACTTCTTTCAAAATTGCATCTCCTTATTCTCCCTATGTTCTGATGCCATTTCTCACATGGGAACTGAGAGAACGGGGTGCTGACCAGCAAATCCTCCCCCAGGAACCCTCTGCTGCTGCTGCTTTGCAATGTTTTGCTTTCTTGAGTCACCATGTAATTAAGCAAATGGAGAGTGAGAGATTGCCAGTCAAAAGGAGAGAGAGAGACAGATTCACACCAGAGGATTTGTGTCCGAGTCTACCTACCACAAGACAGGTCCACAGGCATCAACCTAGGGAATCAAACCCTAGTAACTGAAGCGCCCTTCCTTCTGGACACTGCCACAGACAGACGCTACCTGTTCACACGCAGATGATGGATTCTCCTAAGACCTCAAGCAGCAACACTGCTAAACAGTAAGTCTTCTCAGAACTGCTGCAGGTCACAGACTTCCAAAGCACTGCTCAAATGAGTTAGCTATCATCTCCTCCGCACAAAATCACCCACTACCCCCTTCTTATTCAGCTTTTTTTGTGTGTTTTGTTTTTGTTTCCAATAAAATAGCTTCAATAGTGACTAAAAACTGAAAACCTGAACCCTTATGAATATCACTAAAATGCACCATTTTATCCAAGGAAGGAAGTACATTTAAAAATAAAATTGGGAGACTGTATGAGGCATAGCAATGAAAGCCACCCCCTGTGGTGCTGATATCCATGTTGGGCACCAGTTTAAATCCAAACTGCTCTCTGCTAATACACCTGAGAAGGCAGCAACAGATGACCTAAGTGCTTAGACCCAGGCACCCACCTGGGAGAGAGAACCAGAAGTTTCTGGCTCCTGGCTTGGGCCTGGCCCAGCCCTCAGCCACTGCAGACATTTGGAGAGTGAACCAGCAGGTGGCAAATCTCTCTCTCTCTCTCTCAACCTCAATTTCTGTAACTGCCTTTCAAATAAATAAACCTTTAAAAAGTTGAAAAGATAAAACTGCAGATAAAAATAAATGTTGTTGAAGTCCCTGCTGACTGAAGCTTTTTTTATTTTGTTTTAATTTATTTAAAAGACAACCCATCCACTGGTTCACTTCTCCAATCGAACACAAGAGCCATAGGGCGAAAGCCAGAAGCCAGGTACACAACCCAGTCTCCTACGCATGGCAGGAAATCAATCATTTGAGTCATTACCAAGGTCTCTCAGGGTCCACATGAACAGAAGACTGGAGTCGGGTGCTGGAGCTAGAACTCAAACTCAGGTACTCTTCTGTGGCATGTGAGTGTCTGACATCTCTGCTGCTAAGCCAAACACCAGCCTCCCATCCTATGGCTCTGTGGTAAAGTAATGTATTCCCACAAGTCAAAACATACAATCAGTTTAAAACACCAATTCATTTAGTTCTTTAATGTCCCACAAGTTTCTCAAAATTAAGCCAGATTTTACTGCACACTGTCTGGTAAGTGAGAAGAAATATTAAGTGTATTAGCATTTACTCTCAATGGATTCCAAAATGTTTACCTAAATCAATTCCAGAAAGCAAGTACCACCAACCTGTTCCCTAAGACTACTCTTCCTCTTCTTTCTTTCACTCAATTATGAAATGCCTTCCTAATTAACACATTGAATTCTTCTCTAGTATCAAAAACTTAACCAGTGAATAACAGATATCAAAAAAAGGAAAAACGTGATTCACTTTGGCCATCTCAGAGCTGTTTTAGCATAATTTAAATAAAACTGTACAGAAGGAAATGTAAAAACTTCATGACTATATGTGAATTTATAGTGACAGAGGGAAAAATACTTTCAACAGTTACAACATCCACTAGATTGCTTTCACGTAAAAAGAAAGACCCTGTGGGCACAGTGGCTTAGTAGGCTCATCCTTCATCTGTTAGTGCTAGCATCCCATGTGGACACCGGTTTTTGTCCCGGCTGCTCCACTTCCCATCCAGCACCCTGCTTACAGCCTGCAAAAGCAGCAGAGGATTTTCTGGTCCCTGGACTGCTGCACCCACATGCGAAACCAAAAAGAAGCTCCTGGCTCCTGATTTCAGATCAGATCAGCACAGCTCAGCTCAACTCTGGCCATTGCAGCCATTTGGTGAGTGAACCCACAGATGGAAGTCCTCTCCTTTCGTCTCTGTAAAATCCACCTTTCAAGGAAAAATAAATCTTTAAAAAGAAGATACTTGGGAAGGCATTTGGCTAAGCAGTTGAAACTCTGATTGGAGGGGTATGTGTTGTGGTACAGCAAGCTAAGCCATTGCTGGTGCCACTGGTATCCCATATTGGAGTGATCTGAGCCCCAGCTGCTCTGCTTATGATCCAGATTCCTGGTAATACATCGTAGGAGATAAAAAGATAACAGCACTAGAATCAAAATGTTGGGGTCCCTGATACTCTGGCTCCTGGCTTTAGCCTAGCCCAGCCCTATCTTTTGCAGGCACTTAAGAAGCAAATTAATGGGTAGAAGATCTCTCTGAGTATCTCTCACTTGCTCTCTGTGTGTGTGTGTGTGTGTGTGTGTGTGTGCGTGTGTGTGTGTGTGTGTGTGTGTATGTGTATGTGTGTGTGCGTGCGTGCGTGCATCACTCTTACAAGCAAGTGAAAAAATATTTTTTTTAATACTGGGGACAAAAGAGACTCATCATCTCACACTGGAACCCTTGGGTTCAAGTCCTGGCTCTGTTCTCATGGCAGGATCCTGCAAATGTGTGCCCAGGCAAGCAGTGGAGTGTCAAAGAGCTTATCCTCTCCACATGGGAGACTTTGCCTCAGTGTTCACCTCCCACCTTTGGACTGGCCCAGCCCTGGCTACTGTAACATCTAGAAAGTAAAGCAGCTAAGAATTTCCTGTCTCCAAACACATAAATAATAATAGTAACAAAAAGACTGCATGTACCACATTGATCCTGTCACTCTCAGTACCTTATAATTTATAGAATCACAACTCCTGCCATGGTAATGACCTTTGGAAGTCACCTGCTTCGCAACTCGGCTCCTGTGTTTCACATGCATCCCTCATCTTCTCCAGCGCTCCTGGCTTCCACACAGCCAACAGGCCCGACAGAGCTTCAAGGTGAAGGTGGTGGACAAACACAAGAGCCACAAGACAGAACATGGGCACACTTGAGGAAGGACAGCTTTTAGGCTTCTGAAGAGGATAGTGCCAGACCTCACCATGACCCTCGTAATGTGTCAGCACAAGGATGCCTCAGCTACGGTGGGGATCTGGGTGGTACTTTAATCCAGAGAGGCCACTGCTCAGGGACGTGACCTCTGGAGAACCTCAACACAGGCAGGTGGAAGACTCAAAGTGCTTACTCTTGATCTGTGGAGATTAATGAGCTAATTTCTACTGAGCTCTCTAAGCTGACTGGTCCAAACACAACTACATAAGCATCCTCCTTAGCCATGCACAATATTAAACACTGGGGATCCAGAGGGGCAAATTTCCAGGTGCCAGGTGATATTCCTTTTTCTAGCTGGAGAAGGGAGTATTTGTCCCCAGAAGTCACACCTTCAAACAGAAAACATTTACCAAACACTTCAAACGAGGTGTGGAGATAAGGACTCGGAGCTCAAGGAGGAGGAAACAGGACAGGTAAGGAGGAAAGAGTTTGGACCTGGCGTGAGCACTTCCTCAAAGCCAGGAACCATCAGAGCCAGAGGATGGCTTAGGGGAAAGAGTTCTTGCATAGAGAAACCACTGATCTAGGGTCTTAAAAGGGAACTTAGGTCAGGGTGCTGATAGCATGAGGACGTTCAACATATGACTGTCTGGGTGAAGATTATTCGGGGCCACCCTGACTAGGCTGTGGCACCTGCTGGTGTGCATGAGGACCAAATCTGTGGTGGGTTAGCAGGGCTAGGCCACAGCACCTGTCAGTCTGCGTGACAGGTGGGGCTGGGGCAGAACTGAGCAGGCAGTTGCAGCCATCAGTGTGCGTGCTCTGGCTGGTGTAGGTGACAAATCAAACCGGACTGTGCACTAGTGGCACACACTAGTCAAGTCTGAGGTCATGCCAGGCGAGGCTTCTTGGGGGATCATCCTCCTAGACTGCTGGCCTCAAAGACTGGAAAGCACAACAGGTGGGAAGGTTCTCCTGGCCAAGCTTTGCAGCAAGTGTTGGGGTCTGTGGATGCACTAAAGTAGACTTGGTCAGCCAATAGACCTTGAAAAGATTTTTTCAACCTTGGTATAACAAAACTATCAACATCTCCAAACTACCTAAACCACTGGAGTAACACCCTGAGAACATTCTTCCCCAATCTTCCCTACATTAGTCTCTAAAGCGTTATCAAATGACTATCCCCCTCCCCAGGTGCTGTTGTCAGCAGAGTGGCCCCTATCCTTCCCCCTACTGAAAACGAAGGAGAAAAAAAATAAAAAATTGAAACGTTTGTCCCACCCACCTTCCTCCATATCTTGACCTTCCCCCTCCTAAGCGGAGGCCCACATGGGCATGCATCTCTCTCAACTATGTAAACAATAACAAAATCAGGCTCAGCTCCAACTGGCCTTTGCAGCCACTTGAGGAGTGAACCAGCAGATGGAAGTTCTTTCTGTCTCTCCTTCGCTCTATAAATCTGCCTTTCCAATAAATAAATCTTTAAAATATATTTAAAAATATGTAACAACACATGACATCTTCATACATGCACATTTTCATACATGCACATCTTCATACAAGCACATTTTCACATGTACACTTTTACCTGCAGATTATAGTTTAGTAAAGACAGAACTGCACCGAGCTCTCAGCTACCTGGATGAAAACAAAAAGGAATGGGGGTAGAGGAATGACACTCCCAATGAAGGCAAAACTGGAACCGGCATCTACATGGGTTGCTGACACTGAAGACAACAGCTTTACCCACCATGCTACAATGTGGTCCCCTGCACTGCAGGGTTTTAAAGAAGAGGAGAAGCAGGACTGAGGTGAGTGTGGCAAAACAATGAGCTCAGATACTCCAAAACTTCACAGGAAAATGGGACTAAAAGCCTGGGTTTATTTTGAGACAAGAAATTTATTTTTCATAATGTATACAAAATGTACTATTTATTAAAAAAAAAATCCTATGCACAGCATGCAATTTAAGATCTCACTTGCTGAGGGGAGGTACCATTGTGACACAATGCATTAAGCTGTAACCTGCCATGCTAACCTCCATTTAGGAGTGAGTCCTGGTCCAAGTTTAGCCTGCTCCACTTCTGATCTAGCTCCCTGCTATGCACCTGGGAAAGCAGTACAAGATTACCACAATAGCCACATGGGAGGACCTGGTGGAGTTCCTGGCACAAAGGGTGCTACCCTTCGGGGAGTAAGCAACGAAGCGAAAGTGAAAGACCAGTCAGTGTCTGTCAGTCTGTCTCTCTCTTTCGATCTGTAACTCTGCCATTGAAATAATCTTGCGGGGGGGCGGTGGTACAGTCACTTGGGAGGCTCACATCCTGTATCACAGTGCACAGGTTCAAGTCCCAGCTCTGCTCCCAATTCCAGCTTCTCATTAATGTGCAACTTGGGAGGTAGTAGATACTGGCGCAAACACTTGGGTTCCTGCCACCCACATGTAAGATATGGATTGAGGGGCCTGGTGGCATGGCCTAGAGGCTAAAGTCCTCGCCTTGAACACGCCAGGATCCCATATGGGCACCAGTTCTAATCCCGGCAGTTCCACTTCCCATCCAGCTCCCTGCTTGTGGTTGGGAAAGCAGTCAAGGACGGCCCAAAGCTTTGGGACCCTGCACCCATGTGGGATACCCGGAAGAAGTTCCTGGATCCTGGCTTCGGATCGGCATAGCATCGGCCTTTGCGCTCACTTGGGGAATGAATCATCGGTCGGAAGATCTTCCTTTCTGTCTCTCCTCCTCTTTGTATATCTGACTTTCCAATAAAAATAAATAAATCTGTAAAAAAAAAAAAAAAAAGATATGGATTGAGAACTCAGCTCCTGGCTTTGGCATGGCCCAGCCTTAGCTGGTATGGGCATTCAGACAGTGAATGGACAGATGGGTCAGTTCTCTCTCTCTCTCTCTCTCACTCTACTTTTGGAACACATACAATCGGTAAAGTTCTTTTTAAAAGCAGTCCAAATACCAGAATAGTCACCAAGACTCTGAGCACTTTAGGTGGAGGGTTAAGTCCCAGACCTGAAGAAAAGGATCCTGGACTTGGGCAGAATGGGAAGCAAAAGGAAGGGTGAGAGGCAGCAGGGAAGGTCAAGCCACAGCCTTGCTGGAACGGAAAATGAGAGGCAGTGTTGCCAAACCTTGCAGAGAGGACCGCAGTGTCCACTGGCTCAGGCCACAGTGATCTGAGAGCAACTTCTATGCAGTGGCCTGTGAAGGACAGGTTCTGTAAATGCAACTGGAAAAGAAAGAAGGGTGTCTTGTTCAGTCTGAGATACGACCAAGACCTGAGAAATGGCCTAACCTAGCAGAAGGCAAGAAAGGAAGGAGGCAGAGAGGGAGGGGAGCCACATGGAGGACTGGGTCAGAAAACGGATGCCCCTGTGCTCTGCTCCAGCACATGGTGAACGTTTCTTCGAGTCAGCAGCATTTCCTGCCAGCATGGCAGCCTCTGAGGGCCAACTCAGACGGGGAAGGAAAGTGCAGTCTTAGCAGGTCACTCTCCGAGCCCTCTCCCAATGGGCTGATCCTCCCCAGCAGCCTTCCCGCAGGATGCACTCACCACTTGTCAGAGAGCCATTTGGCACCTGAACCCCTGAGCTGTCCAAATGGCCAGGAGCTCCACAGGTCTCTCCAGCTTGCAGCAGGAACAGTGGAGGTGAAGGGTTGAGGAGGCAAGGTGGGGAGAGGTGCCACAATGAAGCCAGCCTGCACCCCAGGGCTGTAGTGGCATGGGGACGAGGGGGCCACCCCTGCCTCTGCTTCCTCCCTGTGGGGACCAAGCACAGGAAGTCTTCAAGCCACAGTATAACCTTGGCAGAGATAGGACCAGGTTCTTTCCTTGTAACTCATCCCCAATGGGCAGGCAAAGTGTACAGTAGTTATGGCTAAGACTCCTTGAGAGTGTGTGCTGTGCCAGGTGGTATTCTAAGTGCTCGACACTCTCTCCATCTGTCCGGCCCTGTTTCCATGATCTCCACATCACCAGTGAGGTAACTGAGGCAGACATGTTCAAGTAACGTGCTGAAGGTCACAAAAGCCAGTGGCCACCATCGTCATCAAGGGACGCAAAATGCCAGAGTTGGCCCTGCTTAAGTTTATTTGCAAACACCATCAAAAATGTGGTACACACACAGACACACACACACACTGAGACAAGCAAGCGAGAAGCCGTACTACATAATATATAAAGAAAGCAAGGTCTGCACTCATTCAACTTTAAGTTGCTTTTGACCTTGACACTTCTCCCATATGGTAGTTCAATCAGCTCATCTCAAAGACAATTCAAATGAAAATGAACAAAAAAAGTAAAATCATTTCTGTATAACTAAAACCACTGTTTTGCATACTTTAAAAATGACTAAAATGGTCAACTGCATGTCAGATATGTTTTACCACAAAAGCATGAAAATGTGGCTACAAACTTTCCTCTTAAAAATAAAAACAAAAACACTGGGAGGCATGCATTGCGGCACAGATTTGCAAGGCTGGCATCCCACAGGACTGCTGTAAGTTTGAGCCCCAGCTGCTCCACTTCTGATCCACCTCCCTGCTAACAAATCAAGTTTGATAATGGCATCTGCCACTCACATGCAAGACCCAGATGGAGTTCCCAGATCCTGGTTTCAGCCTGGTCCAACACTGGCCATTGGGAGTGAGCCACCAGATGGGAGATATCTCTCTCTCTCTCTCTTTCTCTCTCTCTCTCTCACTGTGTCTCCTCATGTCTCTCCTCTCTTTCCGTCTCTCACTCTCTATGTCTAGCTTCACCTTTCCCACTGCCTTTCAAACAAGTAAGTGAACTTTAAAAAAATGAATTTTAGAAAAGTGAAATCAAGTTCAAATCAAAGCCCTGTTATTAGCCAAGTGCTTCAGGCTTCTTTTATTATTATTACTGAAACAATAAATAAAACCAAACTAGCCAGAGCAGCAAGAAAGCAGCAGCTGCAGCAGGGTGGAGGTTGTCCCAAGTGGCAAGGCCTGGGAGAGCAGATCACACTGGAGCAAACACACAAAACCTCCCGGGGAGAAGCCTTCTATCAAACGCTGGCTAAGGTTCTAGGAATCCAACTCTTTGTGGCCTAAGATGACAAGTTACAATTTTAAATCAGAAATGACCAACCAGGACTAAAAGTGAAGCAACATCGAGAAACTACACACAGATCAAGACCACATGAAGGTACGTGGTAATGTATATTTCACTATAATAAACACAAAAAGACTATTTTCTGTACACATCGTTTGTTTTTAAAAGTTGCACAAAAATTGTATGAAAATCAAGCACTCTAAAGTAAGAGTCAAATTTCATGCTTCTCAGAACAAAGTCAACAGAGATAACAGCAGGACCGGAATGATCTGCTTCAAGCCTAGAAACTGATACTGTAAAGACTACAACTTCTTAAAGGAGTTCATTGAAGTTCTCTTCTATTACAGTTGTGCAAGTCAATAGTCACAAGATTTCTCCCTTATTCTTTACACACATCAAGGTGATCCTATTAATAGCAACTACAAATAAGAAATGAAAAGCTCATTTTTCAACTAGCATAGCTTCAAATGCCCCTTATACTTCTAAAGAAAGAATGTGGGCTGGGTGGACAGTCGAAGTTAGACACTGGGATTAACTGCGCTGAAGGGCTTAAAAGGGTGACTACCTAGGTACAAGACAGGAATACTTGAGGTCTACGACAACAAAGATCTGCAGGGCTGCAAGATGGAGAACTGTCATGTCACAACGCTGTTCACCTCTTGCTCTAAGCTCCCTCCCAACAGATTTGACATCCTTCCCAGGTCATGCACAAACCCGGATTACAACCTCTCCATTGATCTTTTCCAGCACCAGAGCCACGCAGCACAGGGAAAACCTTATTTTTAGACATGAAAAGTCCTGTGTTTATTTTCCTAAGAGAAATCAAAACAACTGACCCTGCTTTGTTTGGATTCTTGTAAAAACTCTTCTCTCTTAATCTCGGGGCCTCAACCTCCACTCAAAAGGAAATAAGAGAGGGGAAAAACCTGCCACTTGCCACGCTGGAAGGTTAAACCCGGTGCCTCCCTTGGCTTTCTGCTCAGGCACATCCGAGCCTCCTGCTGGTCACGGTTCACACTGCCGGAGTTCTATCATATGACACCTGCCTGAAGGTGGCAGGGACAGGCGAGGCTGGGAACTGGCAATCATGCTGGAACTGGTTCCATGTCTGAGCTCTTCGCTTCTCTGTGGAACATCTAAGAGTGCTAGCCCACAGTTCACTCCTAATTGTTCAACTAGCAGTAACACTAAATGAAAAAGGGTTTATAACTCCTTATACACAGTAAGTCCCTGCAAAATCCTATCCCTGTGATCTGATTTTTCAAGCAACACTGATCCCTCACACAGCCTGTCTCTCACTTGGGAAAAGATCAGATACATTTCAAAGGCAGAAAAGCCTTTCCCACAATATGAATGTATAAAAAACTGGGTAAGAAATAACAGGTAGTTCTGTTCACAAATTGCTCAAACTTACTCCCCCCTCCCCCTGGCTAAATGGAGCCACTGTAATTACACAAGGCTGTTGATGCAAGCTGAGATAAAGCCCACTTCAACTTAAAAAAAAAAATCACTACTCATTAATACAGAGTACATTCTTTTCAAAAGGCTAAATTAACCTTGAGGCATGATTTAGCCAAGTGGTTAAAAGCCCAAGTTAGGATACTGGCAGCCCATATCTAAGTGCCTCAAGTTCAAGTCTGGCCTGCACTCTTAACTCCAGCTTCCTGCTGACACAGACCACCGCAAAGCACTGGGGATGACTCAAGTGATTCTCTTCCTGCCACTTACCTGACACATCTGGAATGTATCCAGCCTCCTGCTGGCTTCCACCAGGCCCAGCGCCAGCCAATGCACACATATGGGGAGATGAACAGTGGGTCACAGCTTTCTCTCCAACAACTACTACTCTTCTTCTTCTTTTTAATATTCTAAAATTTCATGAAACTGTAAGTGTGCTTTCAATGTATGGAATTGTTTAAACATTCATTTACTTTTATTGGAAAGTCAGACTTACAGAGAGAAGGAGAGAGAGAAATAAAGATCTTCCATCCACTGGTCCAACCCACAAGGGACCGCAACAGCTGGAGCTGAGCCAATCCAATCCAAAGCCAAGAACCAGAAGCCTCCTCCGGGTCTCCCATGTGGATGCAGAGGCCCAAGGCTTTGGGTCATTGTCCACTGCTCTCCCAGGCTACAAGCAGGGAGCCAGATGGAAAGTGGAGCAGCCAGGACATGAACCAGCACCTACATGAGATCCTGGCGCATGCAGGGAAAGGATTCAGCCACTAGGCTATCATGCAAGGGCCCACAACTATTATTTTTAAAGGTGCACCTAATCATTAACACAATAAGCACACAAATCGAGTCACTATCAATTCTAGTCCTGACATAAGGACTACGATGTGGACAATGATGTGGCAGATCCTATTTTCAACTGTTAGGCCTCCTTGTACTGGTAGGGATGGAGCAATATGGAAGACTTTGGACAGCAAGTTAGCAAAGTGGGCAATGAAATCAAGCCTCTCTTAAGACGGAGTTCAGAGGTGAGCCCTTGTGAGGGTTTCCCAACATCTCCCAGCAGCCAGAGCCTATCCTGGGCTCTCCCAGCTCTCACTCACCACATTTCAGAGCATCCTTTATGCACTTCGGGCACCTGTATCCCAAACTGGAATGCCTAGGATACGTACAGGCATCCTGCCCACGGACACCCTGGGTGGTAGGGCAGCAGGTGATGGCCCCAGCATTTGGGCTCCTGACATCCACATAGGAGACCCTAACTCCTGGTTTCTGCTGGAACCCCCAGAGTAAGGAGAGTAAGGCAGCAGATGGAAAAATCTCTCTTCCTCTCACTCTAATTTTAAAATAAACAAAAACTTACCAAAAATATTCCTTTACTTAAGCCTTCTAAAACCTCAGCTAACTTTTAGAGTGGGAATCACTGTCATGAATTTTTTTCTATGGCTAGCACCAAGTACAATGCTTTGAACACAATAGGCCTTCCAATCTTGGTAAGTGAACACTGGGCTCCATGCTGTGAGGTATATAAAGAAAAGAGCAAAATGACTTTGCTTGGTGAGAAGCAGGCTTCTCAAGAGACATTCTCCCTGGTCTTGGAAGCTACGTGAGACTTACTTCACGGTCACTCAGATGGGAAAAGTCTATACATAAACCTGTGAGTCAGGAGATAAGGACAACATTGTGACACACCTGCAACACCAGCATGTCATATGGGCACCAGTTCCTGTCCCGGCTGCTCCATTTCTGATCCAACTCCCTGTTGACGGCCTAGCAAAAAAGCAGTGGCACACAGGCCAAGCGTTGGAGCTCTGTCACCCATGTGGGAGACCTAGACGAAGCTCCTGATTCTGGCCTCAGCCTGGCCCAGCCCCAGCCACTGCAGCCATCTGGCAAGAGAACAAACAGATGGAAGATTTACTCTCTGTCTCTCCTTCCTTCTAGCTCTGACTCTCAAAGAAATAAAACTT
The DNA here is from genome assembly GCF_017591425.1 of Ochotona curzoniae. NCBI lineage: Eukaryota > Metazoa > Chordata > Mammalia > Lagomorpha > Ochotonidae > Ochotona > Ochotona curzoniae. The sequence goes on from NW_024465369.1 coordinate 30,263,328, forward strand.
ACCCACACATACAAACAAGGTAGACCATGTGGGTAAGAGGCCAGCACAGCATTTAGAGGAAAATCAAAGCTGGAAGAATATGGAGGATGCAAATAGATGCGGATGAAAGATTTATACGCCCACTTAAAGCAGTTGTCACTGACTAGGCTTTGGAAGGGCCTGAAACTGTGGAATCCAAGCTGTGACCTGAGGACTTGAAGGCTGGCAGCCAAAAGTTAAGAGAGACCCAGGTTTTCAAAGAATGTTGTATCCAGATCCCTGCCTATAGGATAGATGACCTGGAGCTGTCACAGCCTAATTATCTTCTCATAGCTAAGCATTTCAATCTACAATGCTTAGAGGGTCCTTTCCATCCACCTTCATAACAGCTCATTTAAAATGTCTAAGGAAATTTATATACACACGCACACACACATATACACACAAATACATTTCAGGTTTTTTTTTTTGTTTTTAATGGGGGACTAGAGAAGAATTTTGTTTTTAAACGAAAGCTAGGGAAGAAAAAACATCCAAGATAAAAATTGTACATCTCTTTTTTTCATAGTGGTACTTAAGGGAGGATGACATAGCCGAGGCAGGAAAGATGAGCAGCCCAGGACCCACTCTTAGGAAGAGGCTAGCCTAAGTGATGAGACTCAACCGCAGGATTCGACAGGGTCGGGCCCTTCACGTGCTTGGCCAGAGGAAAAGTAATGCCAGAACCTTGCCCTTCACCTTTGCGAGGTATTTAAAAATGTAGGATAAGGCGATATCTGTAATCCGACCAGGAGGTACCGAAACCCAAGAAGCACATTAGCACCCCACCTCAGCCCTGGCAGCCTAGAGTTTCTATCCCACAGTTGAGCCCTGGACCAGAGGGCAGCAGCGGCCCGGTGCAGGGCAGAGGCTTGGGGGTGCCCGCTCCTCCGGGGCGGCAGGCTGCGGCGCCCGGCACCAAGAGAAGCCGGTACCCGGGCGCGCAGGGCGGCGCAGAGAGCCGGGCTGCAGAGCGAGCGGGTGTGGAGCAGCGGCTGTCAGGCAAGGAGACCAGCATCCTCCCGCCTCCGGAAAAACTCGGGCCTCTTCGGCTTCTACGTGGCCCCGTTACCCACCATGAGAGGCTCAGAACTGGAGGCTAGAGGCGCGGCTGTGCCTGCAGAGTCCCCCAGGACACGGCTCCCGGGGCGCAGTGCGGGGGCGCTGGAAACCCAGGGCGGCGCCCCCGCAACCCCACCCCCAGCCGCGTGGCCACGGGCCACGCACTGAAACCCCTGTGCGCAGGGTGGGGGAGATGCGGTGGCGTTGCCCGGTCCCCAGCTCTGCCACCCCGGTGATCCCGGAGATAAAAGTTTGCAGCATGCGGCTCGTCTGCAGTGCGAGTCACATCCGCCGCGCCACCTCCTGTAGCCGCAGCTCTCAGAGAATGTGCAAATTAAAAAAAAAAAAAAATGTTGAAGCCGGTAGGCCCCAAAGCCGGCCGCTCTGCCTCCTGGGCGTGCTTGCAGTCTAGCTCAGCATCTCCGGTCCCCTCCAGTCCCCGACCGCGCCTCCCGCCCGGCCCCGGCGCCTGGCCCGGGCCGACCCCGCCGCGCCCTCCGCACTGACCGATAACCTCCTGCAGCTCGTACGCGTCCCTGCAGATGGGCCAGCCGACGGCCTGCGCGGCCGGAGCCGGGGCCGGGGCCGGGGCTGGGGCCGCTGGTGCTGCCGGCGCCGCCGGGGCCGCCGCCGCCGGGGCTGCTGTCGCGACCGCCGGGGCGGCCGCCGCCGCTGCTGTCACCGGAGCCGCCTGCTGGGGAAGCTGGACGTGCACGGGCGAGCCGCTCGGCTCCGCCATGATGCTGCCTGAGGAGAGCGTGAGGACGCGCCGGGCGGCGGACGACCTTCCACTTGAAACTTCCCTTGCCTCGCCGCCGACACCTCTCGGCCGGCGCACGCCCTCCCCGCCGCCGCCGGAGCCAGCCACCACGAGGGGAGGGAGCGAGGAGGCCGAGCCGGGCGGAGGGAGGAGGAGGCAGGCGGCGGAGGCGGGGTGAGGAGGAGGAGGCGGCGGCCGCGGCGCTCGCCGCGCGCCCCGTGCCTCGCGCGCGCTGTGGTCGGCCTTCGCGCGAGGACTCCCGCCGCCCCCTTCTTCCGCTCTCCTCGCCAGCCCGGGGAAGTTTCTACTCAGGGGGAGTCGGGCCGCCAAGTGTGTGCTTTCGGGGCCGGCGGTCCCCCGCCCCTCCTCTCGCTCCGGGCTCTGCCTGCGCCTCGGCCGCGGCAGACAATCTGGGCTCCCCCCCAGAAGGCGGCCCCTGGGGACCCCGAGGGCGGGGTCGTTGAACCGCCGCCGGGTTCTGGGATCCGAAGGCACCTCAAGTTGATTAACAAGGAGGCCAGTGAGACTCCGATGCGGCGTCCGTTTGCTGGTCGGACGTCAGTTAAAAAATAACCCGAGTTGTAACTTTCCGAACCGTTTACCTGCCAATGTCCCTTCCCCACCTTGCCTAATCTCGGCGGCCCTTCTACTTTTTTTTTTTTTTTTTTCCTGAGCCAGTGAAACCTGAATCCTTAGATCCCTGGCTTTTCACAGGCTTTCTTCGTTTGTTATAAAACCACTTGGATCCCGGAGAGGTGATGTAAGAGTCTGTGAAGTTAACATAAAAAGTGGGAGAAATGGAGACTTCAAACTCTTAAACCTTTAAGACTTGAAGACCAAATCGGGCGTTTTTGACAAAGAGGTACATGGACTGGGTTGAAAACTTGTAATTAATTGCTTCATTTTCAACTCTGCTGAAATTACCTCATCCTTAAAATGACTATGGTAAAACCATAGGTCTTCCTAATTACAGGTGTCATCGTTCACGTTGAATGTTGCCTGTGTTCCTTGGGCAGAAGGGCTCAAAATTACAGCATTCTCCTGTGAAACTGCAGGGGTGTGGTGAATCCAAGGTCGTCTTGGTCATCTGGCCAAGATTTTGTCTACTTCTCATGACAATGACTACTGAAGAACAAAGAGCATGGAATAAGTAAGGGAGCCTGCCTTGGCTGCAGGCGCTGGGCACCTCAGTTCAAATCCCAGCTCTGCTTCCTGCCACCCACTCAGGGCTGTTCAGGAAGTGAGCTGAAGATTTCTGTCTCTCTAACCTCTCCAGTGAGAAAAAAAAAAAAACAGCAACTTTAAAAGATGCTTTTTTTTCTAAAAGTTTTTTTCTTTATTTTTATTTGAAAGACAAATTTACAGAGAGAGAGTTCTTCCATCTGCTGATTCACTCTGCAAATGACTGCTAGGGCCATCAGAATCCAGGAGCCAGGAGCTTCCTTCTAGTCTCCCACGTGGGTGCAGGGACCCAAAGACCTAAGTCAACCCCCACGACACTGCTAGGCTATAAACGAAGAGCTGGATCCAAAGTGGAACGGGTAGGATTTGAGTCATTATCCATATGGGATGCCAGTGCCACAGGCAGAGGATTAGCCTAGTATGTCAGGGCACTGGCCATATGTCGCTTTCAAATTTTTGAAAGCTATGGGCCAACATGACTCAGCTCTGGTTAAGCCACAGCCTAAGATGCTGGCATTCCATATGCGCCCTGAGTTCAGTCCTGGCTGCCATACTTCCCATCCAGCTCATGCACCCAGTAGTTCAAGAAGTGGGCTCCTTGGAGATCCCTTTTCCCTCCAGACCCCAGAACCCTTGTTATGGCCAATGTGTGTATGACTCTGCTTTTCAAATCTGTGAGAAACAAAGACTGTATTGACTTTGAAGACAGTCGAGAAATGGACTGCTTCAGAAACAAAGGCTAGGCCTCTGATGACCAGTAGAGCCACACCTGGTCAACCCTTTCTAACTGAAAGAACAGTCAAGGATAATTGCTAAGGGAAAGAATGTAATGAAATGGCTTTCGTGTTGCCACATGAATTCCTATTTGGGATTTCAAACCATGAAGTGTGATTATAAAAGCCCGAAAATTTCTTGAGACTGAGTAGGAAAACATGATGCTATCAAGACCAGTATCACACATTTGGATCGATTACAGGTCAGTTAGTCTCCCACGAAGTACAAGCGTTCCACAGTCATAGTTAACTGATCCCAGCCGCCCGATGACAACTTGCAAGAGGGAGTGATTCAGTGCAGCCCCGTCACTACCGCCACTAATGCAGTTTGCAGACTGCCCACCACCCACGGCCTTTGGCATTGTTTTTATGTATTACAAACAGAACAGGAATCGTATTTTTAAATGACATAAAAGCATGCAATTTGATTTCCAACTTAATGTTTCCATAAACAATTGAATCAAGTGGTACTTAAACTTGGAAATGTGTTTGTTGAAAAAATTATTCCACTGATAGACAATCTTCCCTGAAAATCCATTACTGATTTAAATCAAAAAATGAAGATGGGGAGACTATCTTTACAATATAAATTAGCTCGATTTCAATACTTAAAAACACACTCATTGAGAAGCTAAGTTCACTCGGAGACTTTAAACCATATAAAGGAAAATAAAGGTCTCTGTTTGACTTTAATGGCTGTAACTATCTTATTATGTGTCAGGGTTTTTCTAATCAGCGTTAGTAGGGGCCAGATCATTGTTACCGAGAAGTGTTCCTTCGCACCGTGGTCTCTATGTACGTGTCTCCCAAAAGTGCTACGTGGAAACCTAATCCTCCGACAGCCTTTTCCTGCTCTTTAAGGGAAGACAGAAGGTGCTTAGTGACTGCTTGTACCAGAGGACAGGGCTAAAAGGTACTCATTCTCTATGCAAGCCTTCACCACACACGCAGCTTGCTGATGCTGGATCTTGGACTTCCAGCCTCTGGACCTGTGAGGAATACATGTCTGTTTAGAAATTACTTCGCATAGGGCATGGTGTTACAGGATCCCAAAGTGATACACCTGACCTCTACCACTAGGTGCCGGTAGCACTCCCATTTCTGAAGAGGTTACTATCAAAACTGTCCTAGCATATACACTCAGAGTCTGCCAGAGCACAAGGCACTGTAGGAGAAAAACTCGGTAGTCACAGAAAAATGGGCTTTTAAAAAAGACTTGTTTATCGGAAAGGCAGAGTCAAGAGAGGGAAAAGACACACACATACACAAATCTTCAATTCATCTGTTCACTCCTCAAATTGCCACAACAGCAGGGGCTGAGCCAGGCTGGAGCCAGGAGATTCTTCCACATCTCCCACATGGGTGCAGGGGGCCAACCGCTTGGGTCATCCTCCACTGCTTTCCCATGACCATTAGCAAGGAGCAGGACTGAAGGCAGAGTGCTCAGAACCTGAAATGGAACTCATAAAGGATGCTGGTGTCACAGGCCCCGTAACACCAGCCTGAAAGCTGGCAATTTATAAATAGGTGAATACAGTGCTGTTGGTTTTAGTTACTTATTCATAAGCTATTTGACTTGTTAAGATGTCCAAGGCCTTAAAGAAAGTGCTGGATTCAAATCATATCTGTATGTGTGTGTGTGTGTGTGTGTGTGAGAGAGAGAGAGAGAGAGAGAGAGAGAGAGAGAGAGAGAGACTGACTTTGGACTTGATTAAATTTTTGAGTTTGTTCCCTAAGGCACAACATCAGCTTATCAGCTTCCCCATGAGTTTCTATAATAATTTTCACATGAAGGGCTGACACACAGTAGATTTGGAGCAAAATTGGAAACACCACCATTGTATAATAATAAACACATTATTATATGCAAGATTTGCAAAAAAAAAATACGATGGATAAGTATCAGACACACACATACACATGTACCTGTTGTTTTGCTAATTAGGCCACTGGTTGCAATGCCAACATCCCGTATTACAGTGCCAGTTAGAGTCCCAACTTGCACTTTCAGGCTCCATTCTAATGCACCTGGGAAGGCAGAAGAAGATGGTCCAAGTGGTTGGACCCCTGCCACCCACTAGGGAGATCAGAATGGAGTTTCTGGTTTCTAACTTCAGTATGACACAGACCTGTTTAATGCAGTCATCTAGGATATGAACCACTGGGTAAAAGATATCTGCTTCTCTCTCTGAAGCTGTAACTTTTAAATAAATGCATTTTCCTAAACTTCCTGGAATGAAAAAGGTATCTGATGTTCGCTGTGGTGATTTTTACAAAGCAATAAGTTCCTGAGAGCAAAAAGTTCTATTCCTAAGATCAGTGCTGTGTCCCAACACTTACACTAACATCTGTCACCAACTATTAGACAGTAAGCAATTGTAAAATGAATATAACATTTTTCAGTGTTTATGTACTGATTTATTTGCTATGCCAATTTGACAGGCTGAGAGACACAAAGAAAGAAAGAACCAGACACCACTCTCAGCTGATGGGTCACTCCCCACATGTCTTCAGTTTCAGTCAGCACTGGGACATCCTGGAACCAGAAATAGGGGACTTGGTTCAGGTCTCCCACTTGGGTGGCAGGGACATGACAACTTGATCCATCTATACCTGCTGCCTCCCAAAGTACACGTTACCAAGAAGCTGGATTTAAAAATTATATAAGGGGACTGGAGTTGTGGCTTGAAAGATTAAACTTCTGGCTATTGCATTGACATCCAATATGATAAGTGGTTAAAGACCCAGTTGCACCACTTCCAATCTAGCTCCTTGCTAACATGTCTGGGGAAACAATGGAAGATGGCCCAAGTCCATGGACTACTGTACGTAGATGGATGACCCAGAGAAAGCTGCTGATTCCTGCTTTTGAACAGACACTAGCAAGGGTGGTTGATGTAATCATTTGGGGAGTTAACCAGTGATGGAAGATTTTTCTTTAACTTTCAAATAAAAACAAATAAATGTGTCTTTTAAAAAATGGAAAGAAATTATGCCAAGATTTGGATGCATGAACTCTGATTTGGAATGAGAGTTTCTCAACAAGTTTCTTAACCCATATCCCAGAGCCCATCCCCATAACACTTTTTTAACTGCATAAAAATATACTTTTAAGCATTTGAATGAGTCAGCAATGTCAAGTGTGGATTTTATGGAAGAAAAGCGGAGGCAGAGAGAGCTATTTAGAAGATATTACAGTAGTCACGTTAGAGAAATACATATGGGAATTAAACCATGGATTGAGGATAATGATAAAATGAATAGATTGAGAATTTATATAAAGAACAGAGAAAGGAAACTTGATATCAAAAGAGTTTCCTTTAAAAATTAGTGGTAGATGAGATAAGCTGCCACTGGAGACACCTACATCTCAGAGCACTGGTTTAAGTCCTGGCTGCTCTGCTTCAAGTCCAGCTTTCTGTTAATGTATTTCTTGAAGTAGTAGGCAATGGGCCAAGTGCTTAGGTTCCTGCATTCCTGGTTTGGGCCTGGACCACCTATAGCTGCTGCCACCATTTGGAAATGAATCAATGCAGGAAAGTTCTCTCTCTTCTCTATGTTTCCTTTCTATTTGTCAGTCTTTTGGAAAAAAAATAATAATACAAATTACCACAGTGCATTAAAGAGCTAGATATTCACAAATGCAATTTATAAAATGACTTATAAAATTTATAAAATTCCATCTATTGAAGGAATGTGAGATTCTCTTTATTGACAGGATAACTTTTGCCTATGGCTAACCTGCAATCTAACACAGTTTCATCACATGGTGGGAAACAGGCTGATGTCTAAGTTGTGAATAAAACCTATCAGTCTATTTAGTATTTCCAGCTGTTCCCATATGTGTAACTTAACTATGATGGGAGTGTAGCACATGGATTTTGATTTAGAAGATTACTTCCACAGACAAGGGTCAAATATTTTTTAATTAAAATGATGATAAGGCAAAATGAAAGAATTACAGACATAAGTCAGCTATTGATGGCTTTAAAGCCCCGATCTTTACTTTTGGCTGGTGACTTAAACTTCCCAAGCCTGTTTCGCTAAGGTCAGGATAATCACCCCCAAGTCTTAGGATTTCTGAAAGAATTAAGTGAGCATACATGTGCAAACCAGCTGACCCACAGCACATGCTGGTAAGTAGGACACAGTTGATCAGAGTTTCTGACCAGGAGGAACTCAAAGGTAGAAAACTGAAGGGAAGGCTCACCAGTCCGGGAGAGCAGAAAAAGGCTGATTTTGTTTTTTAAAGATTTATTTCTTTTTATTTGAAAAGCACTTCTACAGAGAGAAGGGACAGAGAGAAAGATCTTCATCCACTGGTTCACTCCCCATATGACCACAATGACCAGAACTGAGCTGAGCCTATCCAAAGCCATGAGCCAGGAGCCTCTTTCCAGTCTCCCATGTGGGCACAGGATCCCAAGGCTTTGGGCCATCCTTAGCTGCTTTCCCGTGCCACAAGCTAGAAGCTGGAAGGGAAGTGGAGCAGTGAGAATACAAACCAGCACTTACATGGAAACCCTGGGCGTGCAAGATGAGGATTCAGCCACTAAGCTATTGAGCCAGGCCCATATCTGATGCTTTAGTACTTGGTTACAGTACCCGTGAGAAACTAAAACAGTAGGATTATAGGATGTGCCCTTAGCCAAGTGCATTTCACTAGGACCAGCTTTAGCTTTGGGACCACCTTTCTACAATTGTCCTGAAGTTTCCCACTATAATTGTTTTTAATATTATTATAATGAAAAGAAAACACTTCTCTTCTAGTAAATACCTGAATGAATACTCAGTATACATGCCAAATTTCCATCTGAAAAATGTATGCAATAATCTATCTAGCTTTCAAAACAAAGCCACCTCATACTGACCATAATCATACAGGTGTCAGGTGCTTTCCACTGGCACAGCTAATGCTAATGAAAGTGAATCCCTTACACTGCCTTTGATGTAGATCCTGGATACTATCATGCCCTATCTTAGTCTCTCTTTCTGAGCTTCAAGTTTCTTTGCAAATCAACCTGTGCTAAAATTAACTCACTGAACTGAGGCAACTAAAGCAACCAGGTTTTATCTTCCCTATAGATAATATCTTGATGTTCCTTTTCTTCTTGAGAATTTTTCCAGAAACTCCAACCCCCAACCAAAACTCTGCTTGACTGGAGCTCATTTTACCATCATCAACATTATCACCAAAATTCCCAAAAGAACATGATGTCAATGACCAATCAACAGAAGGCTAGAGGCACTGCACATCAACCAGAAACATACATAGACACTGAACATGCACCTCTCACCCCCAACTGCACTCTCTGAGAGCTTGTATGCCTATAGCCTCCAGGGGGCCTGCAGATTCAGCTATAGCTGCCGGACTCCCCATTCTGCACTTCGCTGTAAGTACCCACTTCCTTTTACCACCTGGATGTTGGGGATTGGCTTGCTGTATGTTGGGTGAGTTGTCTCAGATTTTGAAAGTTCTAAAACATCAACTATTTTCCAAAGTCCAGAACTGGCATGATTCAATTTTATCAGATCTAACAAAATTTAGTGTTAAGGTCATTATTATTTCCCAGCTGTAAATGGACAGAACTTAAATCTATTTTTAAAGTTGAATCATTGCAGATAGTTTTCTTTTTCAAATTTGTCTTATGTTATAAGGAATTAAATTTATCTGAATTATAAGTTTCAGATGTATTCTCACATATTTTCCAGCAAAGTTAGGATCCTGACTATTACATCTCATATCACACACAGAATTGTTCTGATGGCACTTAATGCCTCTACATTAATCCCAGAAGTTTCTGATGGCGATTTGGGTTCTGACAGAGAGCTCATTACAAATTTTTCCCAACTCTACCCAGAGAGGAAGTCCTCTATATTTATTAAGGGTAGCCCTTTGCTAAAAGACCAGCGTGCATTATAGTCACCTCTGTAGCATGCATGTTCTTTCATGTCATTTCTGACATGTTTGGTCTGACATAATATTGTACTAGGCAGAATGAAACAAAAATATCTTTATAAAAGGAAGAAATTCTTTAAAAAAAAAGATTTATTTTTATCTGAAAGAATTACAGAGGGAAAGGGAGAGAGAATGTATCTAACTTCTGCTGGTTCTCTCCTCAAATAGCTTCAATGGGCAGAGCTGCAGTGATCTGAAGCCAAGAGCAGGAGCTTCTTCTGCATCTACCATCGGGTACAGGGACCCAAAGACTTGAGCCACTTCCTGCCTTCCAAGGTCATAAACAGGGACCTGGATTGGAAGTGGAGCAGCTCTGACACAAACAGGTGTCCATAAGGAATACAAGCACCACAGGCAGAGTATTACCCTGATGTGTCACCACACTGTTTGCCGACACCTCCCTGGGAGAAAACTCATGTTTAAAAAATTTATTTATCTGAAAGGCAGAGAGACAGGAGGGAGGGAAGAAGGAAGGGAGAGAGAGAGAGAGAGAGAGAGAGAAATCCTCCATATTGTGGTTTATTCCCTAAATGCCTACAACAGCCAGGGCTAGACCAAACTAAAGACAGGAACCAGAACTCCACCTGCATCTCCTTCCTGAGTAAGAGGGATCCAGCTAGTTGGGCTGCTGCCCACTGCTCCTCCAAGTGTACAGGTGTAGGAAGCTGGACTCACTAATATTCTTTATTTAGGGGTGGGGCCATGGCACAATAGGTTAATTCTACCTGCTGTGGTGCCAGCATCCATGTGGAACCAGTTCACGTCATGGCTGTTCCACTTTTGATCCAGCTCTCTGCTTATGGCTTGGGAAAGCAGTAAAGGATGGCCCAAGTCCTTGGGACCCTGAGCCCATGTGGGCGATCCAGAAGGAGCTCCTGACTCCTGGCCTCGAATCAGCTCAGCTGTTACAGTCACTTGGGGGAGTGAACAAGTGGATGGAGGACCCACTCTCTTCTGTCTCTTCTCTCTGTAAATCTGCCTTTAAAATAAAAATAAAAATAAAACTTTATTTTAAAAAATAGTATTCTTCGGCCTGGTGGCATGGCCTAGCGGCTAAAGCCCTCGCCTTGAATGTGCTGGGATCCTATATGGGTGCCAGTTCTAATCCCAGCAGCTCCACTTCCCATCCAACTCCCTGCTTGTGGCCTGGGAAAGCAGTCAAAGACGGCCCAACGCTTTGGGACCCTGCACCCATGTGGGAAACCTGGAAAGAAGTTCCTGGCTCCTGGCTTCAGATCAGCGCAGCACCAGCCGTTGTGCTCACTTGGGGAGTGAATCATCGGATGGAAGATCTTCCTCTCTGTTTCTCCTCCTCTCTGTATATCTGACTTTGTAATAAAAATAAATAAATCTTTTTAAAAATAGTACTCTTTTTTCAGCAAATGCATGTTTAAAAACTACAAAGATATAGCACTTTGTCAGCTGCTATGAGGAAACCAAAACCAAAGCTATTGCTTCCCTTAATTGTGTAGCTTAGTCAATATTTGGGGATGGGGCAGTGGATCAGAGCTCTCGATTTCTCTGTTTCTTTCTGTTCCTCTGTCTCTTAAATAAATTATCTATTTGATTTACAGTGCAAAAAAATAGAATTATACAAACTAGTTAATACCTCCACTATCCAGAATACAGAATTCCAGAGCTCCAGCTGCCCCTGAAAGTTATCAAAACACTTGAAAAACACTTAAATTATGGAGAAAAGTCAAAACCAGAAGTTACCTATTTGATCAATTTGATGAGCAAAATAATTATTTCTTTATTGACTGCTAAGGTCCTTTAAAAAAAAGTTAAAAACTGCACCTACTTGATTCTAAAGTCAAAAATCCCAAGAAAAAAGTAGCAAGGATGAGCAGGTTAAAAAAAAAAAAAAGGCGAGATCAGGGTGAGGAGAGAGCAGAAAGAGAGGCAGGAACATGAGAATACTTAAAAAAAACAAAAAACAAAAAACCTGGAGGCTGCAGTGCAAAGATGGGCTGATGTTGGCATGGGCGGAATCTTCAGAAAGACTGTGGAAACATATTTTTAAAAGATGCTTGTAACATTATAAACATGCTTCTTGTATATTTGAAAAGCACAGCGACAGGGAAAAACACAGCTTCTATCAGCTGTTTTAATCCCCAGAGGAAACAAAGCAAAAGGCAGGAGCCCTGAATGCGACCCAGGACTTGCCCCTGGAATCATGACATGAGTGGAGCCAGGACTGTAGCTCAAACTGCCAGCAAACACAGGCACCCCCACCAGCAGCGCACCCTGCATGCCAATGCCAGACCCTGAAACTTAATGCTATTTCCATTTTTCACTGACAGTTGGAAGTACTCTTGGGGACTCGGAGATGAGCACCTTTGAAACGAAGCAATTGCGGAAGGAGAACAGAGTGTCCTTGAAGAAAAAGAAAAAGCTGCTAAAGGACGAAGATTGAGCATCAGGGGTCAGCCAGTCCCTCATCAAGGGAAACACAGTGCAGGTGCAAGCACATATGTCGCACAGTGTGAGCGGTGGGACCATGTCATACCGAAGATGCTGGCCCAGCACGGCACCCTGTCCTGCCAGAAAGCGAGTCCACCATTGCCAGATTTTCCCCCTGTTTCAAGAAAAGCCAACGAATACAATTTTTAATGGGATTTCTCAGTGCCTCAGCATTGGCTCGAGTTTATGCAGTGCTGTGCAGTCTGATGATATGTGTCATGTTTAGAAACAAGAAGGCAGCATAAAATGTAGCCTTTGAATAACCACATGTTTAGTGAAATGTGGGTTGGAATGACAAAATTCTAAATGCAGTTGTGACCCCTGGGAATGGAGAGACACATAAAGGATTTCTGTTGCATTTGTAATGTTCTATTGCCTTAATAAAATTTTTAATAGACATAGCAAAGTGAGATTTGTTAGACTGGAGAGTAGAACCAGCAGTTGTCATTACACTATTGTCCTGGCTCTTCTGTATGACTGAACTACTTCAGAATTTAAAACAAGAACATTTTGCAGCTAAAAACAAAAAACAAAACCACAGTCAGAGTCTGCCAACGTTCACAGGAGGACCATTTGAAGTCTTTCCCACCATGTTTTCACAGGTAGAGCCCCAGCTAGGGCAAACCAAGAAGAGCAGTATTTTGATTAACCTCAGAGAAATACATCAATTCCAGCAGTCTTCTGCTGGATTGGACACCAAAACTCTTGATCCTTGTTGCAGGACCAGTGATGTCTCACAGTGCATTACGCTGTAACCTGCAGTGCCAGCATCCCATATGGATCCCATTTCAAGACCTGGCTGCTTCACTCTCAACTCAGCTCTCCGCTAATGCGCCTGGAAAACTTGCAGGAAATGGCCCAAGTGTTTGAGTACAGTGTATCCATGTCAAGGGGATTTAGACTGGCCCAGAGCTGGACTTTTGGCTATTTGAGGAGTAATCCACAAGAGTTATCTTTCTCTCTCTGCCTCTCTCTCTAATTCTGCCTTTCACACACATATATGAATTCTTTTTAAACATCTCTGTGCCATAGTCATAGCTGTATTCTGTGAAATCTTTGATTGCAGGTAAAATCAGGCATCTATATGACTCATTTTTTCAAGATGTATGTATGCATGTATGTATTTATTTATTTGAAAGTCAGAGTTAGTAGGGGAAGGAGGAAAGATTTGAAGACAGAGAGTGCGGGATCAATCTTTTACCAGCTGGTTCATTCATCAAATTGCCACAATGACCTGAGTTGACCAGTGTAAAGCCAGGAGCCAGGCATTTCTGGGTCTCCCCCATGGGTGCAGGGGCCCAAGCACTTGGGCCATCCTCTGCTGCTTTCCCAAGTGCATTAGGAGGGAGCTAGATTGAAAGTGGAGAAGCTGGAACACAAAGTGGCACCCATATGTGATGCTAGCATTGCAAGCGGCAGATTTCCATGCTACAACATCGTGCCAGCTCCCATCTATCAGATTCTGATGTTCGGCTGGAGTTGAAAAATCACTGTCAAAGGTTGGTCATTTGGCCTACCCATTAAGACATTGGCTGACATGCTTACATACCCCATATCAGAGTATGTGGACTTAGTATTTGATTCCATGCTTAAGTCCATCTTTCTGCCTGTGCAGTCTTTGAAAGGCAACAGTGATGGCTCAAGTGATTGGGTTCCTGGATTGAGTTCCTGACTTCATAAATGTGTGTATTTTAAAAAAAGATTTATTTATTTATTTATTTATTATCAGAAAGGCAGATTTATAGAGAGAAGAAGAAACAGAGAGAAAATTCTTCCATCCACCAGTTCACTACCCAAATGAACTGGCTGGAGCTAAGCTGATCCAAAGCCAAGAGCCAAAAGCTTCTTCTTCGTTTCCCATGAGGGTGCAGGGTCCCAAGGCTTTGGGTCATCCTCTGCTGTTATTCCAGGCCATAAGCAGGGAGCTGGGAGGGACGTGGGGCAGCTCAAATGTAAACAACTTTTTTATAAAAAAGAAAGCAAGTGAAGACCTGGGATACCCTTGAGTACAAGGTGGCAATGACTTGTAATGCACAGAGCAGGGAGTTTCTCCAGAGAGCAGCTACTTTAAAGGCCCAGTGCTCCTGGTAGTTTTCCTGAATTAGACATAGCAATGACAAATGAAGCAAAACAGCAAATAAAACACTTCAACATTTAAAAACATGTTTAGTTAATTTCATCCACTTGACAGTCAGAAAGACAGAGAGTGATCTTCTGCCCACTGTTTTAGTCCTCAACTGTCTACTATAGTGGTGCTAGGCTGGGCTGAAGTCAGGAGTCAGTGAACTCCAACTGTATGTCATGAATAGACAGCAAGGGGCCCAAATGTTTGGGGAAGCATCTTCTGACTTTCTAGGTACATCAGCAGGAATCTGGATAGACAACAGATGGCAGGAACTTGAAACAGTGCTCAGAAATGGGATGCGGGTGTCCCAAGGGATGCTTAACTCTCCCAGCCACCATGGTCCTTGCCATCTGCATGAGAGATGCAGCTGGAGTTACAGGTTCCTGGCTTTAGCCAGGCCCAGCCTCAACCACTGTGGGCATTTGGGGAGTAAACCAGTGGATGGATAATGCATTTCTCTTTGTTTGGCCCAATCTGTCACCTTGGTTTTCAATTAAACTAATAAAATAAATCTTAAAAAAAAAAATAAAGAGGTGTGGGCATTAAGCCAAGGTTAACTTGCTACTTGGGACACTTGCCTCCTGTACACCATATTGCAGTGCCTGAGTTTGTTTCTCGCCTCCCCCTTCTGAGTGAGGTTCCTACTACTACAGTGGTGAGGCAATAGGTAATGGCTCAAGTACTCAAGTCCCACCACCTGAACCAGTGCCAGATGGAATTGTTAGAGCCTGAATTAAGCATAGGGGAGAGAATCAAGGGTTGAAAGACCTCTCTCTCTCAGTGTCTCTGTCTCTCTCTTTAGCTCTGCCTTTCAAATACACAAAATGAATTAATAAGCCAACACAAAGAAATAAAGCAAAGAGCTGGTAAAATAAGAATTCTTTGTCTTTTTTAAATACTGTTTTGTTTATTTGAATGAAAGAGTGAAAGAGAGAAAGAGATCTTCTATTGGTTGGTTCACTTCCCACATGTCTGTAACAGGTAGGCCAGGCCAAAGTCAGCAACCAGGAACTTCATTCAAGGCTCTCAATTGGGTAGTGAGAACTGAACTATGTGGGCCAACACCCTCTGCCTTCCAGGAGCAAGAGCAAACAACTGAAGCACAAATTCCTGGCACTTGAAGCAGGTGCTGCAATACAGGATGAGGACATTCAAAATGTGAGCTTAACCACTGTACCAGAACACCTGCCTTAGAACTGACCATCTTAAAAAAAAGATTTATTTATTTTTATTGTAAAGGCAGGTATACAAAAAAAGAGAAAGGTCTGTTGTCTACTGGTTTATTCCCTAAGTGGCTGCAACAGCTGGAACTGAGCTGATCTGAACCCAGGAGCCAGGAGCTTCCCCTAGATCTCCCATGTGAGTGCAGAGGCCTGAGGCTTTGGGCCGTCCTCTACTACTTTCCCAGGTCAGAGGCAGGAAGCTGGATGGGAAGTGGGGCTGCTGGGTTTAGAACCGGCACCCATATGGAATCCTGGCACATTCATGGTGAGGATTTAGCAACTAGGCTATCATGCTGGGCCCAAAATTAATCATCTTAAGGACTAATTTTTAAAACAATTTTAGTTTCATAGCAAAGTTAAGAGAAAGTTATGTCCTCTCATGCCCTCTTCCCTGACAGTAAATAGTCTCCCACATTAACACCCTCTGGAGTAGTACTTTTGAAACAATTGATAAACCTGTATCATGCATGATACTACAGCAGTGGCTGTCATTATACATTTATTAAAACCCATAGGATGTACAACATTAATTTAAAATTGTCGAAGAAATACTACTTTAGGAATGAACACTGTATTACTTAAGACTGTTTATAGGTATGTGTAGTATTACCTTTTGGTTTTAGATGGGACTAAACTGCATATCGTATCTATGGCTATTTTTAGAATTTAATTGAATTAAGAGCATGTAATTAAAACATAATGACATGACGTAGAAAGTAGATCCATTTCTCTGAAGAGATGAACTATAGTGTACTGTTTAAGTTTAAAGCTTTGAGACTAAAGGCACTTTGAATCATGGTTCTGCCTGCAGATAAACTGAAATTAAGGATAGAGTTAAGTTGCTTAACCATCGCAAAATTTGGTTTCCCCGTCTGTAAAAATACATGCTCCATAAACTACGTCATTGAGTTGTAGATGTGGAGAAAGTGAGGCAATGTTTCTAAATGCTTAACACAATGTCGCCATCAACTGTAGGCACTGTAATTATACTGTTGTGAGAGAAATGGTTTGAATTATGCAGGCTTCTGGAAGTCATTTCAAAGCAACGTACTGAAATTTAATGTTATCATTGTTATAAGGTATGGAATTTCATTCATGCTGTCAGTGACTCATTCGTAGGAAGATTCTGAAAGAGAAAGTCACATTGCTGTCTTCAGATTGTGAAAAAAACGTATGTAATGGCATTTTTTGTTTTAAATGCTTAATTGTTTTTGGATATGGGTGAATGACATATTTAAGTCAAGACTATCCTTCCAAAATATGTCATTTTAATCTCAATACATATCAAAATATATCATTTTAATATCAATAATTTCCCTTCCCCAAGATATCACATCTGCCCATTACACTGATGACACCATGCCAATTGACCTAGACAGTATAAGGGAACAACAACTCTTGACTTACTGTTAACACATTGCCTGTCAGAGGTTGAAAAATAAACCTAATTAAAATTCAAGGGCATTTTACCTCAGATCAATTTGTAGTTGTATAACATTATAGAACATGTCTTGACATCCCTTTTAAATTAAAAAATAAGTTGCCCATATGCTTTCCTTCCTTGTCCCTGCAGGGCTGCATCCTTTGCTCTGGGTTTGCTGGCATTTCCCTAACAGCCTCTTCAGCCCATCCTCCTAGCGTTTGACTTCCTCCTTTTATTTCATGTTCTCACTCTTGTGCCTTGTACCTCTTCGTCTCACACCCAGATCTGCCCATATTGCCTCATTTTCCCCTATGCCCTGTGTCCTGACAGATACATCGCACACCGCTGGGCTTAAGGAAAACCCGTATTTAGAGTGAAAAGTATCTCAGGCAGCCTCCTAGCATTCGGAGGCTCCTGTATTTTGTAGTACCTTCTCTTTATATTGCCAGTATAAATAAGTGGGAGGAAAATCAAGATGAGGTTTATTTCATTGATGTTTTTAAACATGTATCCATGTGAAAGATAAGTATATAATTTGAATTTAACTGTTGTGGGCAGAAGTAATAATTGCTGTTTTTCAAAATCTTCATGTTTATAAAGTGCAAGTTTATAGTATTGTGCGCAACAACAGGCTTATTCAAAGAGAGACTGCCTGATGGTGACATTAGAGGTAGGAGTGCTACAGTTGGTAGATCTTTGACATGGGTGTGGAATGACTCTCTAGCATCCCAGAGAGTGGGGCTATATCATCCTGTGGAAGCAACGCCTTAAAAAAAAAAAAAAAAGATTTATTTATTTTTTATTGGAAAGCCAGATATACAGAGAAGAAGTTCTTCTGTTCGATGATTCACTCCCCAAGTGACCACAATGGCTGGGCTCAGCAGATCCAAAGCGAGGAGCTCTGCTGGGTCTCCCACGTAGGTGCAGGGTCTCAAGACTTTGGGCCATCCTCTAATGTTTTCCCATGTCAGAGATAGGGAGCTGGATGGGAAGCAGGGCTGCCGGGATTACAACTGGTGTCCAAATGGGATCCCAGCATGTTCAAGGCGAAGACGAGGCGCTAGGCCACGCTGCTGGGCCCCAGGGACGCATGTTTAAAAATCTGAGGATTCTCAACCTATCATAGTGTAAATTCAGCACCCAGGAGACTGCCCTGAGTAGAAACCCCGCCCACCAGAACAGCCACCTGGGTGAGCCATCTGCATGTGAGAAACGTGTGGGGCTGCACTCCACCCCAAGCCTCTCCCACCTACAGCTGCTTTAAAGGAGAATTCCACACAAAAGCTAACTTTTTTGATAGTTTTGTTACCAGATCACCTGTTTACCCGTTTCTACACAGATTTTCTTTTGGCAATTTTCATAAACAAAAGCATTCAGTGTATTCTGAATTGAATATAATGCTGCTTACAGGGCTAGGCATGCAAACAGGAACCTCTGCTCCATCAGTTGGTTTTTTTTTTCTTTCAAATTTTTTTTCTTAAGATTTATTTATTTACTGGAAAGTCAGATATACAGAGAGGAGGACAGACGGAGAGGAAAATCTTCCATCTGATGATTCAGTCCTCAAGTGAGCGCAACAGCCGATGCTATGCCGATCCGAAGCCAGGATCCAGGAACTTCTTCCAGGTATCCCATACGGGTGCAGGGTCCCAAAGCTTTGGGCTGTCCTTGACTGCTTTCCCAGGCCACAAGCAGGGAGCTGGATGGGAAGTGGAGCTGCTGGGATTAGAACCTGCGCCCATATGGAATCCCGGCATGTTCAAAGCAAGGACTTTAGCCGCTAGGCCACACCGCTGGTCCCCCATCAGTTGATTTTGACTGACGGGCGGGGCACAGCCTGGTCTGACTGCTTAAAAAGCAACTGGCACCAGGCCCGGCACGGTGGCGCAGTGGTTAAGGTCCTTGCCTTGCACGCCCTGGATCCCACATGGGCACCGGTTCTATCCTGGCAGCCCCGCTTCCCATCCAGCTCCCTGCCTGTGGCCTGGGAAAGCAGTCGAGGATGGCCCAAAGCTTTGGGACCCTGCACCCGCGTGTGGGAGACCCGGAAGAGGCTCCTGGCTTCACATCGGCATAGCATTGGCCGTTGCGCTCACTTGGGGAGTGAATCATTGGACGGAAGATCTTCCTTTCTGTCTCTCCTCTCTGTATATCCGCCTTTCCAATAAAAAAATAATAAAAATACATCTTTAAAAAAAAAAAGCAACTGGCACCATCTTGGCTTGGGTGGCCAGAGTGCCTATTGGCCACCCACCAATGAGCTCTGGTGGCTTGGGAATGAGGACATCCATGGATAAGGTGAGGAATGAATCCTAAGGGACACCCAACAACAGGGGCACCGTACTTGCAGATCAAGCTAGAGGACTTAGACCTAGTGATTTGGAGGGGAAAGCTTGGAAGATCTGTATGGGTCAGACTCATGCATCAGCCCACATGGGCTTGTTAGCACAGAACATCACTGACCACTGCATGCCAGCCCACATGAAAGTTAAGGCTGGAGACCTGTCTAGCAGGGCTAGATCCTAGTACCTGACTGAGTGTTAGAATAGGGGATGGGTCAGATTAGGCAGGACCATGACATTAACCATCACACGAGAGAACCAGGTCCAGAGGTAGATTCTGTGGGGGTTAAGTGGACCCAACTCTGTGGAAATACAAGTCCTGCTGATTAGCTCAAGAGTTGGGGTGGTGATGAGCTGAACTAGGTGTGATCATGGAACCCGACAAAACTAATGGATACTGGGGTCGAGAATAGGCTGGGCAGGTCCAGGCTGAAGCACCTGCATGTGCATCCAAAAACAGAATGTGGGGCAGGCTGGGTCGCTGGGTTGCAACATTCACCAACTCATACAAAGGCCAAGATGGAGGGGCAGGCTCTGCTGGGTAATGCCCTAGCTTCTGCTGGCACATGTGAAATCTGGGTCTGAGACTGGGCCGAGTAGAAGAAGCTGGGTAGAGACAGTATCAATGACAGGTTCAAAAAATAACAAACAACCAAACAAAAAATTACAGGTTAAATCAAGGCAAACATGTGGTATCTAATCTTTTGGGATTCGCTCATTTCCCTTAGCATTATAGTTTCCAGTTGGGCCCATTTAGCCACAAAGAACTGCATTTTGTTTTTTTTAATAGCTGAGTAGTATTCCATGGAGTAGATGAACCAAAGCTTTCTTATCCAATCTTCTGCTGATGGGCATTTCGGTTGCTTCCATGTTTTTGCAATTACTGATTGTGCTGCAATGAACATAGGGATGCATGTTGGTTTGTCGTAAAACAGGTGTTTTGGATATATTCCTAGGAGTGCTATTGCTGGGTCATATGGTATGCAGATTTTGAGTTGTTTGAGTGTTCTCCAGAATAACTGACCGGATCTTTACTCTGTTAGACCTATCTTCAGACCATAGAAGGTCTCCCCAAGAGGCCACTGAACTTATCTGGACAATAAGACGCTGAACTTTATGCTAGGCAAGTGTTTGCAAGCAATGAATCTCAACTGAACTTGAACTATGGTTATGCAACAAGGTGGAGGAATCCACCATGGGGGGAGGGGTATGGGAGGGGTGGGGGGAATCCCCAGTGCCTATAAAACTGTACTACATAATACAATGTAAGCAACAATAAAAAAAAAAAAAGAAGAAGCTGGGTAACTCCCCTACGGGCGTCAAAGCTCCCACTGGTGAGCACATGGTCCAGACCTGGGGGTTGGGTAAGCTGGGCAGGGTAGCTCCATCCATGGACAAGTGTGTGGGTCAGTTTTGGAAGGGAGCAAACCAGGCAGTGCCAAGCAAATCTTAGCTCACTGGCAAGTGCAGAAACCAGGCTGGAACACAGGTTATGCTGGGTTAGGCTCTCACACCTGCCAGTTTGCATGAGCCAGGGATGGGAGTATGCTGAGTAGGGCTAGGTGCCAGCACCCACCAGTGGAGTTGGGACTAGGGGCAGTTCGGTTCAGGCCAGGTTACAGCATCCAAAGGCAAAGGCCAAGACAAGTGAGGAGCTATGTGAAGCTGGGTCAGAGCAACCATGGAACAAGGGAGATCTGTGGTTGGAAACAGGCCTGGTTGGGGATCTAAGGAAATGTCCTGGCTGGGTTGTGGTTCCCACTGGATGAGTATGAGGGCTGGAGTTGGGGCTGAGGCGTGGTCAGGACATGGCTGCAGTCTTCCTTGGCATAAGTGTAGACTGGGTCTGGGGTGCTCCAGACTGGGACAGACTACAGCATCTACTGGTGCTCATGAGAACTATGGTGGGTGTGGGATGGGCTGGACTAGGTCTCTGCCCTTGATGAGCCATGTGTCAGCTGTTTCTGGTTAAGAACTAGGTTTGGCTGGGTTGTAGCATCCAACAACAAATACTGGAATGGGTGAAGGCTGGTCAGGAAAGGCCACTGTTCCTGCTAGGACAGGAGGTGGACTAAGTAAGGCTGGCCCATCAGGCTGGCCCAGTTCATGTTACTCATTGGAGAATCTGAGCAACAGAATGGAGTGTGGGTCAGGTCATATCAGGCTGCAACACAAGCCAGTTCACACGATGGCTAGGACTGAGGGCCAGCTGGGTTGGACTAGACTGTAGCCCCCACCAGCATAAGTTGGAACTGGGGGTGGGCTGGGCCCAGCCATGCTACAGCACCTACTATTGATGCTGAGGCAAAGTGGGTCATGCTAGACTGGGGCTGTAACACCCAGCTGGATTATTTTATTAAGATAATGGTTTCTAGTTTCTCCATTTTTGCAAATGACAGGAATTTCATTCTTTTTTTTTAAATGCCTGAATGGTATTCAATGGTATACATAAACCACATTTTCTTTATCCAGTCATCTATTGATGGATATCTGGATGGATTTCATAACTTCAGTATCATGAATTGAACTGCTATAAAATGGGGCTGCAGATAACTCAATGTGTTTGAGTGAAATCCTAGCACTGAGTCATATAGCACACATATTTTCAGATTTCTGAGGTGGACTCTCTATACTGTTTTTCTTCTAAGGAAGACTGATTTATTCAGAAGTCAAAGCAATGGGCATAAAAGAGATTTTCCTTCTGCCATTTCATTTCCAGGTTGCGGGCAACACTGTGAGACTCTGAGAGGTCAATCTGAGAGTTTTTTAGATAGTGCTAATATAAATTCAGAAACCAACACTTGTTTCTTTCTTCCTTCCTTGCATTCTCTGTGTGGCTGGATAAAGAGGCTTGACTTGTCATGTGATGTAGCCCTCTGTGTTGTCCCTGAACTGGGGCTGCAGTTCCTAAGTGGAGCCAATGACCCATGTAGTGAATACACCACAGGGCAGACTGCTCCTGACAGAATGTCCCATCCTCTAATCCGTGTGGCCTCCGTAGATGAGGAAGTGGAGTGCCACCTTCTGAGGGTCAGAGTCAGGCACTGTGCCCTTGGATACCCTTCTGTTCCCACAACTGGCCAAGAGGTAAGATGGAAAGATGAGAGTGCCCCTGCTACCCTGTAAACAAATCCCACCAAGACTTGGCTGCCTGAGTGAGATGCATGGAAACTGAAGACTGATATTCAGCCTTGATTCTGTCTCCTGGAGTTGAGGAAGGGTCACACGCATGGGAACAGTCAGAAGTTTTCTTCATCTCTGTTTAAAATTGACTGTGGATGAGAAACCAGAGGACTGTGTGGGGAGAGTGGGGATTTATCCAGGACTGATTTATTCCCATCCGTGCATTTCACCACTGGGAAGAGAAAGCCGTGCTACAGATAAGTCATTGAGATAAGCATTTAGCATTTCTCAAAATGGCTGAAACACTAGTATTTTGGGGAGCATGGCTGGGCAGGTAGTAATGTCGATCTTGAGATTTCTTATCTGATCATAGCATATTCGTATATTTTTAAAACTGTATTTCACAATGCCAATCACATGAGGGAGGGCGGGGGGAGTGGGGGGGGGGGTGGGGGGAGGGGAGGGGGGGGGGGGGGGGGGGGGAAGGGGGAGGGGAGGGGGGGGGGGGGCCTCTCTGTTTGTCATTGCTTAGAATTTAATAAAACATTGGCTAGTCGGGGTATCAAATGTATATAACATGGTGGGGGGGTAGATGAAGGGGGGGGGTTGTTAAGGGGGGGGGGGGGGGGGGGGGGGGGGGGGGGGGGGGGGTGTTTACATTTGAATTTTGGTGTGGTTATGTGTGAGGGATGATGTGGGGGAAGGATATATTTTTGATTTGTATATTTATTTGTTTTGAATGGAACAGGGGGGGTGTTTGGAGGAGGGAATCTCAGTGGATACTGGGGTTAAATTATTATGGAGGGGGGATGTATTGAAATTTATTGGGGAGTGGAAGGTGTATGTGACACACACAACAACACACACGGAAGGAGGATAGTGTGGGAGAGAGTGCGATGTGTGTTGTAAATGGGTTTTTTATTTAGTTATTATTATGGGGAGGAATGGGTGAGAGGGAGGGTGAATGTTTATTGGGGGAGCGTGAAGGGGATTTGTTGTGGGTTGATTATTATGAGGGGATTAGGGGCGAGTAGAGTATGAGGTTTTTAATGATTGGGACACTTGGGCTTTGATTTGTATGATTTGAGAGGATGGAGGGAGGGGTGGCGCGCTTATCTCTATAGTTATATCATATACATGGGCTGTATTGATTATTTGTTGATAATATTTGAGTATATTTGTGTAGGTTGGGGATAGTTATACTCAAACAGAAAGGCTTTAGAGGAGTAGAAGAAACTTACAGCACAATTAGACATTTGCTGAGGCATCTATCATATGGACCAAGATCATGTTAGGCAACGCAATATCACAGTGTTGTCCTCAGAGTGCAGTTACGCATTTGTGTTTAATCAGCCTAGCAAGTCCTAATAAGAATTTGCAGCTTTATAACAAATCGTATGTGAATTAATTGATTAGTTACATTTTAATTTTGGCTATATTTTTATATTTGGCAAGCATTTTGATACACCTCCCGATATATTAGCTTTTCATAAAATATGGAACAAAACAGAAAGTAATCAAAATTGTACATTTACAGTAATGGCCACAAATTCCTATAGTCTATATTTTGTTCCTTTGGTAATGTGACTTTTTGACTTCTTCCACTAGCAGGTTGAGGAGTCTGTTTTCCTGCCTTTAAGATCTGGGCTGTTCCTGGATTGCTGCAGAAGTTTCATGTGGCAGATACAAGTCTGGACCTCGAATCACTTCACAGTACCCAGATCTCTCTTGTAAACTCGGTGACTGGTTATGTGTACAAGCCTGGGCCAGCCTGCTAGAGTTTAGAAACAGCACAGAAGAGTGCCAAGGCACCCCACCTTGACTGCCTCATCGGCATGGTAGCTTATCATGTTCCTCATTCCAGCTGAGACTAAGACACAACATCCTCTAGTGTCTATTCCATTCCAGTCCACGGTATACCTCCATCATGAATTCAATACCATCATGAATTCAATAAATGACGATTATTTTAGGATTGCCTCAACATTTGGACTACTTTTTACATGAACAACACTTACATTTTTCTTTTCAAAATTAATATGTTAATTATACAAAAATGAAAATTAATGCAACGTAGCAAGAGAAATATGAATGAAAATACCTACTATTATAAGGAAATTTCCAATAAAATGTGTCTTTCTAATCTTTTTTCTAAGTGGAGACATATAACAGAGTGTGTGTCTTCTTTTTTTTTAAGATTTATTTATTTATTGGAAAGTCAGATATACAGAGAGGAGGAGAGACAGAGAGGAAGATCTTCTGTCCGATGATTCACTCCCCAAGTGAGCACAAGGGCCGGTGCTATGCCGATCCGAAGCCAGGATCCAGGAGCTCTTCCAGGTATCCCACATGGGTGCAGGGTCCCAAAGCTTTGGGCTGTCCTTGACTGCTTTCCTAACCACAAGCAGGGAGCTGGATGGGAAGTGGAACTGCCGAGATTAGAATTGGCGAGAACTTTAGCCACTAGGTCATGCCACCAGGCCCATGTCTTCTTTTTAAATGAAATATTTGAAAACATTCTTGAATGTTGGTAATAAGCTACAGTTTTTGAAATGTTTGTTTTGGGTTCCTTCTTTTATATATATGATGACACAATTGAAAACTGTCAAATTCAAAAAGCCAATCCCAATGAGCTGTCATCGTGAATAATGATATACTCTATTTATGTGGTCATATTTTTGTCACTGTTGTGACTTTTCATGGAAATATAGCCATTAGTATGCTGTGTTTCCATTGAAAACATACTGAAGTATAACTCAAACCTTGACAGAGTATAAAACACTGCTGTCAATTCCAGAAAGTTACTTCATTTCTTTTCCTATAAATTCTCACCGTTCAAAATCCCAGCTTGCCTAACTTTTCCACCACTGATTAGTTTCGCCTGTGCTAGACCTTTGTTTAAAGCTTGTGGATGAAAATTTCTCCTTTTCCCCCTCTTTCAAATATTTCTAATTTTTTTTTCCTTTACATGCAGCTCAAAATTTCCAAGACAGTGTGGGTGTTATGGTGGCTGTATTTCTTATTGGAGTGCCTTAGCTTGAGTCCTGGAGGTACTTCCAACTTCCTGCCAAGATGCATCTGTAAGTTAGCAGGTGCCTCAGTCCCTGAAACCCAGATGGGATATATGGTGAGTTTCAGGCTTCCATCAATGGCCTGACCCAGGCTTTCTTCTTAATGATCTTTGAGAAATAAAGCCAGAGGTGGGAATCTCGTTGGCAAATCTTTATCCTAGCCGTTACCCAGTTTGTTTTGTGTTCTCTATTTGTTTAAAAGAACATGAGTAGCAAAAGATGACTTAGAATAATATTTTGTATACCCTTCAATACGTACAAGTGTGTATATATATATATTCATCTATGTATCACACATGTATTTTTCCCCATATTCCTAATTTTTCATATCACAAATAATATAAATATTTTCTATTTACATAATTATTTAAGATTTTGGATAATTTAATATGTCACCAGGCTAGTCAATATTACTCAATAAATTAATCAGACACTAATCTATGTGTCTGTGTTTAGTATCTACATGGTCCTCAAGAGGGAATGTATTTATATGCCACAAATACAATTTTGTTTTTCTTTCCCCATCACAAACATTGTGTGATACAGATATGTATCCTGCATGGCAGACTTAAGACTGTTAATTTTCATTTGCATTTCCAGCCACTGTATAGCTTACTTTGCCTCTTACTACAATATAATACTTTTTTGATGGGAGTGAGAATTGTTTTTGAACTCCCCACAATAGACATTCATTTTTTCTATGCCATGACAAACAATACTATTTCTCCATATAGAATTCTACTATTGTCATGATTAGAAAACTGCTTCATACACAGGTGAATAGTTTCAGGGACATAAATCTTGTCTATGATCCAGATGCTGCTTTCACAGTAGCTTGAAATTCTTTTCATCACAGGAAAATCATGTATCTGTGTATATATGGCTCTATATTCTACTTTGTTTTACTTGGTATTTCTCTTCTGTTTTGACTATTGTAATGCTTTAATTTCTGTCTCTTATTGATATGTTGAAGTTATGGGAAGCCCCAACCTTACTTTTCACAAAATTTTCACAAGTGCTTTTCCCATGGATGATCATTGGCGTAATTCGATTCTTTCATGAAATTGGCTTTGCAGTTTTTGTTAGTAACACTAACTTGATTAAGCTATGAAAAGCTAGAGTATAGTATTAGGTTTCCATCCAGTTCTCACATGATTCTTTTAAGAAAATTCATTTTGATAAAGAGACATTTATGTCAATCATACATGAGAAATTTATACCCTCTTTACTAGCATTTATAATTTATTTTGTGTTATTGATTAATCACTAAACATAAAAGACAAATAACATTGTACTGGTATCTTTAATGTCATTTACTAAGAAATTTTAAAACTTTGCACAGCCAGCATAGTGCCTAGTCAGCATGGTTATGTAATAGAAACTTCCATGTGTGGATGTGTGACAAATAATTTTTCTCACAAATATCCCATTTTAATTTTCATAATGTTGATTTTTGGATCTACCTTCATCAAAGGATACAAGGTGGATTATAAAACCATTGGTTTATTTACGTCATGCAAGTCCCTTTCCAGATACAATGATTCTCGTAATCCTTCGAAACCCCCTCGAGTGCTCATTAAAACAATTTTCTATTTGTACTCCACTTCAAAAGTCTGATTCACTGGTTTGAGGTTCAGCCTCGCTTGGCACCTCTGGCAGTTTCCCATACCACTGAGCTATAGAGAATACCTCAAATAGTGGTGTGGTCATCAACAGCCAGACAGCAGTGCAGGAATTCTCCAGCTAGCCCACCCCATAGCATCCTGCTGAGTTTTAAACCTCTCTCATTCCACCTCATCTGAGGCTCCGATTCCTCTTTGTGCTCTCTCATTCCTCTCTTATTCTGCTTCGCTCTATTCAAGGGTCTCCCACATTTCACCCAAGTCCTCAGTACTGCTGCATCTTGGAATGTCATACAATGCTCTACCATCCATTCGCATTTTTTAAAATTATTTTTATTATTTTCTATGATACTATTTTGTAGGTACAGGTATTCTCCCCCTTTCCCTCCATTCATTCACATTTTAGTGGTACAAACACATTTTAATACTTTAATATGCTGCTTGAGTATAATTTTATTTCAGCAGAAGTTGTGGAATCTTCCTTGTACTTGGTTCCAGTGTGTGCTCCATTTCCTATCCTTATGCCGTCTCCCTTTTCATGGTAATAAGCTATCATTATTCCTTATTACTATTTTCACAGAAGAAATCTATTTAGTTAACTCTATGGTTGTTCAGAACAAAGAATGTTTCTGGGCTTCCCTTGTGGTTCAGTAGTGTGGTCGCTGGGATTTATGTACATTCTGTGCCTTTCAAGGCGACAGTTACATGGGCTAATGTGTAACAGCATCTATCTGTTGGAATGAGAAAAGGGGGAGAGTCTCTGCAAGTTTACAAAATGCTTGCTTCTTCACAGAAGGTGCTTTGAGCCAGACAAGAATGCCTCCCCACCCTTCTAAGTTTTTAGCTTATCATGAAAATGGACTTTGCCAGTAACACCTTTAAGATGATTTTCTGTTTTATCATGACCAAGCTAGATAAGATTTTAATTGTGGCCTTCTATGGGCTTTGTCCCTGCACTCTTGTAGGTTGTTAGCCATTTTTCTGTTCACTGGAATTGTACTTACCGGATGTCACTTCCACCAATTTCTTGGGCCTTTCCTCTCTTGGAGCCCCTCTCCTGCTGCTGTGCAGGAGATTTTCATTATTAATATCTTCAATAAATCTAGCTTTTCACACTTAAATTGTCCACATGAAAGTTCTCTCATGTGAGACAAGAGCTGAGGTTTCCACAACACCAGGACACTTACTAAGGGATGACTTTGTATCCCCTTCATCCCTTCCTTCATTGGTGGGTTGGATAAGTAACCACTGCCTTAAAAAATTATTATGTACCTATTTATTTGATAGAGAGGTTACAACAACTGGGCTGGGCCAAATTGAAGACAGAATGGGATGTGGCTTTACTGAGCTGTGGCTTAACCCATGGTGCTACAATACCGGCTCTGATCACCTCCTTTGGCCATAAACTTGAGGTCTCATACTGGAAACACACAGAAAGAGCTCAGGTCTTTGTTAAAACAGAATTTCTTTCTTGGAACTGCTTGTCAAGAATGATACAGCGAGAAAGTTTGATTTCTCCAAGAGATTGCTAGTTTGGGGTTTGTGTCAATTTGCATCTGAACTTAATCTGAACTGCATCACTGGGGCGATTGTAAGTGGGATCCAAATAATTAAGTCTTAGAAAGGAACCACGTGTTCCAACTCAGTGCACTCTGTCTTTTTTTTGTAGGTGCAGCAGTGTAAACATTCAGTTGCTGCCTCATTATCCTGATAGTGTCTTCAGACTTCTAATTGACCAAGATATGTTCTCATAAATCCACTGATTTGTTATATGCAATTTTTATTGCTACACACTACATAATAAGCCTGAGCATACATAATTATTTAACTATATGCTTTGTAAAACTTATAACCAGATGTATTTATGTGATTGTTAATCTAAAGAACTTCTCTTCTGAAAGCTATTATGATATCTTTCACCGTCTGTTAGGTGAGTCTAATTTTTCTCTCTTTGATCCCTCTGTCAGTGATTTTCCTTTTCTTGATGAACTGTTAGAGCTTTATCAAAGATGGCCTATGAATCTTGCTGAAAGCTTACATCAAAAATATTTTATTAGGATTTTTTTTTTTATTTTGAAAAAATTACAGAGAGGGAGACAGAAAGAGAGGAATCTTCCATTGGCTGCCCCACCTTGCAGGTGACCATAGCAGCCAGGGCAGGGGCAGCCTGAGGCCAGGAGCTTCATCTGAGTCTCTTATGTGAGTGGCAGGGGCCCGTTTGGGCCCCTTGGTCATCTTTCACTGCTTTCCCAGGTCATTAGCAGGGAGCTGGATTGGAAGTGCAGCAATCGGGACAGGAAGAAGCATACTCATGGGACACCTATACTGCAGGCAGCAGCTTTGCCTCCTCTGCCACTCTAATGGCTCCCACAGGCAAATTTTTTTTTAAAAAAATTGTTTATTTGTTCAAAAACAATGTAATGAGTTGTTTTAGACTAACTTGGATTTTTCAGATGTTATGTGTTTTCTCAATTTCATTAATTTTCTCTGATCCTAATGTGTTTCTAGTCACACTGCTAATAATGGCTAATATTTATTGTCCAGTTAAGGACACTGAGTTTGCTTTAAGTGGTTTACATATACTATTTCATTTAACCTTTAGGATAGCCTGAAATTGCATTTTACTATATTTGCACCGAAAGCTATCCTAACTTCTCTATCACTTCACAAGAATAAGTGATTAATATAGCATTCTCCCCTCATCTAATTTCTATAACACCTAACCAAAAGGAGCATGGATTTCACACCTGTGCCTCCTTCATCCGAGGCAAACGTTTTCTGTTTTGCTTAGCTTCATTCAAGTTTACGTTAGCTTTGCAGGCAATCAGCTAGGCAAGTCACCTTTGGTCTTCCATGTAAGCACAGGCATAATAAGCTTAATAATAAATTTAATGAATAATCAATTTTACAAGGAAAAAGCAAGAAAGACTGGTTTAGTAGGAGCATAGACAATAGGTATAAACAATAATTGAATGGAAAAATGACTATTTCATGCATATAGAGTAAATTTTAAAGATAGATCATTAAACTGTAGTAGTTTAACATTTTAAGCTATTGCTTTACAAAGATATGACCAAGTTTTACAGAATTATTTGCAGCAATGCTAATATATTCCACATTTAAGAGAGAATATGTGATATTTGTCTTTTTGGGTCTTGATTATTTCACTTAACATGATGTCCTCCAGGAGAAACTGAAATCTTAACTGCAATTAATTTTAAATAATTAGATAGCACATGTGTCAAATGCTACTGAATTGGACAGAGAATTTGCATTAGTTTTTCCTTAGGCAGGAAATTAATCAGAATTGATTTTTAGGGTGAATATTTTTTCCCAGACTCTGAGTTTAAATGATGAGACTAATAGTTTCCTCTCTAACGAAGGGAAACACAACAAAACACTCCATTTGGTTTAAAAAATAAAAAAAGACCTTAAAATATGTGATTTGGTTCTTTTGTCAAGGCAAACTTGCTATAAACTGGAGAAGGCGTGATTTTTGCTACATGAGCCTTTGTTGGCAGACTTTCCCCTCATCCAGAGCATGGCTTTTGTAAGTTAAACATTTGTAGTGCTAACATAAATAATTTTTCTCCAAAATTAACACAAGCCGAGTTCTGCGTGCAGAGACATGGGCTCTACCTACCTAACCCTCCTCAATCCCTCTGTCAACACAACTTGTGTCTCAGAGCTGTTCTATGAATCGCTTCGTTTAAGAAATGTGCTTTCCTTGCCTCTTAAAAATAAGACTCTATTGGCCAGAAAGATTGAAAATTAAAAATAAATGTGTTCTTCTTTCCTTAGACTATCTTTTTGACAAGTTGCCTTTGGCTAAAACAAGACTGAGTTTGATTAATAGTCTGATTCAACTGACTGGAGTTTATGTCCTATCCAAAAAGCTAAATATATATTCAGCCCAATTGTCATTAATAGGAGGTGTTTTAATTGACCACAGACCCACAGTTTTGCCCACAGTTACTTTTAGAAGCTTGTTCACCTTGGAAGATTGTATCTTCTGCTACAAGGTCTAAAGTTAGGTGCTGGGGATCCATTTATCATCTCTGACATCCACTGGGCTCCTTTTCCCCAAAGTTATTTTTAAAATGTCTGACCACTAAGAAATAATTATAATATTCAAAAAGTAATATTTTGAGTAGTTGAAATGTGACTCTATATAGCAAAAAATGAAGTTTTTTTCTATAGGAAAAGGCTAAAGAATTTTGCTTGAAAAATATATCTATAGTCAATTGATGTAACTTGTCAATAGGTCTTTTAATATAAAATTGGCTTGCTTGAGGCTTCAGTAAATAAGCATTGAAAACTCAGGGCAAATGAAGAGCTTATTTGAATGGCATTATAATTCAAATTTAGGTACTGGTTTGCACAACAAGAATTTTTCATTTGGACAGAAAATTACAGTTGAGTTAAATACTGTAATATTTCCCCCAATTTGCTAATATAGTATCCTGAGAGATATTCTAGGATTGTAATAATAATTTATGTAAGAATTCAAAGTCTATGCAAGTCTCAAAATAGCTTATACTAGCATCATGTAGAATCATGCTTATTTTAAAATGTCTGGTATTGAGTAAGGAGAAAAATACATCAACGCATGCAGCAGAAATGTACCAAGGGGGATATATTAGCAGGCAAATGTCCGGAAATTCTGGCTGATGCCTTAGAGGTTGTTTTTTATTTTCCTGTGGGTCTGAGCATTAAAAAGAATTATGTACTGGAGGAAGTATATTTGTACCAGAAAGCAATAACAATGCATCACTAACTTGGTCTCTGAGCCCAAATTGGAATTGATTAAATCTCTCATCCACACAATATGGCCTGAGACAAGTGCATGAGAATACATAGGCATGCATTATTCATTGCTATTGTACTTAGCACGGAAAGATCTGTGCCCTTTAAAAATTAACTGCTTAGACACCAGGAAGGATAGTTTGGTGATAGTGATGGATTTGTTGTGTCATAGTCCCTGTCATCATCAATAAAGTAATAGGAATGAAGGGACTGCAATGGTGGCAGCATCTTTCCCCAATGGGAGAAACAGACTACCCAAATTCAATGATGAGGTATGAAAACAACTCACTGGGATTTGGCACAATCCCTTCCCCTTCAATATTTGCAAATCAGAGCATTAAGTAGTACCTTAAATATGGCTTCTGTGGAAACTGCAGCTAAGCTTGGGAGTCTCTTCTGCTTGGTTGTAAGTTTGGGGTGCAGCTACTCTTTCTGTTCGTGGACACTCATGCTGTGTATCTTGCCATAGACCTCACTTTAACCTTAACCCAGAAGAGCTCAGAAATTATTTTTTGGGCCAAATGAATTAATATAGTTAGGAATGAAGGTGTTCCCTTCTATTATTGTGTAAGTACCCTGAAATTGGTATCTTAAGAGACATTATCTCATAGTTTGGGTGGCCCATGCATTTGGGAGTGGCTTAGTTGGGTGGTTGTGACTCAAGGTCTTTCATGAGGAGGCAGTCAAGATATTGGGGGTATGGTCTTTGGAAGGCCTGATCTCTGGAGGGTAGAGAGTCTCAACAGCTTCCAAGCTGGCCCACTCATGTAGCTCTGGGCAGAAGGCCTCTGTCTCTCCTTGCTATTAGCAGGAAGCTTGAGTTCATGAACATTCCTGCCACATGCAAACAAGCTTCCCTTGTAGTAAAGGATTCATGGGAGGAAGTCACAAAGCAAACATCTCAGACCTGGCTGTAGCACAGGTGAACCTCCAGGTGAGGATATGTTGCAGGAGGGGCCTGAAGACCAGGAAGCAGGGATCAGGAACTTTCTTGGTGATTGACTGCCACAGAAGAGTTTCTAGAATTGTTGTGAAACTTGACTGGAGCGTGCATTATAATCTTTATATACCCCTCTGTAAGATGGTGCCCTCTCTCCCACCTACTTCTTTCCCACTCACCCTTCCTTTCTCATTCCAGATATGTCTGTAGGCAAAATTGTGAAATTGCTCCTTAGCCTTGCCTTCTGGTTCTTTTATTTGGCATACAGATAGCTTTTTCTCTCTCCATTACCTAGAGTGTCCTATGGCTCTGCACCCCGTTACAGATCTCTCATGCCAAAATACATGTGTTCTTTCTTTTTCTAGAGTTAATAACCATGTCCCTGTTTTTGGATAATGGGTAGCAATAAGCTCATATGTTAATCCCATGTAGTAGAAGAGGAGTCATTTTAAGGAATGTCGTTAAGATTGGACTATGGAATAAACTTACCTGTATTTAAATGCCCTCTCTAGTGATGTGCTTGTCATGCCTCCTGTGTGAGTTTCTTAATTTTTTTGTCTTGTTTGTAAAATAGAAATAATCAGAGAAGCTATGCAGCAGGTTCTGACCAAGCCTACTGTACCATAAAGACATCACAAACAGACTGCAGGAACTTGGAATTGTTGAACAGGAGAAGCTTTCACCTATGGTGATAATGTGGACCCTGGAAGGTTGTTGAGGCCCTTGCCTGTTGAAACTGATGAAAATGTCTTGAGTCTTCAGTTCTGAGGCTCTCTGATATCGTGGACTTCTCACATGGTTCAAACTCATTTATGTTAGGAATGGAAAAAAGCACCCTAAAGCCAAGTCTATTTATGTCCTCTGTGTGCTTTTTTTTTTTGGTGGTTTGATTGCTGTTTTATTCTTGGGGATAAGGTTTGTTTATAATTCTTGATAATTTCATAGCCTGAGTCATCCTTGTAAATGTCATAACACACATGCAGTGATGGAGATCGTAATGGTAGAGGCGATGAATCAGTACCTAGAAATTTATCCTGGAAGCATGAGAATTCCTGCAGACTCTCCTAGGCATGACCCACTGTGTGTAGCTGGATATCACAAGAGCTTTAAGAACCTCTGATGCAGGTGGAAACAGAGACCAAGGTCTGTTCATTGTATGGGAGTGGGTGCTTCAAGGAACATTATCAGGTTGCAGGAGGAAAGCACACTAAAAAAAAATCAGTGATGATCCAAAATTTAGATGTACCTAGAAAAAGACAAAGGGAATAAAACTCTGTATGAAAAAATGAGAGGAGTTGGAATATAATACGGAATAAAGGGAAGAATGGATGAGCTAAGAGGCAAACAGAAGTCTGTGGTATAGACAGAGGGAGAAGAAGGGCAGTGCACATGGCAAGAAACGAAGCCAGATAGCCAAGCACCTGCTATAGCAGCCTGTTTTAGGCTTACTGGTCCTCATGGTGCCTGACTGTACACTACCCAAGTTACTAAGGGTGTTTAGAAGTTGGGGTAAGTGAAGATAATGATACAGGAAGAAGTTTAGAGCATTTTTAAAGCATTCATTTTATTTATTTGAAAGGCAGAATGAGAAAGAGATAGAGAGAGGGAGAGAGAGATCTTTCATCTACTGGCCCCAGATGGCTACAATGGCCCTGGGTTAGCAGGGCTACATAGCAAATGCTTTCTGACAATTGGGTCAAACATTCTTTACCTCATTCATCAGATTTATGAGTATCACAATAGCAGATCACACAAGTCTGAGTCCTAATTGGTGCTCTTCCTCTTTTTAAAATTTTTATTTTTTAAAATTTTACTTCTTTTTATTATTATCATTTTATGATATAGTTCCATAGACTCCTGGGATTTCCCTTATCCCTGCCCCAATTCCATTTCTCCTACATGAGTTCTCCTATATTATTGCTGTAGTATACTTCTTAGCACACAGTCACATGTCCATCATTGTGGGCAAGGACAGTGGCAGAGAGTCCAGCATCATATTGTCAAGATACAGTAAATAGTTTCATTGGGAGTCCATCTTTGCCTGGAAGTAGAGATGCATACTGCATTGTATCTTCATACCTGGATATGACAGTCTCCATTACACAGTTACTATACATCCCTTAAATACAAAGTCATAAAAAAATCAATAATAGGAAGAAAGAAGAAATAACATCATGAAGTTAAATAACATGCTAGTGACTGACTAATGTGTCACTGAAGAAATGAAAAAGAAAATAAAGAATCCTCTTGAAGAAAATAATACTACTGTATGATGTATGAGCCATTGAATAATGTAATCAGAAGAAAGTGCTTTTTAGAGATGAAACTAACAAAAAAAAATCAAAATCCATGAGATACAGTTTCTGCTGATCTTTGTTGGTGAAGTGTGTCTCCTGTACGCAACAAATAAATGGGTTTTGTTTTTTAATCCAGTCTACTAATCTATAACGTTTGATTGATGTGTTTAAGCCATTTACATTCAGGGTTAATACAACTATATGGTAATTTGGCTGTCATTTTATCAATGAGTCGTACATTGATTCCGTCTTCTGTTTTGTATTTTGCTGGGATATTCTTTGCATTTGCCTTTGGTTTTTGGTGGGTGCCCTTCCCTTTGTCAAGAGACCATCATTAAGTATCATTTGTAGGGCAGGTTTGGAAGAGGCATATTCTTTTAACTTGTCTTTACTGTGGAAGAAATTTATTTCATTTTCAAAAACAAAGCTTTGCTGGGTATGTTAATCTGGGCCAACAATTTTTTTTTTTTTAAGAATCTGGAATATGTCACTCCATTCTCTTCTTGCCTGTAGAGTTTCCTGTGAGAGATCTCCTGTGAGAGGTTTGATTGGCATTGCTTTATATGTCAGTTGAATTTTTTCACTGCACATTTCAGGATCTTTTCCTTATGTTCGATTGAAGAGAGCTTGACCATCATGTGTTTGGTGAAGATTGCTTTTGGTCAAGTCTCTTGGGAGTTCTGTGCCCTCCTGGATATTGTTTCCTAATTCTTTCTCTAGATTAGGGAAATTTTCCCTTATTGTTTCATTGAATACACCTTTAATGCCAGCTTCTGTTTCTGTACCATTGGGGACTCCCATAATTCTTATATGTGGCCTTTTAATAGTGTCTTTCAAATCTTGAGTAGTTTTTGGTCCTGATCCAGCTCTGCTTCAAGATTTTTGTTTGTTTCCCCCTGGTGATGGAAAATATCTCCTAATTTTGAGATTCATTGTTCTGTCTCCTTCATTCTATTTTGGAGACTGCACTGCACTTTTAATTTGTTCCACTGTATTCTTCTTTTCTGATATATCAGCTTTCATTTGATTCATTTCTAGTGTGACGTATTCCTTTAATTCCTTCAATGCTTTACGTGTTGTTGATACGAAGTTTTATAAAAAGTGTTTTGAATTCTGAATTCCCCATTATCTTGATGTCTTCCTCAGTGAACTCTGAGGTTGGCAAAGGTTTTTGCTCCTTTGCAGGAGAGTCTTCAGTAATATTCATTGTGCCTCTGTCTCTTCTTTTGGTCTTGGTCATTGTATTTCTGGTTATCAGAGTTTTCACCTTGTGGCAGGTTTCTAAGCTCTGTCACACACAGGTCTACAGTTCGATTTTACTTATTGCAGTTGGTACATGGCTCTTTGTTTGCAGTCATTGTACCACTCCCTCCAGCGAGTTCCGGGTCTGGGTTCTTATGTTAGATTTCCACCATGATCTCCATAGCCCCAGCTCTTGGCTCATCAGTCTCTACCTCCTGTGATACTGTGCTGAGGCTGCACCATTGTCTGTACAACCCTTCTTCCACTTCCAGTTGGAGTAGGTCCCAGGATTAGGGAGATACCAGGTGTTCTATATAGCTAGGTTGTTATTGATGGTAATCGTGTCAAAACTTGCTGACTGTTAGGTCTGAGGGCCACATGGATCTATTTTGACCATATGATGCCACAAATGGTATTATTTTCCTTTGGGAACAGTACAATACAATGAGCTTAGTGCGCTTGCTCTCGCCGAGCTTAGCAATGCACAGCTCACTGTTGTCCCCAGCAGTTTTACATTATTTGCCACACTGTAAGAAATGGTGCCTGATGCGCCACTACTAGTGTTCTTAATCTGTTTACCATCAGGTCTGAAGGCTACCCAAACCTGTCTTGGGTGGAACTTGTAGGATGCCATGTTGTTGCAGTTGACCGAGTCAGAAATGAGTTCACTCCCAGCTCAGTGTATGTGCAGTCTTACCCCATACCTTCACCTCCTTAAACAAAATGGTGCCTAATTTGGCTCTCGGAGGTGGACTGCACTGTGAAATCAGCTGCTCTGTCTCTGCTCCTGGTAAAATCAAACAGACAAGTAGGACAAGCAGTTCTTTGTCTGGGTTCACCTCCAGAGCTCCTGGTAAACATCCCTTCCCACCTTGTTGCCGATGCAGTTTTGGCTGCTAATGGAATTCATTCACTGTTCGCTGAATGCCGCTGGGGTATCAGTCACTGTAATATCACACTGTCATGTCTGCTGCTTTCCTGTGTCTGTCAGTCTCCAGGTGCCTCTCTGCTGTTGTTCTGTCCTCTCCTATTTCCTGGAATGTGCCATCTCTGCTTTACACTGGATAATATTTCTCTTTCTGTTTAAACGTGTGCTTACTCTATTCTGCCATCCTGATTCTCCTATTTGCTGCACTTCCAATCCAGCTTCCTGTTAGTGCACCTGGGAAGGCAATGGAAGATGGTCAAAGTGCTTGGTCCCGCACCACCTGCCTGGGAGACCAGTATAGAATTCTGTGTTCTTTGCTTTGGTTGCCCCAGCCCCGACCATTGCAACTATTTGCTAAGTGAACAACTTAACAAATCAGAATATGAACAGGGTATTATGTGATACTGTCAGTTTTCAAAAGTGTGAAAACAGTATGGCTGGAAATGCTCCTTTGTGTGTATATATATATATGTATGTATATATACCACATATTCTTTTTGCATCAACCATCAATGACCACCTAGATTGACTCTGTATCTTGGATGCTGTGAAATGGGATTCTGAATCTCTCTCATATTCTGATTTTTTTTTTTTTGCCTTTAGATATATACCCAGAAAATGAGCAGTTTGATTGTAGGGTAGATGTGCTTTAAGATTTTAAGGAAGCCTCTGTAGTGCTCCACAATGGATCTACTGTTTCTTCAATTCTTTCATTAATGTTTTATAATTATTACTATAGAGATTTTCCATATCCTTTGTCAAATTTATTCCAAGGTATTGTGTGTGTGTGTGTGTCTATTGTTAATGGGATTGGTCAGGGCTAGGTGTCATAGTCTAGTGGCGAAGGTCCTTGCCTTATGTACACCAGGATCCCATTTGGGCACTGGTTTGTGTCCCGGCAGCCCCCCTCTCCATCCAGCTCCCTGTTTGTGGCCTGGGAAAGCAGTCAAGGATGGCCCAAAGCCTTGGGAACTTGCACCCGCATGGGAGACCTGGAAAAGTATCTGGACTCCTGGCTTCAGATCAGCTCAGCTCTGGCCATTGTGGCCACTTGGGAAGTGAATCATCAGATGGAAGTTGTTCCTCTCTTTCCTCCTCTCTGTAAATCTGACTTTCCAATGCAACAGCTAGAAATGAGCCAATCTGAAGCCAGGACCAGGAGCTTCTTCCAGGTCTCACATGTGGGTACAGGGTACAGGTCTGGCTTTGGGCCAGACTCCACTGCTTTTCCAGACCACAAGCAGGGAGCTGAATGGGAAGTAGGGCTGTTGTGACATGAACTAGTGCCCACATGGGATCCCAGTACATGCAAAGTGAGGGCTTTAGCCACTAGACTACTGCACCAGGCCCCAAAATAAATAAATTTTAAAAACGGAATTATTCAGTAAGTTGCAGCATACAAAATTAACAACTAAAATTGGTGTTTCTTTAAGATTTTCTTGTTGTTTTTTTTTTTTAATTTGAAAGACAAATTAAATTTGAAGGCGAAAGAGGAAGAAACAAGTCAGGACAGGGTCAGATGAAAGCTGGGAGCCCTAGACCATCTTCTGCTGCCTTTGCAAGTGCATATGCAGAAGTCCAGATCAGAAACAGAGCATCTGGTACTCACTGCAAGCAAGAACATCAGCCTTAACAGTTGCTGTTTTATAGTATCCTCATGGAAGGAGATTGGAAAGACCATACAAGCAAAGTCTCTTTGACCTTCTCTTACTGTCCTTTCTCCTATTCCTCATCATGGAAATGAGGTACAGGATTCCTCTTCCCTGAAGCATGTCATGAATACAAGACATCTTCTCCCAAAAGTAAGCCATAAATCCCAGACACATCAGTACTGTCTGTCTTGTCCCCTCTTGAGGATCCTCATTCCAATGGAGTCCTTCTCCATATTAAGGAGAGAGGAATGCTACTCAGAGAGTCAGAGTATATTCTGAAAAGTTGTTGCTGGGTATTTCTCTCTTTTTCCTCCCAATTAAATATCTATTTATTTGAAAGGTAGAATGATAAAGAAAAGGAGACACACACACATGGACTGAGAGAGAGTGGGAGAAAGTGAGGCACAGAGAGGGAGGGAGAGGAACAGAATGAGCAAGAGAAAGAGAGAGGGAGAAACTTGTTATCTCCTGGTTTACTCTGTAAAGGCCTGCAATAAGCCTAGGCTAGGTCTGGTGGAAGCCAGGAGACAAGAACTCCATCAGGGTCGGCCCGTGGATTTCATTGTTCTTACCATGTTTGCCCAATCACATTTCGACATGGTTCTCCATTCTTTATAAAGACTAAACATGACAGTAAGTTCCCCTGTGTCTCCGGGACTTTGTTTCTGAAGTTCCCATGCCACACAAATCTTCACTTGAATATACATTTATTGTTCTTTTCTTTTCATAACCTGTGTTATTGCTTTTTTTTTTTTGTCTACGACTCATTTTAGTAGATGCTGAGATAAGAAAATGGATTTTCAAAACTGTAAGAAACAGTATATTCTCAAAGAGCCTTCAGCTTAATCAATACCTACACATATAATCATGTTGCAGCAGAGAAGGGTAAGGGAACTGAGGAAAACCCAGAAGCCTTAAGGAAGATGGAAGAAAGAAGACATTGGAGCAGATGGGTAGAAAGGGCGTGGCATGAAGCTGCATTTTGCACTCACTTGCAATGACAAATGCCATTTTCTTCTTAAATAATAAATTGGTTTATTTTAAAGTAAGAGTTATAGAGAAAGGGAGAGCAGGGAGATCTTTCTTCACTCCCCAATTGACTACAATGTCCAAGGCTGGGCCAGTCCAAAGCCAGGAGCTAGGAGCTTCATCTGTCTCCAAAATGACTCACAGAGGTGGAAACACCAAAGCCATCTTCTGCTGTGCTTTTTTTTTTTTAACACAAGAAGCTGGATCAAAAATGGAGCATCTGGGATATGAATTGGCACTCATAGGCAATCTGGCATTGCCAGCTCTGATAAATGTAATATTCACAATAATAGTAAGAGAGGGAGGAACATTTTTTTTGTGGCCAGGACTTGACAAACTTTTTGGATAAAGGGTAAAATAATAATTATTGCATTTTTTTCTTTTTTTATTGGAAAGTCAGATATACAGATAGGAGGAGAGACAGAGAGGAAAATCCTCTATCAATCAATTCACTTCCCAAGCAACCACAACAGCTGGAACTGAGCTGATCTGAAGCCAGGAGCTTAGAGACTCTTCCAGGTCTATCATGTGGGTACAAGGTCCCAATGTTTTGAGAGGTCCTTGGCTGCTTTCCCAGGCCACAAGCAGGGTCCCAGGGTCACCAAACCAGTGTCCATATGGGATCCTGGTGCGTACAAGGTGAGGACCTTAGCCGCTAGGCTACCATGCTAGGCTCATAATTATTTTATGTTTTTATGAGTTCTGGGCTGGTGTGGTGGCTAATCCTCCATCCTGTAGTGCTGGCTCCCTGCCCAAGTTCTTAGGAGTCTTCACCTTTGTGAGATACCAGAGGACACTCCTGGCTCACAGCTTCAGATCAGCTCAGCTCTGGCCATTGAGGCCATTGGGGAGTGAACCAGTGGATGAAAGAGAATCTCTTTTCTGTTTCTCCTCTCCCTGTAAATCTGTCTTTAAAATAAAATAAACCTTAGAAAAATATTTGCAAGCTATATTCCATTTCTTGCATATTCTTATGTTCCTTCTATCTTTACCACATCCTCAATCCTATAAAGACCATCCTTATTTTCATGGGATGTACAAATCAGTTTTTGGTCCAAATTCTACCTGGCATGCTGAACCCTGTTTCAGGCATCATGACCAAAAAATGTGGACAAGTGATGCTACAGTTTATTTCTTTGGTAACAGAAGTTTTGGAAGGTGAGGATGGAAGACAGAATTGGAAAAGTTGGCTAAAATTCTGTAATATAGAACCTTGGATGCCAGTGTAACTTCATCAGGAATATTTCCAAGAGAATACAATAGACCCTCAACTTAGGAAGATTCATTTGAGTTGTAGAATAAGAATATGTGGAAGAGTATGTGTGGGAACTTGAGGACGTGGTAGTTGTTTAGAGTGACTGAGAGTCCATATTTTTACTGAGGAAAGAAGTGTGGAAAGTATGTTTGCATATATAAATCATGGCATACAAATGTGGAATTCAGTGAAAGCAAATAAATCAGTCGTTAGTAAGAAAAAAAAAAAGTTGCACAATGTCATGGCCAAAGTTAACTCTTCAAAAAGAGAATTTTGCTTTTGGAACTATGAAGTGCATGAAAGTAAATTCCCATCAGATTGATACTAGTCTTGTTATGATTCTCCCTATCCAATTCTCTTTCTGATTATCAACCCCGGTTTTATGAAAGGCTGTTCATTACTACAGACAGCTATGTGTCTGGAAAACCACAGACAAGAATAATGCTTAAAAAAAGATTTGGAGAGAAAGCAATTGAAATGCATTTAATAAATATAATGGAAAATATAACTGAAAGTTATATTGGAATTAAGTTCTCTCACAAAACTAATAGAAACAGTAAATAAAAATTTAGACCTCACAAAGTCTAATATCTATCAAGGAAAATCTAACAATCCTTTTTTTTTTTTTTTTTTGTAGCTGCTATGGCTCAGAAAATGAACTTGGGCAAGATAAATATTTTGAATTAACAGGGCCTTCCTGGTCCCTTTCCCCATCTTACCCCTTTGTCTTCTCTCCTGAAGTGCAGGAAAAGGCTTCTTCGGAAGTTCTCCTGTCCACCTGTAAAGACAGGACCCTCCAGGCTAACTGACAGATGCACCACAGCTGCCATCATGGCACAATCCAGGAAAAGTGTGTCCCACACACTTATCTATTCTTCAGGCCCATTCATCTCCCCTCAGAATCATTTATTCTTCTCCCCAAACTGCCTCCAACTCCTGCTTTTCTCTCTCCTTTGAAAAGGATAGAATCCTGTTCTCAGTTTCCTGTGTCTGTGTACTCCCACATGCCTGCATATTAGTCTGTGCTTCTGCCTTTCTCCAGTTACTTCACAGTCTT
Organism: Ochotona curzoniae; assembly: GCF_017591425.1. Classification (NCBI taxonomy): domain Eukaryota; kingdom Metazoa; phylum Chordata; class Mammalia; order Lagomorpha; family Ochotonidae; genus Ochotona; species Ochotona curzoniae. The sequence goes on from NW_024465369.1 coordinate 30,305,680, forward strand.
CAATATTCCCTCTAAATGGAACAGAAAGGAAGGCCTAGCCTTATTCCAATGTCACCTCAATGTGTACCAAAAGACATTCCTTTGTACAATGCCAAACCTTGTTTTAAAATAGCTTCCCAAGCAGACTGCTCATCATTAGAGGAAAGAACTTGAAGGCAATAGTGTGTGTGCGTGCGTGTGTGAAAAGAGTCCTTAAAGTACATAATAGTGAAAATAGTTACATTGACAAAATGAGTAGTAACTAATGACTACTTTGAACAGTCTGTTATATGTTTCGGACCTTTTACTGAACATTAGAAATTATTGAATATTTAGGACACAAACTCATGCAGTTTTTGTAGAAGGTTCCAAATGATTGTTCGCTGTTGTGATCACATCTGAAGATACTGAAAAATACTGAGAGGTTATTCCCCTATGGAACGTCTTATCTGGAGAATTTGAAAGACTTTGTTAAACAGACTAAGCAAAACCCCATCTCTGATGCAGTAAGCAGTTTTGAATTTCATTTCATGAAAACAGCTTCCTTTCACACATCAAAATAATCACAGCATATTTAAATTATTGCTTTTACATTAAGCTCATATAGCTAAAAATGGCAAACAGGAAAGAATAACTATATCTTTCCTGTTACTGTATGAATCTTGTGAATTTTCAGAAATACTACAAATGCAGAACTGTTAAAGAATGGTGATTTTAAAAAAAATAGTCACATCACTTTCAATGTTTCAAATATTATAAATTATACATAATGATGGAAGGGTGGAATTTTGTGCTTATAGCTCCAATCTTCCCAAATATACTCCTTTCTTTGAAAAAAAAAAAACTTAATTGGAAAGTAGTGCATTCATTGTTCTCTATTGAATACAAAGTCACCGATTTCATGAAAGTGTATTTTAAAAATAATTGCCTTTCATCTTCATTAAATGAAATAAAAAGGATGGAAAATCACTCATCATTTTATTAATTCTACAACAGTATTTTTAAAAATTAATTATTTTTTAATTTATTATTTAATTATTTTTAAAATTAATCTTATCGGGCCCGGCGCGGTGGCGCAAGTGGTTGAGGGTCCTCGCCTTGCACGCCCGGGATCCCATATGGGCGCCGGTTCTAATCCCCACAAGCTCCCTGCTTGTGGCCTGGGAAGGCAGTCGAGGACGGCCCAGGGCTTTGGGAACCTGCGCCCGCGTGGGAGACCCGCGGGAGGCTCCTGGCTTCGGATCGGCATGGTATCGGCCCGTTGCGCTCACTTGGGGAGTGAGTCATCGGATGGAAGATCTTCCTCTCTGTCTCTCCTCTCTGTATATCCGCCTTTCCAATGAAAAAATAATAAAAATAAATCTTTAAAAAAAAAAATAATCTTATCAAATTGTAGGAAATCATTTCCCTCCCTGTTTTCTAGTGAATAAGGCAGCACTTGAACAAAGGAGAGAGACTTCCCATGACAAACACCTCACAGCATCCCCTGTGGAACATGGATGCTCTGCGGTTCTGGGGGAAATGAAATCTCACCTTCCCACTGTTCCTTCTCATGGGATTTGTGGAAGATTTAATTGCACCTGTCATACCCTCCTAGCTGTTCTGTACAAACTTCACTGTTTCTTTTTTGAGTAGTTGCAAGGCAGCTAGTGGTCTTGTAGATTATATGTGTCATACAACCTCAGAGGGAAAGAAAGTGCCCAAGGCATTGCCATAAGCCCACAGGGAATAGGACAGGGAGCTGACAGGAAGGCTAACCCCTGAGTTTTTGTTCCTATCTGTTGCTCTGGTGGATGGATGCAAGAGGTATCAGTTTTTCCTTTTCCCCCTCCTCATCTGCTGCTACAGTGCAATCTCACTCATCTCCATTAGGTGCCACCTGATTGACTTTCACAGCCGTTAATACTACCCACCTTTTGTTCAGGGTTGGTAGATCATCATCGCTCTTATTTCTGAAGTGTCTCATATCCTCTTCCAAGATTTTGGAACAGTCTAATAAGAGTAAGCTACAGCAGGTCTCAAGGGACCAGGGATATGGATGGATAAGTTCCTCGGCTGCATCCTAAATCCAGTAGAGCTAAATCAAATTTACTCAAGTCAATAAAATTGGTTCACTGCCTTCTATGGGCAGCACAGACGGGATACAAGCCAGCACAGGATAGACTCACAAAAAAGGCAAAGCTGAGAAAAGCACTTCTAATAGTGGATGCAGCAGAGGCTATGTGAAGAAGGCAGCAAACTACCTATGTTGTGGAGGCCAGGTAGGATTCGAACGGTTGGAAAGAAAGGACAATTTCTGGCAAATGGGATGGTCTGAGAATAAAGTCAGCCAATAGTCTAAGTACTTTGGGAGGGCCATCACAAGGAGTTTGGCTAGAGCATTGCTTCTCAAAGTCGAAATCATCTTGAGGACTATGTAATGGGGAATGATTGTTTTTTTTTTTTTTTTACAGGTATGGCGTTTCAGTTTGAGATGATGAGAAAATTCAAGAGAGGGAGGGCAATTGTGTGTGCTGCCAAATCGGACAAGAGGGAGGGCAGTTATGAATGGCCAGCACTATAAAGGTACATAATGAAACTGCATTGCATGAGTATGACCAAACTGGAGAGACCCCTCAGCTGCCATCTGATGGTTTAGCCCTAGAGGCCTCTGCCTGAGTGAGTACAGCACATCATCCTAGTGGGAGGCACATTTAGTTCTGTGAAAGCTTGTATGAACTGAGTGTCATAGGCTTATCTACACGACTCTCCAACCTCTCCAAATTGTAATTTAGGGACAATAATTCTGAGCTGTGATGAAAGCAGAAAGGCAGGAATCAAAGAAATAAGGAAGGCACTTAATATTGTAAATTATGTGATAATAAAGCAAAGGATTTATTGTGAGGCTTTTAAAGTGGTTTGTGGTGCGATCATTAAGTGTATGTGCTAACTTGGCTGGGCCGCGTAGTGCCCAGCTATTTGGTTAAACTTTATTCTTGGTATTTCCACGGGGGCATTTTGAATGAAATTGATATTTAAAAACTAATTGGTGTTAGTAGGTTTTCATGAAAACAGATTGTCTTTCCTGATATTGTGGGTGAACTTCTTCCTAGAAATGGAAGGCCTGAATAGAAGTAGCAAGACATTCTCCAACAGGCTGTGCTTGGAATTCACCTGCAGCATGAGCTCTTCCTGGTTCAACAGCAGCCAGCTGACTTTGGGATTTGAACTAGAATTGGTTTTTTCTGAGCCTCCAGCCCTCCCATTCTCCGAGTCTCTGAGCCCTTGCAGGTTTTAGACTGGCCAGCTTCCGTAACCACACCAGCCAAAGCCTTACAATAAATCTTTTGTCAGTAGACACATGCTCTTGACTCTTTTTCTCCATGAAACTGACACAGGCAGTAGACATAAACACCTGCAAAGGTTTCTAGCAAGTTAAAGGAGGAGAAACACATGATTATTGTGGGTTTTTTAAAAAGATTTATTTTTATTATTTTTTTATTGGAAAGGCGGATATACAGAGAGGAGAGACAGAGAGGAAGATCTTCCATCCGATGATTCACTCCCTAAGTGAGCACAACGGCTGATGCTATGCCGATCCAAAGCCAGGAGCCTCTTCCGGGTCTCCCATGCGGGTGCAGGGTCCCAAAGCTTTGGGCCGTCCTCGACTGCTTTCCCGGGCCACAGGCAGGGAGCTGGAAGGGAAGCGGGGCTGGGATCCTGGGCGTGCAAGGTGAGGACCTTAACCACTGCGCCACTGCGCTGGGCCCTATTGTGGGTTTTTAGTAGCTCACAAACACTTTGACATGCTTTTCATCAAGATATGAGGCAATTGTCCTTATTCTTTGACACTTGTGACTGCTTTGGTCAAAAAGCATAGCAGAAATGGTGCTGCACTACTTCTGAAGCTATAGTATCAAAATTATGTAGCTTTTAGCTTGACTGAAAACAACTTCATGGACTGCTGAGGGTCCTGGACATCACAAGTTGTCTTGGGAATCTGCAGCAACAGCAAGAAACGCTGGAGAAGTTTGCAGGGGACTTGAGCCCAACTTTCAACTTCTCCTGGCCCAGATGCCAGACAGCAGAGCGAAGAGGCTTCTGGAAGTTTCTGGCTCCCACATTTCCTTGTTGAGGTCCCACAGTCAGTGAGGAAGAGCAGGGCAGCACTGCTGAGCCTTTTCTGGATTCCTGATTTGTAGAATCCAAGTACTTAGTAAACTGCCTTGAAATATTGCAGGGAAATATAAATACTCTAAGGATGTACTCATAGCAAAGGAACAGAGAAATTCATTTTTAACACATATTTGTTAGTTGTTGGCAAATTGTTGATGGCTAATTACAATTTTTCTGTTTTTCTCAATTTCCCCTAACAGTGTTCTATAAAATAAAGGGTATTTTTTTCTAAATTCATAGAATTACTACCAAGCAAAGCTAGTCAAATGCTTGTGGACCTTATTTGAACTTAAAAATTCTATCCAGTATTAATGTCTTTGTATCTGATTGAATGGGACAGATGCAGGAGCTGGTGTGGTAGCATAGCAAGTAAATGCTCTGCTTGTGGTGGTGGCATCCCATATGGGTCTGGTTCATGTCCTTTCTGTTCCACTCTGACCCAGCTCCCTGCTAATGGCCCAGGAAAACAGTGGAGGATGGCTGAAGTCCTTGGGCTCATGTACCCATGTGGGAGACCCAGAAGAAGAGCCTGACTCTTGGCTTTGAATCAGCTTAGCTCCAAACATTGAAACCGTTTTAAGGAGTGAACTAGCAAGTCTCTCTCTCTATTCTTTCAAGTAAAAATAAATAAATATTTTTAAGAATTGGAGAGGTGAGCATGGATTCTTAGTGGGGGTTTATTAACACCAATGATGTCAGTATTCTCAGTTACTCAGAGATCATTAAAATTTTTCAGTGCAAAATAATATCCAGCCCATATTAAATGCAGATTTGAGGCTCAAAAAAACTTTTTATATACTTTTTTTTAAAGTCAATCTATTGGAAAGCAAAGCTACCATGAGAAAAGGATAGAGAGAGATCAATCTTCCATCCATTGGTTAACTCCCCAAATGGTTACAATAGCCAGGACCCAGACAGACCAAAGCCTGGATCCAGGAATTGCATCCTGCTTTCCAATGTGGATGGCACAAGCCCAAGCACCCTTCCCAGACACATTGGCAGGGAGCTGAATAGGGAGTGGGACAGCTGAGCCTTCAATCCGTGCTCCACTGTGGGATGCCAGTTTTGTAAGCATCAGCCTAACTGACTGTACCACAATATGAGCACAATATGATTTTTGTCTTTGTAAAAATTTTATTTATTTATGGGCTGGTGTTGTGAGTAGCATTTGTGGCATAATGGATTAAGTCATCTGTGACACTAGCATTCCTTATGGTGCCAGTTTGAGACCTGGCTGCTCTAATTCTGATCTAGTGTCTTGATAGTAGACCTGAGAAGATCAGAGAGGATAGTCCAAGTCCTTGGGCCCCTGCACTTATGTAGCAGATCTAGAAGAGGATGCAGGCTCCTGGCTTGGGCCTGGCATAGCCTTAGCTGTTACAGTGATTTGGAAAGTGAGCCAGCAGATGGATGACTTCTCTCTTTTTGTCTCTTCTTCTCTCTGTAACAAAGAGTTTCAATAAATAAATAAAATCTTTTTTTAAAAAAATCTACTTTAAAGTCAGAGTTACAGAGGGAAGTGGAGGGGGAGGAGGAAGAAGGAAAGGAGTTTACTCTCCAAATGTCCACAAAGTCCAAAGATGGGCCAGGCTGAGGCTAGGAGCATCTTTCAGGTCTCCCACCTGGGTGCAGGGACAAGCACTTGGGCCATCCTCTACTGTTTTCCCAGGCCTATTAGCAGGTAACTGGATTGGAAGTGAAGCAGCCAGGGTAAGAACTGGTGTCTGTATGGATTGCCTGTGTTACAGTTGTGGTTTAAATTACTATGTCTCAATGTTAGCCCTGAGAAAAATGACTTCAAAACATTTGTTAACTACTATGTACAGTTTATGTATGTTTTGTTGTCTGAAAAGCATGCTTACAATATTATCATCAGCGGTTTATAAAAAGGGCTTGTTGAAATTAATTTAGCCATATTCACAAAGTTTTTAGTGTTTCTGTTATTCTACTGGATCGCATGATGAACATTTAAAAGTCAACTTACACAGAACCAGACTTTGTTCATCTTCTAGTCCAGAGCGCACAGTAAGATTTGTTCTCGTGAAAGCACTGGATAGTAGTGTTGGATAGAAAAGGTAAACTCATGAGAATGCAAGTGAGCTCAGAGTCTACAGGGACCTGCATCAGATATGATGGAAATAATTCTCTAAATTCTCAGGATAGGTATGATTTCGTTGATTTTTCTAAAGAATTTTACTAGTTTACATATGGCAAAATATTTTTGTGTGTATTTTCAGCAAAATAAGCAAAAGTGAACAAAATAAAAAGTAAATTCCTTATAGAACTGAGACATACAGTCTTGGGTTGGTTAGTTTTATATTATTTATAAATGTTATTACGCTTGTCTCTTGCTGTAATCAAAAACTGAATGTTTTGCAGTGGATTAGTAAGCAACATAGTTCAAGCTACACATAATTTTTTTTCTTTAGTTCTGTTTAATACTGTAAATTAAGTAACCGTCTTCTCTGCTTGTTCCTTGTATAATTAATTTGGTCCTTGGAATTCCACCTCCCTTGAGATCTTAATCATCTCTGATTCTGTTTCATGTGTCACCCACTCTTATGATTTCTGGACACAATGGGGTGCCCGAGAGGGAAGAGAGAATTGGATTTTCATAAATAACAAAGCACACAAATCCTATAACATAGGTATTCTCCATTGTGAAGAGAAAAATAGATAACAAACTCAATTGTTGCCTTTAATAAACTAGTCATTTAAATAATTAGCACAGTAGGAGAAATATATAAAATACTGTTCTTCAAAAGGTAAATGCTTTATTTTAATGACCTTATTGCAATGTGTTAACCTTACACTAAGCTTAAACTGTTACCCTTGAACTTCAGTCTCTAGAACCCCCTACACTGTGTGATCTCTTGCTCTCTTCCTCCTCCTCGCTGGCATTTCAATGGGTTTTGTTTTGTTTTGTTTTGTTTTGTTTTGTTTTGTTTTGTTTTGTTTTTTGAGCACAGTCTTTAACTGTTCCTCAGGTGTCACCTGCATGATCAGGAAGAATGACAACTGGCTTAGCCCCATTTCATGAACTTGTTGTTCAGTGTCTTGGAACATGCTGCCAGCTATGTCACCTTTAGTCATCTTAACATTCTCCCTACTTAGATCTCATCCTGAGGACATATTTTTTAATAGGTCTGTCTTTTTTAGTTCTGAATCTCCGTAATTTTGGTGGGAATGTATTTTTGTTGATCTCTTTCCAGTCAGTCTCTGTATCTGTTTTCTATTGCTGTGTAACCACCTACCCAAAATGCAGCTGTATCAGATCATTGATTTCTTTACGTACTTCCTGATGCCTTTGTGTTCCTTGGTGTCATCTGTCTGTCTTTCCTCCTCTTATCACTCCTGTTAAATGAACATCTTCATTCACTTAGGCTCATCTTTCACTGTCTAGCCAAAAAATTGTGGTCTTGGCTTCTTATACGTGAAGTGAGGTTTCTTAGCCAGAGTTCCTAACTTCCTCAGAAAGAGTGTTCCCAAGAGACAGAATTTGGGAGTTGCTTGTCTTATAAGGCCTAGCTTTGAAACTCACAGAGTACCATTTCTGAAATATTCTATTGTCAAAGCCATCACAGAATCTACTCATTTTCAAGGGGACTGGACCTAGATTTCATCTTTCAGTAGAGGACTGTCAAAAAGTTTGAGGTCATCTCTAATCTGCTATTACCTCTTCCACTAAAGTTCTAGTGGCTTCAAGCATGGGTAAGAGTTCTGCTGTGGTTGAGTTGAACATTAGCGGCAGCTTCACATACTGTGGGATCCATTCATGTTCATGCTACATCTAATCGATTATCAGCCAATGGTGACGATTGCCTAGGCACTTCCCATGAACTGGCTATCCTACTGGGCGTTGCATGGACTACCCAAATGCTCTTGTTTGGAGCACTGTCTGTAGCCATCTGTAGCAGCCTATCTTTTCCAAGGAAACAGAACCAATAGGATGTGTGTGTGTGTGTGTGTGTACTCATGGGAGGGAACTTTGAAAAATTCATGGAAAAACTAAATTAAGGGCAAGTTTATTTGGCCCAGAAAACCTTTGGAGTATATGCATAGTTTCTGAAGAAATACACATTTTTTTAAAAAGATTTATGTTACTTTTATTGAAAGTCAGATGTACAGAGAGGAGGAGAAACAGAAAGGAAGATCTTCTGTCTATTGATTCACTCCATAAGCAGTCTCAATGACTGTAGCTGAGTCGATCTGAAGCCAGGAACTAGGAGCTTTTTCCAGGTCTCCCACCCAGGTGCAGGGTTCCCAGGCTTTGGGCCATCCTCGAATGCTTTCCCAGGCCACAGGCAAGGAGCTGGATGGGAAGTGGGAATGCCAGGACATGAACTGGCACCCATATGGGATCTCGGGCATGCAAGATGAGGACATTAGCTTCTAGGCTACTGCACTGGGCCCCCATACTACACATTTTCAATGAAAACTCTTGAAAATTCACATGCATGAGAATCTGTCTCTGTGTTTATTTTATTGGGAACCATCTCACATGATGGTGGAGTCTGTGTAGCCTCCATCTTCAGAGTGCTTTACATACTGGAGGCTCAAGAGCTGAAGCTGAGGTCCAATTCAACACTGTGAATTTACAACCAGGAAGTCCATGAGACAGTTCCTGTCTGGAAGCTCATCGGCTTCAGGTTCTGAGCAACTGGTGTTTCTGTTCGAGTTCTAAAGCAGGGAGGAAAAAAGCCCATGTCCCAGCTTAAAGAACAAGAAATTCCTTCCTATTCAGTGTAAGGTCAGTCTTGTTCTTCCATTCAGACGGAGTCAAGGGGTTGTAGGAGACCCAGCACATTAAGCAGGGCAACCTGCTGTCCTCAGTCTGCTGTTTCAAATGTCAGGCTCCCCACAAGCTTTCTCACTGACACACCCAGAATTGTGCTTTTCCAGATATGTGGCATGCTTTCATGTAGTCCATGGGTCATTGGGGAAACTCTGAAACTCCAGCCTCATGACCCAGGCGGCTCGCTCCATGCTGGTAAATGCTTCTCTGTGTGAGGTCTGAAAGATTCATCTCCCTGAAACCTACCTCCTCCAGTAGTAATGCCATTGCTTGTAGAATATTATATACATTTATTTTTGCTTTACTTGAAACAAGAGAAAGGAACAGAGAGAGAGGGAGAGATAGGTTGATATTTCTTTGGTTGACTCCACCAAAGGCCCACATTGGCCAGAATTAGGCCACGCAAAGCCAGGAATCAGGGACTCAGTGTGGGTCTGTCACATGTGTGACAGGGACCCAAGTACTCCCCCAGGATGCACATTACTAGGAAACTGGATCAAACAAGGACTGAGACTCCAGCCAGGCATTACAATACAGAGCGAAGGAGGCTGAAGCAACTAGTTGACCACTAAGTCAAAAGCGCATCCTTTTGATTTGCGGATGAGGACCATCACTCATCTGGGGACCACATAAGGTAACAGAAGCACAGTTGTCTCTGTGCATCTGCTTGCATTAGATAGTGATGCTTGGGTTTACTGAGGTGGCTATTGGAAAAAGACTGACAATATACCAATGGTCACAAAATGTTAATATTTGCTAAGTAACTTACAGTTTATGAATGACTTCCCTATACTTCATGCCCTGTAGTTATTATGATAAAACCTACTTTATAGGTTTTATAGCATTATTAATGACAGTGCTAAGTAACCAATCTATCTGCTGCCTTTATTTTCACAATTGTTTTATTTATGTTCATTAATTTATTCCACAGGTGCTTACTGAATGTTGGGTGATGGAGATAAACTGGTGATAGAACATGGATGTGTTTGTTATCATAGCATGCTATTAATTTAAAAAACCTTGCAAACTGATGTAAATTTGGAACTGTGATCAGTATCTTGAGGATGAAGTACAAGGCAGTATTAAAGGTGCATCTGGCCACATGGATGAGGAAGGGCCTGCTGAACTGATGTCAGGAGGAAGCATGTTCACCAGGGGACATGAGAGGAAGGAGCCCTGTGATCCAGATGGAGGGAACAGCTTTTGCAGAAACCCCGGGGCTAGAAGGAATGGGTCCAAGAACCTTCTTTTGGTTCTTGGTGTCAGGAGTGCATGTCCCATGTGTAGGTTGTTACTTACACTAGACCTCATTTCTGGTCTTCTCTTGGCTGGTAACAGAAGGGGACCTCAAAATTTTCATGCAAAATCAAATTTTGGTATAAAATATTGAAATTCATTAGTAATTTTTTATGACATACATTTTCCATGAACTTTTTGAGACTCCCTTGAATAGCCAGGAAGCAGCAAAAACCAAACCTAAAGCAAATTCTTTCCTTTCTTCCTTCCTTGCTTCCTTCCTTCCTTCCTTCTTTCCTTCCTTCCTTTCTCTCTTTCAAATTTATTTCTTTTTATTTCAAAGGCAGATTTACAGATAGAGGGAGAGAGAGAGGAGATCCTCCATTCTCTGGTTCATTTGCCAAGTGGTCACAAGGGCCAGAGACAAGCTGATCCAAATCCAGGAACAAGGATCCAGGAGCTTCCTTTGGGTCTCCCACATGGGTACAGGGTCACCCTCAGCAGAGAGATGAACTGGAAGTGGAGTAGCTGCAACACAAACTGACACCACAGGTGGAAGACTAACTTGATAAGCCACTGCACCAGTCCCTTGACCACAGTTCTAATGCCTCAGTTTGTGTTCCTTCCTGTGTGGTTTGCCACTTAAGATAGGTCACGTCTGTGTTATTTTCAAAAAGAGTCAAATGTTAGCATATCCAGTACAGGAAATGTATATCTAGGCAAGGAGCATTGCTTAATGAAAACCTAAAAGAGTTGCCAATCGATGTGAACTGGGAAAATGAAGTAAAGCAGCTGACTTCCTGAAAGAGCTTGCAGAAGTGGGGGCTAAGAGTAAAGCAGCGATTCTGGATGGGAAGCAGCAGGGGAGCCATCAGTCCCAACAGAGGCTGGCTCTGGCAGCCTTAGGAATGGGATCAAGGTTTCATTTTTATCCTCTCTGGATATGGACTACATGCTTTCTCAAATTCTCAGTAAGTCATAATGTTTTGGGTCTTGTAAGTGAGTGGTGAAATAAGCACTGGGTGCAGTAATATTGAACTTGAAGCTTCCTTTCCTTCCAGACAGAGGACAATGAAGTGTTGTCTAATGAAAGACAATATTTTGTCCTCTATCTTTAGCCAGTAGACGCCTTCCCAAAAGTGTCTACTGACTGAAGAAGGCCATCCTTGTCAGGAGGAAACACGTGTATCTTTCTAAAGCATGTGAATAGTGCTATTTCAAGGGGAAGATTAAGCTCAGGGAATTCATTGAGTTGGAAGTCAGTTTCAGGTTTTCATCGTATGACTGTGTCTAGTACCCAGGAGCCCCAGGCCAGTGGTAGGGAGATAAAACTGTGTAGGGAGCTGTGTGCCTGGGAAGTGAGTGCTCAATGAATTTTTTCACACCAGTAAACGACCTACGTAGTCAATGTGTGAACACTTGATGGAGAATTTATGATGTTATTTTCACCCACTACGCATGTAAAAGCTTTCTTCCTCCCCTCTTCCTCCTCCTTCTCCTTCTTCTTCAATGCAAGAATAGAGAACTGAAACATCCCCGCCAAGTCCAGCACAGGTGTTCCTGATTCACAGGCACTGTTTGAAACGTGTGGTTTCGCCATCTTCTCATTGTTTCCATTGTGGGAAAGGAAATAACAAGCCCAGCACTTGGGAGGCCAACATGGAACAAGTCTGCAAAGAGGTGTAAGCACTTGTGCTCACAGAACTCACTCATGTGGTTACTGTGAACGAGTGTGGTTATCATCTGGAACTCATTCACTTGGTTACACCTAACTGCAAGGAAGGTTGGGAAATGTAGTCCAGCCATGGATTTAATGTTTAAGCCATCAGTCTCTGTCTCATGAACTAACGTTCTTCCTAAGTCTTTTTCAATGTATCATAGAAACAACTAAACTAGACAAACATCAATGTATCTGTCTCTTCCAATTCCAACAAGTTTCTTTTGTATTATGTTCTTACTTCTTTCTCCTACTCCTCATCAAAATGCCAGGGCTCTGCAGTAACGAAGCTTATGGCATCTCAGATCAGTATGTCAGGTTTAGGGAGACTTCCTGTTTTTCCTGATTTCTTGATTTCTATTCCCTGCCTAGAATCTGGTCCTGTTGGGCATTAATAGAGAGTCTGCTTTCTGCCTCAGCTGAAGGTGACAATTAGGCCTGCTTCCGATTTGCAGTCTCTTAGATACAATCTTGGTGCTTGGCAGTTCAGCGGCCCTCTGGGTGCCAACATCCCTTCAGCAAAGACAAAGTGAAACTTCTGCCTTTCTGCCTCTCTGGAGTTCTGACTGTAGGCTTTGAAGAATATGGAGTGCTTTAGCGTGGATCCATGAACTTGGGCATGAGGAAGAGAACAGTGGTAGTTCAGGACAGCCTGGAGTCTCCCATCTGTCTCAGTCTCTGTCTCTTCTGTCCGTCAAATAAAAATAAAACTCTTATCAATAAAAAGCTTTTAAAAAGTAAAATATACTCATTAAATTATAAATAATGTTAGAATAAATTAAGCAGATATGTGATAGTCCTTCCCTTACTCACATATGGGGGGGCCATTCAAAGCTCATGCAGAATCCTGTGTGTTTTTCCTCTACCTTGCTACCTGTGATAAGGCACGGTAAGAGACTAGCAGCTAATGGTAATCTAGAACAATTACAAGCATATTTTGTAATAAAAGTTTTAGTTTTTGTCTCTCAAAATATTTTACTGTTATAAGACAGATCTTAGCAACCAGAGCATATGATATTTTTTTTCTTCGAAGTAGAGAATTTCAAGGAAACCATATGGTTTTTCTTCGGCATGTCCAAATTATCAGTACCATTTCTCTTGTAGTTTGGAAACAATATTAAGTAAAATAAAGACTACTTGTATATAAGCACTGCAATATCATAACGCTGATCTGTTGACAAAGCTGACTGCTGAGCAACTAGCCTGCAGGTAGTGTGCACAGCATGGATGTGCTGGACAAAGGGACTTTTCACATCCTAGGCAAGATAGGGCAGGGCAGTTCAGGATTTCATCATGTCACTCAGAACGGTGCTATTTAAAGTTTATGAATCGCTCATTTCTGGAATTTTCCATTTAATATGTTCATGCCGTGGCTGACCACAAGTAGCTGAAACTGGGGAAAGCAAGACCACAGATAAGCAAGTATTGCTACGTGTATTTCTGCATTTAAGAAAAAAAATACAATGTTAAAATCCTAACATTTGAATTGAGAAGAAAGACAATTTTATTTTCTCTGATTTTATTTTTACTTATATGTCTTAATTTTTATCACCTTACAGATTCTACACAGTATAGCACGTTCAATTTAGAAAGTTACTGGCTATTTCAAAAAATTTTGTTTAAGAGGCAGAGAGCGAGCATCAGAGAGTGAGAGGGTTGGCATGCTCATTGTGCAGTGAATTGCCCGATGCTCACAACAGTCAGGAGGAGCTAGGCTGAAGCCAGGGGTTGGGAACTCAGGCTGAGCCTCTCCGGCAGCTGGCAGAGACCCAGGACTTCAGTCCTGATCCACTGCTTCACAGGGTGTGCGTTAGCAGGAACATTGGGAGGAGATGGACCTGCACCAAGGCACTCTGACATAGGAAGGTCTTTAAAAGATGAGTGTGCTTGATAAAGGCATACCGCCTCTTCGCACCTTGGTTTTCCTCTCTTTATGCTGAAGAAATCCTCCTCAACTTACAGTGATTTGTGAGATGCGCAGATGAAATGCACAAATGTGCCCCAGCAGATTGGAGAAATTCTATGCAAATTTTATCCTTTCCCCTTTCGCCTTTCAGAGTGAGAAATGGTGAGGGGGTGAGTCAGGATGGGGGTGTGGGGGATGCAGAGGGTGGAGGAATGACTCAGGCAGACAGTGTTTAAAAACAGCCCTCAACACACAAGGACAAAGTGAATCCTGGCTGCAAGAAAACCACAATTTTCTTCTTCTCCCACCCATTTCTTTTCTCTTTTAGACTTTTCTTCATATTTATTTTAAACCCAATTTTGTTGGTAAATACTCTGAGGTTCTTAAAATGTTGCAAGATAGGAACAGCCTGCTTTGTGCATGTTCCCATAAGTCATAAAATGAGTGCCTGTCCTCATTCAATAAGGCTGTAGCTTGTAAGCTCTTTTCCAGTGTCTATCAGAATGCCTGCCACATGGAAGCTACCCAACAGTTTTTGTCAAAAGACTTCAGGAAATCTTTTTTGCTCCTTCTGTAATATCGTTGTCAATATTATGCCAAGATCATGAATAATTACAATAATTACGACAACAGGCATTGTCAAGGAAGCAATATTTGTTAAATATGTGTGGTGTGTTTGCTTATTAACACAAACACACTTCAAATTAGTCAACCTTGCTCCTGAGATATTGGTTTACTAACTTATGGAAGAAGAAAAACAGAATATTTCCAGTCATTGTATTTTCCTCCCTTTAAGGACTGATTGCTTTCATTCAAGCTGGACTCAGAACTCTAGGATTGTCATTTTTATGAACTGTTTTGTCCCCTATCAATCCTACCTCAATGGAAAAAGAAACTGAGATAACGGTGTCTGGCTGGGACCGGGTAATCACAGCTCCAATCCAGTCTTATGTCATCTGCATTGAACCCATTACTCAGATGCCCACAGAAGGTGGCTGTGCAGAGAGCAATGCCAGGCACTGCCACCCATTTTATTGCCACGAGGACTTTCTTCTGTCCTCCATACAGAACCCAGGGAGCTAGACTGGACCTCATTGGTGATGCTTCTTGTCTGTGAAGGACTTAGGTGTGAGGGGGAGAGTAGGCTGTCAACTTCTGCCTGAGCTCTGCATTTCACTGGTGCAGTGTTGAGGAGAGGAGAGCCCCTTATGCAGTGGGTGCAGCTCTCCCCGACACCTGTCAATCTCCTTACCCCTTCTCCTAGGAGATGCAGTACAGGAAGATGCAGGGTAGAAAGAGGAAGGAGGAGTGGCCAGGGGGTCCATGTGATTGCTAGCTGGGACTAGGGTTACTAAAGAAGTGGGGGACAAGGAAAAGATCTGGTCTGTTAGTGTTAAAGCCCAGGCTCCTTCAGATGAACCTCGTGACAGCTTCCTAGTAACTCATTTTTTTCCCTACAGTTGACTATGGAATTGCCTGGACAGACTTGGTTGACATGATGCTAATTATATTCATTGTTCCTTATTGGAGGCTAATTGCTGTGGAATGCAACAGAAATTATGTGCATCGTTCAATGTGCCATATTACCAACAGATTTCATTCCTTGGCTTAGTTACATGGATAATTTTATTATTTTTTTTAATATGGAAGAAGACATAGTTAACCAAACCATATCAGTATAAGCAGGAGGAAAGATGCAGGGAGGATAGAAACCAAGAATGGGAAAGCTGTCCTTTTTGTTCTTTTTATTTTACTTAGTTGTATATTTTTTGGGGGGGGAGGATTTATTTATTTAAGTGGCAAATAGCAAAAATGATTGCAAGAGTGTGCTCTCATCTACTTGGTTGATTCCCCAAATTCTCATGGTATCTAGGCTGGGCTGGGCTGAAGCCAGGAGACAGGAGCCAGGAATTAACGTTGGTAGGGACAGGGATTGACCATCTAACCCCCTTACCATCACCTCGCAAGGCCTGCATTGGCAGGGAGTAGGAGTCTTATGAGTTACAGACAGGGATCTCACCTCGGAACTCCAGTGGGGTGCAGGCATCTTAACTACTAGGTTAAACACCTGTTCTTCTGGTCATCTCTTGTTTTTCTGTACACTAGGCAGAAGATGCTCACATGTACGAAACAATAGAGTTTATGTCACCTCCATCCCAGGAATCAGCCTAGACTGGTGGCTGTTTCAGTCTGAGTCCAAATTTTTACAAGATGAACCCAGCTCCAACTGATTACTTATAGCCCAATGAACAGGAGGCCAACTGATTACATTCCATGTCATATTTTCCATCATTGCTGCTGTTTACGAGTCTTTGAGTCTTTGAGTCTTTGTGTTTGAGGCTTTTTGAATGGCTATGGTCCGAAAATCCATGAAATCTACCTACAGATTTATGCAAGAAGACTCTCAGAATCTCAGGGGAATTGTTTCACAAAGTTTTACATGATTTGCCTCACAAAGCTGCTAACAGCTGAAGAGTTTGACACATCAGCTAAAATTAGCAAGAGCTGTAAAACCTGGCATGTACTGCTTCGCGAATCCAGGAGGGGGCAGGCTTCCCAAACATAAATGTTACTGAGACACACGGTTCCCTAGAAACTTAAGCAGTTCCAATGAGAGACCAGATTCTGTTGTCTTTCAGAAATGCAACATTGCCTTTAAGTGAGAAATAAAAAGTGACTAAACAGTTTTAATGCCTAGAAGCCTGGCTGTGTACTCGCGATGACTCCTTGTCTCCTGCGAGGTGTAATCTGCTTCCAGCCTGTGAAATAAGCAAAAAGAATTTGAGTGTCCTCAATCACACTTTGTTTCTGTGTCCTCCTGATGCTTCTGTGTCCTGTATCCTACGCGAACTGTTCTTCAGGAAAGGTGGCTGTGACTTAATTTTTTCAAGATTTATTTGAAAGAGAGAGAAGGAAAATCTTCCACCTGCTAGTTTAGTCTCAGATGATTACAGTCTTGGCTTTGGCCTGGAGACTGGAACTCTGTTTGGGTCTCTCCCATGGGTGGTAGCCACGAACCTGGGCCATCGGCTGCTTCCTTCCCAGGTGTATTTGTAGGGAGATGGATCTGAAGTGGAGGAGCAGCGGGTACTCAAACCAGAACTCGTATAGGACGCCAGTCTTCTAGGTGGTGGGCTGACTCCCTGCCTCTCAGGGGGTCCATGACTTAAATTTTAAAGAAACGAAGGTCCTGCGGTTTTAGTTCACTGTGAGCACAATGAATAGTATCACAGCTATTCAAAGTGGTGCTTAGTGTTCCACATGCCCCACCGGGACTCCTATTAAGAAAAGCATTTGTGTTTCACAGCAGCGGTGTTGAAGATAGACAGGCCTGGCTGGGTGCTGTACACGGTGCTCATCCTGTGACCAGTTCCTAACTATAACATTGCAGAAGTCTCCAGGTGTCTCTCCTCTCATCTGTGAAATGAGATCACAATAGAATTTACCTTAGGTTTTATGAAAATTTCAAAGGACCATGTATACAAAGTGTACAGCATCTGGCATCCAATAGCTCTTAGTGTTACAGGGAAAGTTTTATTATCATGCTATCACATCAATCAATTATTGTGGTGGTATGATGTCACATTATCTCTTTACCTGGGTTCTATTTTATTCCACATGGTAGACAGTCCCAGAAGGTGTTCTTTTTAGTTCTGAGCTGGAGAAAGAGGGCACGTGTTAAATGGAACATTGATATATTGGACAAAACACAGAAGAAAATGATTGTGAGGGTGAAAGTCCTGGAAGCTCTCATGCAAAAATGATTTGAGAGAGTTGGGGCTTTGGAAACTGGAGCATGTAAGTTTCATGGGGAGCCTAAGAGCTTTCTTCAAGCACAAGTGCCTGGCGGCAATCCTGAGGGCCTGGACAGCAGCCGAAGCTTTTAGTACCAGTGTCTTGTGGACTTGTTGCTGTCAGCTGCCCAGGGAGTGCTTCGTGCCCTCATCTTGCCTGATGTCTATTCCTCAGCTTGGAGGCTCTTGGAAGCAATGAAATGATAGACACGTAATTACAAGTTCTCCAGAGAAAATTTCCCCTGCAGCTCAAGCCAGGCTAGAAAAGCATCCTTAGCATCTTTCTGAGTCATTGGTACATTTTTGTCTCACCTTTGGCTGGGAGTAGAGCCCTTCCAAGACCCAAGCTTTCTACAGGGCTTGTTGTTCCAATAGACAGAGTTGTGCAGAGCCCAAACTTGATGTCCTGGCCTGGCCTGAGCCCTACAGCATGGCTTCTGGGTGGGGGAGTCCAACAGCTCCACGCTGAGTCACTGCATCAATCACACAGGCACTTACTACTCTCATTGTTTTCTTTCCTTCTCATTTTTGACCTAAGGCACTTTCTTCATGTCCACTATTCATTTATGTCTTAAAGAAGACATATTTTCCTGAATTCAGGATTTCTGATCACAGTTGTCTTTCAATGTCTGTGGCAAATTGCTTCCAGGAATCTCTGAGGTTACCAGACTCTGCAGCTGCATGAGTCTGCTGCAGAATGGCATAGTGTTTGAATATAACCCATGCGCGTCCTTTAAATCCTCTCTAAATTATTTATGCTATCTAATATTATGTAAATTCCTTGTAAATCACCACTATATGGTATTTTTTAGGGAACAATGATAAGGATAAACAAGCCTGTGTGTATTTAATATAGACATTTTTTTCCCCTGGACAGTTTTGGCTGAATTTGCAGGTGTAGAACTGAAGCATATAGAAGGTTGAACTTTTGGAGCTAGATGGTTTGGGAGTCATCTTTTGACCATCTTTTCAGAGGCAGAAATTGGTTTTAAAAATAATTAAGTATCATTTTTTCCTCATCAAGGACAGGTGTTTCTTATGAAAATGAAGAAATCCTTTGGGATGCCACATATCAGAATGTCTAGTTTGAGTTCCAGCTCCAGGCTTCAATCTGATTCTTCATGTGTACAGGACAGAATGAGCCAAGAGAACCAGATGATGGGGTCGGCAGAAAGCAGTGGTTGGAAAGGAATAATATTCAAAATGCTGTTTCACTTTCCCTCCAACTCTGGTCAAAAAACTCATGACAGTCTTACTACCTCTGCAGTATTTTACAGCTTAAAAATCTATCTTCACACGTTTCCTTTGTCACAAGAGCCCTGTAAAATAGAGATTATCATCTCCATAGCAATTTGATCAAGAATAAGTAGCTACAGTAAGACTTGACTTCCTGTCTCTAGGCTAGCTAGATCACATGAAGCCAGTTCCTGTGTGTGAATCATACTCGTTCTTGTGCCTCTGACACTTCTTCAATCTTAGCAGGCTAACCTCTGATGGCCTCTTTTAGAGGCTGTGGGTCTCTGCAGAGTATCTACCCTTTTACTGTTACTTTTTTATCCCCACTCCCCTGAAGGTACCACTGGTGTCATGTTCCCAGTGTGAGCGTGTCTGGCTGTACCCATGGCCTGCTGGGAAGTGGCTAGCATGTGCTCTGTGCCACCAGCAAGCCCTGTGGGCCACAGGCAGCTGCAGGGGTTAGGGTAAGCATGAGAGTTTCTACTCTTACTTAGATTGTCTGGTTCTAGATTCATCTTAGAGGAGGTTAGTGAAAGGAGTCTGGTGATCGCTCACTCTGGGGTCACATTTTGTGCTCTTGCTACAATGCTGGCTAGAGCCAGAGTCGGTGGTTCTTAAATCACTGGATTAACTCAGAGCAAGCATATTCTGCAATGTAGCAGCCACCAAAGAGACAAATTGAAGCTGGGGCCCAGTCTTCCAGATCTTGCTTGCCAAATAAATATGGTAGGCAGCAAATTTTAATAATTGGCCGATTATTCAAGAGCAGCAGTTATCATAGGAGATCAAATGTCTTGAGGTTCTTTAAACGAGGTTTATAAAGCAGCAGCAAGTGGTAATGTTTAAATTCTTTCCTCTAACTTCTTGGTGTTCCAGTCTTGGATAACTTTGCCCATTCATTCTAGAAGGAGGGACACTATGTACGCATTTGGGGTTGTCGTAGTCATTGGCCTTTGTCCCTTTCTGAGGCTCGCTTACTCCACAGGCTATGAGATAATGCCTTTCTTCCTTACTGGATTGCACTCAACTAAAGGTTCTATGTGCTGTAGGGTCACTGGAAGCTCAGTTTGGTTAATGGACAAATGAATCAATGGCACAACAAGGTTGTCTTTACGGGTCGATCATGTTTATTCTTGTAATTAATATTATTATATATCTTTCCCTAGAATCTATAGGAACACCCAATAATAGCCAGAAACAGTTCAAGAGAACACAGAATAAAAGAGGCAGTTCTTGAGATGGACACTTGGCACAGTCGTTAAGAGACCTCTGGGGAGAACCACATCCTGAATCAAAGTGTCTGGACTTGGGACCCCACTCAGCTTCCCATCCAACTTCCTGCTGATGTGTATCCTGGGAGGCAGCGGATGATGGTTCAAGGAGACCTAGGTGGAACACCAGGGTCCTTGACTTCAGCCTCACCTAGTCCTGACTGCTGAGAGTGTTGGGGAGTAAACCAGCAGATGGAGGATCACCCTCTATCTGCTGTCACTCTGCATTGTCTCAGAAAAAAAAATAGATAAAATTTTGAAAAATAAATTAATGCTTCTAACAACAACAACAGAGGCATTTCTGGTTCACAACGCTAATACGAGTCAACAGCTCATTTTAACAAATTTCCCTTTTCTTTGGGCTTGGCTGTGCAAGTATGATGGTGTAATGAAGAAGTAAAAACAGACTCTAACAGCCTTGGAAAGTTCTTATTATCTACCAAAGCAAAGGCAAGGAGAGCCATATTCATTTAGGAAATAAAGAGGTTTAGTTAAAACCTCATAATTTTTAAACAATCATAATAAAAACTGCTAATTCCAAGATATCTGTCAGTTCTCATTAAAACTAACCAGAGTAAAGGGGCAAATCAGTAAAACATTTGTTCTGTCAAGTGTAAATGTGTAAATAGCATAAAATGATTGTCATAGAGGAGATTAGTATATCCCATCACATGTAATTAAAAAAAAATCCACCTAAACATTAACATGCCAATGACCCCCTCTGATGGCCAGAAGTTTTATAACAGGAAGGCGTGAAGACTTCATTAATGTAGCTGGATTTCTGCGGTGTATGCTCAGCAAAAACAAAAGCATTCATCTATGTGACCTTGGCATTTCAGCCAGTTGCAAAGGCTGGCTTTTCATTGTCTTGACCTTGAGTAAGATCACAGTGTTCGTCTTTGGAGCTAATTAGATTTCTGGATTAAACCCTATTCTCAATGAAACCTTCCGTTACAATCCTCAGCTCCAATAAATCTAAGAAAACTAATTTCTATTAAAGTGTGATACTAGCAATAGTTTAATGTATACCTCTTTACTTTTTCCAAAGGAGTTGTAACTTACTGGGAATCAAAATTTTAAGTTGAATGTGAGTCAGAATAGTGATTAATGGGGAAGGAAAAGTATTATATCTACTTATACGTTAAAAAGTAAACAATGAAAGGATGTGACACATCCTGATGATCTGATAAAACTGGCCGTTCTGCCTACATGTGGATTGGGGTAACAAGGTGACAAGCATTGAAATGAAAGCCATCCTTCTCTGAATCTATTGAAACCAACTAATGGAGCAAGTTTGCTCAATATGCAAAAACCAATTATATTTCCATGTATTAGGGATAAACTATCAGAAGTTGAAGTAAAAATAAAACAATATAGCTTACAATATTATAAAATAGTCTGTATGGAAATAAATTCAACAAAAGATATACAAGACTAATGCATCTTGGTAAAAGGTTTTCAAATGTCACAAAAAGAAATTAAAGCAGACCTTAATAAACACAGGTATATATATATCATGGTCATAGATTTGAACATTTGACATTACTAAGATGTTACTTATTCCCAAACTGATCTATAAATTAAATGCAATCTCAATGAAAATGTCACCAGGTTTTGACTGGGTTAAAATATATGACTCTAAAGTTCATATAGATATGCCAAGGACCTAGAATAGTTAAAATTTTGAAAAGAAGAACAAAGTTCTGGAGAGTAAGCACTATTTATTTCAAAATTTAGAAAGGCTTAGCAATATGATTTTGTACTAGAATCAAACTAAGTGAACTATCAAGTGGAACAGGCACATTAAGCAAAACAAAGTCCCCAAACAGACCCAAATGTTTGTGAAAAGTTGATTGCTAACAAAGTGTAAAGCTCAGTTGTTGGATAAATTTTAATCTTTCAACATGTAGTGCTGGAAAAGCTAAATATCCACATGCTCAACAAATGGATTTTAATCCAAAACTTGAGCTACATACAATATTAATTCAAACGGATGGTAGACCTATGTGTAAACATCAACATTCTAGGAGAAAATAAAGGATAACATTTTTATAGTTTTGGGTTGTACTAAGGTTCCGTATAATGCCAAAAGCAGACTTAGAAAAAACATTTGCAAATCATCTAACTAAAAGTTCTCTTATGCCAAGAATATCCAAAATCTCTCAAAATTACCAATAAGGAAAAAGAACAAATAAGAAAGGACTAGAAGATTTAAACAATTACTTCATCAAAGAGCATATATGGATGGTAAATCATTTTATACTTCTACTGAGAATGGACCTGTTGGGGCTTGTCAACCTTAAGCTAAAATATCTGGCATTTTGGTCTTCAGTAGAAAAAGAAAGTTCTTGAAGCTTCTTTCGAGTTAACAAACAAAGCTCCATTCAAGTTGTAACTGTATTTCTTTGGTAGTTGATGGAGAGACATACAATTAACCACAAGTGGGAAAGTGGGAATGTTAGGGACCATTTGTCGACCTCTGGCCTCCTGTCTTCAGCGAGGGAATGCTATTAAAAGCCATATCTCCAATTCATAGTTAGCTTTAGGAACCAGGTATCAAATTTTGAACATTCTGAGAATTTTTTTAAAAATTTCTTTCAGCAGGGGAGTTTGATCCAAATCAAAATGAAGAGCATTACAAAAACCAGAAAGAATAAGCTTGCCAATTCTTCCCTCCCACCAATACTTCCCATGACATCACAGAGTGGTGAAGAGTTGTGAAGGAGGCTGGAGGCAGCTGTGCAGGGACTCACCTTTCTTATGGTTTAGCATTTGCACTTTGTCTTTTTCTTCCTGCGTTGTGCTGGGGAAGGCTGGACTCCATGGACTTCATCACTCCTCCCTCTGGTTTTGATGGGGATCTGCTAATGGGAAGCACCCACACGATTCTCATTCACCCTTCACCATTCCCTGCCCCCTTGGCTGGGCTCTGCTGGGATTGCCCAGCTCTACCTTCAGCCACAGCCCCATCAGGCACCATTCTCCACAGCCCTCTAACTGCCCAGTGTGCCCTGCAGCTCCCACTCCAATCCTCCAGACCTAGATGGTCATGACCTTTCAGTGGGGTTAATCCAGACAGCTTCACCATCCCTTGTGTTTTCTCTTAACTCTGCATTTCCTTCTGTAAATAGTCCCTTTATTGTACTTTCACTAATTACCCCTCTGAGTGTAGCAGCTGTTTCCTGCCACTGTTCTGACATACAAACTGGTTCTCATGTTAGCATTCCTGCCAAATCGCATCACAGGATGTCATGGTTAAAGTTGTGGCACAAAAGTCTTGCAAATTAGATGTTCTGCTTTGAAAGGGGATTTTTAATGACTGCAAGTTTCAAGTGATGGAAGGCGTTGGGACCTAAAAGGGGAATCCTTGCTTCTCAGTGGGTTTAGGAAAGCATTTTAGCAACTAGACTAGCTGCCTCTTTTCTCCTTCAAACTTTTTTCACCTGACGTAACGAGATGTCCAGGGACAGGTTGGCTCTGACCCAGGCCATCTTCTCACTTTGTACCCACACATTAGACCCTTCTGGGTAAAGCAGTAAGTCATTTGTTTCCTTTGTTTCCAAACCGCAGCTGCTAGATTGGGGAAATCGAAAGATCTGACACTTCATACTCTACACCTTCTAAATCTTGTTGTTTCCTTGCCTACCTCTTTTCATTTCCTACCAAAGTGTTTCTTATTTTACCCTTTCCCTTCCCTCATGTGTTTCCATTGATCTTTGTCTCAAGACTGTGTCTCTCTCTAATTTTCTTTAAAATGATTCTTATTAATATTATTTTGATTAAAATTAAAATTCTATCTCTTATAGGGTTGAAGTGTGAATTTTTACTTTTTCATTTATATAATGGGAACAAATTGCATGTCTTTCATATAAAGAGTTTAAAGAGCTTAATGATATTTCCCATCCCACCTTGTCTCCACCACTTGAGATCTGTATCATAGTAATGAATACCTAGTGGCAGCTTGAGTTTTCCAGCTTGTGAATATTTTACTTAAAAGTATTTGAATAGGGAGGGGCTCCATGGCTCAATTGGTGAATCCTCCACATTCAAGTGCCAATATCTGGTTCATGTCCTTGCTGCTCTACTTCTAATCCAGCTCCGTGCTTATGGCCTGGGAAATCAGTGGAGAATGGCTCAAGTCCTTGGGTCCATGAATGCATGTGGAAGACCTTTTGGCTTCAGATCAGTTGATCTCCAGCCGTTGTAACCATCTGGAGAGTGAATCAGCAGAAGGAAGGTATTATAATCCTTTTTTTAAAGTATTTGAATAGGGGCTTGCATTGTGGTAGAGTACATTAAGCTGCCAAGTGTGATGCCAGCATCCCCTGTAGGCATCAGTTCATGTTTCAGCTACTCTGTTTTCCTATCCAGCTCCCTGATGATGACCTGGGAAGACAGCCGATGGCCCCAGTGCATAGCTTCCTGCGGCTCATGTGGAAGATCAGGATGAAGACCCTGGCACTTGGCTTTGACTTGGACCAGATCTAGTTGTTACAATGGAAGATCTCTTTGTCTCTTTCCCTCTCTCTATAATTGCCTTTAAAATAAATAAATAAATATGCTTTTTTTAAAGAAAAAATGATAATAATGCTTTATTTAGAAAAAACATAAAATTATTTCTGTGTGAGGAATGCTGTGTAACTGGCAGTCTTGCCAGTTCATTACTGGCCCACACTTGCTTGCTGTAGGCATTACAAACACGGTAGTGCTTTTCTGCCCTCAGAAATTGTTTGTGATTCATTAAAATCTGGGCATGCCTGTGGGAGTGTCTCATTTTTAAATGTCATCCATCAAATGAGCCTACAGTAAGAAAAAAAGTTGAACACAGCTGCTCCAGGGAACAACTAACAGAAATCGTATTACTGTGGGGAAATCCCCAGTAAAGCCCCGTGATTAGAGAGAGAAACTTTCCTTTGTAATAATTACATTACTGCATTTGTGGGATCTTGCAAGGGTCTTTTCATTTTCCCTTTCAACATCCCTTTTAAATGCATTTTCCCTCTGTAGTATCTGAATGAATTTTCAATCAGGCTGAGGTTCGTCGCTGGACACACTTGGTTTTATCTCTGTCTTTTTCCAAGTGGAACAAGATGTGTTCACCAGCTTTCGGTATGTCCAGTGGCATGTTTGCATGCATGCTGTCCAAAGCAAGAACTAGATGGGACATCACAGTTCATCACAGTTGCCTCATGGACTGCAGAGCTTAGATGTTCATTGTTTGAGTTTTCAGATTAATACCTCTCTGTCCACCCAGATATTAAAAAAAAAAGTGCAGGCCAGAGGATGGATAAAAGTCAGAAAGTTTATAAATAGCAACTGGAGACAGTCTTTAGCTTTATTTAGCAGTCTTCTAAGAACATATTAACTCCCTAGCTGAAATCAATGTATTTTTTTAATCCTAAATGTAGATAATATTAAAAATGTCACTTTATTGGCAAGCTCATTTTCCTCAGCCTCCAAAGAGAACCTGCAAGAGTGGAGCTGAAGGGCAGCTGTCCGCGTGGCTTCTTCACGGCGGCAGGTGCTGGTGTCTGCTGCCCCGGAGGGCATGGGACGTCACAGTTCAGAGACAGGGCTTGCAGGGACCTGGCTGCAGCAGGTGTGTGGGAGGACTCTACACTCTACTGAATCCCTGGAAAGATGATCACAACCATATTCCGTGTATAAATTTATTCTTAGAGAATACTTTCGTTGACTTTTGCTAAAGCCTTCTGTGTGTCTGTAACCAATGATGCTGGCTATTGGAGAGCCAGTGGTTTGGAGCTGAATGTTCTTCGGGCTTCTCAGTGATGATGGAGACAATGCTATGACCTGTGTGCCCTTCAGATGCACAAGCTGAAGCAGTAACCCAGATGAATTGCCTTTGAAGTTGCATCTAGGAGGAGGCCGAATGAGGTCATAGGAAGAGGCTGAATGGCAGCCTTTGCACACAAAGGAGGGGTTATGGGAAGACGGTCATGCAGAGGTCACCTGCGAGTCAGGAGACGAGGCCTCAGAATGAAACTTTCTGTGCTAGCCCCTTGATCTTGAATTTCCCAGTCTCCAGAACTGTGACAGGTCCTTTTCTGTGGTTTAACCCACCCAGTCTGTGGTATTTTGTTATGGCAGCCCAAGCACAGCAATAAGACAAGAGCAGTGAAAGTCAAAGTAGAGTAGTATTTGAAAACTTTTTTTTTTTTTACAAAGACTAACCTCTGCTGATCCAGGTAGTTTTTGAATAATAGAGAATGTTTTCTCATATTTTTTGTGTT
This sequence comes from Ochotona curzoniae, assembly GCF_017591425.1. Lineage (NCBI taxonomy): Eukaryota > Metazoa > Chordata > Mammalia > Lagomorpha > Ochotonidae > Ochotona > Ochotona curzoniae. Next base: position 30,332,020 of record NW_024465369.1, read on the forward strand.
CTTATGTGATATTTAAAAATATGGCATACTTGTATATGTTTTCATTAGTAATATCTTTCCATCAGTTTGTTCAATCTATCATATTTTAAAATATATTTATTTATGTAAAGTTTTTTTAAAAAGATTTATTTATTTTTATTGCTAAGTCAGATATACAGAGAGGAGGAGTGACAGAGAAGATCTTGTGTCCGACGGTTCACTCCTCAAGCCACCACAACGGCTGAAGCTGAGCCAATCTGAAGCCAGGAGCCAGGAACTTCTTCCGGGTATCCCACACGGGTGCAGGGTCCCAAAGCTTTGGGCCGTCCTCAATTGCTTTCCCAGGCCGCAAGCAGGGAGCTGGATGGGAAGTGGAACTGCTGGGATTAGAACCGGCACATATGGGATCCTGGCATGTTCAAGGCAAGGACTTTAGCCGCTAGGCCACCACACTGGGCCCTTATGTAAAGTTTTTAAAAGTATTTTTATTTGGTTCACTCTCCAATTGCCTGCAATAGTTGAGCCTGAGCCAGGCTGAACTGATTAGCCACAACACTCCATCTGGATATCTTATGTGGGTGGTGAGGAACTAACCACCAGCACCATCAACTGCTACCCCCCATGTCTGACCTTGTAAAAAGATGGAATTGAGATCCAAATCAAGGGTTGGACCCATGCATGTTCAGAAAGGATGTGAGCATCCCAAGGCATTTTAACCTTGGCGCCATTGCCTTTGTTGATGTGTGTAATTCAAGTTTTATCGGAACACAGCCTTCATGTATACACTGTCATTGCGTTTCTCCTGCAGTGGCACCATTGAGTACATCACCATCTCTAAAGCCTGAGATGTTAACTGTTGGATCCTTTACAATGGAAGGAAGCTGGCCGACTTTGGGTCTAGACAACCAATCAGACAATAAACTAGGCCTTCCTTTGGAGTACTTGTCAATTGCTATGGCATGAATACTTGTATCATGTTGATTTCAAACCACCAACATACATGTCATTTAACTTAGAATCAGGACAAATAGGCAATAAAACATCAGCACTTTGTATTTCCACCATTTTTAACAGATACACAACCCCAGGAACATGGACAATAATAAAATGTAGTAAAATAATTAGGGGACAACAAGTTCTGAACCTATGTTTTCTTTTATTATAATTTATTTGCAATTTTTGTTTTTTAAAGTTATTTTTTGTTTTTATGGGAAATTCAGAAATATAGACAGGAGGAGAAACAGAGAGGAAGATCTGTCTGATGATTCACTCACTCCCCAAGTGGCCACAATGGCCAAAACTGAGCTGATATGAAGCCAGGAACCAGGAGGCTCCTAATTGTCTCCCATGCAGGTACAGGGTCCCAAGGTCATACTTGACTGCTGGATGGGAAGCAGGAAACTGGATGGGAAGTGGAGCAGCCAGGACATGAACCAGCACCCATATGGGATCCTGTTGTATGCAAGGAGAGGACTTTATCCACTGAGTTACCGTGCCAGCACCCCCAACCTTTTTTTCTTAATTTGAAAGGAAAAGCAAGAGAGAGAGCTCCCTCGCGCACTGGTTCCTTGCCCAAATGCCTGCAATAGCCAGGGCAGAACAGAGCATAGCAGAGCAGGGCCTAAGCCCCGAACTTGAATACAAAATAAGTCTCCTTTGTAACAGGAAGGGACCCAGTTCTGGACTCATCACCGTTGCCTCCCAAGGTTCACATGAGCAAGAAGCTGGACTCAGGAGTCAGAACTAGGACTCTAATCCGGGTACTATAATGTGCGACACACCATCATAACCACTAGGGTAAATGCCCAGCTCGTAGTTTACTACTTCTTAAAATGCTAATTTATTTGTGTGTCACAGCAACACACATACACTCTGAGAGAGAGAGAAGGGATTTTTCATCTGCTGGTTCTCTCCTCAGATTCCAACAATTACCACATTCTGAGCCAGGTCAAATCCAGGAGCCCAGAACCCTATTCTGTTTCCCACATGGGTGTCAGGGACTTAAGTAGTTGGGTGATTACCATCTGCCTAACAGGGTGTGCCTTAGCAGGAAGCTAGATCAGAAATGGAGTTGGGCCTCGAACAAGTTTCTTCAATATGGGAAGCAGGCATTAAGACCTGTGTCTTAGTAATGTTAGCTTATTCACTTGGAAGGCAGAACAACACACATAATGTACTTTCACTTTGTATTTATTGACAACCTGGTTTTATTTTTTTATTTAAGATTTTTTTGTTTTGTTTTGTTTTCCACAATCATTTTGGTAGGTGTAGGGATTCATCCTCCCACTCCCTTTCCATTTCCCTCCCCCACCCTGATTTGCTCTTAGTAATGGCTGTCCTTTAGATATTAGCTCACAAAATTCCTTGGAAATTTATTAGTTGGTTTGCAAGAGACAAAGCGAGCTGGCTGCAGTGTGCTACTGCCTTTGTTGGCCTCATTCTCTTTTGCTGACAACAGGACCCTTATGATCAGAACAAGAGAGAGTGAGAGAGCATTACTATCTGCTGATTCATTCCCAAAATGATCACATTGATCAAGTTTGGCCCAGGCTGAGGCTGGGAGCTGTGAACCAGGCTGAGAGCTCTCACAAATATGCAACATTTTTATGAGATCTGCTGTTGAGGTGTTCTTGCACAATATACATATTTTTAAGAAAAGCTGCTTTTGTTTTTCAGATTCATTGAAGGAATTTGCATTTCATTTCACAGTTGTTATTTACTTAGCTTATCTTACCAGTCACCCAAGACCTTCTCAACCAGCTTAATTTTGCTTGTATATTACAATTCTTCATGACGTTCACATCATCTTTCTAATCATTTAAAATTTTTTTTAAAGATTTATTTTTTAAAATTGTTATTGGAAAGGCAGATATACAGAAAGAAGGAGATACAGAAAGGGAAATCTTCCATCAACTGGTTCACTCTCAAATGGCCGCAACAGCCAAAGCTGAGCTGATCTGAAGCCAGGAGCCTCTTCTGAGTCTGCCACATGGGTAGAGAGTCCCAAGGCCTTGGCCCAACCTTTAATGCTTTTCCAGTCCCCAAGCAGGGAACTTGATGAGAAGTGGAGCAGCTGGGACATGAACCAGTGCCCAGGTGGGATCCTGGTGCATACAAGGCAAGGGTTTAGCTATCTGAGCCATCGTGCCAGGTCTTCATTTTTAAACTTTTTTAAAAATAGAAATAATTCTTTTAAGATACCACTAGAAGCTTCTTTTTATATTCTCATATATCCACTAAGTAATTTTCTTTCCATTGTGACTATTTAAACCATTACAAATCCAGTCAATGCAACTTTATTTTGTGTATCCTGTGTCTTATGTCCAAAGGGGAGCCAATCTCTTTTGTTCTTTGAGCAATAATATAGAATGATTATATGATTACTCTAATGTGTATTTTGCATCTGTGAGAAGTAAATTGGGTTAGTAAATTATGATGCAACCGTGGTTCTACAGTAGGTCACATTCAGATCTATAACCTTTTCATATAAGTTAAAATTCTACACGTTACAAGGGTCTAACATCGAGTAGGATTGTGGCTGTGTTTCTTTTTTAAAAAATATTTACTTATTTATTTGAAAATCAGAGTTATAGAGAGGAAGAGAGAAAGAGAAAGAGGGAGAGAGGTATCTTCTATCTTACCGGTTTACCACCCAGATGGCTGCAGGGGCCAGAGCTGAGCCAGCCCCAAGGCAGGAGCCATGAACTTCATTCAGGTGTACAATGTAGGTAGCAAGGAGCCTGTTTTTTCTGCAGGCTATTAACTGGGAGCTAAATTAGAAGTGGAGTCACTAGGACATGAACTGGCACCCACTGGGATGCTGACATCACAGGTGGCAGCTTTACCTTCGATCACACAAGACTGGCCTCACGATTGCCATATTCATATGATAAATTCCAATTTGTCTAAAAGTTATGCTTTTAGTTTAGTAAAGTGTAGGAAGAGACCTACCCACACAAACATCCTAAAATGAAGTGATAACGGGTGTTAATAGCTCCATACCTCATCATTTCTGCACAAAACAGCTTTTCCTCTTGGTGGTGATCACTTGAATATTCCCATGAATTCTTGTGTGTTTGTGTGTGGTTGGAGGAGAAGTCAAGAAAGGACTCACAGTCTAGAAGCCTACACTCTGCTCATTTTCCACTCCTCCCCCTGGACACATAAGGGTATTTCTCACAGAAATATGGAGATCATTATATGGATATTTGGGATATCTCTCATCCTGACAAAATTTTGAAATGAGTTTAGCCCCAGAATTGGGTCAATTTTCTTAGTGTGCACTATGAGAACTTCTGTTTAGGTAACACATGTTTGATATGTAGCTGGCTGTTGAGTGAAGGCAACAAGGCAATGAAAATGGGTAGAGGAGTTGATATGTCAGAATGGCGATTTGCCTCGTGCAGTTGTTGACTGGCTCTTCAAGTTGGTGTGGCCTTTTAAGGCACCTTTTACTCTGGGTCCAATAAATTCTTTGTTCATAAACAAATACATTATGTGATAATAAAGCAAACAAAGAATTAAAGGGCTACATTTACTTTTATCATTGAGAAGGTCATGATCTTTTTAATCTCTTACCTATACTTTACAATACTCATTTATCTCTACGTTCACAGGACTAAGTCCCTATTACACATTAGTTGACTAATGTAAGTAGGAACAATGCAGCAGAAACACACAGGAAGCCTTAAATGTTTTGAAAAATTCTCCCTATGTTTTCTTAGTAACACTTGGGCTCTTTCTTTTCTATTATTCTTCTCTCTGTATGTTACACACTTACATGTTATGAGGTTACAAGTCCTGGCACTTGAGCTTTCAGGTCTAACTGCGCCTGTGGGCTAACTCAGATTATAAATTACCCTCCCCCTCTCCCTCCAAGAACAGTGGAGCGTTGGGACTTGGTGAGCGCTAAATAAAAAGCCAAGGGTGAAATTTCATTATGAGACAGCCGAAGAATCAGGATTCCTATTATTTCTTTAGGGCAAAAATTCATCTCTGATATATTATTGAAACTGTCACATGAAAGACTTCTGCTTTTCAGAGCGCAACAGCTTCGCGTATTTGGGGCTGAAGGAAACACGAGGGTAGAGGGAAAAGAGAACTTTGAAAACTTAGAGATTTTATTCTAAGATATAAGCCAGTCACTGTGTGCATTGTTCCCAGGGGAAACCCACAAAAAGATCTCTTGCTGGCAAAGCAACAAAAACTGATGTGAAGGCGCTTCTTCTCATTTAGATGGATATAAATGGCATGACAATGCAAAGGGTAGAACAACTACCATTACAGGTTGATGAAAGAAAGGTCAGAATTTAAAATAGGTTATAGACAAAAAAAAAGAGGCATGTGAGGAAATAATGGTATAAAGTGTCTGTGAGGCCTGAGGAACATGCTCAGAGTGCGGCTGGAAAAAACAAAAGAGTGCTGCTGTGGGGCTGGTGCAGTAGCCTAGTGGTTAAAGTCTTCAATTTACATGGGAAAGCAGTAGAGGACAGCCCAAAGCCTCAGGACCCTGCACCTGTGTGGTTGACCTGGAAGAGGCTTTGGCTCCTATCTTCGTGTCAGCTCAACTCTGACCGTTGTGGACACTTGGGGAGTGAACCAATGGATGGAAGATCTTTCTCTCCGTCTCTTATTCTCTCTGTAGATCTGACAGTCCAATAAAAAGAAACAAATCTTTAAAAAAAATACTGCTGCTGTTTCATTTTTCTTTTTTATTCATCATTTGCAAATGTTGGGAGAACTGGCTTTTAGAGTTCTATAGTTCTCCAACCAATTTTCTAGGAAAGCGCTTTGTTTTAGAACAAACCAAATGACTGGACATATTGAGAAGGAATCTGTTCTCAAAGTGGACGTAGACATTCCTTAATGAAGGAACATCACCATGTGCCCATACCAAAATTTTGTCTGCTCATAGTATTAAGGATTATTCTTGTTTTTTTTTAAATAATCTTTCTTGCTTGCTTGATAATCACAGGCACTGGCAGAGCCAAGTGCTTGGCTCCCTGCTGCTGCCTCTTGGCACACTTGAAGGTTTAGGGTTGCCAACCAGTTTGCAGCCCCCTCTACACAGACATTCAGGTTTGTATCTTGAGTCCAGACTCACACTTCCTTAGGCAGCAATAATAACACCTGACCTATCAGTAAGTATCTGAACGTGAGTAGATAAAATTCTCCAATTCGATGACACAGAGAGACAGAGAGACTGATAAAAAACAAGCCTCAAATATAAACCACTTGCAAACAACACTTACTTTACCGTTAAGAGCCTGTATAAGCTGAAAGCAAAGGAAGGAAATAAGTAATATTGAAGAGGCAATGACCTTGTGGCTATTATTCTGGTAAATAGAAAAATAGCACGCTGATTTCAACATCTTGCATCCAATAGAATGGCTACTAATTTTTTAAATAAAAAATAATAAATTTTGGTGAGGATGTGAAGGAAACGTTGCCCTCACGCACTGTTGGTGAGGATGTAAGCCAGCATAACCATTCTGGACGACAGTACAATGATACTTGGAGACATAGAAGTAGATCTCCGTTGTGACCCAGCCATTCCATGTGTCGGAATTAACCCAGAGAAAATGAGATCAGCGTATCCAGCGTGTCGGAGTTTACCACCATGTTTATTGCAGCTCAGTTATCAATAGGTAAGATATGAAATCAACTCAGCTGTCCATTGACGATGACCAGATAAAAGAAAATGTATGTTCACACACAAAGGAATATTATTCAGCCATAAAATGAGCAAAAGCCTCTTTTACGATAAAATGGATGCAATTGGAGACCATTATGTTTAATGAAACTAATCATTCCTTAAAAAACAAACATTTCCTATGATATGCAATAGTTAATATGGAACACAAGAAAAACAGTGTCTAAGAATGAAACAGACATTTTAATTTGGTTTTTGTTTTTAGCTCTTGTTTATTCTCCCATGAAACCTTGATTATTCTGTTTCTTATTTGTTGAACATACGGTTAATGATGCATTAAGTCTGTGGTTATAGGGTAAGTTGAAAATCACATTGTTGCAAAAATCAAAGGAAGAAAAGGATGAAAGGACTGGCTGAGGGAGAGAGGAAGAGGGAAAGAAGTCTGGTCATTTTCTTAGAATTGTAGCTGTGAAGCACATAAAATCTGTTTTTATATTGATCAGAGTTTAAATTTTTTATATAGTTCATGTTTAAAATTAAAAGACTAAGCTAATCAAGTTATTAAAAGGAAAAAGGGATGACTACTAGTTTGAAAAGTGAAAGTAACAAATGTTGAAGGGAAGGTAGAGAAATTAATACTGAATGCACCGTTGGTGGGAATATAACACGGCACAGTTGCTACAGAAAATGACATGAGATTTTCTTCAAAAATTAACGGTGCAAATATCATGTGATTCAACAGTTCAGTCTCTGGGTATTTGTGTAGACATATTCATGGCAGCATTATTCACAATGACCAGAAGATGGAGGCCACCCAAATGCCCATCAGTGAATAAATATGTAGAAAAAAAAATGACACATGACAGAATACTATTCAGCCTGAAAAAGGAAGAAAATCCTGATTATGTGCTGTATCTCTTTTCATGCTGTCTTGAATTTCATGCATTTCCATGAATTTTTCCTTTCTCTGCTCTGTGTGTTTGCAAATAGTCTATCTTCTTACTCACTAATACTTTGTGCTGTTTGACCTAGTTAAGAAGACATTCTACCATATATTACGTTTCACCTGGTATGTTTTTCACTTAGAAGATTTGTCTGATTTTTAAAGATTGCTCCCATATCTCCCATATCTATGTTAAATTTCTGTTAGAATATCAAATAACTTTGTATTTTTAAAAAATAGCTGTTTTGAATTCTTCATCTGATAGCTTGTGGTTATTAATTGGTATCTGCTTCTGGCACCTTATTGTTTTTTTTTTTGGTGAGGGCATGACTGCTTACATGTTCTTGAGGCTTCTTGGCACATGACAGCATCTACACATTGAAGGACTCGGTTCTTTTTTTTTTTCCAGTCTGTAATTTAGCTTTGTTCATATTTGTTTATCCAGAAATTCTAAGCTCTTCATTTATTTTCTCTGAGCTTATGGACATTTCAGCAGTCTCAGAAGAGGTTTTCTGCAAGTCTGTTATTGCTCTGTTATCACTATTGCAGCACTAGAGTGTGCCTCTCTCCCAGGTTCATTTGAAGTCTGCAGGTGGTATGTTGTTCAGAACTCATCAGGAAAATGTCCAGAAAAAAGGAAGTCCACATTGCAAGCTTCTCCCCAAGGCCAAGGTGGGCACAGACACTTTGTCTACAGCCCCTGACATGAGGTTAGGCTTCACAGGGCCTGGCTCTGAGCCTTGCCATGGAGGGGTCAGCCTCGTGCATCAATGCAATGATTAGCATCCACTCCCCTTGTCTTTCCCCAAGAGAAAGTAACTTTCTCTGAGATGGAGGAGGAATGTGGCAGACAGTCCTGTGGTCACCAGTGCCACAGTGCTAACTCACACCCAGAGCCCCATGGCCTTCTGAGAACATGAAGCATTGGAATAGGACCAAGGTTTGTGCTGCTTTGAGTGAGTGGTAGGCTGAGAGCCCTGTAACTGTGACATCAAAAGTCTGTGCCAGAGCTTCTGAGGGTTTCTGTATAAATAAAGGGGACAGCTTTCTTGCATTTGTCCATTATGATCATGAAATTGTAGTAGTTAATTTCATTCCTGTTTATGCCTAATCCACACACCCTTCTCTAGTTTCAAACTCGGCTGGAGCTGGCAATGTGGTTCCTCCTCCCAGGGTGCTCTCCAAATGCTGTATGTCTCTTCTTTTCAGAATGTTCTCTGGTTTAATTTTTTATGAACTTTGAGATAATAAGCATCAACTCTTAACATGAGATAAGGCAGAGCCAAAGAAAAATCCATGGCATAAGAGTAACTAACATTTAGCTAAACTATACAGTGTTCCCTAAAAGCATTTTTTTTTTCAAAAAGAAATACATGCATATTAGAAAGCAAATCCAGTGTAGAAAGCAGAGTTACCGTGAAAGGGGGAGAGGCAGAGAGAGATCATCCATCCACTGGTTCATTGCTCAAGTGTCCACAAAGTTAGTATTGATCTAGACCAAAGTCAGGAACAAGAAGCTAAGAGTTAGGAATTTCTAGGTTTCCCATGAACACGTAGGCTCTCAAACACTTAGCTCATTTTTTAAAGATTTTTAAAATTTTTTATTTGAAAGGCAGATCTACAGAGAGAAGAGGAGACAGAGAGAAAAACCTTTCATCTTCTGGTTCACAGTGGCCACAACAGCCATTGCTCATCTGAAGCCAGGAGCCAGGAGCTTCTTCCAGGTCTCCCATGCTGGTTGCAGGATTCCAAGGCTTTGAGCCATCCTCTACTGCTTATCCAAGCCACAAGCAGGGAGCTGGATGTGAAATGGAGCAGCTGGGACATGTACTGGTGCCCATATGAGATCCTGGCAAATGCAAGGCAAGGATTTAGCAACTAGGCTATCATGCCCGACTCTTAGGCCATCTTCTGCTGCTTTCCCAGGAGTATTAGCAGATAACTAGATCAGAAGTGGAACAGCCAGGACTCAAGCCAATGCTCAAATGGGATGCCCTTATTGTAGGCAGCATCTTTACCTACTATGCCACAAGCCCAGATGCCAGTCCTCTCCCCAACCAAAACTTTCTTGTCTCTTTAGCTTTAATGAACTTTGAACATAAGAAATTAATTGCACTAAACTGCCCTGTGGATATAATCTAGAATTTTTGCTACTATGTCTCCCTGTCAATTATTTCCATCCAAAAGTTGCCTGTCATGAAGTTTGCATGATGGTGTTATAGGCCAATGTGTAGCACTGACATCCCGTATGGGCACCAGCTCAAGTCACAGCTGCTCTACTTCCAATATAGCTTCCTGCTTATGATCTGGGAAAGCATCAGAAGATGATCCAAGTGTTTAGACTCTTGTGGCCATGTGGAAGACCCAGAAGAAGCTTCTGGCTCCTAGCTTCAGATAAGCTCAGCTCTAGCCATTGTAGCCATCTGGGAAGTGAAGCAGCAGATGAAGATCCTTTTAATATTTCTCTCTCTCTCTCTCTCTCTCTCTCTCTCTCTCTCTCTCTCTCTCTCTCTCTCTCCCTCTCTCTCTTTGTCTCTTTTCATGTCTCTTCTCTCTGTATATCTGCATTTAAAAAACTTCCAAAATTGTCTGTCAAGTGTTCTTATTTCCTTGGAACTGCTCTCTATGCAATGGTAATGGGTTAATCGAGTCCCATTGGATGACTATTAATACCAAATCAATATATTTCTGAAAGGTATTCATTTGATCTTAGGTCAGAGCAATATGTAGGAGCACATAGTTTTTCAGAACCATGAATTCATTTCAGTTGATCAGTTGTCCATAACACACAGATGGAGTCTCAACTCTCTGTAAACTTAAAAGAATTATACCTTCTTTCTACACTGGCCTCTCCTAACTTCTGTACAAGTGAAAGAAAATATTTTAATTAGAAAACTTTTGCACAGTTGCATTCTCCCCTGTAGCTCTAAACATTGCCTACATTTTTCTGCAGACCCACTTATTAACAGGATTATTTCTGTCATTAATACAACTCAAAGAAGTATCTTTGTAAGATTTCTCAGGAAACTTGAATGCTGGCAAGATATCATTGGGAACACCGTGAAGAGGGTGGGTGGTGGGAGGAAAGGGGAGGGAACTTTGTAACAGTATTTCAGTGGAATAAAAACAATACCAGTGGTGCTGCTGAGGTTCTATAAAGGCTGGAAAATAATCTACATCAGTGGAATGGCTGTAAATACACAAGGCCAAAGCAAATGCAAAGCTCTGCCAAGCAGAGGGAGCTGGCCACACAAGGAAAAACAACAGCATCAAAAGACTTGGAGACGTGAACTGGTAAAGTGAAACAGTAATTAGTGACTGGATACTGTACAAATGTTTAATTAATAGCGCCATGTGACAAAAGAGCACCTGCAAAGTATTGCAGACTCAGTTCTCTAATGAGCATAAATTCATGTTGAGCTGGAAAAGAAATAAGAGGAATTACTCCTGTCACTTGTCTGTAAGGCGGGCTGACAAGCAGATGCTATGCTGCCTTTTGTTTTCTGGCTGGGCTGTTTCCCAGGCTTGTTCATCATGTTCATCCTTGGAGGCAGCATTCTGACTGTCCAGTGAGTACTTCCTGTATTCCATACAGCAGGAGATACAGACTATGAGTTGTTGGACGATACAGAATGAAAAAGAGAGAATTCTTTCAGTTTTGGTGAAAATTTATTATTTGACAAAAAACATTCCTGGGAACAAAACAAAAATACATGATTCACAATTTTCTGTTTTCAAACACAGGACAAATTGAACAGGATATCTTTTATTTTTTTAGGATAGAGTGATTTGTTTGAAAGGCAGAGTTAACAGAGAGAGGGAAGGAGAGACAGAGATGAGAGATCTTGATCTGCTGGTTCATTTTCCACATAGCCAAAACAGCAATTGAGAAGCAAAGATTTCATCTGCGTGCCAGGAATCCAGATTTCTCTTGCTTTTCTGCATCCCCTTAACAGGGAGCTGGATCAGAAAAGAGCTTCCAGGACAACCAGATGCCCATATGGGATGTTAGTCTTGCAAATGGCAGATTTACATGTTATGTCACAACATCTCCTAGAAATCAATCTTTTCTTTACCACTCATACCAAGTTTCCTTTCAATACTGGAAGATTTGTTTATCCTAAGAGAGGGAGAACAACAGAGAGACAGAGGGGTTGACAGGCAGAGATCTCTCTCCTGCTAGCTTGCTCCACAAGTACTGCTGGAGCTGGGTCACCCTGAAATTGGGAGTTGGACATTCAATCCAGGTCTCCCACATGAGTGACAGGGACCCAACAAGCTGATCCATCATTGCTACATCCCAGGATGCACTTCAGGTGGAAGCTGGAATTGGGAGGAGAGCTAGGACTCAACCTCAGGCAAACTAATACAGGATACAGTTGTCCTGGGTGACATCCTAACCCCTGTCCCAAACACCTGCCCTGCACCAGGTTTTTTTTTTTTAATATTTAATTTTACTAGAAAGGTAGATTTACAGAGAGAAGAAGAGACAAAGAGAAAAACCTCCCATCCATTGGTTCACTCCCTAAGTGGCCTCAATGGCTGGAGCTGAGCTGATCTGAAGCTAGGAGCCAGGAGTTTCTTCCAGTGTTCCCATGTGGGTGCAGGGTCCCAAGGCTGTGGTACATTCTCTACTGCTTTCCCAAAAAGATCTGGATGCGAAGTGGAGCTGCTGGGACATGAGTGGGTGCTTATATGGGATCTGGCGCATGCAATAGAATTCAGCCACTGGACCTTTGTGCTGCACCCAAGTTTTAAAGGCATCAAAAACATGTATCTTTAACACAATTATTAAAACTTGATGAATTATAATTTAAAAGTTTTATTTCACCTTTATTTTTAAATTGGATTTATTGGGAAATAGTCAGTGATATGCAGTACACTGTCTTTAAAAAGTAGCTATGATAGAAATAACCATGACAGAGAAAAGAGCAATGCAACATTACAAATTCATTTTTTTCCAGGATTATCTGAGCCTTGAAATAAACACTGTTTTCATAAAAAGAAAAGAAAAGTAGCAAAAAGTAGCCATTGAATCTATTTGGCTTCAACATTACTCCCTAGTAGAGACTTTGTAGAAATTTTATAATCACATTATATGTAAGTTACTAATGTATTGAGAACAGGGGCTTCTAGCAGAAAAAAAGTCAAATGTTTTAATAACTTATATTCAGAAACAGCAATGGCCTCCCAAAACTGGCTATGACCTAGCATCTCTGGAACCTTGTAGATGGTTCCTTTCATGGCGTATGAAACTTTCTAGATATGATTCAGTTAATTCTCCTAACCTGGAGATGACACTGGAGTACACAGGTGAAACCAAGAGAACCTCAGGGACTCTTGAAAGAGAGGGGAAAGAAGACTGAATCAGAAAAGGAGAGGTGGCAGTGGGAGTGATGCACCTTGCAGCCCAGGGCTTTCAGTGGCTTGCTGGGGCTTGCGAAGGGCAAATGCTGCCCCTCGGTGCACAGGAGGAACACAGCCCTGCCGGTACTTCAAGGGTAGTCCAAGAAGACTGTTCAACCCCAGCTGATTTTCCTTAAGTTAAAAAAATCATTCTAAAGGCTGTATACAAATTTTCTTCATCAACTTTCAGAGGGAAGGGGATTTTTTTTTTCTTTTTTTAAGGGATCTACTTATTTATTTGAAAGTTACGTAAAGGCAAATCTTCCATTCATTGAGTCACTCATCTGATGGCAGCAATAACCAGGACAAGGCCAAACTGAAGTCAGGAGCTTCATCCTAGTCTCCCACATGGAGGCAGGGGCCTGAGGATTTGCCATCTTCCGCTGCTTAACCAGGCCATTAGCGGATGGAGCTGGGTCAGAAGTGGAGTGCCAGACACCAGCTAGTGCCCAGCTATGATGCTGGTGTTACAGGCAACAGCTTTACTGGTTATTCCACATCCCTGGCCTCTGAAGTATAGTCCTAATGTAGCCAATGAATGTAAGGATAATTAAGGTAAGCACTCCCTCCAATTTTACATAACTACAGGGAATATTTGATGCACATTCTCTTATATCAGCAGTACCTTGAACTAAGAGCAAGGGGAAGGCACTAGAAAAATCTTACTGCATATTAGATGCTCTAAATTATTCAAATAGCTACTAAAATGTATTTGTATCAGCCTTTTTGTTGATAAACTTTGAGTTGCCTTTGGACTCCTTTTTTTTTTTTACCGTATTTTATCTTTTAGAGTTCATTTGAGATAACTATTTAAAATTTTATGTAAATTCTTGGTGTATTAGGTTTCTTGGTATCAAAATGGGAACTTACCGATTAAATGCAAAAAAAGAATTTAACCAAAGGTAAAAGAATGGCCAATGGACCTGCTTAAAACCTATTCAGTGAGCATTATAACCATAAGCACGTAAGCAAAATGATCCTACACTGGTTTCATTGGAAATGACTCATTGAGTGAGATAACTGAATGACCTTGCCTTCGCCCCCTTTCTGTTTCTCAGTTCTCACTCTTTGAACTCCCCCACAACTCTCACCTGAAACTGCGAAGGCTAACAGAGAGACAGCCTCTCTGCAGGTCTTCTCATACCCCACTTCTCTTTCTACTTCTCTTCAAAATCTGATGTAGTGACTATGGCCTTGACCCTAGATAGAATGGAAGTGGAAAAGGGAATCCTTGGCATTTTCCACTCTTCCACGAAGCTTCAAGATGATGATGTCTCCACCACAGGAAAGAGTATTCCGGGAGTAGACAGACACAAATAATTATGTGTGTCCACTTCATAGAACAATGGATGGACTAAAACCAGCTCTCTGATACCAGTTGCTACAAGCACAAATTATTGCTTCACCTTCTGTGCTACTATGCTGGTTCCCACAGACTGACTTCATGTTGCTGATATTTATACTATCAATCTCAAAAATGTGGTCCATACATACAAGTTTTTCAATGTTTTGAGCTAAAACTTTTTCAAACAGCAGTCTTCATAAATCTTAGTTTTCACCATTCAGTTTTTAATGATCATGCAAGAATGCCAATACCAAAGTTAATATCCATTTCAAGTATCCAATATGGGAAAACAATCAAGTTTTCTACTTTTTCCCTACTTTAGTTCAGATCTCAATACAAAAGAATAACTTTTTTCCTTGTCATGGTCATTATCTTTTTGATTCAGTAGCTAAATGAAAAACATTCTGCCTAACTCTGGCTTGAAATTTGACAGATACTTTTGCCAGGAGAAAATCTTATGTACATCAAAGGAGGAAAAGAAGTAATTAATCCTCTTGTGTCGGTTTTTTCTTCAAGAAAGAAGAAAATAATCTAATTTGGACAGGGAATTGTGATTTAAGATTCAGCAATAGACAGAAAGATTTTACAAAATTCCAGCACTTTTTCTTGACTTTACTAGCAGTACCATTTACATTTAAGAAGATGGTAGACAGTGTTGAGAACATACACATTTTTAAAATAATATTGTCAAAAGCCAAGGAGAATCTTCAAAATCATGTTCAAAAAATAGCAGAAAGCAAAGAGAACATCAAAAATAACATGCATGAAAAATTATTATCCATCACCCCATCCTAAATCCATAAAGTAGCACAGTATTTCAAAAGACTCTCCTTACATCAGTTGTCTCAGAGAAGGAAGACCATGAAGGATGTGTTTATATTCTAGTGTACATATATATTTACCTTTCAGGCTGAGCTGGTTTGCAGCAGAGGCAGAGCTGGTAAAAACAGCAGAAGGTGAGAAAGAATTCAAAAATGTTCCAGGCTGGTAAAAGGGGAAATGAAAACCTTCTGACCATATTTTGAGCTCTGAATGTGAAGGTTTGTTTGTTTTTTTAAAATTGGGAAGTTCAAATGAAGTGAAGCGAGTAGGGGGTAATAAGGGAGGAAGAGAGAGAAAGAGAGAGAGAGAGAGAGAGAGAGAGAGAGAGAGAGAGAGACTGTGTCAATCTTCCATTCTCTGGCTCACTCCTCAAGTCCAGGCACAGCTGAGGCTAGGCCATGTCTGAGCCAGGAGTTTCATCCAGGCATCACAATGGGTAATAGGGACTCACGTATTCCAGCCATCATCTGTGGCTTTCCAAGGTATGCATTAGCCATAAACTGGACCAGGCTTAGGGGCAGAACTTCATCCCAGGCACTCCAATATAGAAGGAAGGTGTGTCAGGCAGTGGTCTCAGGTGCTACACAGCAACACTTGCCCTTGAATTTAGTTTTAAATAAAGCTAAAAGAAGTTAACAAGCATGAGATGCCACAACAAAGCAGCATGCACGTTAGACAGATGGAGAACAGAATTGAGCAAATCTCATTGCAGCCTCCCAGAAAGGCTATCTATGTTGTTGGAGAACCCATGCCAATGGGTCAAATCGATCTGACCCTAGTAGTGGCCAGCTGCGTAACTTTTTAATAATATAAATTTGCTTATCTGTAAAATGGAGAGAATAATTTTGTCTATATTATGTAACTCTTTTGGAGATTAGTAATATGTAGAAGAGTTGTTAAAATGCTTAGATGAATGTAAAGAGAGTAATGAGAGCTTACGGTGTACGCTGCCGTGCTATTAGTGTGGCCATTTGTGGTCTATACTCTGGCTTCTCATTGTCCCTTGCACAAGCCAACCATACTTTTGACTTGGGGTATTTGCGCAGTATGCTTCTTCTGCTGGTAGGTTTTTGTTTGTTTTGTTTTGTTTTTTTACCTTTACATGCCCCTATGGTTCATGCTCTCAGAAGTGTGAGATGCCATCCTATCAGAATCCTAAAAGTATTCTGATGAGCCTCTATGAACAGGCAAGCATTGTGGCTTGTCTCCTCACTCTGATGCTGTGTGTCCTACTCCTTTTTTATTCTCCAATACAGTCATCATTTCCTAATGTTATTACACCTATTGATGTATCCATTGCTCTTCACTTCACTAGAACGTAAAACACAAGGGTAAGGAATTTTTATTTTTATTTATGTAACCATTGTATACATTTGTATACAAAGCCTGATACACGGAAGGAACTTGGTAGATTTTTGTACAGGATGTGATCAGGAACTGTGCCAAATCATGCTATCATCAAGGAAAAAATGGTGCTATACTAACTTCCCTGCCTTCTGGCTTTTGAGGACTAAACTTTCCTTGTAGCTTGCTCTTAGTGCTTATTTTAGCAGTTTTTCAGAAAGTGAGCATAAAATGTACTGTTCCCTTCTATATGGCCATACCTCATTAAATTTCCTGGCAGGCTACTCGTTTTCAATGAAAACTCATTTACTTCATTGTGCACTTGAACTGATCACTAGAGCAAGACAGGCTTTCTATGAGAATTAACTTAATGGGCATTTTTATCCATTGCTACTTTTCTTCCACGTCAAGCAAACTCCAACTTTCCAACCCCAGAATTCGAAACAGAGGGCTGGTATTCCAGCACAGGGGGTTGTACTGCCACTTGTGGTGCCCGTGTCCCATATTGGAGCACTTGTTCAAGTCTCAGGTCCTCTACTTCTCAGCCTACTTCCAACCAGTGCGCCTGGTGGTAATAGTGGATGATGGCCCAACTACTCGAACCAAATCAGGATGGAGTTTTGGTTTCTTACTTCTGGCTGGGTCAGCCCAGGCTATTGGCTGTTCAGCTATTCGGGGAGTGAATCATTAAGTGGGAGATGGACCTGTGTGTGTGTGTGTGTGTGTGTGTGTGTGTGTGTGTGTGTGTATGTATGTAAGAGGGAGAGAGAAAGAGAGGGAGAGAGTGTGTGTGCAGGGAGCCGGTTTCTCCACTGTGTGTATCTCCCTCTTTCTATTGCTCTGTTTTTCAGGCAAATAAATAAATCTTTAAAATAGTATCAAAGAAAATATGGGGAAAAAGATTTTTATTGGTTTGAGAAACATTTAGGGAAGGAGAGAAGATGTGATTGCAACAGGATAAGAATCATTATCGTGTATATTTGGATTGTTTGTGTTACAGAAACCACATCTAACTTGTAAACTATGTCATTTTATTTTAAACCTTAAGGTGAAGTTACCATTTTTTGCAGATGAGAAAGTAAAGCAGAGAAAACTTTAGGAATTCATGTAAGATCGCAAGGCTGCCAAGAGATGAGGCCAGGATGCAAGCCCCGTGCTCTCTGATCTTTGGACCTGTGTCCAACTACCACACTATCCTAAGACCTTGGAAGGATGGAGAGATGACAGGCAGCCACACTGTAGGGGAGAGATAGGAATAAGTCCTGCTCCATCTGAGAGTTGTTTTATTTATTAAAACCACTAGTAGTTTTCTGTCCCTTCAATCAGTAAGCATTTTCTGAGACCTAATAAGTACAAAGGCAAGATACGGGCTGTGAGTAGATACCAACGTGTATTAGATATAAAACACAGAAAAGACAGTAGTGCAAAGGAAATGTTAAATTGAAGGTTAGTAAACTTTTCTAAAGGGACTGGATAGAAAATATTTCAGATTTTGTGGTCAGATAGTTTGTGTCACACTATAGACACAGCTTTAGCCAAAACATCAACAGATATATCTGTGCTCCAATAAAATTCTATGTATAAGAACAATTAATGGGTTATATGTTATTGTTTGACAGATGTTTCATTAACGAAAACCTCAAGACAATGTATAGCAGATTTCTGAATGAGCTGTTAGGACTTTAGAAGTACCAACAAGAAAGAACAGAAGAGGGAGTGGAGAAAGAATGGAGTGCTAGGGAAACCCAAACAAAAGATGCCATAATTGACTAAGGTTTCAAGGATGGTAAGATCATCAGGAAGGCCTTGAAAAACAAGCATCGTTCTCAGAAAATGCAAATTCCATATGAAAGGCATCACTTAGGCATAGAAGCCCATGAAGATATTTTGGACGGGTCTGGAAAAAAAAAGGATTTGTAAGGCTGAGGATGGTTTTGTGTAGAAGCTTACCTAGCCCCACATGCCTATATTTGAAAGTGACAATGGAGAGAGTGTGTGCCAACTGTCATGCCACCTCCTCCTGCAGGGTCACTGGAGGCCTTTCCTCTCTGCTAACCAGGCATGCCCACCACTTGTATCAATTCCATCTGACTTGTGGTGCTTTGTTTTCCTAACTGCCTTAGGTTTGATAATGAACTTTTCTTTTTCTTCATATTTCAGATCTTAAAGCATTTAGCTTTATTTGTTTTATTTTAGACAAATATGTTTCTTCAGTGGGTTTTGTTGGCTCAGAGGGGTTTTTTTTTAATTCTCTAAATGAAAACACAATCATAATAAGTATACTCTTAGGGATTTTAAAAATTTTGCTTTTTGTGGTTATTTCATTCACAAGCAGTTATATATACAATTGCAGAATGTTCATACTAGAAAGCTTTTGTGAATCCTTTAGTTGAACTCACTTTTCATTACAAACGATACAATGGGGTGGGGAAGAGCACGCCAGGAGAGAGAGAAATATGAATGACTACTACTGGTTATGGGAGTGAGGAACATGTTACAATATCAGTGTTGGTGATTAAATACACACTGGTGTGAACCAACTGAAACCACTGCTTGTGTGGGCTAGAGGGTGAACTGGGAATGTGTTGCAGTGCTTAAGCTGCTACATGCGATGCCCACATCTGTGTCAAAGTGTCAGTTTGTGTCTGGGCTTCTCTGCTTCCCGAAACACAGTGGAAGATGGCTCTTGTTCTTGAGTTCCTCCCACTCAGACAGGAGATCAGGACGGAATTCCTAGCTCCCGGCACCATTTTGCGTTAAGCCCTGACATTTGTGGGCATTTGTTGAGGGAGCCAGCTGATGCAAGATTTCTCTCGCTCTTTCTCCTCCCTTTTAATTAAATAATTAAATAAATATTTTTTAAAAACGGAGTAGTCTTCTGGAAAAAGAAAAGGATTGGTAAACATGTGATATGTGTGAATTATATATCAATACTGTCTTTAAAATTCTAACATCTTGATACAAGTAAGTAAAAAAAAAATTGTTCTAATTTAGTCCCTAAGCTATGTCAGATAATTTTTACTTACTCTTTGATTGGGAAATATAACAGAATTATATACAGGAATTAAAGAAAGCTAGATACAATAATTATTGAAGAGACTGTCATGAAAACAACCATAATCCTGGATTTCTAAGAAGATTCAGTAAAATACACAGAACAAATTTTTTTAAAAGATTATTTATTTTTATTGGAAAGTCAGATATACAGAGAGGAGGAGTGACAGAGAGGAAGACCCTGATTCACTCCCCAAGTGGCCACAATGGACAAAGCTAACCTGATCCAAAGCCATGAGCCAGGAGCTTCTTCCGGGTCTTCCACATAGGGTGCCCCAAGGCTTTGGGCCACCCTCAACTAGTTTCCCAAGCCATAAGCAGGGAGTTGGATGGAAAACGCGACTGCTAGGATTAAAACAAATGCCCATGCAGAATCAAGCGTATACAAGGCAAGGACTTTAATCATTAGATTACCGTGCTGGGCCCCACAGAATATAATTTTACCATTTGAACCATTTACTAGTGTAGCAATTCAATGCCATTAAGTGTATCTCTATGCAGCTATCACTGTGATTTATGTCCAGAGCTGTTTCATTACCTCAAACTGCGATCTTATACCTATTAAACAGTAACTTTTGCTATATATTTACTTAATGATTTTCCATACTTTCTAGAATTCTAGTCTTTTCACAAATTAAACAATTTGTAAAGCAACATAGCTGTTTTCCCACCCATCACCTGAGGGGAGGCAGGTGACAGGAGAAGCAGACTTGCAATGGAACTAAGGCTCTGCAGCTGTTTTCTTGTGTCCACGTGTAAAGAGGACATATAACAACTGTGTAGTAAAGATTCTCACATACAGATGTGAAGACACAATGCAGTGTGTAATGACATGGTGGTGTTTGGCGAGGGGGAAGGGAAATCCTGGAGCATATGAAACGGTATCATGGAATAATACAATAAATAAATACATATGCATTTAGTAGTAAATCCACATGCTGGCCTGGGCCCTTTCCAAGAGCCCTCTGGCACCTGAACATCCCTGACCACACCTTACCCACACTAAGGCTTCCCTCTGGACCCTAAAGTTGAGAGCCTTCGTCTCTTAGTAACAGATTCCAAACAAATTGCAGTGGACTACGTTTTATAGCCTAAAAACCCAGCTTGTAGCCCCATCTGCAACTTTTTATTACTCTGAAGTAATGGAATGTTCCTAACTTCCCTACTTGAGGAGTTTCTCACTATAGATAATAGTTGCTGTTTATCCCTTGCCAACCACATAAATAAAGGAATCTTCTCTCCCACTTACAGGTTTGTGCACAGGGGGAGGCCCAGAGAAATTAGAATGCCAGGAGGTACAAGTGAAGAGCTTCCTCATACTGGGGCAGGAGGGTGGAAGCAGAAGAGGGTCTGGATTGCACAGGTACATCTGGCAGCAAATACCATCCTCCTTGCACACCTTTTTCCATCCCCAAACATGTGCTTTCAGGAGAAACTTAGTCTAAGCTAATACCAAGGGCAGTGCATAATCTGAATAGAGGGAATATCTAAGCGTGTGATCATATTTTGATACTACTATTTGTTTTCAACCTAAATGAACATAAACTCAAGAGAATGCCAAACATTAATACAACAATCATGGTCATTATCTTGACAACTCCATTCTAAATATTTGTCCGCAATAAGTAAACTATGACTTCAAACTTGAAAAAAAAAAATGAAAGATTGAAGCCAGTTGAAGGCCATTCCTATTCTGATTTGAGAGACTATGTCTTAGTGTTGTTTTATTCAGAAAAGTCAAACTTACCCTTCCTTCTTAGGTTTCTGAGGTCTTAATAGTTTCTAGGCTAAAGGAATTTGATTGTATCAAAATGTCTAAAGAAAATAGAAATTCTGCTATTATTTCAAAAGAAGGATCAATTTCTTCTGTTGACTTCAGAAAGAATCTAGAATTATTGCCTTCTCTTTTTTAGTACTATTAAGTTTCTTTGAAATAAAAAGATCTCTACCAAAACCATGAGTTCCCACTGCATTATCACACTGAGACATTTCTTCCTTACTGCTCATGTTCCACCAGGCTCCAAGTCATGTGGCTTTTATTTCTTAAACAATTCCTGCATCTGCTTTCTTTTCTGTTCCCACTGCCAAGACCCTTTTACTCATCTAAGCCATGTAATAACCTCCTGCTTCTTGTCTCTTTATTTTTTCAGCTTTTATCAGACTTATGAGAATTTTCTTTCTTGGGGAAAAACAAGCCACCCAACCCTTAACTCTGTGTGTGTGTGTGTGTGTGTGTGTGTGTGTGTGTGTGTGTGTGTGTGTGTGTTTAAAAGTTTTTCCACTTTTAAAACTTTTTTTCAACCTAGTATTGTCTTACCTCCCCCAGTTTCCTTCATCATCACCATCATTGATGTTATTTCTTCTTCATGTGACTTTGTTTTTGACTTTTCAACTAGCAAAGAGTTTCCACTACTGTTTTCAAATTTCAGCTGATGAATTCTGGCTCCCCACTTCCATCTTGAGAAGATGTATGACAAACACCTGCAGTGCAGGGCTGAGTGTTCATTCTAGTGGCTAGGCCACCAATTAAGAAGCCTCTGTCCTGTATCCAAGTACCTGACCTGGATACCCGTTTCAGCTTCTGACTCCCACTCCCTGTGGTGCAGATTTTGGCAGCGAGTGATATTGACTCAACTTATTGCTAATTGAATCCCTGCACTCACCTGGGAGATACAGATTGAGTTCTGTATCTCAAGGTTCCAAGCTTTGGTTGCAGTCAGGGGCCATTGCAGGCGTTTGAGGAGCGAAAGTGTAAATGGATTCTCTCTCTCTCTCTCTCTCTCTCTCTCTCTCTCTCTCTTTCTCTCTCTCTCTCTCTCTCTCTCTCCCCTCTGCTTTTTTGTCTCTCTCCCTCCGTCTAAAATAATAATAGCAAAAAAAAAATGATACAACATGAGTATGGAAAAACACCAAGGGATTTTTAAATACGTGACTGATTCAAAATCTGATGGGAAGAAACAGATTCAGTAACATTGGAAAAACTGTATCAGAAAAGACAATCACACTTAAAAACTTAGGTTCAAATAATTTAATTACAATTTATTGTGCCAATCATGATCACAGAATTTTAGCTTCTCTTGTTTGCCAGACTTATATTTTGCAAACATTGTGCAGGTGAAAAAGATCTATAACACTTTAATATAATTAGCAATTCATCAAGCGTCACAAGAGCCACTATTCATATATTTGATGGTCAGACTTTCAGTACACTGGGGCCTAGTATTTTTTTGCACATTGTGAGTTTTTGGCATGTCATCTTCATTTCCAGAGCCAGACAAGTACTACATTCTAAATTCCATTGTGGAAAAGGCTCAATTCTCAATGATGACATGATCATTTTCAAATATATAGGTGATATAAATAGTTTTTCCTTCATGTAGGAGCCAGAATTTCCTGTTTAAAAACATATCTGGGGGTCTGTACTGTAGCATAGTGGGTTCTTCCGTCACCTGTGAGGATGTAAACCCATACAAGTGCTGGTTCATGTCCTGGTTCCTTCATTTTTGAGCCAGCTTCCTGCCAATGACCTAGAAATGCAACAAAAGATGGGCCAAATGTTTGGGCTCCTGCATTCACGTAGGAGATTGAGAAAAAGCTCTTGGTGCCTGGCTTTGTTCTGGTCCAATCTTGACTGTTGAGGTCATTTGGGGAATGAACCATTAGCTAGAAACTTTCTTTTCTTTCTTTCTCTCTCTGTGCAACTCTTAGAAACAAAACCATTTTAGAAAGCCATAAATCCATTGCTTTCATGTGTTCTTGAATCAGTCTCAGGACCTTGAACTGAGTGAGAGGGCACTGAGGAAGCCTCTTACTCAGTTCAGATGCTCTCACTCCCACTCACTGCCTCTTCCTCCCGGGTCTGGATAAGTTAGTTTTCTTTCAGTTCCCAAAGGGGCAGATGTCCGAGCTGTAACTACTGTTCATTTTGTCAAACACGTGCCTTTGCTGACATCTCCTCCTTTTTGCTTTCAGCTAAACCATGATGTCTTCATCCTTGATACCCCACATCAGTCTAAAATAAGACAGAGCCAGTCATCTTCCTTGAAATCCTCTAACACAACTTCGTTGTATAGTGTACTGCATGATTACTTTGGTAAATGTCTGTCAGTCAGCTGGTATCAATCACATTTGAGCAGAGAAGTAGAAACACCCTGAGTAATACAAAAAGCGAGAATGACGCAGGGACTAGGTTTTACGTAACTGTGGGTACTGGTGATGAGATCTATAGAAGGCTGATAACTTACCTCTGGTGGTGAACTTGAGGTCTGCATGGTTGCACATGACTGGCAGGCAGGAAGAATTTCTAGGAACCCGTGAGAACAGTTGGCTAAGGTGGGGAGCCCATGTTTTGCTACCGCTCAACTGGTGAGGTGGGGAATGCACAGAATACTGTTATTCTTCGTGGGGAAGATGGACATCTGTCTGGCCTGGGACTCAGAAGCTGAAGGAAGAGATCAAGCAGGGATCTGTCACCAACACAGTGCGCCAGTAAATGTGTGACACCAAATACGAGGTAACAGCCCCTGGCATCATTTGGGACCTCCGGGAGCTGTTGCTTTCCTTCCTTCCACTTTCCACTGCTCACACACGGATGTTCCTATGATCAACACTAAATGCAGAATCATACATGAGAGTTCCGAGGAACATGGTTTCAGCTTAAAAGGCACACAGCACAGAATCAAGTAGTCTATAGATTCCATGGGGGCAGGCAGTAGGCGATATGCCCAGATTACATAGTAGTTTGCAACACATAGTAAATCCCCAATATTATAATTGCAGTTCGAGGCAGGTGTTTGGCACAGCAGCTAAATCACTTACGTTGCCCGTATTCCACATTAGAATGCCTGGTTCAAGTTGTGGTTACTTTGCTTTCAATCTGGCAAAAGCAAGCAATGGTCCCTGTCTAAACAACACGTAAGTGGAGTGCCCTGCTCCCATCTTCCCCCTAGCCTGACCCTGGCTGTGCTAGGCATCTGGGGAGTGAACCAGACATGGATGATGTCTCTTTGTTTTCCAAATGAAATGAAAATAAATCAATAAAAATGTAAATATAAGTTGCAACTCAAATGAGGATTTTATTAAGGAACACATTTATTTTCTTCACAGGCAAAACACAATTTCAAAAGTCATCTTTGAGTTGCAGCATGTTAAAGATTTGTGTATAAACTGTGAAATTGACAAACTGAAACTCAGGAAACAATGGGTGGAAGAGAGGGGGATGGGCAGGGGAGAAGGAGGGACACCTATGTCTGCAAAATTGTAAAACAAAAAAAAAATTTTAAAAATTGAAAAGCCTTAAACATGTTATTTTATCAATATATTTAATAAATTTAACCACTGTTAGTAGTCTAGCTAGTTTCTCCAAATTAGATAATACTTCAGATTCTTTTTGCATGTAAAGTGAAATTCATTTAAAAACATTGCTATAGGCAAGATGTATCTGTTCTTGATTATAAGACGTTTGTTCTTAAGAAAAAAAAAATGGCTTGCAATTCCTAAGAACTTTCTTCTTAGGACATAATTGATGGCAAAAGAATGAGTTTACCTTTCATCAGCTGTCAAACACTCTGGAACTAATCTTAATTGTAACAGCTATAGAGAAAATTGCTGGTAGAAAGGAGAATAAGAAAAGCTGAGACGGGCCCAGTGCTGTAGCCTAGTGGCTAAAGTCCTTGCCTTGCATTCGCCCAGGATCCCATATGGGAGCCGGTTCTAATCCCGGCAGCCCCACTTGTTCCCTGCTTGTGGCCTGGGGAAGCAGTGGAGAAAGACCCAAGGCCTTGGGACCCTGCACCTGCATGGGAGACCTGGAAGAAGCTCCTGGCTCCTGATTTTGGATCGGCTCAGATCTGGCTGTTGCAGCTACTTGGAGGAGTGAATCATCGGACAGAAGATCTTCCTCTCTGCATATCTGACTGTGCAATAAAAAAAACCAGTAAATTTTTAAAAATAAAAGAAAAGCTGGAAGTATCTATTTGTGTAGTTCTTCTCCCTCTGTTTGGCCTTGGGCATTTCAGAGACCTGGAGTTCCTCACCCAGGGCTGAACGTACAGCACCTGAGCTTGGTTCTTGGAGTCACTGCTTGGCAACTCTGGGCTAACAACCTGTTGCTTAATGGGGCTTTTGTTTGAAAGACCTGATGAAGCCCATCATTATACATTTTCCCATGAAAACTTAGCAAATGCCTTCTGGGTGGTATGTTCTTTTGAGTAATACTTAGTTTTGAATTTTACAAAACTTGTCTTTTTTAATGATGTGCCAGGGCACCGGATAGGGGGGTGGAAAGTTGTGTGGAATGTATCTAGTTTTGAAGATTTGAAAGAAATGCTTTGATTTGTCAATTTAAGCAGGTGAACATCATCTGGAAATGCCACTTAGTAAGGAATACTGAATTTGAGCATTAGACAAATTTCAAACACAGAAATGTCCATCACTATCTTTCAAATTGTTATTCAGTTATTCATCTATAATAATGTTCAGGGTTTACTATGTATTAAGCACAGCTTAGGCCATAATTTATTATAACAATGTATTAAACAGATGAAATCCCCCGCTCTTACAGAATACGGTGCCTCTGGGTGACTCGATGAATAAACATCTTAGGAGATAACTACAATGAGGAGGTTGACGATGGGACCTAATTTAGGATAGAATTAAGAAATCCTCCTGAGAAAAATGATATTTTGCCTTTTAGATCCTCAGTAAGTCAAAATGATAAAGTTAGATGCAAATGTTTAAGTGGTACACAGGTGCTGCTTTTAGTTCTATGAGTTAGTATAGAAGTAAAATAGATACAAATTTTCTCAGTAAAATATAAGCAAGTTGAATCTAAAATGACAAAATAGCTAGCAAAGACAGAAATTTGTGTCTGTTTAAATTGTTCATTACATTAACTTAAAAAAAAAATGATAACCAGAAGGCAATACAGTAGATTTAGAAGGCAACACTTATTCTTAAAAAGAAAAACCTATGCAAATTAGGAAAAATAAGTAATTCTATTAACATAATAAGATGAGGAAGTTTAAAACTTCCTTCAGAAAACATGTGACATGAGATAAAGCATTCAAAGTATTTCCATTAATCTTAATCTTAGGGGACGACAACAACTATCAAATACTCTCCTAAAAGTCCTAATTAATGTAAGAAAGAGGCAGTAAAAATGTAACAGTTAAAGTAAACATTATTTCATCTGTGTGGCTTAGAAATTAAAAAGTTAAAAATACTATTCCATTCTGAAAGGAAGATACAAGATTGTCATTGTTTGAAGATAATATTATAATCTTATCAGAATCCAAAGCCAGAAGTGGAAAATCGATTTTAATGAATAAAACAACTCAGCAGAATTTTTTCATTAAGTTAAAAGGTCAAGATGAACTCATAATATTTATTTTATAAAACAAAGGCTTATTTCATTTTATTTTTACATGAAAGACATAGTAACAGGGAGAAGAGACAGGGGGAGAAAGAGAATGAGAGAGAGAGAGAAAGAGATCTTTCATCTGCCGGTTTACTTCCCAGGTGCTCACAATGGCAAGAGCTGGGCTGATTGAAAGCAAAGAACCAAAAGCTTCTTTTGGGCTTCCCATGTGGATACAGAAGCCCAAACACCTCAGCCATCCTCTGCTGCTCTCTCCGGCCTCTTAAAAGTGGAGTGGTCAGGACACAAGCCATCTACCATACGAGATCCTGGCACCACCTTCCAAGGGTTGGCCTGCTATACCACAGCACCAGCTCCAAACCCATACAATTTTTCTTTATATCAAGTCATTCTTAAGAGCATCACAAATTATAAAGCGTCAAGAATTTTTTTTTTCAAAACATTTTTCAAACTAGAAATTATAAAATGTTTGAAAGACTGCTAACATTTTAGTTTTTTTCTGAGAGACTATCTTTCATCTGCTGACGCACTCCCACGTGCCTGCCATGGTCAGGGCAGAGGGAGGCTGGGGTCAGTTTGGGCTCTTCATGAGGATGCGAGGGAGTCAGGTGTTTGAATCATCTCCTGCTGCCTCCCAGAGTATGCATTAAAGGGTAATGTATCAGAAGTAGAGCTGGAACCTAAACTAGGCCTCCTGGTGGCTCTTTCAGGCAGTATCTTGACCTTTAAACCCATGAAGGACATATATAGAAAGCCTGAATCAACAAAGTTCTGTTCATAGATGAAGGAACACACTATTACAAGCAATTTATTATAAGAATACTTCCTCAAATGGATCTGCACATTCAATAAATCCTTTAAAATTACAAAGCAATTTTCTTAGCGGGGTTGACAACCTGAATCCCAAATCCACAGGCATCAAACTACATGCATAGTTAAGAAAATCTTCAGCAGGAAATATAAGTGTCGCAAATTTCTTATATCAGATTAAAAAGAATGCCACCCAGAAGGAAAAACATGGTAGACTTAACTACAGTGAAATTCATGTGTCTAGTTAGAGATGTTCTGACCAAAGCTGAAAGAGAAGTAATCAATGGGGAAAAGCCTCTGAGAACAATGATTAGCAAAGGATATAGATTTAAGTTACATATAAAAGACTTCTACACGTTTATAGACAAAAACAATAGAAAGGAACAAAGGATATGAACAGATAAGTCACAAAACAGGACATATGCATTGTTAATAAGTTCATGAAATGGCACCCCACTTGTTAATGTTAGGAAAATGTAAAGCAAAACAACATCAAGATACATTTTTAGAGCATCGTTATAGCAAAGTCTCAAATCCTGAAACTACCATTACTGGTCTGGCAGATAGAAAAAAAATATTCTGTTGGTGGGAGAATGACCTGAAATAGATGCCTTGTGAAACAGCTAATAAAATGGAAAATACACAGAAGGTTGCTGTGACAACACCAGTAAAGCCGCTGCCTGGGACCATAGCATCCCATATGGACAGCAGTTCCCAGCCCAACTCCCTGCTACTGAGCCTGGGAAAGTGTGGGAAGATGGCCCAAGTGCTTGAGTCCCTATATCCACCTGCAGACCTAGAAGAAGTTCTGGGCTCCTAGCATCAACTTGGGTCAGCGCTGGCCATTGCAGCCATTTGGGAAGATGGAATCTCTGTCTCTCTCTCTGCCTC
Source organism: Ochotona curzoniae (assembly GCF_017591425.1). Classification (NCBI taxonomy): domain Eukaryota; kingdom Metazoa; phylum Chordata; class Mammalia; order Lagomorpha; family Ochotonidae; genus Ochotona; species Ochotona curzoniae. The sequence continues at coordinate 30,360,644 of NW_024465369.1, forward strand.
CCTCCCTCTCTTCTTTCTTCCCTTTCTCTCTTTCTCCTTATTTTTCTGTGTAATTCTGCCGTCCAAATAAACAAATACTTAACAATAATGGGGAATTTAGAAATATATATGACCATTAGCCATATGTCTCAATATACACCCTAGAGGAACACCTTAGTTACATAAAGGATAAACACTAAGGGAGGTCATGGAAACACTGTTAATAATGAAGAAGTGGAAAATATTTACTGCCCATCAATTACAGAGTGGGTGAATGAGACATATCCATGCAATTTAAAACTCACTGTCAATTTAGGTCTATTACTCTATATGCATTAACAAATTAGGTAACAAAAGCAATACTGAAAAAGAAAACTAAGATAAACAATGAATACATACTAAACAGTATTGTTTATAGTATATAAACTATTTACAAAAGAAAATTGGTTCATGTTTATGTGGTTATATGCAAAACAATATGTAGATCAATGTAATCTATTCCAGAACAGACTGGAACAAAGCAAAAAACCATTCAAACACACAAAAAACAAAGATTCTGGGAAATGAAGAGTGATTAATCCTGGAAACTAAACTGTAACTGAAGAGTTTTATTAAATAAACAAGAAAAGACAGCTGATGAAGCAAAGTACTAGCAATACTAAATTCAGAATGACAAGTAAGACACTTGTAACACAGAAATTTGCACCTTTTCCTCCTTTGAATCTCTTAAACTTAAGCACAGTTTTTTTTAAAAGAAGTACTTATAAAATCCTTCTTAGACAATATAAATAAAAAGATTAAATGTTCAGAGTGTTTTAGATTTTCCTTCATGAAAGTCTCTGGTTAGAATAATCAGCTAATTGGGGCCAGTGTTATAGGGTAGTAGGTACAGCTGGTTCCTGTGATGCTGGCATCCTACATGGGCACGGGTTCATGCTCCAGCTGCTCCATGTCCAACCCACCTTCCTGCTAAGTGCCTGGAAAAGCAGCAGAATAAAGCCCACAGATCTGAACCCCTGTCACCTGCCTGCAGCTTGGCCCAGCCTGGACTCTGTTAGACATTTGGAGAGTAAGTCAGTGACTGGAAGACTCTATGTCTCTCTCTCTCCTACTCTATAATGATGACTGTTAGATAAATACAGAAATCAATAAAAATGTTTACAAAAATGAATAGCCAGCTTATTTGCTGAATGAGATTGGCTAGACATGTAAAGAAAAACAGGAAAGAGTCCAAAAACCAAGTTCATAGTGACACATTTCTTAGTTCTTTTCTGAAGTATATGACTCCAGTGGTGGTGGGAGAGGGGGTGAGGTAGGCGGGGAAGGCGAGTAGCAGAATAGAGAAAGATTGTCCTGAGAAACTCCTTCCTATACCTGCTAAGACTGCTCTATCGGAAAGAGCATGGCATGATGCCTTAGTGAGCAGAAAGGAAATAAAAGATGAAGCATTAAAAAACAACAACAACAAACACACATTGTGTCTGATCTCTGGAAGCTTAGGCAAGACATGATTACAAAGAAATTTCTGCATTCATTTTGTGCAAGAGACCTAAAAATATAAAAATCTCTGTTGAGTCATAATGATGGTAAAAGAGGGAGCGGCTACTGTCTACTCCTCCTGAAATTGATCTTGTGCTACCCCAGCCCATGCTCACCTCACACTCGGAGCAGTGATCATAGATTGCTTGATTTAATTTCAGTCATCTTTTGTCTTATGATCCTACACACATCTAAGGCTCCTGTATTTTCCCGAATCTCCACCATGTTTTCTTTTAAAAAAATAAAGCATCAAAATATAGGTAAACTTATTATATTACCTGCTGTTTGTACTTAATATGACTGCTTTTAGTGTGAATTATAACAAAGTGAAAGTTGTCAGGACTACAAATCATCAGTTAGAAGTCATAATGCACCACAGAACTACGTTCCAACAATGGGCCAAAGTGTAAATTTTCATAACAAATGTGTTTGTCTTTCAATCTAACAGGGTCTATATGGTCGATGCAATACACTTAAGTCGACTCAAGCTCTGCAGTTGAGTTTCTTCATGAGGAAATGGTCAGAACCAACAGAATCTTTCCCGCTTTCCCCTCCCTCCTGCTTTGAAGTTCCACTCAATGTATCCTCCAATCAGATCATTGGTCATGGGAGAAGTAGCTAAATCATACAAGAGGTGTGGCAAGAGGATGAATGAAATAAGGGCCAGAGGTTGGCTTTGAGAAAAATTCTTCCAAGTCAACTGGATGGGAAGGGCACTCCACAAAGGAAGACATAGCAAGGGAGAGGGGGATGATGTGCTAAATCTTGGCAGGCAAGATGCTCTCAGCAGAAACTGGTGTGCTCATTGTTGCCTGTGGCCCATGCAATAATGGTGGGAGTGCAGAATGGACACGTGCACTGACTTCTCAACCTTCTTTATGCAATCTGAACCTTGTTCTGATATTTCAATTTTCTAAAGGCTTTTCTTCTTAGTCTCAACAACCATCACATTGACACATGTCAAAACAAGTGCCACTTTGCGGGAATAGGCTGAAAGTGGTGGCTTCCCCTGAACCCTTCTACTCTTGCCATCTAAATAAAGCTTCTGAGTTTAAGCCTGGGGGAAGGCATGGGAAGGGAAGTGTGAAGGGATGAGGAGTTCTAGACAAATAAGGCAAAATCCCAAGCCAAAGAATCTATAAACCGTGGAATGAGGATCCCAGAGAACCAACAGTTGAGGTTTTCCTATAATCCATAATTCAGCTTCTCCTTTGTATATAATTCCAGTTCTCTCATCCAAAACAGAAAATGCATCACAAGACAAACACAGGCTCTCCAAAAAGAAATAAAAAGTGTTATTTAAAGTATAACCAAATCTGAAGTTCAGAATCTATAGGGACTGACATGAGCAGATTATTAGATAGTCTGGCTGAGGGATCTTCATGGCCATTTGTCATTTTACAACACATTTTTTTCCATCAGGAAACAGCATGATACGCTATCTCTAAAAGAGAACAGAACAGAAAAGCCTAGGGCATTCCATTTCCAAGAGATAATTTATATATATATATATATATAACAACAAAGAAGGCAAGGAAAGCATAAGATGTTCTTCAGTCCATCTTGCGGTTATGAGAATTTTTGTGCGCTTGCTACTTTGTGATCAGAATATTGCTCCAGTTCCACTACCCCAAGTGAGAAAGAACTACATGTCCTCACTGTGACATGAGGCCAGTCACACGTTAAACAAAAGTAGAGGGACTGGTGTTGCTGACAATATTTGACGTTGATGAACCTCTTTTCTTTTATCAACTCTTTTTAACCTAGGAAGCTGGCAGAAAGGAAAAAACTGGTTGAGAAGAAGTAAGGAAACATCCTCAAGGGATCCAAAAGAGAAAAATTCACCTACAAAAAGCGGGGCATCATTGTGATTTCTAATTTAACATGATCTATGTCCATCACCTTTGTGTTACTACAGCTGAAAGGCTTCGGAGGAAGGAGCTCCTGGGAGATGGAGGAGGAAGGCTGACGTCAGCTTCTAGTGTTGCAGGTGCATAGTATGACTTTGGGCAGCCCCCTTAGTCTTGCATCTGAGCAGAGCAATGGATGCCAGAAACTTTCACAGGGAGTTAGATGAGGAAGAAAGCAGGGAAGGGCAGCATGCTCAATGTGTACACAGTTTCTACCTAGAAAGCATCACGAGGTGACCATAGGGAATCTACTGCAACAACCTAACCCAATCTAATCATTCTCCATGCTCCACCTTCAGATACCATAACTGGATTAAGTTCATGGAAGCCCTTGGCCCATGGGCATTTGCTGAGGAGGAGGGGATACAAACTACTATCCATGCGATAATATAATCTAAAGGACAAAGAGCTTTTATAAAACCAACAAAACTCCAAAGCAAATCATTTGCACTGATTTAGAGTCTTGTAAGAATGTAATCTCCCCTTTTCTTCTGCCTCAAAATTCCCCTGAAATACTGGTAACTCAAAATGGAAAGCTATGTTGGCAGGGAAAATTTTCTGCACAGTCCCTAAAGAGTTAGTATCTAGTTGGTTTACTGGAACATCCCCCCCAGAGTGTGGGAGATTCCCCCATGTGTCATTTTAGGCTATTGTCATCTATCATCAACCCCATTCAGAGCAAAGAGTGAGAATGGAGTATTTGTGTCCATTAATCTACTTTTTCTTTTTCAAATTAGATAAAGCCAACATGATAACCCAAAGATAGAAAAGGCTTAAAGGGTTCCAAGATGATGGTTTCTTTTAGTATGAAATCAATTCATGGTATGAAATAAATTTGGTATGTATCAGAAGCCTTAAATATGTTTCCAAAATGCAGCAATGAAAAAAGTGTTAGCCATCTCAGTGTATCTCTGTCTTTCCCTATAGATTTCTTTTTGTTTGCTATAACAATTATGATTTAGGTCATCATATTTAGGATTCCAGTAAACGTTTCATTGTTTTCCTTATTAAATCAATTAGAAAGTGCATGTGTCTTTTTGAGTCCTTGTGAAAGAGGAAGCTGTATTTTCACAGGAGGATCAGTAGTGGGTGCTTAGTACAGCACTGGTTCAAACAGCTGCATCCCACATTGGCTTATCTAGGACCAAACCATGGCTTGCTCCTGACTCCTGCTAATACGACCCCTGAGGCAGGGTGTTATTGTGAACGGCTGAGTTCTTGCCACCCAACCATCATGACAGAGACCTGGATTGAGTTCCAGGCTTTAGCCTGATCCAGCCCTAGCTGTTGCAGGCATTTGGGGAGTAAACCAAAGAATAGAAGTTCTCTCTCTCTCTTCCTTTCTCAAATTAGCAAAATATTTTAAAATGAGTATCACAATAGTGTCTACTTCACAGTAAATGTTCACTGGTGCATTTTTATGTGTGAAGTTGGAGTTAACTAGTGGAAAGCCATCTATAGCGCAGTCTGTAACTGAAGCCAAAGCTATTGACTATGAAGCTGATATGATGCATCAGCAGGTTACATTTTTAGTCTATTTCTAAGATTTGCTCTTGTTGCTGTGTAAAGTAGCCATGGACAAGTCAGATTTCGAAGATGTTGCATTGCTGGGAGTACAGCGGATGTCATTTGGGGCGAGGTCAAGGCATTAAGGTTCGTGTGGCTTTAAGAGGAAAAATTTCCCCATTTCTGCCCATCTTTCCTTGGAATGGATGCATAAGTGCAAAGTTAAGGGGTATCAATTTCATTCTAAGAAAGAAGGAACTGTTGAGCTGTAAACTTGACTGTCTTCACAAAACATCAGTAATTTTAGGATTGGTCCACTGCGGTAACCCAGTGGCTAAAGTCCTCACCTTTCATCAACCAGGATCCCTTATGGGTGCTGGTTTGTGTCCCAGCTGCTCCACTTCCCATCCAGCTCACTGCTTGTGATCTGGGAAAGCAGTGGGGGAAGCTTCAAAGCCTTGGGACCCTGTACTGGCTTGGGAGGCCCGCAAGAAGCTCCTGGCTCCTGGCCGTTGTGACCACTTAGGACGTGAAGCAGTAGATGGAAGAAGATCTTTGTCTCTCCTCTCTGTGAAGCTGCCTTTCCAATAAAAATTCAAAAAAAAATGTTTTAATTGTGATTGATTTGATCAATCCCTGTATCCTGAGTCGAAGTACATTGTTCCTTTTCTCTATCCCAGGTAATACCCTTGAAAAAGTATTTATTTACTTGAAAGGCAGAGTGAGTGAGAAAGAGAGAGGCTTTGTAACTCTAAAAACTGCAATGACCAGTACTGGGCTAAATAAAGCCAGGCCTCACATGTCTGCAGCAAGACCCTGAGCATTCGAGTTATCTCCCATTGCTTTCCCAGACACGTGAGTAGGGAGCTAGATGGAAACTGAACAGTTACGACTCCACTCAGCACCCATACTGCATGCTGTTACACCAGGCGGCAGCTTACAACTCCAGCCCCAAATCAGCATCTTTGGTCCTGATGTAGGGTTGCTATTTTTCAAAATAAAACTTGTTGTCAACTAAAAGGAATAAAAGTAAATGGAATTGACTGATTATAAGCACTTAAAAATATTTCCCCCTTCCTTTCTTTTTTAAATGTTAAAATAATTTTAACTGTGATAGATGAAATTTAACTGACACATAAAAGAATTTGATACAAAAGCATTTTATAGGGTGTTATGTAATCTTATGATACATGTATGCATTGTGTAATGTTTTACACAGAGCTATCTCCTCAAAAATGCACCATGACTGAAAAACATCCAATATCCCTTATAAGATTTTTTAGAAATATCCAATGTCCCCTTTATTTCTAATTTTATTCCTTCTTCCTTGAGCTCCTTGGCTTTATTTAATTCTTTCCTTTTTCTTTTTCGCATTTAATAAGCTTGCTGAATATTGTGCGGGTCAACAGGAGTCAAAAATAAACACACACCCTCAGCCCCCTGAGTTGGGTTAGAGTGGCTCAGCTGCCACAGCTCATAAACACACACAACCCTTGATGCATTTCCTAGGTTTGCACCTACACATTCCAAACATCGTTTCTTCTCACATTCGTCTAATCCTCTCTTTCAGGCTCCCGGTGTCTGATATTCTAACCAAATTCATTTTTCTGTGACATTTCAGTTGCTACTCAGTAACATGCTTGCATTACTAAGAACTGCCACCAGGTGGTGTCCCATGCTGGATCCTATTGTTTTACATAAATTATTTTAAATACATTTAAGATCAAATAAATTTTGTCTTTACTATAAAATACACTTCTGTTAAAATGTTTATGTATTTTTATAATTTTTCAGATGCATTCACATTTGTTTTGATGTTTCCAAGAATTTCTTGAAGTCAGTACAGCAATGCTGTTATTTGCCACATTTGTTGACAGAAAGCCAGGGTTACACAGCCGGGGTCACACAGGCATTAAGCAGTAGAATAGGGACAATTGGCCTGTTCGTCTCATTTTAAATCCAAGCACCTGGCTCAGTGGCATGCTGTCCTGACATGAAGGAACAACCAGGTTAAAGTTCTGTGAATACTGAACTATAGCCTCAGCAACTATAGCCTCACTGAACTTTTCTTTGGTACTTTTATGAAATTGTTGAATTATTTTCTGAGTTTAGCGTTCATGTTTATCCGTGTTGAATGGCGGAGATGCACCCAGCACTCCTCATCTACTTCGCAGTTTCAGATGGAATGCTGATTGCCATGGCAACCTTCAGTTTCTCACTGAATGTAATATTCTTTCATTTTTGTCTTATAATAAGAGACTGGTCCCTTGCTTTATTTTCCTTGGACAAAAAGGATCCCCAATCATGACACACATCTGAAATGACGTTAATATAAGATTGTTTCTACCCTCAAAGAGAAAATAAAATTTCCCCGGTAGCCGAGAAGTTCACTCTCTTAGGAGCCCAGCTTTACCAGCGGAAGCTTGGATCTTTTTTGTTCTTAAAGCATTCAGGCCAATTTGGTTCCATGTGGGCCCTCTTCTAATGTTTTCAAACTCATTTTTAAAACTGTGATTTCCTCATGACCATCCACTAACAGACTAACTCATGTCAGGCCGGTGAAACTGTAAGAATGCTTAAGGAGAACAAACAGCAGAACGTGGTGCAGGCTAGCAAGCTCTCTGCTCACTTAGAGCCCACTGCATCTCCCCAGGAGCCTTCTCCACGACACCCTGAGGGTCTGCATTTTCCCGATGAAGAAGCGCAGGCTGACAGAGGTTAAGGAATCTAAAACCGAAGGGAGGGACGGAGCTGGGACTCCGCCTGGGTCTGATGGAACACAAATCCAGGCCTTGTGATTTTCTTTTTGTGTTCGCTCCGATGCTCCCTGTGTGTCAGCATGAGGCAGATTAATTGGCATTGGAATCCTCACCTTTTGTTTTCCTTTTTAGGGCTAGGGAAATGTTTCAGTGTGTTAGTATGCCACCTTTGCAGGACATTTTATATCTGAACAGCAACTCCTAGGAGATGGACTTAAACAGATCCATGCAAAGATGTACCCTATGTTCCTAGATTTTTTTTCTTTAGGGAGTTTTGGTGTTATAGGAATTTATCATGCAGAATTCCAAAGTTTTGGGGTGTGGGTGAGGGAAAAAATCACACGTAAGGTAAACAGCATTTAAGTTCTTTGGATCTTAAAACACACATTTGGAGGTGTGTATTAAGGCTATTGTAAATCTTTCAGCTGCCGCAATAAATGTCGTCATTTATTCACTGGATACCTGTTGTAAGGCAAGCATTGTGTGGGAACACGACATATGAAAGAAAGATATTGTGAACAACACATAAACAATTGGGACAGCTGTTTATGTGTCCGTGATAAGATCTGCTGGTAGGAATATAGAAATCACTGTGCCTTATGTAGTAAATCTGGAAATGCTTCCAAACTGGAGGGAAATGGACACAGATTTAAAATCTAAATAAATCATAAGAGCCGTAGCAGATGTGTGCTTTAGGTGTGCTAGCTTTAGCAAATGCCGTGGAGATGGGCTGAAATGGAATCTTAGTATTGAATGAGACAAGTTCTGCTTACACACACATCTTTTAGATTCCGGAGCTTCAGACTCCAGGCTTCCTGGCTGGCAGACGAATCCCACCAGCCTATGAGGTTCTCGTCCCTGGGCTCTGATGAGCTTGCGTGCCCAGCCCTGCACTTTGTTTCCAGCTTAGCGTTCTTGCCTACATGTGCCATCTCTGGCGGGAGACCCCCTTCTCCTATCCCTGCACTCTGCCCTGCTCGCCCTCACACCTTTCAAAACTACATCCAACTCGCTGCTGGCCTAAAGCCTGCTTTGTCCACACTGCCCCAATGTGACCAGTCCGTGCTTCCAGTTCTGTGGCACTTCTTTTTCGTGGAACCCGTTTGGCCAGCTGCTTACGGCGGGCATCTGTCATCCTTCCGGGCTGCTCGGCCACTGAGTCCCTTCGCTGTGTTCCAGAGACGCCCGGCACCTCTTGCATCACGCCCAGTCTCTCCCAACCGCCCTGTTGGTGAAGACCAGAGCATATGGCCAAGGCTGAGCCAATCAGATGTATGCACTGCACTTTGCGTGGAAACCCAGGGCAGTGCAGCAGCTTGGGGCTGTGCAGGTCTTCAAGCGATTTCGGTGACAGCAATGGTGAGAGCTGCATTTGCATAGCACGTCAGTTATGGCAGAATTTCCAGAAGCGGTGGAAATGCTGGGACACGCTGACTGGGACACGTGGGGACACGTTGACTGAACTGTTCCCCGGAGTAGCAGTATAGAGGTCTTCACCAAACCAATTTTGTGGTGTGGTTGGCTGCTGCATTGCTCCTGGCTGGGCAGATCCAAGCCTTAATGGTCCCACGAGGCTGCAATCTTGGGGCTGAGCAAATTTCAGAGTCCTGTAAAAGAAGGGGCAGGGGCAGCTTCTCCAAGAGCCCTTTTCTGGTTGAGAATGTCACATTAGGGATGACTATGCTGCCTGTGGTGCTGCCACTGCTTTGTTGTCACGACTGCCATTTATAGCATTCTATACAGTGTGAATATCCAATTCCTGCTTTATGTATTTTCCAGTATCCTCCCAGCCAAGCCTCTGCACGTTAGACATACTTGTATGCATTTCATGAGTTGTTTCCCTGCAGTTTCCAGTATTGTAAACTTTAAGCAAGACATTATCTGAATGTCCATTCAGTGTAGTCCTGGTGGAAGTGAAAGTGCTCGTTATGAAAATGAAGTGTTGGGACCAGGCAGCTTGTATGGCAGTGACGACACCACTTGGCATGTTGATATGCCATGCTGGAGTAGTGAAACTCTGCTGCTGGCTCTGTCTCCCTGACTCCAGCTTCCTTTCTGTGTAGCTCCCAGGAGGAAGGGTGATCTAAAATAGCTGAGTCCCTGGCATCGATCCATGTTGAAGTCCTCAGACCCTGGCTTTAGCCTGAGGCAGTCACAGCCGCTGTGGGCATCGGGGGGGAGGGAAGAAGCTCACTTTCTCTGGCCTTCTCTCAAATAATAAAGTATGTGCTGTTTGCTAAAGTAGGGTCCCCATCTGTGACCTTAAAGCCCCCTCTCTTAATTTTCTACAGTTTTCTAGACTACCTGGACCCCAAACCTATTGGTTATTAAAGATCTATCAGTATGGATTTGGGTTATTTTTTAAAGACTTATTTATTTATTTGGAAGTCAGAAAAACAGAGAGAAGTGAAAAAAAGAGGGAGGGAGGGAGGGAGGGAGGGAGAGACACAGAAAGATCTTTTATTATCAGTTCACTCCCCAAGTGGCAACAATAGCCAGGACTGGGTCAGGCTGAAGCCAGAAGCTACAAATTGCATTCTGTTCTCAAAAGATTCAGGCCATCTTCTGCTGTCTTCCCAGTAATATGAGACAGGAGCATTGGAAGCAGAAAAGCCAAGACTTGAACCAGCATTCCTGTTTGGGATGCCAGCATTGTAAGGGGATAGACTAACCCACTGTACCACAATGCAAACTTCTACTTTTTAAATTTATAACCTACATTTCTTTGATATACACAAAATTACCTTTAGAAAGTATCTGTATTCTTGGGCCTGACACAGTAACCTAGGCAGCAAAAGTCCTCGCCTTGCCCACGCCAGAATCCCATATGAGCACCAGTTCTAACCCTGCAGCCCCACTTGCTATCCAACTCCCTGCTTGTGGTCCGATTTACCATCCAGCCCAAGGTTTTGGGCAGTCAAGTACAGCCCAAAGCCATGTGACCCTGTACCCATGCAGGAGACCTGGAAGAGGCTCCGGGCTTCAGATTGGCTCAGCTCTGGCCATTGCAGCCATCTGGGGCGTGATTCATCAGATGAAAGATCTTCCTCTCTGTCTCTCCTCTCTGTATATCTGCCTTTCCAATAAAAATAAATAAATCTCTAAAAATGGCTGCATTTTTGCCAGCTATAACATCTTTGGTTGATATTGATTAAAAGTGTAAGAGCCCCTTTCAAATGCTGATTAAAATAAGGTGAGAAAGAAATGAGAAAAGTGAGAGGGAAGGGAAAGTAGGAATTGTCATTATGATCTTAAAACTTTGTGTAAAATACATGAAATTTGTTTCCTTTATAATAATTTTAAAAGGTAAAAAAAAATTACAACAAAACAAAACTTGGAACTAGCAGGCTCCCAGGCCCTCAATTCTTCTTTAAATTCTATTGAGCATGAAGAACACACAGAGCCAAGTGAAGGGTGAAAGCTTTGCCTTCCTTCTGGATGCTTAAAAAGAATTAAAAATAAAACAGTATGGAAGGAAGCCTCTTCTGTGACATAGAAGGCCTAAGCCACCACCTCACCTGGGTACTTGTTGAAGCCAGCTACAGTGCTTCAGATCCAGCTCCTTGTGAATATGCCTGGGAAAGCATCTGATGGGGTCCGTGGTAAATGAATCTCTGCCGCCTATGTGGGAGACCTAAATGAATTTCCCATCCCTGGCTAGGGCTTGCCCCTCTCTTTCAAAAAGCAAATGAAAAAAAAAATGCATAAATTTTATTCTGAAAAGTTAGCACAGGAATGGAAAAGAGCAAGAAAATAACATATTCTGGGGTTTTTTGTTGTTGTTGTCAACATCGGGTTTTCATAGGTGAACCTGTGGGCGGAACGAGCTCCTTGAACTCGCTGTGAGAGCACAGAGACTCCTTAGGAACGACATGTCCTCGGCCAGCTTGCCCTGTGCTGACGGCCCATGAGGTCCCCTCCAGCTAGCACTGCCCCCAGGCCTCCTTCCTGTTTCAGGCTCCTCTTGAAGGAGTGCAGCTCTGAGGATGACATTGTAGGGATAGTGTTTCATTTTAATAATCTAGTTAAAGTTCTTTTTAAATTGATATGTAACATTTGTGCATGTTTCTGGGCTGCAATGTAATGTGTCCATTTATGCACACCTTGTGTAATTACAAAATCTGAATAACTGGCATCTCCATCATCTTGCATTTTTTTTATCATTTCTTTGCGATGAGAACATTCAAAACAGACAATAGATTATTGTTAATTATGACGTTAGAGAAATCAACAAATTGGGCTTCTTCATATTTGAGTAGTAGCCTGCTTGTTTGACCAGTGATAATCTTATTCCTACATGTTTCTCCCGGAAACTAAGCTGCCTGCTATTTAGTTTTATATTTTTAGAGCCAGAGGGAGAGGCAGACAGGGATGTCCTTTCCACTTGTTCAGCCTGGCTGAAGCAGGGAACTGGAAACTCAACCCAGCTCTCCCACATGGGTGGCGGGAAACCAGTCACAGTAGCCGTTACCTGCTTCTTCCCAGGATGTACACTAGAAGCAAGCTGGAATTGGTGAGCCCTGGAACTGGAGACCAGGCACCTTGTCCCAGCCACATCTTAACTGCTAGGCTGCCTTTCTGTGTTGAGTTGACTTGCAGGTACTGTAAGACTTGCATGTCAGGCTGAGCTATGATTCTCAAGAAGACTGAGTTTTAATCTCTTTGAAGCCGTATAAATTAGCATCACCTCCAAAATCAATAGTATGAGACTTTGATTTTTATCAAATCAAGAATCCTTGACAGAAGATCCATGGAACCAACACAGAATGTTCTGGAGATTTTAATCAAGACGCGATAATACATGCAAAAATGTGCAGTGAAGTCCCACACGGCTATAGACTATTTTTGGATATGCCACTGATTGTCATGGTCTCCTTGGAAAGGACTCAATTCAAATTCACAGAAATATTCTACACATACTGTGAAGCTGTGTTCTGCTGTCTTAACAGAGACATGTTCAGAAAAAAAGTGAAAAAAGTGAAAGAAAAATGGACAATGTCTTAGGATGCTGGTTAATAGCTTTTTTAAAAAAAGATTTATTTATTAATTGGAAAGTCAGATATACAGAGAGGAAGATCTTCCATCTGATGATTCACTCCCCAAGTGAGCGCAACGGGGATGCAGGGTCCCAAAGCTTTGGGCCGTCCTCAACTGCTTTCCCAGGCCACAAGCAGGGAGCTGGATGGGAAGTGGAGCTGCCGGGATTAGAACAGGCGCCCATATGGGATCCTGGGCGTTCAAGGCGAGGATTTTAGTCACTAGGCCATGCCGCCGGGCCCAATTAATAGCTTTCTAAAAGTGGATTTTACCTGTTGGATTTTGAGTTGTGTAGATATAACTTGCATAACCAAAAATTTTTTTTTTCCTTTTTTCAAATATGCTTTCTTGGTGTGCTAGAAAGGTGTGATACAGTGTAAGGCATCATGAGGAGCCTTAAAGAACCCTTCTGCATTCAAGTATCAGTTTTACTCTATTGTTTTCAGACAGTGGAGTTACATGCTATCCTCTTACTATTGTCTGTTTTCCTTTCAGTGACCTGATACTTTGTCTTTCTCTTCTCCTTTTCAGTCCTCGTCGTGTAAACGCTCCTTCTCTCCTATTTCCTAACTTGGACTCAGGGTGGTTCTAAGCCTTCAGAGCTGCATGCAGCTTCTAAGACTGCTCTGCAAAAACAGCTTTCACTTTGTGAGAACCGCCTGTGCCTGGATCTGATACAGATACTTCCCTCGTAGGAACTCAGAAAGCAAAATAGCTTGGTTTTGTGACTCATACTTGGATTCAAACATTTACTATGCATCATTTCAGGCATGCTGGGTAATATACAGACAGGACCAGCCCATTTCTTGACCTTAAAAAATGTGCATTATATAAGACAGAAAAATGCAGTAGAATTGTGCTGTCCAACAGGAAAACTACCAGGTAGTTGGTTGTTTGAAACATGGTTAGTCCTACTGAGATGTACTAGATTCATAAAATGTACACTGGATTTTTGAAGATTTAGTTAAAAAATGCAAAGCAGCTCAGTATTTTCACCTATTGGTGACTCATTGATATGATGATAGTTTTGACTATATTGTCTTACATGCTTAAAATTAATGTCAGGTATTTAAAAGTTTTAATGTTTGCTAAAAAATAAAAATTATATATACAGCTTGTACTATTTCTACTGAACAGCATTGCTATAGAAAGTCAGAGAGTAATGGAGGATACTCTTACCTACGTGGTGGGGGCACACAGAGAGGGGAAAGACAAGCCAAGAGCAATAGGATGAGCAGACAACTATTGGAGAGGAGGTGACACTTAAATCTGAAAGAATGAGTAGCTTCCGCCACACAGGGTAGAGAAGACACGTCAACCATCTGTAGAGCAGCAGCACTGGCGATGGGCGAGTCATGGTCTCACTCTCAATTAGCAGAGTGCTTAGACACAGAGCAGCACTCAGGCAGGGAGCTAATTTTACTGTCTGTGGAAGAGCAGCGGGGTTAAAGAATGATTTAGAGGATGTTAAAATGGCATTTAACCTAAAACCATTTTCTCAGCTACTGTGCCAAAGACATAACCAATAAAGTCTATCTTTTCCCTGCACATCACTGCTTATAAAACAAGTGTTGATCTGAATGAATCCCCAATCCTACGCAGCACATATTCAGTGTCCTTATTCATCAATCAACTCAATAAAATCTTATACTGTGTGTGTGTGTGTGTGTGTGTGTGTGTGTGTGTGTGTAGGGAAAAATGCTTAGAAATAGAAATAGGCTGTTGTCTTTCTTTTCCTGTTGAAATCAATGGATATTGGGAACTCCGAGAAAATATTCAAAGGCCTTTACTAGCTGCACCAAAGTTACAGATGATTCTAGAAACTAGAGCAAATTGTGAGGATAATGGAGTTGCAATTATCTCAGAGACAGGGCAAGCTTGGCACTTTCCCAAGTTCCCATTAAAATCATTTGGCTCTATGACTTCTGATATCTTACTAAAATATTTCAACAAACTAATATTAGATCAGCACATGATAAGTTACTTGGATAATTACAATGTCATACAGAAACTAACTCTTGTGAAATGCTCCTACCTGCCACAAGGCAGTGGGCTGTCTGTGAGGGCACCAGACGATCATGTAATCCAACATTCTGCTCACTTTTCCATCCTCAATTTCTGGGACATCATGGCCAGAGGACAAGGCAGCTGTGACTTCTTGCTCTTCCATGGCGTGAGAGCCAGATGGGAACTGGCTTGCATAGAGATAGAAAGACCCACCTTGCAACACAGGGCCACACTGTTCTCTCGCCAGAATTGCTTTTCCTAGAAAGTGACAAGGTCTGCAAAAGCAGTTTCTTCCCCTTCATTCTCACATCAATCCTATTTCATGTTTTTGATGTTAACAAAAACCAAATAGAACAAAACAATTTATCCTAACCCACCCTTGTGCAATTTAGAACAAGCTGTAGCTCAAACTTGCTCCTGCAGAAAGCAGCTTTCCTACAGAAAGAAGCTCAGTAATGCAATAACTTAGTTGCCAAATATGAACCCTGACTTGGGGGGCTAACTCTAAATCTTCAGATTTTTGACGATCTCGTCCTTTCTGCCCAAAGAGTGGATGCTTACTTTTTGTTGGCATGGCTCTAAGATCAGGGAGCTATGTTTTTTTTTTTTTTCAAAACTAAGCAGGGGCTAATGCAATGACAAATTCTTCTAGTTAACACTTTTATCTAGCCGTGAGGGGTAGATACTCTCATATACATGTGAAAAAAAAATCCCAATTTTTCCCATAAGGAAACTCAGGATGGAAGATGTAGAGTGCTGTCAAACCCACAAAGCTTCTAAGAAGTGAAACTGAGATTAATAACCCAAGGATTCTTCTTCCTGAACCCTTACAAAGCTCTTATCAGCTGTCCTATTCCAAACCAGTTTTAGCTGTTTTTTTCCCCTAAGATATACAAGTACACCAAACTAGATTGAGTATTCCCTGAACTCCAAATCCATGCTGGATCCTGGGATGATAAACATCAAAAAAAGACAGAACAGTCCCCGACATGAGGTATCTGATGATTTAATAAGGAAGACACCACGCAGGATGGAGAGTGTTCTTAGGGCCCTCTGGCAACACCAAATAGTGAGGAATCTGTTCTAACTCTGGTGAGAGCTAGAAAACATCCCAGAAGGTGACTTTGGAGATGGAAATTAGACTACAAGTATAATACAAATATAATTTCAATAGATGGAAAATTTAAAAGGTGGCAGAAATGCATTCTGAACAGCAAGATAATATAAAGAACAAAAGAAAGCCTTGTTAAAATGCATGGGGTGGAGAGAGGAAGGATTGTGTTCAAGGGAATGTATAGAAAGTTAATTGTTTGAGTGACAGTCTTGAAAGATGTATCAGCAAGGAGAAATGAGAAGTCAATTGTGATGGGCCTTGCTTGCCCACAGGAATATAGATTTTTTTGTTTGTTTCCTGTTCAGAGGGATACTATGCAGAGGGTTTTGTTTAGAGAAGTGACAGAATTACATAGAGATTTCAGATGCCAGGCTGTTGCTGTAAATCCACTAATGGATGGGTCTCCTGGATCCACCTTGCATACACGGCCAAGCTGGTTGGGACAGCCCCCAGGCAGGCCATCCTCACTGGGCAGGTATCCATAGAAACCTTATCTTTTACCTGCAGAGTTCTGCCTTATTTCCTTAGTTGGATTTTTGTGGCTTTATCTTTTAGGTGGTTCTCATGTTACTCACTTTCCAGTGTCCAGGGAGAGAAAAGCTGAGATTTGTGCTTAAATTCTCAACGGGAGCCAAATTGATGGTCATTCCCAGAGAAGACCAAGGTTTGGAAGGAGGAAAGACATGCGAGAGAGGAGGCCAGCTCCATCGTGTGCCTGTGGCCTGCAGCAGTGAGGATGGGAGAAGGGTTCTTTTGCAGCTTTTCCCTATATCTCTTCAACAACATTTGTTCCTCTTGTATCTTTAAATATCTTGAAATATGAAGCAAAAAAATCTTGAAAAAAATATGAAGCAAATTCCCGTTGTTTAAAGCACAAGACATGATGTTTTTTTCAGAATGTTTTGTCATTGCTTTTTGTTACTGATAAGAAGTGATTTTCTTTACTGAGATTTGTGAAGAATTCGTGCCTCAATAATTAGCATTTCTGACAATGGTCTAAGGCCAGAAAAGCATTGCCTGTACCAATTGCAGCATCTCTTCACCTTGGGCTGACCCTAGGAAGCCCTGAGCAGATGACGACATTCCAGACTGTGAATTTAGGGCAGCCAAATCGGATCTTCTGAGAGGAGAAAGCATGTTTTCGGCTCCTCTTTAAATTTATTCTTTCAGGTGGACAGTTTACAACTGTGTGATCCACATAGGCTGCCTTGGTTCTTCCCCGTGTTGAGAAGCACTGGCATGTTGCATGAAAGTCCATTGATTGACTGCAGAATGAAGATGACATAGAACACATAGAAAAGCATACCCACATGTTTGAGTGAGTTAAGGTTAATTCAGGAGATAATGCATGCATGATCCTGGCAGGGTGTTTTCCAAACATTGGGAAAAAGCCTTTGACTGTGACCCAAGCACTGGGAAAGGGGAGAGAGCCGCATTTGGTTTCTTTAGGCCCTGTATATGGAAAACTAAGGGGTTCTTCTGCTTGTCTCCTCATCCCTGGCCACTTTCAAATTTAGAATATCACCCACCTGTACGCAGACTGCCAGCTACAGATCCTATAGTCAGCCCTGAGCTTCCCACCATCTCTAAAGCGCTGTGCAACATTTTCTTGTTCTCACAGAACTACAGGGTTGTCTAGGAGCACTTCTTACATCTATCCAATAAAGAATCTATGGGTTCTCTGTACAGACAGCATACACAATACTTGAGCTATGAATACTGCAGGCTGAGAGAATAAGTAACATGGCAAGTACTGTTAGCTAACCCTGCCAAGTGCTCAACCTGGACCCCACTTTGACTGTTTTGGTTAAGCACACCTGAATGAGCAGCTTCAGTGTGAAGGTGGACGTGTGTGTGTATATGATTTCTTTTATCCACATACAAGTTCTATGATAAAATAACTGAGGCCTGCATTGCCTATGCAGAATACGTAGCTACTTCTCTAGCACAGGTCCCTGAAGAAATTTTTTGATTGCTAGAAAGAAGTTGGAGAATTAAAAAATTACCATTTCACCGAACAATGATTTACTCAACAGCGACCATATGCCAGATTCTGTCCAAGGCATAGGGTAGAACAGTGACCAAGACATGTAGGGCCCAGCCTTCCCAGACCCACGTGATCCTCATGAAAAGGAGGTGAATAAGTAAATAAGCAAACCGTGGCCGGAAGTAGTGGCAAGACAACAAACTGGGGATGATCTGGCAGAGTGATTAGGTAGCAAATCTAGGTAATATGGTCAGAGCTGGCTACCAGAGAATAAGTAAAATGGCAAGTAACAGCTCAAGCCGTTTTGAGCTCCAGATAGATACCTATCTAGAACGCAAAAAAATGGACCTACTTGATGGCTTAATCCTCACCTTGCAAGTACAGGGATCCCATATGGGCGCTGATTCATGTACTGGCTGCTCCACTTCCCATCTAGCTCCCTGCTTGTGGCCTGGGAAAGCAGTCGAGGATGGTCCAAAGCCTTGGGACCCTGCCCCTGCATCGGAGGCCTAAAAGAAGCTCCTGGCTCTTGGCTTTGGTGAGCACAGCTCTAGCCATTATGGCCACTTGGGGAGAGAATCAGCAGATGGAAGATCTTTCTGTCTGTCTCCCCTTCCCTCTGTAAATCTTCCTTTCCAATAAAAACAAATAACTCTTAAAAAAACTTTTAAAAATATTTCATAGATACACATTTAATTCAAGAATTCTAGAAGGATTGACATTTAGCCATTGTGGGTATTTAGGGAATGCACTGACAGGTGGCAACACTTTGTTTATCATTCTGTCTTGCAGAAAGAAAGGAAGAAAGAAAAAAGCCCAGAAGAAAGAACAATTACCTGGATAATAATACCCAGGTTTATTATGATACTGGCCTTAAACCAGCTCAGTTGCCTCTTATTTCAACCAGTATCCTCTGAGGACATTCAATTTTCACTTTTATGAAAAGAGTAGATATCTTGCTTGTGGGGTGTTGCCAGGGTTGGCTGACTACTCCTCCTGATTGTAGCTTCGCTGGACTAGCCTGGTGTTAATCACAGCCCTTTCCCTCCCTCTAATTTTATTGCTATATAGATTCTTTGGAAGGTTCTTTTGAGGCATGATGACACAGTGAAATTGATTTTGCAAGCCATCAATGAAAATTGTCTTACTGTTCTATTGTGATGCATAAAGTCTTTCTTTGGCCACAGCTGTACAGCCAATGAGTAAGAGAAACACTTTCCAAATGACTGTTGACTTGGCATTCATGTGTGGCCCTTTGCTAGTTAAAGATGCAGGGCATTTCCAAGATTTCCATAAGGGAATAATTAAACTACTGCAGGTAACAAAGAATTAATTTTGAGGGATATTAAGCACCCTTAATTAGCACATTTGAGTTTCTTTTCCCCAGGGGGGAAATATTCTTATGGCAACTTGCCAAGTTAAAGCTTCTAAACTTAGACTTCGGGCTGAAGCCAACTTTACAATGCAAATGAAGACTGCAAAAATCTTTTAAGCCAAATCACTTATAAGCATTTAAGAAGCTCTGGGGCTTCTGGATTTTGTTAATAATTCTGTAGCAATCACTGGGGAAGTCTTCTGAAAAACATATAGCTGCTAAAATCAGAGTGGATAAATCTTCTCATAACCTACATATGTGCAAATTTTCAAAGGCTTGTTTTTCTTCTGAACCCTGATCATGCTGTATTTTAATTGCATTTTAAAATTTAAGTGAATTTAGAGGCCATAAAAATGCAACACAAACAGAAACATTTCAGCCTCAATACATCCATCACATGGGATGGCCAATAGCTCATGCAATTAACACAGCAGAAGTATTACAGTTTATTTGTTACAGATTCATTAAACAAGATAAATTAATTTGGGGGAATATTTATGATATTATTCTCTTATCTAGGCATATATACTGTAGTAAATTTAAACTACGTGTGAAAGTGGGTTGATCAGTTTGGTTATTTTGTAGTTCTATAGATTTTCTAATTTGGGGGGAAATAAAATTATATGTACTTTCCAAGTACAAGCATGTAGCTTGTATATATATTAATTATTGTTTGGTAATGAGTATTTTAGACCTAGATGTCAACATTCACCTCAGACGTACTTCTGAAGATGAAATTAATGATGAACAGGACAAGATTCTATTGTCTTTCTTACATCTACATATGAGACCAAACTTGCAATTTAAATAAAGGATGGGAGAAATGAAGAACACAGTTACCTGATGATAAAGAATATCTCATTAAAAGTTGAAAATACAACAGAAAAATATACAATGCACTAAGGAGGGAAAATGGCAACTAGCAGGTACCATCTACATAACCTTCCGGCCCAAGGGCATTGATTTGTTTTCTTCCAACCAGCTAGCAGCCAGCAACATATTCTGTTATGGTTCTTTGAACATTTTAGTACTCATTGCAGAATAAAGGAAGAAGTGATATATTTCTCTTGAGTTATTTTATTTTTAATTTTTAAGGATTGTTCTTGCTTTTTTTCTGCTTTCCATCTCTCTCGGTCTCTCTGTCTCTCTCAGTCTCATTTGCTCCATTCCTTCTTCCCTCTAGCTTCATTTTTTAAGATGTCTTTATTTTATTGGAAAGGAAAGGAAAGACACACACACAGATTGAGAGAGATTTTCCATTCACTGGTTCACTCCCCATGTGACTGAAACACCCAGAGATAAGCATTCGAAGCTGGGAGCCAGGAGCTGTTCCCCAGTCTTCCACATGGATACAGGGTCCCAAGGATTTGGAGCATCTTCTGTTGCCTTGCTAGGCCACAAGCATAGAGCTAGAGCAGAAGTGGAGAAACTTGGACATGAGCCAGTGCCTGTATGGGATGCCAGTGCCAGCAGGTGGAAAATGCCACCACATCAGCCTCCCCCTCCCCACCCACTTTCTAAAAGAGTATACATTTAGGACAGAAAAGATCCTCATGTATCAGTGTGCTGCCTAGGGTTATAAAACTTTGCTTTATGCTACTGAGATCTGCAAATTTAGGATAGAAACCATACAGAGCAAGAGGTCAGACCATGTATGCAAAGACAAACAGTATGGCGCGTCCAGGGATCTAGGCTGGAAGCTACTGATAGCTAGAGGCGGGAAACAATTAAGGTTCTAGGAGCCCTGTGGTTGCATTTGATGTAAGTATGCATGCAAGCCATCAGATGGTCAGAATCAAATATATGCACAATAAGATGACTTAAACATGAAACAGTAGACAAAAAGCATGGGAAGATACCCTAAAATCAGGGATACTTTCTGAGCCCACTGTCTTCTTATATACTTCCTGTTGGATTATACGCTCAAAACAACAGGTGCTGTGTCTCTTGCTTACCATTACATAGTTACCACTTGGCACTGGAACTTGCAAATACTTGTTCTATGAAAAAATGACTTTTGAGACTGAAATTCATTTTAGGTTAGTGCAGTCCAGGAGCTGCAAGTGGAAAAACAACTCTTCTGCTTCCTCATCAAAATAATTGAGCCTACGTGGCCATGCTCCAGGTGCTAGACTATGTGCTTTACTTCCATTATCTTATTTTGAACCATATTGGGCAGGTGTTGTTTTCTTGTTATCTCTTTAACAGGAAATGAAAGCACAGAAGTGTTACTTATCCATGGTCATGTAACTGGTGAATAATGTCCTTTACTCCAAACACAGGCACTGGCCTCAGAAATAGGAATTTAATGTGTTGTTCAACCATTATATTATATTGCTTTCCCTTTTAGCCATGGTATCAAGATACAAATCCATTTGCACTGAAATTTCTCAGTGGTTTTTGCTAGAGCATCCATATTCTACTAGAATGTAAGGCCTGGCTGTGTGGCCTGTTCTAGCCAATAAGGTGGGAGCACTAGAGGCAGTGTCACTTATGGGTAGAAGTGTCAAGTATCATTGTATGATTACCATGACTCATTTTCCTATAGGAGAAATAAATTTGATGTAGAGTTTTTTCCTGAATCTCTGATGGATCAGAATGATATTCCTGCTGATGCATACTGGGCCTGAAGTCTGAATGAGAAATAATCTTTTCTTGCATCAAGCCACTGAAAGTTTGATTTTTCCCCCTATAATGTAGCACAATAGTGCTTATTCGAGCCAAA
The DNA here is from genome assembly GCF_017591425.1 of Ochotona curzoniae. Classification (NCBI taxonomy): domain Eukaryota; kingdom Metazoa; phylum Chordata; class Mammalia; order Lagomorpha; family Ochotonidae; genus Ochotona; species Ochotona curzoniae. The sequence goes on from NW_024465369.1 coordinate 30,382,582, forward strand.
ACAATATCCCTTTCCCGTTTCCTCTAAAAATTTTTTAACTTTTCCAGAGTTGTCTTCTGACAGACCTTAGTCATTTTGTTCAAGTTATGAAAATATGTGAAGAGAAGTTAAAATTACTTCAAGTCCCACGTGAAGTAAAGTCATTTGCTTGATGACACTAGGGTATTAAATGATTTTACATTTTTTACTTATTGTTTAATTACTTGAAAGAGAGACAGACATGTGCACACGGGGAGGAGAGAGAGTGGGAGACGGAGAGAGAAGGAGAAAGAAGAGATCTTCAACTTTCAAATGCCTCTATCTTCTGGGGCTGGCCAGGATGAAGCTGGGAACCAAGAACTCAGACAGGATCTCCCATGTAGATACCAAGGAACCAAGTGCTTGAGCATAACCTGATGTGGAATGCGTTTATCTTAACCACAAAATCAAAGGCCTGCAACATAATTTTAGTCTCATCATTAAAGTGCTATACTCTAGTTACCTTCAGATATTGTATCAATAATGACCAATACATTCTTTGTACTAGCTCCTCTATCTACTTTATCATACTTTTTGTATCAATTCATTTGTTGCTTTGGCTTTTCTTCTTCCCTCTTTTGAGTTGTTAATGAAATATTTCTAAGGATGAGACAAGTACCCCTGGAACTAAATTGTTGAAGGGGCTCAGGCTTGAATGGCTTTAGAGGGTAGCCACATGCTGGGCACAGGTACAGGAATTAGGAAGGTCGGTGTCTTCCTCCAACTGGTCCAGGCAGCTTTTGGTTTGCATCACTGTCCTCTACACAATGCTTTATATTAATCCAAAAATACTAAAGGAACCTTCGGGGACATCTATTTCCCATTCAGTTTCAGAAAGGAGTAACTTATCCAACATTTTTAGTGGGTAGACTCCTGTCTGAACACTTCCCAAGACAGGAAGTGCTTGATGGACCTGCTTATCCCCATTTTTGGCCAAGTTTGTCCACTTTTTTTTAATGAAAACAAAGCGTGTATTTTAGTTATTAAAGTCAACTGTCCTTAATTCTGCCTTCTGGATCTCTGCATTCAGCTTAAATCATAACTCCTTAACAATCTTTTCCAAATGAGACTACACATGTCCCTACCATTTTGCCTTCTTTATTTTCTTCCATGATTTTCAGGATACCTAAAATATAGCCAACCCCATAAATTTTACCTGTAATTTATACATGACTCAGTTAAGTTTCTTGATTCAGAGTCTATTTCTATAGCTTCTTAAATTTTCTTTTGGCTCAACAACCATGACTTGCTCATATGTATAAGCTACTTGTATCAAAAAAAGAAAAGAAAAACAAAACAAAACAAAACAAAAACCAATCCCTCTACAACTTTCTACAAAATGTCACCAAGTCTAAGCAATTTGCTTATAGCATCTTTGAAGCACATGGCATCACATGGTGTTGTGATGTTCCTTCCTTTTGCTCTCTCTCCCTTCCTTACTGCATCCTCACATCCCTCTGCTGAAATAGAAGCAAATCAGTCCAGTTATCCCAGAAATAAAGGCCCTTTCACTCTTGGATTTCAAAGGCTCAGCCTGCCCTCAAGGTTGATTATCTTAAACAAGTATCTTCAATTCCTGCAACGGTGAAATTTTTACCACACTGTAACAATGTGTAATAAAAATAATAGCTGCCTCCTTGTAAATGCTAAACTCTTTAATTATCTCTCTTAAGCCTTCCTTCCCCATTTGGTAAATACTACTATTCTTTTTGTACATGTGAAAAAACATTGAGCTTCAAGTTAAGTTAGATTATTGCTTGCAAAAATGCCATTTGATCCTATATTAAAAAAAAAAAAATCCCAACCTCCATACTCTCAACTGTCCCTCAACGTGTCTCTCATCATACTAATTGTCAAATTTTGGATAAATTTTACCTTTTTTGTTCTTAACAGAAAAGTATTATTTTTAAAAATATGGCCTCCCAGGGAGCTGGGATTTAGATACCTGCATGCTTCATGAGAGAGCTTGAGTTCAATTCCTCGTTCCAGCTCCGGACTCATCATGGACTCCTGACTCCAGCAGCTTGCTGATGTGTGTGTTAGATAGGGTTGGTGGCTCAGGGAATTGCCATCCCTGTGAGATCTACATGAAGTTCCTGGTTTCCAGCATCATCTCTGCCTCTACCACGCTGTGTGGCACCGAGGGGAGTGAATTAGCCCATCTTTCTCTCTCTCTCTGTGTCTTTCTCAAGAAATAAATAACCAAGGCCTCTTAAATGAATACAGCTCTTTAGGTGTGAATGCAAGGAAGTAACTGAAGATTACAAACACTGGCTAACAAAATTTGAGAGGTAAAAGAATGAAACGAGAGAGGCCCGGGGTGAAGGGATGGGATGGAGAGAAAAGACTGTGAGCTGGGACTGGGCCAGGCTGAAGCTGGGAACTCAGTTGGTATCTCCAAAAGTGACAGAGACTAAGTGACTTGAACCATTATTACTACCTCTCAAAGTTTGCATTAGCAGGAAGAGTTAGGAGCCAGAGTAGGGTATCAAGGTCTGAATCACCCACATGAGATGCGAGCATCTTATCTATTAACCATCTGCCTCTACAGGGTTTTTAATAAAGAAATAAAGGGGAGAAGGAGAGGGGAAATTTGCATGTTTGTATTATCTTTAGTTTACCTTTATTTTATTTCACATATTCTATTCTATTCGATATTACCTGTCTGAATCCTGAATGCATTTGAGTTTACACTCTACTTTTTTATAACATGGCACATTTTTTACATCAGCAGATTTCTAGTTTTAGTTGTAATTCTTCTCAAGCAACTCAATAGGTCAATGGCTCATAGTAACTTCTAACCTTGCTGTGGAATGAATATAAATGACATATATCCTCCTAAGCTACCACTTAGCTAATGAATGTTCCTAGACAACCATTACCTTCTACACCTCACATGGCCTTTCTGTTTCCTATTTGTCTTCACATTTTAAAATTCATACAGGCATGCTATAAGGTCATTCGTGTCCCAAAGAATTTATGAAAATTATGCATTTTCAGTATTCTCATTTTTTCCCTTTATCTACACATTTAAGTGAGATTTTCAAGCTGCCTACATATTAGGTTTTTTTTTCTTTAGAAATATGGCATGGAAGGAGTATAGAATTTTCCATAAATCACTTAGCAAAGGATTCGTCATTCTGCAGGCATATAAGAAGCTCCTATGTGATTTGGGAGATCGCTCAGATAGGCTTCATACTATTATGTAGAGGTGACTAAATGTTCAAGATGAAGTGAGTAGACATGGATCGTGTCCTTCAGTTTTAGGTTCTTGTAGCCAGCATAAAAATACGACCCTCGCTTTACACACGAGAACTAAGGAGATTTTGCTGGGCTCCTCAAGATCATGTCTTCATGATTTTCTTGGTCAAAGGTGTCCCAGAATGGAATGCATCAATTTGCTAGGCAGCTAGCTCCCTTTCATGGGAGACTTATTCACACTCTGGGTCATTACAAAGCTTGAATTGTTATCAATAGCATATACAGTCTTTTCCATTTGTGAAGTTCTGTGTTTTCTATATTTTTTCTATATAAAGTTGATCATTTCAAGTATTATTTTGTGCTATGCACTCTTCCTACAAACTAGCCAGATGACCAGTGGGGTTCTTTGGTTATTAACAACAACAACAAAAAATCTTTGCATAGTGAAAAGTAGAATTCCTCTTTTTTGTTAGTAAAGCAGATGCTCTGTCATCCAAATGCACCTCACATTCACCAACATCTGCATGTGGGAAGGTGTTCTCATGTCCTCAAGATGGTTTTCAGTAGGTGGTTGAACACATCTACAACACTCTGAACAGGTAACTGGTGAATTTAGTCCTTAACAGCTCACAGTCAAGCAGCCTTGCTGTTTCTTGCTTTTTTCTTGATGGTTTTGCAACACAATGGTGTGGTTGAAATTTCAATGGGGTTCTGACACAACATTGGTAGGTGAAAGAAGACGGAAAATGGAAATTTAACATTTAAGCAGATTTTGATTGATAAGGCAATGACACAAAATCCAGCCAACAAGTTAGCCTAGCTAGAAACTATAGTTACTCTATAGTAACTATAGTTTTTCAGTTTAAAAAGATTTTCCAGGGATGCAAACTATCAAGTCAGAGAAGAGGGGAAAGATCTCCAGTGCCTGAAATGGTTGTAAGAAAGATGGAGTGTGGAGGGAGCAAATCATGCTGGAGAATTTCCAGCAATTATAATGATGTGTACTCAACTCTGGCTCAGATTACTCATGATAACAGCCACACTTCAGTGGTGTAACTTCAATATACTGACTCCCTTTTCTTTACATTACAAGGAATGTAATGCTATGAGTCTTTGCATCTCACCCAAACCATTGCCTCCCACTGCACCAACACTATAACAGGGAAATGTCTGGCCTGTGAGTCAAATAAAGCCTAGGAAGTCATTTGCTCTGGCAACTGCAGGCAGGACTCAAACTTCAAGAACTTTATTGCAGTCTAGTTTTTAGGTTGGTAATTTTTGCTTGACTTGCAAACGGTGTTATAAATATCCAAAATGCCTTTGGTGGAGAAAAAAGTTTCTGCAACCCTTTGAAAACCCAAGAGACTGAGACCTGAACCATAGAACATGAGTGTAGATTTAGGGCAACTTGCTAACCACATCAAGATGTTTTTATACCTAGGAGGAATGACTACAGAAATAATGTTTAGTAATAGTTTATGATATTTCTAGTGAACACCAGATTGCTTTTAAATCAATGCTTACATTGACTGCTAATTTTAAAGCTATCTTGTTTCTAAAGCAACAAATAAATATTTGTATGTATTTTTGAAACCTCCAATTGTTGAGTGTATATTGTGTACCATGCATCACATTATGGGATGCTTGTATGTTAGAAAATGTAGTTTTCACTAAATAAGAAGAGTATTTCTTTGCCTCTTACCAAAGGGCCCTCATAATTTGGCATCTCGGTAATATATATGTGTGTTCTATTTTTTAATTGAAAAGGCAGATTTTACTGATAGAAGGAAATACAGAGAGAAAGAGCTTCCATCCACTGGTTCACTCCCCAAATGGTTCCAACAACCAGAGCTGAGTTGATCCGAAACCAGGAGCCAGGAGCCAGGAGTTTCCTCTGGGTGTTCCACTTGGGTGCAGAGACCCAAGGATTGGGGCATCCTCTATTACTTTTCCAGGCCACAAGCAAGGAGCTGGAAGGGAAGTGGTGCAACTGGGAAATGAACTTGTGCCTACATGAGTTGCCAGTACTTAGAGGACTAGCCAGTTGAGCCAATGTGCCAGCTCCAAGTCTCTTTGTTTCTCTTTGTGTGTGACTCCCTGCCTTTTTAATTAAAAAGAACAACACAAAATTAAAAAGCAGAAAATTAATAGATACAAATTGTCTGATCCTATTTCTTTCTCTTCCCTTGAAGTTCCTGTGACCTCATGAAAACAGAATGTCTTCTTCTCTGAGCAGGAAGCCCTTGCTGTCTGCAGAACCCAGGCACTTGTCATCCACTGTTTAGTGCCATTTGGAATGGTGCTGGCATGTATTTCCATCTGGGTTTTGATCTGAGCACATCCTTCTCCCCAAATAGATTTCATGTTCTTTTTGTAGAACAAGTATTATAATTTTATGTTATGCAACTCATAGTGGAAATCCTTCTAAATGCCTGGCTGCATCCAAGAAGTGGCGATTTCTTGCAATGTGAACTCTGTTGTATGTGGCACACTAAGCACTAGGTATGCATTTGAGAATGTGAAATAAAGCTCAGTGCTGTTGATAGCTTCCAGCTCCCAGGTCTCTTCCATCTGCCATCCAAATATGCACTATGTTACTGAGCCACATAGCACTCCAATGTGTGATTGTGTCTTCTGGAGTTCTGGGACAACAGTTGGAGTCTTTCCTTAGTAAGGCATAAAGTGACTTCCTTGGGAGGTGTTCTGTGCTATGTTTTTTCTCTGATCTCAGGTCCTGGGCCTGGGCTGAGGTCTGCACAGTGGTAAAAACATGTCCTTTTAGAATAATATCTTTAAAAGTGGGCCTACTTTATTAATAAAAATAACAGCAACACAGACCAAAGGGGAATCTTTATGAATATAAACCAGTGGTTTTATGAATCCAACAGATGAAAAGGCCATGAGCCCCGCCCGCTGACAACCTGAGGAAGCTAGTGCTCAAATGGCTAGCAGGCCTTCGTATGTTTCTCTGATGCTTCCTTAATTCTAAATATCAGTTGCACTTCTTTCTGTTGTGGTATACCAGCTTCTGTTTTTCTAGCTGTTGAATGAAGCAAGGGAGTCAGGAGCTTCTGATTTCGAAAGCCTTGAATTCAAATATCCAGAGGAAGATTGCCTTGACCCAATCTCCAAAGCCCGAAGATGGACTTCCATTGCTATCTTGATCCAGTGCTTGAGTTAACAAAAAGCAGTCACATGTGAAATGATATTTGATTCTACTGTATTTCTGGGACAATCATTTGGTAGAAAGGACCATTATCTGAAGGAAATATGCTAGAGAGATGAAAGAATTGACATTTACTGGTGGCACATGGGCATAGAAGGGAGTAGTTTAAAAGCTCTTTCCCACATATTATCTCATGGGCGCTGTATGACAGTCAGGTAGCAGAGCAAGTGAAGGTACCACCGTTACACACCTAAACAATAGAGTGTGTTAGTATAGTCTTAGAGCCTAAATGGCATGTGCAAGATTCTCAGACAAGAACTAAACTCTCCTTCCATTGTCAGTTAAATTCATCTGTCAAAAATGTTTCTGATCTTATTGGTTATGTTGTGTATATGTTCTGAAATATTGTACTATAGAAAAAGAAATATTGTACTATATTCCATAGGATGAATAGGAATTTCATGTTAATAACATTTAGAAGAATAATTTTTTTAAAATCCTGAAATCTCATCACCTTTTTCAGTGACTGGGAGATCAACACTGTCCTTTACTCTGCTATTGGTGGGTTTCATTAGGAAAAAAAATGTTTCAGGCAATTACAGTGTTGGGAAAGCAGGAGTGAGAGGGTAGGAGAGTGAGGCAGAGAAGGAAGGAGAACAAAAATCCAAGGGGGTGAGTTACTGTGCTAGCCACAGCTTTGAAATAATCTGAATAGCAAGGCAGGGTACTTTTAGAGAGGCTGTTTGGAGCTATTCTGTGTATCCAAGGAGTAAGGGAAGGAAGGGAACTGGTTTCCACTTTCCATGATCAAAGCTCAGGCCTAAGGGCGTGAACTCATCAGCACTACTGCAGGAGGGTGTGGGGCACAGAAGGAGCTGCTGGAAAGCACAAAAGCCTCAGGGCAGAAGGCAAGGTACTAACTAGTCACACCTGAGGGAGTGACATGAGAAACCAGAGCAGCCACTGGGAGGTTCTGGCTGACCCAGGAGACCAGGCTCCATCATGATAAAGCCTTTGCCATCATCATGGAGACAGGCCTTCATAAGCCACTCTCCACCGCCTAGAAGCAAGTGGTTGGTGCCCAGACATCTGCCAGATGAACAGCTGTTTCTGTGAGCTGGACAAGTGTTCCCCCATAAGGCCTCACTTCAATGAAACATCCCCTACCTCTGATTGACTAGTTTCCTCCTTTTCGCCTGTACTGTTCTTCACATGAACCTAACCTAATATTGATATTGAACACACTTGTTCAGCTTTACTCCTTTAAAGCTTAAATTTTAGTATGTTTGAGAACAATAAAGAAATAAGCAAAAGAGACAAGGGGACTTCAAAAAAATTAGGGAAAATGTGCACCATCAAAACACTGCATGAATTTCGTAAAGCTTTTGCACCAAATAAACATACCCTTTAATTCCATTTTCCATTTACTGATTTCTGCTTTAGAAAGTGGGGTAGGTGATGAAAGGAGTTGTCATGGAAGACCTTCATTAAGAGAAAAGGACATTAAAAATACAGCAGACAGACACATCTTTGAAATAAGAGGTTCAGGGACAGAAGAAAGTGAATGTAAAGGCTCTGAGGCGTGGCTGGAGTGCCCCAGGAAGGGCAGAGAAGTCAGCAGGACCATGCAGAGGAAGAGACAGTGGAGAGAACATGAGGTCAGAGAGTGAATATGGAAGCAAGTATCAGGACATCATAATGGCTTTGGCTTCCATCTGGGGAGGGACAGGCTGGAAGCATGGATTCAGACAGTGATGTGAAATCTCAACAGGATCACCCTGGCTGAAAATGGATGGTAAAGGAAGAAGGCTTGAAACTGGGGCTTAGGAGGGTACTGGGATAGCATAAGTGAGAAATGTTGACTGGACTAACATGGTAATGGAAGAGGTGGTGAGAGATGGTGAAACGGTGGATTAAAGACAGCTATGAATATGATAGATTAGAAAGGAAGTATTCATTAAAGCGGGGGAGGATGACATCATGATTTTGGCCTAAGTCAAGTCTGTGGGAAGACCTTCTAGGAAGAAGACTAGTAGTCTAGACACAGGATGGATTTTTGACATTCAATTGGAGTTGTTCAACTGGTTGTGGAGTTGGAGTCACAAGTTCACGGAGAAGTTCATGACTGGAAATATGCATCTGGGAGTTATTAATGTGAAGGCATTTCAAAAGGTTCATGGGAAACTAAAATTGAAAAATAAGTCCATTTTGGTGCAAAATGGAAATGAAATCTATGAACACTTCTTTCACAACATTCCTCCTTTTCTGAACTTTTGGAATACTCTGCATATAGCAAAAAAAGCCACAACACTGGATAACCTCACCAAGTGAGTGAGTACATACACAGAAAGATGCAAAGGACAAAATACTGGCTTCCAAACTTCTCCTGGTTTTAAGGACCAGGAAGAGGAGAAAACCAGAAGACAGTTGTGTCTGGAAGGCAGGCCAAGACTGTACCAAGAGACAGAACTGAAAAATGGGGCCAAATGCTACGGATAGAGGTGTTCAGAAATGTCTGTGTCCTCCCCAAATCCTATGTTGAAATCCTAACCTGAAAAGGGATGCTACTGGAGATTGGGAAGTAATTTGCTCAAAGGAAAGAGCCCTTTTAAATGGGATGGTGCTTCTGGAAGAAGATGCAAGTAGGCTGCAACGTCTCTTTGATCTCTGGCAAGTGAAGACACAAGGAGAAAGCAGTTCCCTGTTGGCCAGGAGCTGGGACCACACCAGACATGGAATTTGGCAGCACCTTGGCTTTGGATGTCTCAGCTTCCACAGGTGTGACACATGCATTTCCACAGAGAGCAGCCTGAAACAGCCTAAGACAAGAATGGACCTCTGTGTTTAGCACTGGATCACTGATGACCCCAAGCATTTCCATTGTGCAGAGGAGAAGGCAAAAGTCCAAATGCAACTTCAAAGACAATAGGGAGAGGGGAAGAAAGTGAATGCAGCAGTATAGGCCATTCTGCTTTTAAAAGAGTGGTAACCAGGAGTTGAAAGGGGAGGTTTAGGTGGAGAAATGAAAAACTGTGTCTGTGTGGGATGGTGGGTGTGCCCAATTTACACACTCAGTAGAAAGTTCTACTGGCACTTGCTGCTAGAATCAAGCAGACAATGAATGAATATGAGAAAATGGAATGGACAAAATGGACCACTGCACTAATCCACATGTGGGGAAAGACTGTGGGAGTGAGGGTGCTTGGGCTAGGCCTCACAGGACTCATCCCTTGGGGTTTAGAATCAAAAGGTGTAACTAAGGAGCAGGCACAGAGTGCAGGATGGGAGCCAGAATGGGAGCTGGTGGTATTCTGAAGAGGAGAGCTGAGTAGGGGCAGTTTCACAGAATGCGGCAGTTATCCCCACAGCATCAACATCATCTAATGGTAATAATAACCAGAACAATGAAGTACCTTCTTCATTTTTAAAATGCAAAATAGAGTGGATGATAAGCACTGGGTGCTGAGGCCAGAAGGTCGCAGATGTGGGAAAGACGGGCATAGTCTGAGGCAGGGGTGCTTGCCAAATCAATCCGCCCATTTCCTGATTTTTCACCCTACTTTCCACGCACTGGAGTGGGAGACCTTTCCTTCCCATTTCTTCCTCTTTTGCCTCTGCGGTCCCTACTTCTGCTTTTGCTGCTTTTTCTCACAGCAAGACTGACGGTGACACTCAGCCCAGGCCCCCACCTGCTTTCTTTTCTCCTCCTGGCCACCAGAGCCCTGAAACTCCACTGGGGCAGGAGTGCGAGTTTTGAGTCTGTGCAAACGTGTGTGTATGTGTGTGTGTGTGTGTGTGTGTGTGTTGGAGGGAAGCAGGAGTGGGAGTTTTGAGCATGTTCAAGCATGCCGGTGTGCGTGGGGGGGGGGCGTTGTTAGAGTGGGGAGATTCTGGGGGCAGACTTACGGTCCTGTTCCAGTTGCAGTCCTAAGCGCAAAGCAAGAGCGCCAACAGTGCGGAGCGGACAGCACTCCCTGGAGCGGTGCCCCTGCGCCCAGGCGCAGCAGCTGCGCCCTACTCCCCGGGCGTGGGCGAGCTGGCCGCGTGTGCCTCGCTGCTTGACGCGAGCACGAGCCAATCAGGGCGAGCGGCCTGGGCTGCCATGTGACGGGCGAGGCGGCCTCTCTTCCCAGCCCGGCCAGAGGGAGGAGAGAACCAGGACTCGCCGCGAGCCTTCGAGAGCAGCGGCCGCAGAGGAGGCGGCGGCAGCAGCGGCAGCGGCTCGGGGCCAACGCGGCGCGCATCCCTGGGCGCCCTGCGCTGCAGAGAGCTCGGCGGACCGCGGCTGGACAAGAGTGGACAAAGCAAGATGGCAGGGATCTTAGCCTGGTTCTGGAACGAAAGGTTTTGGCTCCCGCACAATGTCACCTGGGCGGACCTGAAGAACACGGAGGAAGCCACCTTTCCTCAGGCTGAGGATCTCTATCTCGCCTTTCCTCTGGCCTTCTGCATCTTCATGGTGCGGCTCATCTTCGAGAGGTAAGAAAGGCTGGAGCACCTCTTCCCCTCCCCCTGCGCTCGCTCGCTCGCTCTTGCGCTCTCTTTCTCTCTCTCACACACACACTCGCGCGCGCACACGCACACTCGCGTGCTCTCTGGCGCACGCCCCCGCGCCCTCGGCCCTTCACGCCGTCCCCTTTTACGCTCGGGGAAGGGTTGTCGACCCCTCTGCCGCGCTCTGGGAACCCAAGAGGGTCTGTTTTAACCCTCCGCCCCGACTTCCGCCGGAGCGCCAAGCGGGGACTGTGAGGGGTTCGCGTGGCCCCGGGCACTCCTCCTGGGCCCGGGCGGTTCTCTTGGAGGAGAGGGCCGGCGAACAAAGATGAGCGGCGGCCGGCCGCGGGACGCGCGGCGCTCTGCGGGGTTCACCCCTCTGCACCGGCGCGGCGCGGCGCTGCCGGGCTGGGCTTCCCTGCCCGAGCGCCCCGCCACCCACCTGACAGCCAGGAACCTTCAGGACGCACGGCCCGAAGGCGGAGGAACCGCACACGCTTCCCACCCGTACGCTCCAGCGCGCGGGTTGCCGGCACCGGGCTTCGCCCAGTATCCCTCCGGGGATTCCTTGGCTTCTGGTCACTATTTGATTTTCACTGACTGACTGCCAGGCCCATAGTCCCGAGAAAGGGGTGACTATTGCGTTGCAGGTCATTAGCGGGTTCTTTATAAAAACTGAGTTTGACAGGAGGGGTACACATCCTATAGAACGGTGATAGTAAATTGATAATGCAGGTACAAACTTCCTTAAGAACTAAAAACAAAAATTAGAGAATTGTCACATAATTGCATAATTCTCGATTTTTTTTTTTTTGGTTAGAATCTCCATTGTGTCACCCATGAACTTGTGTGACTCTCATTGAATCACCCCTGGCCACTAAACTAGATGTCGTCTGTCCTGTGTTCTCCGAGTGTTATTGAAACACAGCCGAGTCAGCAGCATGCACTTCTCACAACTGAAAACATCACCCTCTCATCCTTTCTTTCCCATCCCCAATTCTTCCACAGTCACTGACTGCCGTACTCTGCGTACACTGCAGAGTTGAGAAACCATTTTTCACTTTAGTTCTGCCTCTTCCCCTGCCCCCAGCTCACTTTGGTTTTGTTTTGTAGGCTTTTAGTTGTCTTCCGTGCTGTTTCTTTCTGTTCCGAACCACTATCAAAGATGGCAGGGTGTATCTGTTGATATCTTTTGGGGGGGGGTTCTGGGGACTGGAAGTGGCAACAAAGCTTCATGGGAACAAAAAGTGCCCGGTTGTTTAAGGAAGGTGTGTTTTTCAATGGATAATATTGTTGCTTGAGCACTAAGTCAGCTGTTGCCATGCACAAATGGGCGTCCGCAGAGGAAGTTTTATAGACCTTCTGTGTTACACTGATTGGAATCCCATGCAGATAGGTCTTTGATCCTGTCCAATGCCAGGACTATTGTGGAAAAGTGGGTGTGTTTGCAGGTTTAGGGTTGCTCCTAGAGCAAACATTTCCTTACAGAAAATGTGAGCTCCTGTCTGACCTTGCCGTCTGTCCAATGGCAAACACACTCCGAGGAAGGGCACGTAATAGGAGTTCCACCCACGACTGCCCAGTGACTGATGGCTTCAAGTGGATCTGTTTGGGCCGGGCTTTAGAACGCTAATGCATTTGAGAGAAGTATTTTGGAGAACAGCAACATGTCAGCTAATGACCTGTGTGAAGAAGCTGCATTTTCCTGGCATCTTTCTTCTCTGTTTTGATTCTAGGCATGCTTATTAGTTGGGAAAAAAGAAGAAAAAAAAACTTATTAGAGCATGTTGGTGGCTTTATACTTTGTGCATTTTAGAAGCTAAACACTGAACAGTTGATAAATGGGTGATTTTTTTTTCTTTATTGCCTGTTTCTTTGATTTGACTTGCGTTGTACATAAAGGGGTCAGCTGCTTTCAGTTGTCGCCCAGTAGCAGTGAAGAGCTAATTGGTGGGTCTCCTTCATGCCGTTTCATTGATTGGGGTAGATGCAACTTCATAGGCTGTATGGGATGGGCCTGTGAATCATGCTTACAGCCGTGACCCTGTACGGGGCATACACTCCACGATGCTGCTTTTAGAAGAGTGCCTACTCAGTTTTGTCCTGTCATTCTGACAGTTCTGCTTCCATCATTTTGGACAGAATTTCTACATTCTCTGAAAATCCCTAGGTGTGGTGGCATATGCGATAAGGAAGTCTGTATCTTGTTCCTCTTTTCAAACCCTAATGACACATTCTAGGATCCAGCCTAGGACCTGGATCTCAGTAGCATCTATCAAGGACCTGAATGGACATGACAGAATCCCACCACTATTGTTGTCACCAAGCAATTCTTGTTCAGGGTCCCTGGTTTTTATTGCTTACCTTTTGCAGTATTATGTAATGTATAATATGATTTAGAGAAACCTACTGTGAATCACTTTGTAAAATTAAATGTATTCTGGTCCTTTTGTGCTTCTATTGTCATCAGCATTTCAAATTTGAGAACATGTGAGGAACTGATTATTGATCCTTTTTTTTAAAGAGATTTGTTTATTTATTTGAAAGAGAATCACAGAGAGGGAGAAATAGAGAAAGAGATTTTCCATCTGCTGGTTCACTCCTCAGATGGCTGCAATGGCTGGAAGTGGGCCAGTCTAAAGTCAGAAGTAGGAGCTACTTCTGGGTCTGCCCCATGGGTGTAGGGGTCCAAGGGTTTGGGCCATCTTTTGCTGCTCTCCCAGGTACAACAGAAGGAAGATAGATCATAAATATATTGGCTGGGACTTAAACAGGTGTCCATATGTGATGTAAGTGTTGCTTTAGACTGTGGCTGTACTCACGACGTCATAACACCAGCTCTGCCTTTATTTTCCAGTGCATGAGGTTTGTAAAGATTTTGTTGAGGTTAAGATGGTGAATGTAAAGTTGTACTTTCTTAGTTTTATGTATTTCTCTTTCTATGAAGACAAACATTAAGTTACCCGAATTGGCTTTGCCCATTTGAATAGTCTTTTTTTTTTTCATGCCCCTAGTTGGGTGACAGTGGAGGCACTTGTGGCCAGAACATGCCACTTTATAGCACCATATGGACAGCAATATGGAAGCTCAGCATGGCTGGTGAAAGACAGAGCAGCCTAAAGCCAGTAACTTCTGGCTCAGTCTGAATAGCTGAAAGCAGGGTAGTTTGTTTGATTACTTGAAATCTGCATGTAATGCGGGGTAGGGTCCACAAAGGCCTTTCTAGGTAGTACTTGTTTGACAGAAGGAACTGTGTATTGTTTTTAGAAATGCATCCAGATAGGTTTTTTCCCAGAATGAAATTTGTAGTATATACTGTCTTGATGCTGAGTTGAGGACAAAGAATACTATTCTGTTGAATAATGTAGCATTGTCACCTGATGACTTTTGTTGATTGTGATGCCTGTTTAGGCACCAAAGCTCAGGAATGATAAATGCTGCCTCTGACCTTACTTTTGCAAAGGTGTTTTGTTGTAGTATTCATTAGTGTGCAGTTAAGGTTTAGCCGAATCCATGTTTGAAAGTGGAAATTCTTTGGCTTTCTGCTCTAAAAGGTACATTTCATGCCGTTTTCTCTCCTTGTAGTCTTGGAGGGGGGTGCAGAATGTGCTGATGGGGAATAGTAGCCCTGGAGTGTGAGTCACAGCTCACTTCTGGAGAAGCCCAGTTTATCTTCACTTATTTTCTCACTTATACAGCAAAGCAATGGAGTTTAGCAAACTTCCTCTCGATTCTTTAATTCCTGTGAGTCTTCTCTGTTCATGGCTAAATTATTATCCCATGAGACTTTGAGGCTGGCACAGTGTCATGTTTTGTTTGTTTGTTTGTTTTTGCTTTTTAGAAAGATTTATTTTTATTTTTATTGGAAAGTCAGATACACAGAGAGGAGGAGGAAGATTCTCTGTCCACTGATTCACTCCTGAGGTAGCTGCAATGGCCAGAGCTGTGCCCATCAAAGCCTGGAGGCACGAGCCTCTTCTGGGTCTGCCACATGGGTGCAGGGTCCCAAAGCTTTGGGCCGTCCTCTGCTGCTTTCCCAGGCCACAGGCAGGGAGCTGGATGGGAAGCAAGGCTGTCAGGATTAAAACCGGTGCCCATATGATATCACAGCACATGCAAGGTGAGGACTTTAGCCACTAGGCTACCGTGCGGGGCCCGCAGTGTCATGCTTTGACAGGTAGAAATACATCGCTGAGAATAAAGAGCTATCTTCCCCCATAAAAATATTCCAGTCAGTGGTTCAGCTTCTTGGATTTCTTGATTGCGTTTTGTGTCAGATGAATCAATTGGGCTGTTTCAGGTATGTCCCATAGTTGCTGGAGAATTTTGGAATCATCAGCAAAAAAAGATTGTAAAGAGAAAACAATGGCTGTCTCCCTCTAGGTCTTTTCCATGTAGACCTCAAAGTAGACCTGGCACCTCTTGTGGGGATGGGGGCGGGGAGAGCAGAATGTCCCTCAAAATGCTGAGCTGTGTGAGGGGCAGCATCTGCCTTGAGACCGACACTGCACCTTGGGCTGCGTCAGCCGGGAGTGAACTCCAGCCCTCAGGCCTTCAAGGAACAAAAGTGCCTTGGTTGGGTTAGTGACAGAAACTGGCCAGGAGGCATTTTCCTATGGATGTGTTGATTAATATCTGAAGCCCTGATCCTCTATGGGCCTTTGACAGAGTGGAGAGCAAGGAAGGTAAAAATGAGGAAAGAGGAGAGGGAAAAGCAGAGGGCACAGAGGAGGAGGAGGCAGAGGTGCAGCTGGTGGCTGGGCTGGTGGAAGCACGGAATGACTGCCAGGGAGAAGTGGAGGCTCAGGGAAGTTCGCTCCTGCAGCGTGTGTCTCTGCACCTTGAAGTGAATGTATCATATATATTTAAAGAGGATTTGGAAACAATTTGCGTACAAAAGAGGTTTTTTTTTTTTTAATGGAGTCAGCGCTGAATATTAGGCTGTAAAACAGAACTTCAAAAATTTTATGGGAAAAAGTGGAATTTAAAAATAGGATAGTTTCCAAACTGAAATGCATATATAATTTTTCCTAAGAAATGTTTTCTATGCACTTACTGAAAGCCCTCATGTAAGTGTATCTTGGCTAACTTGTTAGCTGATGGTGTGAGTCAGATTAGAGCTATGGACATCTACTTTGATGGAGGCTTCTGTTTGGAAGCAAGAATTGGGGTCTACAAATAGGTTGTGCCCTACAGTTTCTCACTGGAATAGGAAAATTTAGTTTTGTGAGTGTTTTGCAGGAAAACAGCCTAAAATCAAAGATGTGGTATGTAAGAGATGAAATTTTCAAATAAAAGGTTTGTTTTATGTTTTTATTGGAAAGTTAGAAATACAGAGGGAAGGAAGCACAGAGAGGAAGATCTTCCATCCATTGATTCACTACCCAAGTGGCCACAATGGCTAGAGCTGCGCAGATCCGAAGCTAGGAGCCAGGAGCTTCTTCCAGGTCTCCCACACAGGTGCAGGGTCTCAAGGCATTGGATCGTCCTTGACTGCTTTCCCAGGCTACAAATAGGAAGCTGGTTGAAAAGTGAGCTGCACGGATTAGAACTGGTGCCTATATGGGTTCCTGGTGTCTACAAGGCAAGGACTTTAGCCTCTAGGCTACTGCACTGGGCCCAAGAGATGATATTTAATGACGGACTTGAGTGCAATTTCCTCTTCTAGCGAAAACAAAGGTGCATATTTAAAGATGCAGTAGTTTGGCTATTTTTAAGCTTTGTCTTATGGGTATAAAGGCTTAATGATAAAGACCTTAAATGAGCATGTGAGGTTAATGAGATAACTTTAAACTCTCACAAATGATTTAATGGGATCTTGTCTTACGGAATGAACATGGATGTTCTATTATTACTTCTCTGATGAAGAGATCTAAATTCCCTGTGGACAGAGGTAGGCAGTTTTCTCCTATAGAATTTTCTTTCTCATTTTTTAAGGTATTTCATAAGTGCTTGATCTTCTATGATAGGAAAGGGAGGCAGCATACCAACAAAAGCGAGTTTAGGTGAATTTCTTCCATCAGTATCCCAGCTCTATGGTGATGTCAGATCTCACTGTACCTTCCTTCACTCACCGGATCAAAGCTTGTTGGTGAGCCCTGGCATCCATGTTCATATTGTAGATTGAAGGTTTTTAGTATTTATTGTATGTATATACTTCTTCCTCCACCATCAGGCAAAACCAGATCTTTGCTTATTTTGATTGAAAGGCAGATTTTAAAAAAGGAGAGACACAGTGAGAGGTCTTTCATTTGTTGGTTCATTCCCCAAATGGCTGAAACAACCAGAGCTGAGCTGATTTGAAGCTGGGAACCAGGAGTTTCTTCCAGGTCTCCCATATGAGTACAGGCACCCAAGGATTTGATCCATCCTCTGCTGGCTTTCCAGGTCACAAGCAGAGAGCTCAGTCAGAAGTGGCACAGCCGGGACATGAACCAGTGCCCACATGGGATGTCAGAGTTGCAGGCAGGGGATTAGCTTGATAGACCACTGTACTGCTCCTCAAACCAGATTTTCTAGAGCCATTAGTTACTAACATCTTGTAATGTCAACAATCTCAAATTAAACTTGTCCTTCCCCAATCTTTTGACTAATTCATTAAATACTTTTGAGTCAGAATATTGGCCTTCTAGATTCTGTTAGTAGCTAGTTGTGTCACTTAGTATTTTTAGGAACTTTAGTTTTAGTTTTATTTATTTTCATTTTATTCGAAAGGAGACACAAACCTGTACACACATGCAGTCCGCTATCTGTCGCCTTCAGGTTTGTTTCCCTGATGCCTCCAATAGCCAGATCTGGGCCAGGCGGAAGCCTGGAACTGCAAACAGATCTCTCATGAGAGTGATCTCTTAAGGACTCAATTCCTGGAGCCGTCACCTGCTACCTGCCAGGGTGTGCATTAGCAGGAAAATGGAACTGGAAGCAGAGTGAGGACTTGAACCCAGGCATTCTGGTCCTATATTTTTTCTTGGAAATTTAGCCTATATTCACTTTATGCATATATATTTTAATTCCTGATGATGTTTTCTAGAAATAACATTTCTAAAACCCAGGGAATGAATATTTTAGACCTCTTGGTAGATACCAATTGCCATACTGTTGGCCAGAGGATTTTTAAACTTATTTATAATGATTCATTTCAAATATATATCATCATTTGTGTTTCACTTTCTGTTGGATCATAGTTTCCTGTTGGGATCAGGAGATGGAGTTTTATTTAGTTATTAATCATATGTGTGGAAAAGAAGTGGCTTTTTTTTTTAAGGGAGAATGGTTTTGTCTAAGGTGCTTCTCTGGTCGTGCTTCCATTCTTATTTCTCTTCGCTTTTTGCCTTTCCCTTCGACTGAAGTCATCATTACCAGGGGAGACTTCAGACCCTGCAGAGTGGAAGAGATGCGTTTAAGATATTGAGGAAGGTGATCTATCTTAACCTTTTCATGGTGAGACAGGGACTGTGTTGCATCAAGAATTAATAGGTTTTTATGATGGGAAGCTCAGGAATAAAGCCCAAAGTCCTTTCTATTGTCTTTCTGAACTTTTGATTCAAGGTGACTTACCAGACTAGCCGGAAATGCAGATCAAACCATGACAAGAGACAACTTGGCATCTATTAGAATGCTGCTGTAGCACAATAAACAAAATAACAAGTGTTGGTAAGGGTTTGGAGAAATTGGAACCTTAATTCACTGTTGAAATGCAAGATATGGAAAACAGTTTGGGCGATATGGCAGTTCCAGGTCTAGATATATGCTCCAAATAATTGAGATCAGAGTCTTAAAGAGATACCTGTATCCTTACGCTCAGAGCAACACTATTCATGACACCTTGAAGCAACTCAAGGATTCATCGGCTATAAATGAACAAATCAGTCGATATATAGATGTGCAATGGAATACTGTAGCAGATTGAAAAGGGGGACTATTCTGCTACACCATAGAAGAACCTTTGAGACATGACACTAATATGCCAGATACAAGGAGGCAAGCATTGTGTGATTGCACTTACACGAAGCACCCTGAGTCGTTAGATTCAGACACAGGAAATAGAGTAGTGGCTGACAGGGATGGAGGTGGGAAGTGAGGCTGATTTTCAGTTTTCGTTTTGCCAGATGAAAAGGTTTCTGGAGAGGGGTGGAGGTAATGGTAGCACAATTTGAATGTTCTCAGTCCTCTGAGCTGTACTTCTAAAAATGGGCAGAATGTTAAGTTTCATTTCATCAGAATTAAAAAATTATTATGGGAAATTCTCGAACTTTAAAATCACCCAATAGGAATAACTGGTTTCATTTTCTAATTTGACATTCTTCTAGATGGGAGCAAAAAAGTCAGCTGTCTTGATCTTGGTTGTTCACAATGCTTGCTTCCCCTTGTATGTAGGAGAGCCCCTCATCCTTCCAGAATCTCCTTGGGTGAGGAAAGGTGATAGGAAGCTGGAGCACTTGCACTGAACAGCTTACTTCAAGCTCATTTATTCATGAGGCAACTTGATACCAGTAAGTTGGAACACAGAGGAAAGGAGAGCACATCTTTCAAAAAGGCAAGTTCTATAGTTCCAAATGATTCCTAGGTTTAAAATAAAGGCATCCTGATGGGTGCATGATCCATTTAAAACAAACCAGGGTAAAAAGATAAAATTCTAAAGTCAGGTCAGCTAGCTGTAGTGAAGTGATTTAAGACACCACCAGGGCCCGGAGCGGTGGCGCAGTGGTTAAGGTCCTCACCTTGCATGCCCGGGATCCCATATGGGCGCTGGTTCTAATCCCAGCGGCCCCTCTTCCCATCCAGCTCCCCGCCTGTGGCCCGGGAAAGCAGTCGAGGACGGCCCAAAGCTTTGGGACCCTGCACCCGCGTGGGAGACCCGGAAGAGGCTCCTGGCTTCAGATCGGCATAGCATCGACCATTGCGCTCACTTGGGGAGTGAATCACTGGACGGAAGATCTTCCTCTCTGTCTCTCCTCTCTGTATATCCGCCTTTCCAATAAAAATAAAATAAATCTTTAAAAAAAAAAAAAGACACCACCAGTAATATGGCGTTCCGTACTGGAGAGGAGGTACCATTCCATACTGCTTAAGTTCCCATCCATCTTATAATGAATGCACCTGGGAAAGCAGCAGCTGTTGCTTCAATATTTGGGTCCTGAGCAGCCACATCGAAGACAGGATGTAATTCTGGGTTCCTAATTTCATCTTTTGCTAGCCCAGTTGTTGTGGCCATTTGGGGAGTACTGCATATGGAAGGTGTCTCTTTCTGTCCCTCTCTCTCACCCCTGTCGCCTTTCTGTCACTCTGTTTTTTAAATACATAAATCAAAAGAAATCTTTAAAAAAATGCTAAGGCAGGTGGTACAGTCACAGGTAAATCCTGTGAGGCTTTGGAGTGTTAAAGTCAGTACTGACCTTCTTCTCTGTCTTTCACTTTGATTTTTCATGCATTTCGTAAGCAAATGACTTAAGTATTTTAACTAGATTTTCCCCCTCATATTATGCAATCCAATCCTAAACGTTAGCAAGTACATAAGAGAATAGAAGGTTTTGAAACACATTTAAAATTTCATTTCATTTGCAAAAGAAGGATAGAGTTTTCTTATTTGTTTATGGTTACTGGCCATTAAAATGGACCTCTTTTAGGCCATTCTTGCATCCTATTCCTACTTTTGCATTTAATTACCGTAGAATTGAATTGTAGGGGTTGTTTTTGTAAGGGTGGAATTAGAAATACACAAATGTTTCTTAATTGCAGGAGGAATACATTCCTTCCTTTTCCTTTTGTACACAGTGACCTGGGGATAACTTTGGTTTGTGACTAGACATTGTCTGTATAAATGTCATGTCTTCGAGGTTTTCAGGTTACAAAGCAGTTGTTGCTGTCACAAAGCTATGATTGAGACTGTTTTCCTTCTTTTTCTCTTCCATCTGTTTTCCTCCCTTGTTCCTTCCTTTTCCCCTTTCCTGCCACACTCCTTTCCTCCCTCTCCCCTTTCTGTCTTCCCTCTCCATTCTCCCGCAATCCCCTCCTTCCTCCTTTTTCTCTGTCCATCAGTCTCTTTCCACCTACTCATTCATCCATGCATCTGATCCTCCTCCCATCCATCCATGGTACAGATCCATTAATGACATAGGAGAATCTTGGGAGAAGAGATACGGCAAAGAGTTTAGAGTATCTAAATAAAATAAAAGCATCTAAAATTTTGTCCAGGGACACTATTTGGCAAATATTATAGTAAAAGCTTCCAGCTAGTCTAAGTGATGCCTTGTATTTAGCTTTTATAGAACAATATATTTCTATTTCAAAGGCATATTTTTACAGAGAAGGACAGACAGAAGAGAAGTCTTCCATCTGCTCGTTCATTCCCCAAATGGCTGTAACAGCTGAAGGTGAGCTGATCCAAAGCTGGGGAGCAGGAGTTTCTTCTGGGTCTCCCACATGGGTGCAGGGGCCCCAGGCCTTGGGCAGTCCTCTGCTGCTTTGGCAGGCCATAAGCAGAGAGCTGGATCAGAAGTGGAGCAGCCAGGATACAAACTGGTACCCACGTGGGCTGCTAGTGCTTGCAGGTGGAGGATTAGCTTGCTACACCATTACAGTGGCCCTGTGTATCTGGCTTTGATAGATCAGTGTTTCAAGGCAAAATTATATAAGTTGGTGGTTTAAGAAGAGTGAAAGTTTTGGACATGATAGCTTGAGTAAAAGAAATTGAGAATCAATCACTTAAGCCATTAATGATTAGGAAAATATGAAGGCTTTGTGTGTCAGTAGATATGTGTATATTGTTGAGTGAGTAGACTTGATGACAGTGTACTTAAATTTTTACTGTTTGTACATTTATTGCAATTAACTAGAAATGTAGATTCCTAACTAGAATTAAGAGGAATGTGGATAGAATATCAGAAAGATTCCAGAATTTGAATTTAAGTCCAAATACTGCCGTTTATCAGTGTTGCCTTAATAGAAGACCACATATTATTTGAAATTTGTTCCCTTGCTTGTAAAATGGGGAATATACCTATTTTTGTAGTATTAGAGGACCCAGGAAAAAAATGAAAAAGGGCTCTGGAATACTGGGTTCTTAAAAATACACACTGTTTAGAAAGCAACTGAAACTATAGTTAAGTACCACTTGAGAAGTAATGACGTGTAATGTGATTTAATGTTCTGTATCTGTGTGTGGGGAGTATGGGGAGCGTGTGGTTTGGGGAGAGGATGAAGCATGTGGAGGCAATGGGACCTGCTTTTGTATCTGACCCTGGAACTGGAGGATTTACTTGTTTTATTGAAAAGTAAATATTTACTGTTTCACACGGGCCTTCATGCCCTCATCTGCTCAGTGCTGCACTTGTTCAGGGAGGAGTGTGTCTCTGAAACTTTCCTTCTCAGCTGTCAATACTGAGGTGAATTGTACGCCAGGGACCAGCTAGTATTTTGTACCAGCCTCCCCAAGATGAGTTTCTTTTTTTATTTCTTTTAATTTTTTCCTTAACACTTATTTATTTTTCCATTAGAAAGGAAGAAAAGCAGAGAGAAGGAGAGATAGAAGCATCTATCTGTTGGTTCACTCCCTGAGCCAATTTGAAGCCAGGATCTGTAAGCCAGGGCTGCCTTCTGGGTTTGCCATGTGAGTACAGCATCCCTATAGCTTGGGCCATTCTCTGCTGCTTTCCTGGGCTATAAGTGGAGCTGGATCAGTAGGAAGTAGAGCAGCTGTGACATGAACTGGCACACAAATTGGATTCTGGCACTTGCAGGTGGAGGATTAGCCTGTTGAGCTCCTCTGCCAACCTCCCCGCATTGCTTTCTGAAACCCACTGGGCTTCCGCTAGGTCTCAGTGAGCTCGTGTTTGCCGTGTTTAGGGAAATGTCTAGCTCATCTTGGTAATGTGACTTGCTTTTCAGGTTTATTCAAGACACACAAACATACGACCATAATACCATTCTCTCTGTGTGTTGGAAACTGTGATTTGCATAAGTGAGACTTGGCTGCCATTACCTTCTATCACGAACACATGGATGATTCCTGAGTGACCGACCCCCTTTTCACTGGTGAGGGTTTTCACTATAGTCATTTGGGGGTCTGTTTTCCTTATTCTCTCCTCTCCTCTCTCCTGTATTTTTCTTCCAAGAGATTCTGATTCTACCAGTTATGATGGACAAAAAAAAACAACCGTAGCATCTCAGTGAAGAACTTGGCCTTGCCTAGCTTATACTCAAATCATAGTTTTCTAGGATTGTGCTTTAACAAGACAGCTCAGGAAGTTTTCCTAATGAGAGCCTCTTAGACATAGAAAGGCCTTAAGAGGCACATTTATTGATTTCTTTTGGAATTTTAAGCTTATGGATTATTATAATTTGATTCTGAAGAAAAAATATATTCCATATAACAGCATTGGAATTATGTTTGTGAAAATGCAGTCCTTCGAAATTAGCTAAGATGGGACTGGTGTTGTGATGCAGTTAGTCAGGCTTAAGTCTTCAATGCTGGCCTGCCATATTGGGGTGCTGATTGGGGTCCTGGCTACTCTGCTTCTAGCAAGCTTCCTCCTCGTGCACATGGAAGGCAGCAGGTCATGGCACCAGCCCTAAACTTCATGCCAACCATATGGTGACCAGGTTGGAGTTTCCTGGCTCCTGATTTTGGCCTCCTGATTTTGGTTGAGACTTGCCTGTTATAGCCATTTGAGGAATGAACCAACCAGTGAAAGATATTCTTTCTCTCTCTCTCATTATACCTACCCTCTCTTCAAATACAAAAATAAACAAATCTTTTTAAAAAATGAAAAAAGCTGAAAATTTTGTATTTATTAATTTTCCTTATTCAGGAGAAATGCACCTGTATAACCTGGAACCTGAGCTTCCATTGGCATGGCTATAGCTAACCCAACTGGGACCAATTCAGTTCAAAGGGGTTGAATGCACCTGATTTAAACGCAGCTGTGCACAGTGTAACATAATTTGTGAATTTTTAAAATCTTTTTTTGAGTCATTGATCGAAGGTATTTTAGTGTGGTTGTCTTTTAAAAGAGGAAGTAAGGCAAAGGTGAAACCACAGTCTGTAGAATGACAAATTACTAAAGAATTGTCTCTGCATAAAGCAATCTTGATTCTAACAGTCACAGACTTTGTTGTTAGAAAGGAAATGGAAACATACTCATTCAAAACTCCATGGGTCAGACAACAGTGATGTTTGGAAGTGGGAGGTAGTGCTGGGGGACAGAGTGCCAGGGGTACATGGACAGGAGTGTATTACTGTACAAAACGATAATATTGACTAAAGGTTGGGCTACTCTCGTATTAGCACCATGTGGTGCTGGTGTTCAACAGAATTGATAACACTCATCTCCATCAGGGCAAACTGCTCCCAGCAGCATCCCTGGAGCACCAGCTGCCCCTCACTGTGTCAGAGCTCAAACAATCTCAAGACTGCACTTGGAGAAATGACTGGAAGAAGTGGAAATGCCCTGCTTGCCGTGTCGCGTACTGAGCTGCTGGAGCCTGGCAGGCAGTGACTTGCTCTGTGCCAGCCACTCATGTCCTAGCAGAACCTGGCTGCCAGGGAACCACCAGCCTTGCTCCTGGTGAATGACCATTGTCCATGAAAGCAGGAGTGGTTGGTTACCAGCCAAGAGTATTTTACAATCAAAACAGCTGCTCTGCCTTTCCAGAAGTGTGACTTAAGGTGGTTTCTGCAAGCAGTTCTCTGGTAAGCGAGGTGCACTGCCTCCTCCCCCATCTTATCCATGCACTGCACTCCATGGATTTTTTTTTCCAGGTGACTCTAGGGATCCCCTTTGCTCAGTGTGGCTTGGAGCTCCCGAGGGTGGCGTGCCCGTGCTGATGTGCCGGGCCGTGAGTGCATTGCGCCTTGCTGATGTTCTGAGTGCATTGCGCCTGGCCTGTTCTTGTTGAGCTAATGTGGTAGCTGTGCTCCTGAGAAGATGCACTTCTTTTTTCCTACTTTCTGCCCAGCAACTGTTCAGGCTAGTGTGTGAAGCACCCACATTGAAATGGCTGCTTGCAGAATGGGAAGGGGACTGGGGAAGAGAACAAAAATAGATATGCAGGTGTTGATTGTTAACCCAACGTTTATTTCTAAGGCGGATTCTGGCAGCCGAGTGGTTTTCTGTGTCTGTGGTTTATGCTCATGGTTGTGTTGAGTTGTGCATTGTGTGAAGCTTGCTTGGGCTAATGTTAGGTAGCTGTGGTTTGTGAGAGATTTGGGCTTGTGAAACTGACATGCGAGTGGACTTGGTGTCTAAAGAGGGAAGTGCTATGAAATTCCAGTTGCTTTGAGGTTGCCCAAGGAGCAAGCAGCTAGCCTTCAGCTTTGGGGTTGAAAGCTGCAAGCAGGTCTGTCAGTGTGTAAACCAAGCATTGTCTCTCCCTCATGCCACAGCTGGGACAATGTTAAGTTCTGCAGAGACAGTATTAAGTTCTGCAAGATTAGGCTGAGGGCTAGCTACTAGTGACCATCAGGACCACAGTTTCTCTCTCCTTTAATTTCTGGATCCCAATTTTCCATTGCTTCCCTGTCATCTCTCCCCCTCTCTCAGAAGCAACTCAGTGTTCAGATCTCAAGTGGGTGAGTGAATCCCCTGATTGGCAAAGGAGTCTTCTTTATTTTTTGGCACCGAGTCCTGGTTACCAGCTGTTCTGTGATTCACTCACATGTCTTAGGGAAGAAATTTATTGTAAATTCACATAGAAGGGTAGCCAATAGCTTTCAGCTCAACTTTTAGTAACTTTTTGATGCCTAAGAAAATGTAAAAAGTAACATGAAACAATGTCCTGTTTTTAAAAATAAATTTATGGGTTTGACTTGTGTTCTCCTTCAAACATTTTACTATTTGCTTTTTATTTATTTGAAAGGTGGAGAGGTGTAGAAAGATCCTCTGTTTGCTGATTCACTCCTCGAAAGCCTCTAAAAGGCAGGTCTGAGTCAAAGCAAAGCCAGGAGCCCAGAACTCCGTTGGATCTTTTACCTACGTGGCAGACACCCAGTGACTTGAGCCAGGTTTTTGTATTAGGAAGAAGATAGATTCCTTATCTGCTGCAGCACTCACCTCTACATTTGTTTTCTGATTACAATAAAAAAGAAAGAAATTTGGGTTATTATGCTCAATATTTTGAAACCACAGTTTCATGATTGGCAGGCAGGGTTCTCTTACAGTTGGAGATGAGACAAAGCTTCCAGCTGGTATTAGATTGTCTGCTTCTGATCCAGTTTCCTGCTAACATACCAGGAAAGCAATGAATGATGGCTGGAATACTGGGAACACTTGAATGCCTGCTGCACGTTTGGGAGACATGTAGCCCTGTCGTAGCTTTCGTGGCTTTTATCTAGGGTTATCAAGGAAATGGAAAACCAGTCTGTCACTCTGCCTTGCCAGTAACAAACACATCCTTAGAAAATAAATTAAAAATGTAGAACTAGACTTGAGTAGCCTTTCTCTTCATCAGTCTTCATTACATTTTCCAGCCCAGTGCCTTACCCTGCATTTGAGGAGTCAAATCTAAGGAATTCCAGCCCTTTCAAATGGTCTAACACTTTTCTAAATTAGATGCATCACCGGGCATTTCTTATTGCCCTGTTTGAAAGATGAATTTTTAAGAATCAAGGTGTTGCTTTGAATGATAACTGCTGAAGAAAATAGTATATTTTGGGTGTTGACAGCAAGTTGTACTTGTCTTTTCAGGTGAAGCTAAATGTAGCCCTCTTAAGAGGTCCTGAGGCCCAGAGTTTAGGTTGGGTGGGAGAAGGAGAAGAGGAAGAAAACTCCAGCTGACTCTCTACCCTCTGGATACAACAGTAGGAAGCACAGAGCCCTGACTTTGGCTTTGCTCTTGATGAAACTCTGGTTCAGTTGCTTTATTAGTTGGAAACCCCAGCATGCAAATGTGTAACCATCAGTTGTGTAACAAATGTTCATGTGGTATTGCTAGACAAGTGTTTTGTTTTTCTACAGTGAACTTTTTGTTCTGTTATTATAACGTACATGCAGAAGAATGCACAAAGCTGTGCCCAAATGTACAGCTTATTGAATTGTTACAACAAAAATATACCACATGTTCATGAATGAGAATAAGATTAAGGAAACAGATTACTGGCACCCCAGGAGATTCTTCCCTATTAGCCTTCAGACATTGAGAAAAATTAAGAAAAAATTACTCACAGCATGAAGATGAAAGGTCTAATATAGTCAACAAAACCTACAAATCCAAAAAGCTTCCAAGATGTGAAACTTCTTGAGATTCTTAGATAAAAGATACTCAAATGGTATGGTGTCTGCAAATATCCCAACATCCAAAGCAAACAAACAAACAGAAAACGAAACATACTACAAAATCAGAAATACCACTGGTTTCAAGCATTTTGGCTAAAGGAGAATCAATCATGAACCATGGTGGGGTGGCTGTCACTGGTTTCTCTTGGAAAAAAATGGAACCTTCTTTCTTCTCTGTGTTAAGTTTACAGATGCTTTGCCATGCATGTGTGTCCTAAATCTGATAAGCATTTAACTATCACATGTGATATTTAGAATAACTTGGAAAGAGGATGTGAGAAGAGAAAATGAGCAGGAGAAAGAACTGTAACCAGAGCACTTGTTTTCTTTCTTACTTAATTACTTATAATAAGAATGCTTTATAATGGTAGGCATTAGAAGGCAATGTAAATACAGGGTCTTCACATTTTTAAAAGCAAAGTAAGGATATTAAGCAGGAGACAGCTGTATAAATCTGTAGATATTCCTGAAGGTTTGATATTTTAGAGCAGTCATGTATTTTTGGATCTTGAAAAACCAGATATTTTGACATTAGAATATTGCATGTGCTTAGAAAATACAATAGTTGACTTTACAGTGCTTTACATTTTAAAAACTGCATTCACCCTAGAAAGATATACCTTCCAATCAGACTTTTGTATTTAAGTATTCTGTTCTGCCTCGCTATAGCCCCAATTCATTAGCCTATTTAAGATGTTCATCCAAACATATATTTCTGTTGTCTGCCGTTCGTGTCCAGCATCTTCTCTATATGCATTTTGATAGCATTCATTTTATGTGTTTTATTTATTTCCTCATACCTAACTACCATGTCTTTTTCACTTTTTATTCTTTTTCCTATTGCTCTTAACACTTCTGTGTCTTCTAAAAATCTTACCCTCTGTTGCAGTAGTGCATCTTTCTGTAGTTTTATCATCACTTTCCTGAACTCTAGTGTCTCTGCTTATTTAATCCTTGTTTTTTTAAAAAGAGTATTATTTATATGTCCTTAAATCTCTTTGAAAATTCTTATTTTATGCATTTGTGTATTACTATGTTATTCATTCAGATTCTTTTCATTTTGTAATTTTTATGTACAGATGATGCAGGTTCCTACCCAGACCTTTTAATCTCAAATCAACCAAAAATGTTGGCTAACTCTGCTTGTTACTTTCAAGAGTTTATCTTAAAATCAACTTGTAAAAATCTCCTGTTGATTTTTAGATGGGTGGCGTAATACTATGTTGTTCTTTAACAATAATAATTGATAAAATAGTCAGCATTCTATGACTTCTGTTTTTTATGAACCTTAAGCTGCCTTTGGCTATAGCTTTGCAGCATTAAGCTGCAAGATTTTCAGAGATTTTTTTTTAAAGATTGTATTTATTTTTTTATTACAAAGTCAGATACACAGAGAGGCGAAGAGACAGAGAGGAAGATCTTCCGTCCGATGATTCACTCCCCAAGTGACCAGCAACAGCCAGTGCTGTGCTGATCCGAAGCCAGGATCCAGGAACTTCTTCCAGGTCTCCCACACGGTTGCAAACTCCCAAAGCTTTGTGGCCGTCCTCCCAGGCCACAAGCAGGGAGCTGGATGGGAAGTGGAGCTGCCAGGATTAGAACTGGCGCCTATATGGGATCCCGGCGCGTTCAAGGCAAGGACTTTAGCCTCTAGGCCACGCCACCAGGCCCCTTTCAGAGCTTTTAGATAGCTGTGAGACTTATGTTTTAACAATTTTCTTCCAACTTATGTATGTTGGGGATAGTGGGATTTTCACATTAGTTTTAAACAAGAATTTTGTTTATTCCAGTTTTCTTGGAAATTTGTCTATATTTATTGATGTTCTTGGTGAAATTTTGTTTCAGTGGCAACCATTTGTTATTTTCTAGTGTATTTTTATTTTGTTTTGTAGATTTATTTATTTGTCTGTGTGGCAGAGGAGGAGAGTGAGAGAGCGCTCCCCATCTGTCCTGTCTGGGACCAAAGCCAGGAACTGGGAACCGCATCGACTCAGTTACTTGAGTTGTCACTATTGCCTTTCAGGACCTGTGTTAATAGGAAGCTAAGACCAAGAGCCAAAGCCAGATTCAATTGCAGGTATTCTAATGTGGGAGATGGTGTGGAGCTGGTACCTAAATCCTCCCACCTAATCTGTGGATTGAAAAGTATTTCAATGTCAAATGTGATTATTAATGTCACAAAAGTCAGTAGTTGAAACAATTTGAACGTTTTAGAGTTATCAAGCCTCCTTAGAAATGCGAATTAAAAAGTACCTAATGATATGTCTGTAATCTCCCTGGGCAAAAATTTCTGTTTGAAAGCAGAATTTTCATTCATAACTCTCATCCCTAAATGTGATCAGAACTGGAATTATTCATGCCTGTTTTTTCCATAATACACATTTCCATAAGCTGTTTGAAGATCTTGAGTCTCAACTTTTTGCATCAGAAAAACTTTTAAAAAGTACTTATTTGACAGGTGGACCATGTTAGTGTGGAGCTGTGAGCTAAGAACGCAATCCAGACCCCTTACTTGGTGGCACTGATCCAGCAACTTCTTGAGCATCGCCTGCTGCCTGCCAGGATCTGCTTTGGTGGGAAGCTGCAGTCAGTATCCACGGTCAGCACTTGGTCCCGGCTGGACAGCTTCACCTAGTAACTGCCAGGCCAAATACTTGCCCTTCATTCATTCCAATTTTCATGAACTTTTCCCAATTAACCTTATATGTTTATATGTACATATTCCTATATATTGTACAAAATATACATTCTTTGGAGTTTTTCGGTGAACTTACCTAGTTTTATGTTTATTTCCATATATATATGCATTTGGGGGAAAAAAACCCTTTCCTTTAAGCACGAATGATATAGTCTAATTCCTGTTAAAAACTTGCTTTTTTTCACCTAATGTCATGTCTTGAAGATTTTTCTGTTAGTAAGCACAGAGCCATTTTATTCCTTTTTAAGAAGATTTATTTAATTATTTATGTTAGAAGGTCAGAGAGAAGGAGAGACAGAGAAAAACGTCTTTCATCCACTGGTTCACTCCTCAAGTGGCTGTGTCAACCATAGCTGAATCAATCTGAAGCCAGGAGCCAGGAGCCTCCTCCAGGTCTCCTCTGTGGGTTCAGGGTCCCAAGGTTTTGGCCCATCCTCTACTACTTTCCTAGGCTGCAACCAGTGAGCTGGATGGGAAGTGGAGTAGCCTGGACATGAACCAGTACCCATATGTGATGCTGGCAGATGCAAGGCAAGGACTTTAGCAATTAGGCTACTGCAAAGGGCCCCATTTTATTCCTTTCAGTGTGATAAAACAGTGTCCCATCACTGGTGTTTCATAGTTCCTTTGACTAATTCTTTATATGAGCTGTTGGAAACAAGTTCTATAATATACTTCATTTTTAGTTCAGACTTTTCTGTATTTAGGTAAATTCCTGTTAATTGATACATACATATAAAGTTGTAGCAGTCCATGAATGAGCAACTTAAAATTTCCATAAATGCTGTCGAAACTTTTCAAGAACAATTGCCTGCATTTACTACCCCTGCCAGCAAAGTATCAGAAAATCCATTTATCGTGTTGTCCTTCTCTTGATGTAGTTTGACAAGCTGTCGTAACCTAAAAAAGCAAATAGTTATTTTAATGTGGTGGCCTGCCCAAAGAACGGCAACGTGGGGACCTGCCCAAGAAGGAGATGTAATGGTATCTGTCATTACGAGACATTTTACCACTCTTTCTGGACCAGGGAAATGGGAACAATCATCTTAAAATATAAGCAGGAATCCATTTAAGTTAAACAAAAGCCTTAATTTATTACCACATGTATGAAATAATAAGTGGAGATGATCTCTCCTTTTGTGGAATTTATTTATTATCAGAGTAGTCACTTTTGGTTTAACTACTCTACTGGCAGAAAAAAAATTTCTTTTCAGCATCTTAGCAAGTGACAACCAAGAATCAGCCTCACACAAGAGAAGGAACTCTTTCAGGACAGCTGGCTGCCTGCCTTCTCCTAGCCACCGTATAATCTAACACCTTTCTGCTTAGGGAAAAGTGAAATTCTTGTAAGATGGAATACATAATATTTCTGTGATCTTTATGAATATGTTTAAATATTGAGAAAAGCTAAAAGAATGATTTCATGGCCAGTAGATTGTTATCAACCAAATTCAATGATTAACGTTTAGTCTTTTTTTTTTTTTACTACCATGAAAACTAAGCTATACATATTATGACAAATGTTTCTTGGCTGCTTGAACATAAAGCTGTTCTCTAAGCATAAAGGTATTCTAGTATGACTTTCAAAAGTAACTATAAATGTGTTGTATTGCAAAAGAGAGAGATTGAATCTCCCATTTCTCAAAATGCCCCAAAGAGCCACAGCTGGGTCAGGCTGAAGCTAGGAGCCAGAAACTCCATCTGTGTCTTCCACACTGGTGCTAGGGGCCCACATGCCTGGGCTGTCACTTGCCATCTGCCAGTGTGTGCATCAGCAAGCAGCTGAAATTGAATCAGAGCCAGACTTGAATTCAGGCAAAATAGTTTTGTATTAGGAAATTGTTTTCCTTTTCTTTCTTTCTTTTCTTTTCTTTTCTTCCCCCCCCTTTTTTTAATATAGAGCATTACAGCAGGAAAAAAAAAAAACTTGTCCCTTAGGGATTTGGCAAAAGTATGAGAAAGCAAGACCAAAAATTTAGGCTCACTGAGTATACTTAATGGGTGCATTTTTAAAAAATGAGGCTGCTAGTATTACTTCAGTAAAAAATGGATGATTATATGCAATATCTCACTTTTAATTCACATATATACATATGTACTTAAGATTTATTCATTTGTTTGAATGAGTTGGAGGGAGAGACAGTAAGACATCAATGTTCCTTCCATTGGTTCACTCCCCAGATGGCTGCAGTGGGCAAGGCTGGGCCAGGCTAAAGCCAGGAGCCAGAAGCCTGTGTGAATGCAGGGGCCAAAGCACTTGGACCATCTCCTAATGCTTTCCCAGGCCATGAACCAGGAGCTGGGTTGAAAGTGGAGCAGCTGGGGCACAAGCTGGCATCCTTAGAAGTCTGTGTTGCAAGTGGCTTTACTTGCTGAATTATGGTGCTGTTACCAAGAGACCATAAGTTTACAAGAAGTAGCTAGATGCTTGTTTCTTAATATTTCTTGGCTTTAGAAAATCCACATAAAGTACCTTGGTGCATACATCATGCTCTGAGGCTCATTTGCTTCAGGCAAACCTCTTTCAAGGTTATTTGACTCCTATCCCTGATATGGCTTTGTTTATGCTTCTGTGGGTCATAGTTGGTTTTTCAATGTGGAGTGCAGTTACACTCTCAGATGCAGGTATGTGCTCAGTATTCTTAATGACTAAGCTTAAGGCAACAAGTTAGCAAGGGTTTAAATTTATGTTAAGTAAGTGGTCACAGTAGGAGCTTCAGAGTTCAGACTCATAAGCCGAAATAAACCTGAGTTATCTTTAGTATTTTCCAAGTATAGAAGGAAAGAGCAGCAAAAGAGATTAACTTATTATACTAGCTTTTGGTCACTGTAATGAAATACCAGGGGCAGACTTTTTTTTTTCCTCATAATCAGATTTATTGAAAAACTGACATCAAAACAGGGGTTAACTTGTAAAATTCAACAAAACTACGTTATGTTATTAGATTCACTAGAGTTACTGAATTTATGATAAGACTTACTGTGAGAAAACACTAATCCAGGAGGTTATGTGGATCACTGGTATTGCTTTCTTCTAAAGGAGCATCCTACTGTGAGTCGGGCCTTTCTTACTATAGTCTGGCATGTCACACAAAGGACCACTGTTAGAGCACGGCTGAATATCGTGGTGATCTTATAGCAACCTGGTCGTCATACATCCATCAAGAAAGATTTCGTACTCTGAACTAGCTGTTCATTTTTACCTTTTTCCTTTTCCTCCTCCAAGGAGGGATGCCACCAATCTGTGGCCAGAGACATGCTGGTGGCCTGTGAGCCTGGCTCCTAGAGGCAGGCGTCTTAGAAATCAGTGAGGTTTAGGTAGCTCCCAAGGGCATGATGTAGGCAGGAGTTCAGCTCTGGTAAGGGATGTCCTGATTGCGTTGTCATGGGCGGCAGTGGTGGAAGAGAAGCCAGACAGACTGGGAGGGGCCAGGCTCTGGGTACAGTGACAGTGCTCTACTGGAACTGCCTAGGTGTCACATGAGTGCGTGTCCCTGGTGACTGCCCAGCAAGCATGCTCTCTGGAAAACCCTCTGCCCCAACACTGCACATGAGGAGCAAGCTTCCAAAACAATGACCTGTGGGCCACAGGCCAAATCCACACCCTTGCATCCACCATTCCCAGGGTTTGACTGCCTGTAGGGATCATCATTTCCAACCACTGCTTTTCATTATGCTTTCACTCTGCTATCTTTTTGACTCTTTGGAGGAAAACTTTTTCACATATAGTGAAAAAGTATCAAATGGCACAATAGGAGGAAATATACATTGAGAAATAAAACCTCCTCCTGAGATGCAATCATGTGTAGCTGTTTTGCATATCGAAGCATATGTCTTGGTGAAATTGGGCTTGTGCAGCGACATTCCACAGACTGGGTAGCTTAACTAACAGGAAGTTATTTTTGGCTGAGACAAGATCAAAGCAGTAACATAACCAAGGTCAGGTGAGGGCCTTCTTCCTGGGTTGCAGACAGCTGTCTTCTCAGTTTGCACCCACATGGTGGATGCAAGGAGAGAGAGTAGGCGGGAGGTCCAAGTTCCATTTTCACCTGCTAATTACCTCCTAGGGCCCCACCTCACTCACCACATTGGGGATTTCCTTCTACATCCTAATTTCACCAGGGCACAAACATTCACCCCTAGCTATATATTTATGTATATATATCTCCCCTATGCAATTCATTTAACACAAACTCTCTATGCTATTTTGTAGTACTTTTTTTTTCCATTTCATCTATTTTAACATCTGTATATACTTTTTTTCTGGTAAATTTTACCATGTCATTTGTATCTTATATACCAAATATAGTATATGTTATATGTTTATTGTAATTTATCTCACTACTCCCCTGTTAGGAAATGTCACAACAACTGTATTTATTTGCATGTGAATGACTTCAGCTAAATAAATTCCTATTGTGAAGTTGCTGTGGTCATCTTTACATTTTACTGGGGTTGTCAATTTTCTTTCCTATGGGGCTGTACCTGTTGACATTTCCACTGATTGTAAAATTGGCATTTCAATTTGCTTTTATTTTTAAGTCATGCTTCAGCTCATTTTCATATCTGAAATTCACTTGTATTTCATCTGAGAATTATTTGTTATTTTTGCTTTTTTGGATGTTTAATTTTTTTAAAGGATTTTTTTTTGCAAAATTTTTAATTTTTTACATACTGTATGTTTTCCATTTGTCTTTGGACATTAATTATGATATTTTCCCTGGGCTGAAGATTTACACTTTTATCTGGTATGCTTAAATGACATGTTGCTTGGAGAAGACTTCCTCAAGCAGGACCATTTTCATGGAAAACAGCCCTTACCTGCAGGGAGGGGCTATGTCTGCTTCTGGCATTTGAAAGCTGAGCAGAAGGTTGAAGGTCTTACAAAGTTTGGATATGTTCCCTTAGTCTCCTGTTTTAGTCACTCTGCTCAGTGTCCCTAAGGTCAAGAGCTCTGTGGTTCAATACTTTGGCTGGGAATGGGGAGGGAAGTCACTTGGATTTGGAAACTTCATCTGGAGCTCTCCCTGTTCCTTAGACAGACTTTGAATCAATCCCGCAGTCCCCACTGAACCTCCAGAGGTATCTGGGGCTAGCAGGTAAGGTCAGGTACTCAGCCTGATGGGAAAGTTGAGGAGTCATGGAGTTGGCTCTGGCAAGGAGCTCCTGAGCTGCCTGCTACCTTACCGGCAGCAGATGTGTCTTGGTGTAGCTTAGCACTCCATCTTTGACAGCTGTGAGGATTCAATCCAGGAGACCTCACTCTAGTGACCTGTTGTGATTTCAATTGCCAAAGGCCTCACCTCTGCACCTCATGGTCGATTAAGCTTTTTTTTTCCCCACGTCTTTATGCCAATTACAGAAGTCTTTGTGGATTGAATGTCTGCCAGAATATAGGGGACAAATGATATTCAAACCATACATGGTGGATAACATTAATTGCACTAGGCTCTGTTACTCATGCATATGGGGTGGTGGGTAATTTGAGGGTTTTCTCAAGACTGAGATGTTACACATGCCCCCGTGAGTGGATTAGCTCCAAGAAGGGCTGTTTGATTTGAATTCTGCGACTGCCAGGGATCATTAGGCTGTGATCCTGGATCAATTAAAGAATCCCTTTGATGCTGTGTGATGAAGATTGTGTTTGCCTTTCAGATGATGAGGACTTGAGCCAGCGCAGGAACATGCTCATTGATGCCCTAGCACAGCCGGTGGATTCTGCTTCTTTAAAACTGTGAGAGGAGTTGGCACCGATGAGTTTTCAGACACTGAAGAGCTCATTCAGCTATCCTGAGAGTATAAGTGTGTAGGGAATCTTCCCAGTGCCTTTGCCTTAGAGTACATAGTTGACATTCAGTTGTCCATATTAACGGAGGGGAGAAATGGCATGAGTGGATAACAATAGATGATATCTTGCGTCTTTAAATATGCCCAGGAGCTCCCCTGGTGTTTGCTTTGGCAGTATGCAATCATAGACTCTTAGCTGAAAGAGAACTTTGAAATACAAAAGTCTGGAGCTTTGCAGATGAGAGAATAAAGCTGGAGGTTATTGACTTGCATAAGATCACACAGTGGTGTGAGTTTAGTGACAGAGTTAGGATCAGAAACAGGTAGAGTAACTGTCAATTCTGTGGGGTTTTTTTTTTCATTTTTTTAGATTATGTTTGTTCAGGTTAAGTAACCAATGCTACTGCAGTACCTGAGAACTGTTGTCTAGGAGCTCAGCCAAGTATAGGATGAGAGATACATGTGCTCAGAGGATCAGAAGTAATTTTTAAAAAATTATTTATTTTACTTGGAAAACCAGAGTTACAGAGAGAAAAGGAGAGAGAGAGACCTTCCATCCATCCACTAGTTCACTCTCCAAGTGGCCACAATGACCAAAGTTGGACTGGTCCAATGAAGCTTCTTTCTGGTTCCCCATGTGGGTGCAGGGACCCAGGGGCCTAGGTTATCTGGGACATGAACCAGTGTCCATGTGAGATGCCAGCACCAGCAGGTGGAGGATTGGCCTGTTGTGCCACTGCTGGCCCCCAGGAATAGAAGCTCTTTTGGGTTTCTGTTCTCTCTGGTGTCTCGAACTCACCAGCACAGCTTCAAAGGTGTAGTGTAAGGGTACAGGCCACTCAGTTAAGGGTGAACAGCTTAGACTTGGGAAAGTCAACACAGAAAACATAAGTTCAAGTTAGAATCAAAGTGACCACTTAGAGTCTGTTGGGGAGTCTAAATTGCAGATGGAAGTCCTGGTGTGAGTGCGGATTCCTTAGAAAGACACAGAAAAAGGACCCTGCTTGTTACAGGAAAACAACAGTGCCTCGGAAGCTAGGCCCGCTGTGAGTAGGTAGCCAAAACTGTATAGCACTAAAGCATCACTTCTGCAAATATTTTGTACTAACCTGGGCCCCGTTCCCAGGGCAGCATCTGCATCGGGGATCTTCGACAAGCTTGTCATTTGAAAAAAGTGACAATTGCAAGCTATAAGCAATAAGCTGAGCTTACAATTAAACAACATTCTTTTGCTCTGAAGATGTTTGATTTCTGTTTTTTTTTAAAGGTTTATTTATTTTCATTGGAAAGGCGGATATACAGAGAGGTGGGGAGACAGAGAGGAAGATCTCTCATCTGGTGATTCACTCCCAAAATGACTGCAACGGCTTAAACTGAGCCAATCCAAAGCCAGGAGCTCTTCCGGGTCTCCCACGCGGGTGCAGGGTCCCAAGCCTTTGTGCTGTCCTCAACTGCTTTCCCAGGCCACAAGCAGGGAGCTGGATGGGAAGCGGGGCTGCTGGATTAGAACCGGCGCCCATATGGGATCCCGGAGTGTGCAAGGCAAGAACTTTAACCACTATGCTATCGTGCCAGGCCCAATGTTCAATTTCTTGGTTAAGTTGGATAGTCTGTAGCCGGTTGGGACTTCTAGGTGTAAACAGTATTATAAATCCTGGTTCATGTTGTTTAGCCATAGGTCTAAAGTTGGCTTTCAGGAGTACATCAAGTTTCCATAGCTTTGCCTCATAATCCTGTATGGTTTTTACTTTGGTATTAAGAAATAAAAGCTTAGCTGATTATGTGAGTTAAGTAGGAATAACGTTGAAATCACACCCAAGTGAAAAACCAGTTGTTTTACTCATAGGTACACATGAGCATCTATTCTCCTCTTTGGTCTTGATGAATCTGAAATTGTATTACTTCGAATATGTTTGATTTAGATATAATTTTGGTGTAAAGTTGATTCCCTTTAGAAAACGACTTAAGCCTAGGCTGAATTTTTGGAATAAGCCTTGAGGAATCTTTGTCAACATTGTTGAAAGGTTCTCAAAAGACTCTATTAGGGAGCCTGTTGTGATTTGGACATGATTTGAAAATCCCTAATGGTTCCTATGTTGAAACTTAATGCCCATTATGAAGTATTGGAAGGGTGGAAGCTTAATCTGGTTGGTGTTGAGAGGTGAGGCCTTGGGGCCTGATGAGGATTTGATAAAACATTAGGATGGAGTCCCACTGATTGAATATTGGTGGCATTAGGAGAAGAGGGGTGTAGAGAGACACATCCCCTGTATTCTCCCTTCTCCTACACCTCAGGCAGGCTTAGCACTCAGCCAGCATGAAACCATGCAGATGAGGAACCTCAACCTTGGACAAAAGTTGTTTTTTTTTTTCAGAAATAAGTTACTCAGCTTCAGGTATTTCATGATGGTAACATGATGGTAGAAATCTAACAAGTAAGTAGGCATTTGGTACTGTATTTGAGATACTGTCATTCCTTGTTGGAGTGCCTAGGTTCAAATACTGGCTCTGCTCCTGTTCCCAGTTGCCTGCTGATGTGAATCATGGGAGGGAGCAGGTGGTAGCTCAAGCAGCTGGAACGCTGCCAGCCATGTGGGAGACCAGGATGGATGTTCCAGATCCTAGATTTGGCCTAGCCTCGCTCTGGTTGTTGGGGTGTTACCCGGAGAATGAGAGAGCTTGTCTGTTTTTCTCTTCCTGCCTTTCAAATAAAAGAAATCATTAACAATTAAAAGATATAAATATGAGCAATTTTGATTCTTAGAATTGA
Organism: Ochotona curzoniae; assembly: GCF_017591425.1. Taxonomy (NCBI): domain Eukaryota; kingdom Metazoa; phylum Chordata; class Mammalia; order Lagomorpha; family Ochotonidae; genus Ochotona; species Ochotona curzoniae. Next base: position 30,420,987 of record NW_024465369.1, read on the forward strand.
AAGAACACTAATGCTAAAATAAACTATGGTATTCAAGATTGAATCAATGTTTGAGGAAAACAATTAAGTGAGGGTTTCAGAAGAAAGTTGCAGAATATTGAGTGATGGTGGTTTGTGAACCGTAATCAGAAACTAAAGTAGCTTTTGTTGTAGTTTTCTTGATTTAATTGAAATGAATGAAAATGAACATTAATTTCCCACTTGCTTATAGGATTTAGATAGTGATGATGGATTTGATCAATTCGATTGGAAATTCTTGGGCTAAGGACCACCAAGAGATGAGTGAGAGGCCTGGGCCATCCTTAGCTGCCTTGGGTTTGGGGGCTATACCCAGAAAAGCTGAAATCACCACCCCTGTGGGTCTCTTACTGTGTTCAATAATGTCGGCTTCCCAGAAAGTAAAGAGAACAATTTATGCCTGTAGCTTTCTCATACAGTGAGTCATTTTCTGAGTGGTCTTCCCTCTGTTCTGCTGTAGTACATAACTCATGCAAAACAAAAATCTGATTTCAGCTGTGTCAACTTCAAAGGGTTGCAATCAAGAATCTGTCTGAGGGGATTTGCTGAGAGGAGTTTCTGGTTTTCATTTGTACAACTGGAGGCTCAGACTATCTTTGATCAATGTAGTGGCAAGGAGCTGAAAGCAGGTTTTCAATTTGCCACTCTCATTTTTAAACTTTTGTGTTTTTTTGACTTTCATAAAGCTCTCCAGGTTGGAGGCAGTGTACATTTGACACAATTATCAGGTTTCTCTTTGTTAGAACTAATCTTTAAATTGAAAGAAAAATGAAGTGTCGGATGATTGGAATAGCTGATTATAAAATATCTATGCCTAGGAAGTTTTGTAGTGGTTTAACTATTGTAAGCTCCATTATAGCCCAGTAGATGACGAGATTATGCATGTGTGTACACATTCAACATATGATGGTCTGGACAGTATAAAGTCTGAAGGCAGGAGTAAAGGAAAACAGGAATCAGACAGTAAGTGCCCACTGTGCTGGGACTGTTGTAATGACTTTGTGATGGCTGCAGTGACGGTATTGTTTTGATGGTGTTATGGCTAGCATGGATTACTGTTTTGTCATCAAGCACTATTTTTAGAACCTTAAAAGGAGTCTCACTTAACCCACATGTCAACTCCATGAAGTATATTGTATTTTGAGTTTTATAGAAGTGGATAGATAATTAGGTTTGTGGAGGTATAAAGAAGTGATCAACACTACACTGCAATGTTTTCTTTACAAAAGCTTCCTATTTTTCTGTGCTTGGATTGAAGAATGAAAGTGATTATGTGAGGACTGGATTTTGGTTACTGGTGGCTGAGAATTCTCTGAGTTTCACCTTCTTCCATGCAAACTGGCAGGTGATGGGAAGGCCAACCCCTTTTGAGAGGAAGCCAACTTGGTTGAGAGTTGGCATGGAAAATATCTACCTGTTGCTTGAAGAAAAATTCAGAGAGGAAGCCTGACATGGGAGAGAGGCAGGGATCAGGAGCTGAGATGCTTACCTAGCCGTACTGCCATTATGACAATGAGGACTTCCTGGAGCCAGACTTCACCAGATATGTGGGTCCAGTCATGTTTAGGAAAGCAAGGCTAAGACTGTTCAGACTGGCAGACATTTAGCATCACTGGGACTCAGGTACCTGAAGGCTCATTAGCTCATTATAAGGACTGTGCTCTGCTTCCACCTCCAAAATTTCTGATTAGTATTGCTTGACTCCCTCTCCTTCCCTCCACTTCCACAATATTAAGGATAAGATTTAACTTATTTTTTTTCATTGGGAAGTCATATTAGATTTACAGAGACAAGTGGAGACAAAGAGAAAGATCTTCCATCTGCTGATTCATTCTCCAAATGTCTATAATGACTGGAGCTGAGCTGATCCAAAGCCAGGAGCCAGAAGCTTCTTTTGCGTCTCCTGTGAATGTGCAGGGTCCCAAGGCCTCTGGCAGTTCTCTACTGCCTTACCAGGCCACTGGCAGGGAGCTGGATGGGAAGTGGAGCAGGCACTTGGTGCAGTGGTTAAGATGCTGCTTGGGATGCCCTCATCCATTATCAGAGTGCCTGGCTTAAGTTCTAGTTCTTCTGTTTTCAATACAGTTTCCTGAGGATATACTGTCTGAGAAGCAGCAGGGATGGCTCAATGGCTTCCTGCCACCTCTGTTGGAGACCCAGATCAAGTTGGCAGGGCCTGGGTTTGCCCTGATCAAGCCCCGACCATTTGTGACATTTGGGGAGTGAACCAGCAGAAAGAGATGTTTCTCTCTACACCCCACTCCTCCATCTTTCTGCCTTTCAAAAAAAACCCCAAATAAATAATAGTAATAATAATAGTAATAATCGGGGTGAGAAATATAAAAGTACAATCAGACAAGTCTGCCTGTATATAATCTGACAAGTGCTTTTTTTTTGTCCAGGGTTTCTTGTTTTGGCTCTTTGTCCCCCTCACACTCCCTTCCTGCAAATCTTAAGCAAGACAGAAAGTAGCTGTCTATTTTAGACCAGTGTGATGATGTGTACTGTGCAGTCCTGAGTTTATACCTTTTCCAGAACTGAGTGCTCTGCCACCTTTACAGCTAGAAATGGTGTGTTTTTGGGAAAGATTTATTCACACTCATTTTTGGAGAATTCTGTAGGTTTTCTCAAAACCCAAGAGTATCCTCATTAGAAGAATTTATTTACTTTATTTTCTTTAACGATTTATTTATTTTTATTTTTATTGGAAAGGAAGATTTATAGAGAAAAGGAGAGACGGAAAGATCTTCCATCCACTGGTTCACTCCCCAGACTCCTGCAATGGCTGGGGCTGTGTATGATTTTGTGGACACTATGTGTTCAGTTCATTTGGGGAAATACTCAGGAACACCATTGCTGAATCACATGATAAGAATATATTTTGCTTTCTAAGAAGCTGTAAACTGTCTTCCAGTGTTTTAGTACCATTGGACTTTCCCGCTGGTAGTGAGCATATTTGTTGTCAAAGCTTTGGATTTCAGGCATGTTAACACATGTGCAGTGATATCTCATTGAGTTAATTTATATTTCCTGAAAGATATGATATTGATAATCTTTTAGGTATTTGCAATTTGTTTATCTTGGTGAGTGTTCAGAGCTTTTTTGCCTTTATTCAACAGACTTGTTTCTTTTTGTTGTGTTTTAAGCATTCTTTGTTTATTTGGGGAACTTGTGAGTCCTTATCAGGTGTGTGTTTTGTAGGGTCTCTGTAGCTTCCGCATTCATTTTCTTAATACTTTTGTTTGCAGAGCCAAAATTGTCAAATTCAGTGAAAGCCAATGTATGGGTTTTTTTTGCTTTCATCAACTATGCTTTTAATCTTGTATCATTGGTCCCAGTGGCGTGGCCTAGTGGCTTAAATCCTCGCCTTGAATGCCCTGGGATCCCATATGGGCGCCGGTTCTAGTCCCAGCAGCTCTACTTCCCATCCAGCTCCCTGCTTGTGGCCTGGGAAAGCAGTCAAGGATGGCCCAAAGCCTTGGGACCCTGCACCCACGTGGGATACCCAGAAGAAGTTCCTGGATCCTGGCTTTGGATTGGCATAGCATAGGCCGTTGCACTCACTTGGGGAGTGAATCATCACATGGAAGATCTTCCTCTCTGTCTCTCCTCCTCTCTGTATATCTGACTTTCCCATAAATAAATAAATCTTAAAAAAAAATCTTGTATCATTAAAGTTATCACCAAACCCAAATGGGACTAAACTTTCACCTGCATTATCTTCTAGGCATTTTGTTGTATTTTCCTATTATATTTTGGACTGTGGTCCATTTCAGATTTGCTAAAGTTCTCTGGATCATTTTTATTTTATTTTTTTATTTATATGTCTAATTGTTCCAGACCGTTCTTTGAAGGGTGTCTTTTCTCCATCAAATACCCTTGCTGCTCTATCAAAGATCAGTTGCCCTTGTTTGTGTGGGTCTATTTCTAGACCTTCTGTTGTCTTGCTTTTAAACTACCATTTGTGGCAGGCACTTTGGGTCACTGCTCCTATGAATCCGCCTTATAATGCAGGTCATACTTTTACTCACAACTGCTGAAGGTCACTGAAGGTCCCCCCACATATTCCTTGTCATATAATGAAAAAAAAGGCTCATATTTCACATCTCTTTGTCCTTAGCCTCTTGTTCATCACTGCCTTTCATTGCTAAAGTCAAACCCGTTCTAGCAAGTGAGTTTTATAATTTCACTGAGTCGATTTCATGATTTCTATCAGTATGGCTTCTAGGAATGAAGTGCATCCTAACAGCACTGTTGTTTCATAAAATAGATAATGTTCATTTTACTTGTAGAATGATTCTTATTTTCTTTTGAAAATGAAATTACTGTGTTATGTATATTTACTGAAACAGAGAGGGCTTGAGGTCCTCATATCCTGTACCAGACTGGCTCCTGCCTCGGACCACCTCCAGTTTCAGCCTCCTGCTCATGTTCCCCGGAGAGGCAGCAGAACTTGAGCCATCTAGTGATTTTTAATTTTAGATTTTATATATATATGTGTGTGTGTGTGTGTGTGTGTGTGTGTGTGTATAATTAGTATATAATAGTTAGTATTTATCCTCAGGTCATCTCAGCATTGGAATCTTGACTTTTATTTACCCTGTAAGTATTGCTCATGTGTTCCTCATGTATGGAATGATTTACACTGTATCCTGGACATTGTATATGTTATGCTTGTAGATTTTGTATCTTCTTATTTTCTGAACAATGTTAATTTTTTCTCGTTTATTTGCTGTTACAGGAAATGTTCCCATTTACACTATAGTTTGCCTTGCCTTTTGTGGATGGTGATTCTAATCTCAGTTTAGTTTCCACATCATTTATAATTCATGCCTGTCCCATGCATATGCCTCTTAAGGATTGTTTTGTGTGAGACTTGGGCAGCATTTCCAGACTTAGTTCCATTCTCAAAACCTTTGTTACACTGCTAGGACAGCTCAGGGTGCAGCCAGAAATTTTACAGAATCTGAGGAATGCCTTGAGCATCTTCTTTCTCTCCCAGAGCCACCCCTCCTCTTTTCCTGCAGCACCCCTTTTTCGGGTTAGTGAGACCTTGAGTTGGGGTTCAGCTGGAGCACAAGGTGCTCACACTGCTGGCACAGTGCTCTGCTGCTGTGGAACACTGACTGCACGAGGACAAGCTTTCCAAACCAAGGAGAAAATCCACCTGGGAAATTCACTTCCTTGGGAGTCACTGCTGTGGGACTGACTCTTCTCCATGACTACCCAGTTGGTTCAGACCTCGGAGTTGGCTTGCATATTAAGCTTATAGCTGCTGCATATTGCACAGGTACTTCTGCAATGTCTAGAGGTTGGGGCTGCCCTGAGGAAGGCCACAGTCTCTTCTTCCCTTCCGTCCTTGTCGCTGGTCACCATGATTCTGCTCTTGTTTGATGCAGAGCTTTGAGCTGTAAAAAGCCACAAAACTAGGCTCTACTGAATTTACATCCCTATGGGGAAGCCACAGCCCCCTGTGTTTCTTCTGTTTCTGTCTTACAAAGTCCTTCTGCCCCTCAAAAAAGAGTGTGAGCGTGAATATGATGCTGGTGTGGAGCCTGAGAGCTTGCAGAGAAGACTGTTTTCAACAGCTATTTGAAAGAAAGCAGCGTTAACATATTTAACAAAAGAAGATTACAGGAGAAAAGAATATTAGGGAAGAAGTATTACCGATTCAGGCGTAGATTCTGCTATCTTCCTTGAAAATAGAGTTTTGAACCACATTTATCTTTGTCTCATCAACACAGCCTTATAGTGTTTACTTTTAACTAATTTATTTTAGAGCAACAATCTTGGCCTCTTTATATTTGACTGTATATTTATCTATTGACAAAAAACAAAACGTTTGTCACTTGTCACATTAGTTTATTTCCCACAAACTATTTGTTCTTTTTAAAGCTTGAGGTTTGTATCATAAGGGCGATAATGCTTATTATAGACATTTCAAACAGTAGAAAAGTTTTAATGATTTTCTAGTTTTTTTTTTTATGGGGACGGTACTTCAGTAACAGTGGAGAACAGTCAAATTTAGACAAGTAACCTACAAGAAGATGAATTTCTCGTTTTTTAAAAATGTGAAGATAATTCAAGAAGTTCCTGGATGTGCAATTAAAAGATAAATATGTTTTGGTGCACAAATATGGCATTCACACATTTTTGATAATGCTAAATTTCCATGTACTATATGACAATCCCTCACATATGGTTCTCAAAATAATTTTGCACCAAAGTAAACCAATTAGGGCTAGTGTGATGGCATAGCAAGCTGTTCCTCTACCTGCAAGCTCTGGTGTCCAAATGGGCATTGATTTGTGTCCCAGCAGCTCCACTTCAAATCCAGCTCTCTGTTTATGACCTCAGAAAGCAGTAGAGAATGGCCTTGCCAAAGCCTTGGGCACCTGTACTTATGTGGGAGGTTGGGAAGAAGCTCCTGATGTCAGCTTTGGATGAAGCTCAGCTCAGCTGTGGCCCCTGCAGCCATTTGAGGAGTGAACCAATGAAGAGAAACGTTTTCCTCTGTCTCTTCTTTCTCTTTTTAATGCCTTTCAAATAAAAATAAATCTTTAAAAAAGGCAAACATCTTTTAGTTTTATCTGCATGACTTTTCTGAGATACCCCATTACAATTATTTGGTATTTTAAATCTGTCCTGTCACCTATACAGTTGTATCTTAAGCACTTTCACCGTTGTTACAACACTTAAAAATTCTCCCTAAATAAAATTTATCTTAATTTTTGGATGTCTTGCATTATTTACAAAAAATATTAAATAGTATAAAGTGAATGTCAAAATTTCCTCTTAAGTATATTATTTTTATCTCCTCATTGGAACCTTTAGTAATAATCATTCCTTTGTGTTATTTGAAACATGTTTTATATAGTAAAATATGTGCTATTTAAATAATTATTTTATATGTATAAAGGAGCTCACTTTTCCTTTCTTTGAATATATAAATATTTTTAACATACAACTGTTCTGTTAAATCCATTTGCAAGTGTAATTTTAATGGGTAAAGAATTTCTTTTTATTGAAATTGATTGTTTTAGTGGCACTCTATTTCCCTTTGCAGTACTTTTCAAATGAAGGGATCATTTTTTAAATGGGAGGGTTTTTTTTTCAAAGATTTATTTATTTTTATTGCAAAGTTAGATATACAAAGAGAAAAGGAGAGACAGAGAGGAAGATCTGTCTGCTGATTCATTCCCCAAGTGACCGCAATGGCTGGACCTGAGCCAACCCAAAGCCAGGAGTCCGAAGCCTCTTCCAGGTCTATCACCCGGGTGCAGAATTCCACGGCTTTGGGCCGTCCTAGACTGCTTTCCCAGACCACAAGCAGGGAGCTGTATAGGAAGTGGGGCTGCCAGGACTAGAACTGGTATCCATATGGATTAGGACATGTGCAAGGCGAGGATTTTAGTCTCTAGGCTATCATGCTTGGCCCGGGACCTTTTGTTTTTAAATTATCATAATAGGGCCTGGCACGGTGGCGCAAGTGGTTAAGGTCCTCTCCTTGCACGTGCCAGGATCCCATATGGGCGCTGGTTCTAATCCCGGCAGCCCCACTTCCCATCCAGCTCCCTGCCTGTGGCCCGGGAAAGCAGTCGAGGACGGCCCAAAGCTTTGGGATCCTGCACCCGCGTGGGAGACCCTGAAGAGGCTCCTGGCTTCGGATTGGCATAGCATCAGCCATCGGCCGTTGCGCTTACTTGAGGAGTGAATCATCGGACGGAAGATCTTCCTCTCTGTCTCTCCTCTCTGTACATCCGCTTTTCCAATAAAAATAAAAAATAAATCTTTAAAAAAATTATCATAATAGCCTTTCACTCCCATGTTATCTGAAACATCTTATCTCTTCTACCCATGTAAACAAGGTGACATGTGAATAAAACCTAGCTTGCCCCTTAAAAATAAAGTACTGAGATATCTGTTTATCTGCCTTGCATTTCCTGAACTCTTTGACCCATCAGCTATAGATGGGGCATCAACAGATTAACAATGATAGGGACCAATTTTAGATAACTGCCATGCATCATTGTGTATTATAGTGTTTTTATAGGCAGAGCATCTGGTATTAGGTGGTTATTGTGGAAGTGATAAGGCTTCTGCATTTCATGAGACACCAGGATAAATACCTGAACCTTATCAAAGACAACATCTAGAAGAAGTTAGTTAATATAAAGCAAAAATAATACCATGGGAAGGATCTAGGAGAAAGTCAAGTATATTTTTGCCCCTTATATTTACAAGTTGCTTCTCTGGGATTCAAACAAGCTCAGGTTGAAAATATATTAAAAAAAAAAATGGAAATTGCATCTGAGGGCAGGTATCTGGCCTTGTGTTGAAGCCAAGTGTGTAGGAATGACTCTGCTCTGGCTCCTGATTCCAGCTCCGTGCTAATGCCCAGCATGGGAGACTGCAGTGAGGATGAACTGCCACTGTTCTCTACTGAGGCATTCTGACAATCAGAATGTTAAACATTGATTGCTCTTTATTTGTCTTCCTGGCCAAAAGTAAGGACCCAAGAGGCAGAAATGGGTTTCTCTTGCTCCACAGTTGATTTCCAGTGTTTAGCTCCATGCCTTTTGTAGAACCCAGTGATTGAGAGCCTGAACTCTGTTCTCCAGCGAACTCAGCTCTCACCTTTAGACCTCTTTGGTCCTGGGCTGATTTCCTAACCTATCTCTGCTTTCAGCTTCTTCATGGATAAAGTGATGACAAAAATGGTCTTTATTTCTGGGTTATTAGGAGGATCAAATAAATTAACATGTTATAAATGCTAACACATGTTTGTTAAATTAATATGCTCAGTATTAACAGGGAGAAAGAATGAGTCTTTCTCAACAGTCTCCAGTGCGTGGAATGGAAGATACATTTGCAGATGTGCAGTTCTGCTGATAATGGATTTCTTTGCTTAGATTTACATGCTGCTATGATACACACTCAGCACATGGGTTGACTGAACCTTCAGGAACAAAATTGTCCTCATTTGGAACAAACTGACAGAAATTTAGCCTTACTTTAACAATGTACTGACTCAAATTTCTGAAATATTTTCAGAACCAGTTGCAGCATTTTATTGATAAAGCAATACATGCCATGAAAGGAGTATATTAAAAACACCTCCTTCTCATCTAACCCTCTCTACTGAAGCTGTGCAGCATTCAGCAAAAGTAAATTGTTTTATTTTAAGTCAAAACAATAGCTACTCAACTGGGTTTTATATTTCCAATTGCTCAGCGGGGGCCAAAAGAGCTGGCCTGAGTTGTAAACATTGCAAAGTTAAGCTTCCTGAATTCAGTTGGTGCTGTCCTTCAGGTCTGCTGTGTGTAGAAGCATTTACTCCAAGGTCTGTGTGAAGAGGCAGAAGTATATCTGTTGAATAAACAGCAAAGGTGACAAAACAAAATAAATAAAACAGAACTTTGAAGAGGTGTCAAATACCAGAGCTTGTAAAGCCTGAACAGGGTTCGGGTGATCTTTTGTATTTTGAGCATCGTATTAAGAGAACTGGAACTTAACATTGAGAAAATTGACAAGCAGTTCTCTTCCCAAAGTAATCACAGCACATGTATACACAGCTCTCTGTAGCTTCGGGTGTGTTTACAGGCACAAACTTAACCTGTCTCATGATCCTTTGAGGGGGCAGTGTGGTTCTCATTTTGACTTGATCGGTGCATTCATCTAATATTGTAGTTATTTGATGTAGGTACATTCCTCTCAAGCTCACTAGTGACAAAAGAGTGGGGAAAGGATTTATATCTCTATCCCTGCCTTTAACCCATTCATCATTGCTTTCCAAGGCACATTAGCAGGGAGCTGGATGAGAAACAGAACAGCCAGGATTCCAACTGGCATTCTCACATGGCGTGCCGACACTGCAGGCAGCAGCTTAGCTTAATGTGCTGTTATCACCGTGTTGGCATGCACCCAGTTTGTCTACCTGGGAGTAGCCACATTTTATGTGCCTCCTTTGCACTTGTAAACATACGTTTTCTTTCTTTGCCCCTTGCCGAAAGTGTTAACCCCACATGTTCTAGTCTCAGTTGTTCTCTTTTCATGTATGTATCGTAGAGATTGTCCCATGCGGTCACACAAAGGCTTGCCATATTATTACACCAGTTGTGCAGTATTCCACTTATTTACTAAGTCTAAAGGATATTTAGATGGTTTCCATATTTTGCTATGCAGACTATTTGTACCAAATACTATTCATATAAAATTGATACATGTACAGTTATATTAGAATAATTTTTAAAATTAGTGGGTTGCGGTGGGCTTTTGGACTAGTTGTTATGACACTAGTTTGACTTTAGGTTCTAACTCCACTATTAATTTCACCTTCCTGGGAAGAAAGGAAAGAAGGAAGAAAGAGAGGCAGGAAAAAAGGAAGGAAGAAATGAAGGAAGGAAAGCAAAGTCAGTCATTAAAGTTGTAAAGTTAGTTGTTTGATAGAGTGCTTGGAAATCATAGATATTCTTTGCAAAATTAGTGCCAGGTATATGAGGAATCTTCAAAAAAGTTTATGGAAAATGCATGTTTTGAAAAAATCTGTGTGTAGATTCCAATTACTTTTGCATCAGAGTATCATTTGTAGTCATGAATAAAAGGAGGACTCCTGGTAAAACACTAAATATACCTCGACAATATGATATTAGATTTCCTATCATTGTCTATACCTGTAATGCCATGATGAACTTAAATAGCAGAATGTTAAACTGGCAACTGAGGAGGAACAGGAGGGAGAAATCCTTATATCTACAAAAATGCATCAAAAAAATTTTTTTTAAAGCAGCTTTCTTTGTCTAGTCAGAAGAGTAGGAATTACTTGAATTAGAAAGTTCAACTAATATTTGGCCCGGCATAGTAGCCTAGTAGCTAAAGTCTTTACCTTGAACCGGCCGGGATCCCATATGGGCACCAGTTCTAATCCTTGTAGCCGTGATTCCCATCCAGCTCCCTGCTTGTGGCCTGGGAAAGCAGTCAAGGATGGCCCAAAGCCTTGGGATCCTGCACTCATGTGGGAGACCCAGATTAGGCTGCTGCCTCCTGGCTTTGGATTGGCTCAGGTCCAGCCGTTGCGGCCACTTGGGGAGTGAATCAGCGGTTGGAAGATCCTCTCTGTCTCTCCTCCTCTCTGTATATCTGACTGCAATAAAAATAAATGATTTTTTTTAAGTCCAACTAATGTTGAGAGAGCAATGTCTGTGCATCACAATGGAGTTGTTAAACTGGGGGAAAATAAAATGTTTCAGATGCTGAGAAGTCCTACATAAATAAGGTAGGAAGGAAGGAAGAGGAAGATGGAAAGAAATGAAAAAAAGATGGCTGCATAAGTTAATTCCTTTGCATGTAGATACAAATATGTGTATGTACAGTGGAGTAGGAGTACCACAGAAGGGCTTTTATGTAGATGGTCAACATGTAGCTTTCTGGTGATGAGACCTTTGAGCAAAGACCTGAAGGAGGTGAAGGAATGAAATCTTGGTACAAGGGCCCCAAGGCAGTACCTGCACAACTTGTTCCAGTAGGGGAGAACTGTCCATTTGGTTGCGGCCAACTGAGTGAGCTAGGTGGAGAATCGGAGATCAGTGAGGTATCCGCATACTGTGGGGAGGCCAGCTCTGGGTTTTAAATAGTAGAGTTATATGGGCTTGTATTCAGGCACTACATGGAGAGCAGATGCAGAGAATCTAGTTAAGGGCCTTAGATCCAGATGAGAGATGATGGTGACTTTGAAATATCATAACCTGAATATGCTTGCATAGTTGAAGAAGGCCACAGGGAGGCCGTTATTCCCAGAAATGGAAACCAGCTGTTGACCTCAAATGGGACCAAAGCCTCCTGCACTGGCTACCTCAGACCTTTCCTTTTCCCCCAACCCTAGCCCCTTTTTGGTGTGTTCCCATTAATGTCAGGTGTTCTTTTGCTCTTCTTTCTTTGTTAGTCCTCTGGGGGTGAGTCTAGTATTATTTTTATTTAAACCACCCATAGGTGTGAGTCACAGGTCCCCACCACCAGCTGTGATAGCTTTATGTGAGTTTTACATTTCCTTCAAACTGCTGTCTGCCCTGATTTCTTTTATTGGTGCTCCCATTCTCATGTCCAAATAAAGCCCATCTTGACACATTTCTCAACTTCATTTATTTTCCAGTGTTTCTGAGTCTTACACTTTTTGTTTTGCAATGTCTTTTGGATTTGCACTTGGAGTAGATAATCCACATCTCCAACCTTCCCCTCTTATTCTTGGATTCCAGCTGTAACCTGTGAGTGGCTGGTTCTTCTCTCAGTCTCTCTCAGCTTTAGTCCTTCTGAGATGGAACAATGAATTTTCCTGAGAAGTACTGATTGACTGCTTATTGTATGTCAGATGCTATTGGAGTCACAGGGCATACAAAGGCAGTCCTCTGCCCTTAGGAGCTTACATATGAGGATGGAGAGCACCTGGCAGTAAAACTGTTTAATAAGTAGAGAAATGTCTTTGGTGTCTTTGGAAGAGGAATAGGGTTAAGAAGTGCCAGACTGAGAGGGAGTTTCCAATTTAAAATGAAGGGCAGAAAAGGCTGGTCAGGAAGGTGCCTTCTAACTGATTTTGTACCCACAAAGCAATGGTTCTCTTTCCTTCCCTCCTTAGTCCTGGTGTCCACCATGCTACTCTTTTTTCCTAAACTTAACTGCCCTACATGCCTCATTTTTGTCTTACTTAGCATGTTTTCAAGATATATTCATATTGTAGTGTATGTTACAATTTCCTTCTTCAAAAGGCTGACTAATCAATTTTAAAAGTAAGCACATTTTGTTTGTGCAGACTGTTGTTGATGTTCATGTTGCTTTTGCCTTTTGATGGTTGTGGATAATGTGGATATAAACATGCATGTGCAAATATCTGTTGAAGTCCCTGCTTCCACTTCCTTAGAGGTGGAATTCCTGGATCACATAATAATCCTATGAATAAACAAACATTTCTTTGTCTTCATTTTATTGGAAAGGCAGAAACAGGGAGAGCTGAAGAGGGATCTCTAATCCACCGGTTTACTCCCCAAAATGCAAGCAATATCCAGGACTGGGCCAGGTTAAAACCAAGAGAGCAAGATTGCATCTGGGTCTCTAACACAGATGGCAGGAGGCCAGGAACTCTTTACTTGTCAGTAAGCATATTATGACAGTTTCATCAGGTTATAAAATTAAGTGGGTGTAATTTATGCCTATTATATATGAAGAAATACGCTACTAGAGTCTCTAAGCTAGCATTTTTAAAGCTGAAACATGAAGGCATCTTTATGTTTGCTATACGCTTAAATAAAATATCTCTGTCTCCATTTTCATCTATTTGAAAACCAGAGGAAGAGAAATTAAATGAGGGAGCCAAAAAGAGAGGGTTGGGGTGGTGCAGAGGAAGTTGGGAAGGGCAAGGGAAGGGAAGAAGAGGGCAGAGGACTTGAGGGAAGGGAAGAGAAGGGGAAGGAAGGAACTCTGTACATTGGTGTGCTCACAAAATGTTCCACTGAAGCCAGGAACATAATCCAGGCCTCTCATGTGGACGGTAGGTGTCCAAACATTTCAGCCAGTATCTGCCGCCTCTCAAGGTGTACACCAATAGGAAGTTAGATCAGCAGTGGAGAAACAAGGACTAAAACCCAGACATTCCAGTACAGTCAAATCCCAAACAGTGGTTCAACTTACCACAGCACAGCACTCACGTGTGTGTGTGTGTGTGTGTGTATGTATTTCCACCATTGTGGAAATGGAAGCATGCCAATTGAGCACTTATTCAATTATCAAAACTTCAGGGAAAAATGAGGGATTAATAATTCTCCATTTGAATTTTATGAATTACCTTAAAAATATTAACAGTTTGCAAAGTTTTAAACTATTTAATGCAAGCTATTTGTTTAGAAGTCTCTCAGCCGACACCACAGGGACTTGATTCTACTCAGTTTGGGATTTGTGCTAGCTCACATCGGTATCTGCTTTCTAACTGTACAACCAGGATTAAGTTGAGAACCAAGGCATATGAAGGCATTTTGTGTTAAATAATGTGGCCTGTAAAATGATTCAGCAGATTGCTATTATGGAAAAACCGTCTGTGTATCAACATAAACATATAATAAGCATCCTGTGCCCATTCCCCAGAAAATCGCTGACATCTTACCACTTGAGGATTTTTTTTTCATATGGGTAGAAGATAAAACATGGTACATCAGATTCACTTGGTCTTTCATGTTAACCTGATTCCTTTCTTGCAATCTGTATAAGCCACTCATTGAGGATTCTGTGCCTTTCCTTCTAGTTTCTTATACTTTGGCATGTTGATTTATTACATTTGTGTGGTAAACACAGTATTATTTAGTCAGTGTTTTAAAAGCACCTTGATGTGGACTGGTGCAATGACTCAATTGGCTAATCCTGTACTTGCAAGTACTGGCATTCCATGTGGGCACTGGTTTGTGTCCAAGCTGCTTCACTTCCCAAACAATTCCCTGCTTGTAGCCTGGGGAAGCAGTGGAGGATGGCTAAGGTCCTTGGACCTCTGCTTCCCACCTGTGTGCGAAGCACAAAAGAATCTCCTGGCTCCTAGCTTCAGATTAACTCAGTTTTGGCCTTTGCAGTTATTTGGGGATGAATCTGCAGGTGGAAGACCTTTTTCTCCTTCTCTTTGCAATTCTGACTTTCAGATAAAGTAAATGTATCTTTAAAAACCTAAGTAAAACAAGCATCAAGAAAAAGCACTGTGATGCATATTATAGTTTTCCTTTTATGACCTACTTTTCTGAGGCATTCTTTGAATATTTTTTTTTAAAGAGTTTTTTTAAAGAGTTTATATATTTTTATTGCAAAGTCAGATATACAGAGAGGAGGAGAGACACTTTGAGTATGTTTTAATCACTATGCAGTACTTCTATTTTATGAATATGATGCAATATTTATTATAGATATTATGCTTATTTCTTTGAATAGATATTAAAAACTTTCTATAAGGAATATCTGTCTTTGGTGTTTGACAGTGGGTGGCTTGGCATTTATAGAACACCTAAGAACTGCATGAGACCCAGAGGATATTATGGTACTGAAGTGGGGAGCAGCCGTCATTGCCACTGAGGGATGCACCAAGGTCTTGTAGCCCTCATGGCTGTTCTTGCAAAGTTCTGAATCCAATTGACGTGTCACAGAACAGACTTCCTTGTGATTACCTGACCTCATATTTGCTGCTTCTGAAGGTGTTATCCAAAGTCTTACAGGCTTTATTCAGTCTTTTCAGGAAAGAGAATCACTTACAAGACCAAAAATGATGCTTGCTTCCATAAGAAATAAAGCCTTGTATCATTTAAAGTAGATTTGAGTCAATAAAAAAATGTGAACTTTTCATATTGTAAAATGTAGCAGCTAGAAAATTAGTCCCATTTTCATGTTGGCATTCCTTTCTTCAGTTAAACATATTGCCTTGTTACAATATCATATATTTTCTCCATGGATTAATTTGTGAAACAAATAATGTTGAAGTGATTTCAAATGTATAGAAAAGTTGCTAATGAAACCAAGATCTCATATTACCCCAGGTTCCCCGCTGTTAACATTTTAGCTATCTTTGCTCCAGTATGTGTGTGTACGAGAGAGAGCGAGAGAGAGAGAGAGAGGGACAGAGCTCACTTTAGTCCTTCTCTTACCCTTTCTTTTTTTTGTCCAATATCTTACCACTCTTATAGGTTATATTTAACTGTCATGTTGTTTCTGTACTGTTTCCTTCTGAAAAAAAAAAAAAAAAAACCTCCTTGCTCTTTCCCTGTTTATCTTCACATAAGTTTTAACAAGTACAGGCCATTGATCATGAGGAATGTAGGACCTTTTTGGTGTTTCCTCAAGGTTAGATTCAGTGCATTCTGATGGAATGCACAAAAATGATGGTTTTCATCGAAAGGTATTGCATCTGAAGTACAATAGGCTGAGCTTGATGGTAACCTCAATCAATTTGATCTTGTTGCTGTGTGCTAATTTTTAAAACCTATATGAATATTTGCTATTTTATTAGTTACTCCTCACTGGGGCATTGAAGATTTCTCTGCACACCCCTCCTAAAACTGTTCACCTAAACTGTTGACATATGTCTTGTTAGAGTTATAGAGTTAGACTACCCGAAAAACAGCCAGGTTCTGCAAAATCATGCTTCAACGGTACAAACTGCTAAATACTAAAATTAAAATAGACATGAGACAGCTGAATAATAATCTGTAGTCATTTAAAGGTGTATAGAACCCAGTTGTATATAAACTAATAATTGAAATGTCAATGTAGAAGTCACAGGATGTGGTTCAGAACTTGCATTCTTTTTTTTCTTTTTCTCTTTTAACACATTGGTTACTCAATACCATGTCAACAAATTCCATAACATTACAAATTGTTACTGATGTAATCTCAGGCTTTTAATTGATTGGGATAATACTGTTCTGGCTCTACCTTTAGACCAGAGATGGTCTCCCCAAGAAACCGTTGAACTTATCTGGACAATAAGATGCTGGACTTTATGCTTGGCAGATGCTTGCAATGCAAGAATCTCAACTGAATTTGAACTGTGGTAATGCAACAAGGTGGAGGAATCTACCATGGGGGGAGGCTTTGGGGAGGGGTGAGGAGAATCCTAGTGCCTATAAAACTGTGTCACATAATGCAATGTAATAAAAAAATAATAACAAAAATTTTAATGTAAAAATATTTGCTATTTTCCTCTTTATAATTGATTAGTAATTTATATGAAAGTTTTGTATGAATTTTTTAACCAAATTTCTGTAGGAGAATCAGTAAAATTTGGATAAAGCAGCAAAAGTTCTTCAGTTGAAATAATTGACTCAGGCTAAGTCAAAATTGATAAAGGCTATAGAAGACGTTGGGTTTGTTGCATTCTCTTAAGTCAAGTTCTTATTCTTCTTCAACAAGGCTCTAATGGACACTTCTAACTCTGCCTCCAAGCCACTGCTCTTCCTTTTAAGTTTCTGTCTTTCCAGAAGCATCATCTAAGAAATTTGACTGTCTTTAATCAGGTTACTGTTGAGTGTTTTTGGATTAAGGGCCTTTTGCTCCTTTTGGTGACTTTATGTATGTGGCATACCTGTCTTGGTAGATTTTGGCATTTCCTTTTCAGGTGGAAATTTAAATGACAATTTCTTTTTCCACCCATGTTGCAATTGTTACTGTGCACTCAAACTGGCTGTGAAAGAAGTTAGACAAGATGATTATTAGTTTTCTCTTTGTCTTCATTTTAAACATTTGCCTGTCTGTCTGTCTGTCTGTCTGTCTATCTATCTATCTATCTAAGTATAATTGAAAGGCAGAAGGAAACAGAGGTCTTCAGTTTTCTAGCTTAAGTCCCTAAATGGCCACAATGTCCAGGTCTGGACCAGGCAGAACCTAGGACCCAGAAATTGCATCCTGTGGCTCCACAAGGTGACAGGAGCCCAAGCATTTGAGTGAGCATCCGTTGTTTTCCCAGCTGCAGTGCAGAGACCTGGATTGGAAACAGCATAGCCAGGACTTGAATCAGTGCTGATATGAGATGCTAGCATCAAAGGCAACTGCTTAATCTGCATCACAACACCTGCTGCCCTTTGTTCTGTGCCCTTTGTGGGCTTCTTAAAGCCCCAGGAATTGACCAGATGCTTCTTTAAAGACAAATTCAGATCTATTTAAGCATTTCACTACAGATGAGATTTCTTAAAGTGGCTTTTATAAAATAATAACAAAACATATAGAAAACAACAATGATTTTCTCTCTTTTTATTACTAAGTTCTTCATGCTAAAATAAGTCACCTTTTATTCTAATCCAGTAGCATGGTGAGTCACATTTTTAAACACATTGCAGATATTTAGAGCACTAATTTCCCACTCACACTTTCACAGGCTTTCTGTAGTCTTGGCATTGGAAAACAATGGGTCTGTGAACCAGAGCATATTGAGGAAACAGTGGTGATTGAACCTGTGTTCTGAACATGTGTGCATCATGGAATAACTCCTGCCCTTGTGGACACTCAAGCTCTGGCTCTCATTATCTTCTTTGACCAAGGAAAGTGTTAGGGTTACATGACCACTGTGGTGTAGGGCAAGTCAGAAAGCTCATGGGAAAATGGAATCAGTTTATTTTGGTACAAAATTTTTGAAGTCCATGAATAGGTATTTTTTTCTTCATAATGCACATTTCTGTTAGTCTAAATGGTAAATGATAATCCCAACACTAATAGAACACTTACCTGTATTGGTACAGTTTGACGTAAAGACTGCTTTGGAGCCAGACAAAGGCATTCTTTTGGAAGACAACTGTGTTTAGATTTGTTTTAGTTTCTGTACTGTTTATATCTCTATTTCCTTATGTCTAAAGAGAGGTGATAATAAAATGCTCCCAAAGTGTAATCAACAAAATGAAGAAAAGGTTAATTTAATTTATTAGTATAGAAGTAATAATATTTCATAATTTATAATAATTGGCAAAAGCAGTAGTTATCTTTGTAAGAAAGTCTGCAGTGTTATTTCTGTCTTTAAAATGCTGTGGCTGAAAAAAAGAAAATCATTTGTTTTACCAACACTGTTTTCCATCACCAGGTAATTTATGTTAACATTTCATTAAAAAAAGAAGAAGGAGAAGGAGAAAACGGCTACGACAAATAAAATATAGAAAAATAATAGTTTTAAAAACCCATTTCCAGGCCTGCCATGATAGCCTAGTGGCTAAATCCTCACCTTGCATACCTGGAATTCTGTATGGGTTCTGGTTTGTGTCCTGGATGCTCTGTTTCTCATCCAGCTCCCTGCAGAGGATGACCCAAAGCCTGAGACCCTGCACCCATGTGGGAGACCAGAAGCTCCCGGCTCCTAGCTTTGGATCACTTCAGCTCTAGCCCCTGCAACCATTTGGGTAGTGAACCAGTGGACAGAAGTTCTTTGTTTCTCCTTCTCTTTGTAAATCTGCCTTTCCAATAAAAATAAATACATCTTTAAAAAGGAAACATTTCCTTTAGTGCCAGTGTTTTTCAAACACAGGTAGGTATTTTTATGTTCAGAATGTATAAAGTCCCTGCACAGTGGACTTACCAACACAAATCCTGGAATCTGGTGTAGTTAAAGAAGCATTCCTTTTAGTTCTTCCAATGAATTCTTAAAGTGATTTAAGCAGTGGTATTGGCACTATGAGTTTTAGCTAACAGAGTCTGAGGTAACTTGATTATAAAAACAACAGGAAGAAAGTATCAAAATAGAAACTGAAACTGTTAAGTGATTATTAAAAAGTGGGAACAAATAATAAATAATTACAAATGTGAGAGTTTGGGGGATAACAAATTTTTTTTTTTTTTTGAAAAACAGTCTTACGGAGTAAGAGGGGAGAGGATAGAGGTTGGAAAAGGAGAGAGAAAGTGAGGGAAAGTTTTAGGGAACTCCATAGAATTATATAATTGTATTTTCTTTCCAAGAATTTTATGTGTTTTTTATGTATTAATTAATTAAATTATAACAACAACCCATGATGTAGGGATTACTGCTGATGAGGAGGCAGAGGAATAGAGAGAAACTCAGTTACTTGTTCAAGCTAAGCAAGTGCTCTACGATACAGCTGGGGTTTCAATTTAGGCATTTGGATATAGGATTCATACTCTCATTGCCTTTGTTATGACATTTCTCCCCAAGAGTGAAGATGGAGTGCTAATTTTGTTAAAACTCCTCTAGTTCTGCTACCCTCTCTATCCTTCTATCCCAGTTCAGATGGATTCATTTTTCCAGGTAAGCTATATGGATGTTTTCCTTAGAAGTCTTTGGGTATTTTTAATTTAGATCCCTTGAATAATGTATTCTATATGTTCATTTGTTCCTATTTAATCCCATATTTTGCTAGAGCACATTTATAAATAGTTTCCTCAAGGATGTCTGAAAAACAAATATGCCAAATTCTTATATTTCTTTCTTTGATTTGCTTTTCTTCTCTATTTTCTTCCATGACATTGATGGTTGAGTGAGTTGGAAGATTCTGGGCTGAAAATCTGTTTCTCTTGGCCCTTTGGAACCAGTGCTCTGCTCTGTTTTCCGCTTGGTGTGCTTGCTGAGAAGGCCTTTTGTCTACCAGATTGTTTCTCCATGTACGTCTTCCTGGTGCTATGAAATCTCAGTGTTGGCTGACATTGTTGTGTAGGATGTTAAGCTACTATCTGCAGTATTGGCATTCAATATGAGTGCCACTTGGAGTCCAGATCCAGCTCCCTGCTAATGCACCTCAGAAAGTAGCAGAGGATGGCTCAAGTCCCTGTGCCCCTGCACCCATGTGGGAGACCCATCTGAAGTTCTTGGCTCTTAGCTTCGGTATGGCACAGTTTCAGCTATTGTGGCCATTTGGAGAGTTAACTGGCATATGGAAACTCAAATCTCTTTTTCACATTGCCTTCTTCCCTCCCGTGCTATGTTTCAAAAATAAAAATGTATGTGTATGTTAAAGAAAATAACTTTATTTGATAGATACTGTTTTTTTTTAAGAAATATTGCTAGTTTTCAGGAGCTTTTGAGTTATTTCTTATTTTTCTTTTGTGCTTCAAGGGGTTTTTAAAATTGAGGTATAGTTTACTCACAGTAAGTTACTTGCTTGGGTGTTCAGTACTATAAATTTTGACAACTGCATATAATAATATTACCATCACCACAAGTAAAACAGAAAATTCACAGTAACTGGTAGTTGGAAGCAGCCTACGTGTCCATCAGTGGGTGCCTGGATAGACAAAATGATGAACCAAATGGACGAATTGCTTTTAAATGCACAGTTAAATGATACTAAACATATTCACATTGTTCAGCAGCCATCACCGTTATTTCTGGAACATTTTTCATCTTGCCACACTGAAGATTCTACATCCACTGAAAAATAACTCCTATTTGCCTTTCCCCAACTCCTGTCATTCAGCATCCTGTTTTCTGTGTATAAATTTGACTTCTCTGGCTAACTAATATAAGTAGAACCATATAGAACAGCTACCCTATTTTGACTCACTTCTCAAGCATTGTGTCTTCAAGGTTTTTTGGATCGTTGCATCTGTCAGAATTTCTTTCCTGAGGTTGAATTATGTTTCACAGTCTGTGTGTCTCTCATTTTGTTTATGTGGATTTTTGTTGTTATGTGCATTTTGCCACAGTTAATAAGAGATAAAACACAATCTCATCACTTCATTGCTCCTATCCAAACTTTCTCTCTTAGATGTATATTTTAAAGATTTAGTATATTTTAGAGGAAATACAGGTAGAGAATCTTAGCTAGAGACAGCTAGAGAATCTTATGTCTGCTGGTTCACTCCACAAAAGACCACAGCAGCCAGGGCTGGGCTAAGACAAAAGGAAGCAGCCAGGAATTCCATCTGAGTCTCCCTTGTGGTGACAGAGACCGGAGTGCTTGGGCCAGTTTTTTTTTAGTATTCCCAGGCACATTAGCAGGGAGCTGGAGTGACAGGCAAGCAGCCAGGACTGGAACCAGTTTCTCTGATAGGAAATACCAGCATCATAAACTGCAGCTTAACACACTGTACTACAACGTTGACCCCTTGAGTTTTACAATAATTTTATCTTCATCCTGTCCGTTTACATTCTGAAATACTTTTTCATTGGTTTTCTAAACATCTTAGTTTAGCAAAAACTTTCCACAACCATGATCAGAATTTCAAAGTGTTTTGATACTTTCTGTTTCTTCAAAGATCTTTGTTCATGTAATCATAGCTGTAGTATCTCCTTGAATTTCTGTGGGACAACTAATTAGAATTTTTTTTTTTGAAAGAGATGTGTTGTTCTCTTCAGCTTCTTTGATGTTGTTTTCTTCTAGGTTTGTAATTTTCTCTCACTTTCATTTTGCAGATTTTCCTCAACTGTTTACTTTTCTTCCATTATGCCATGTCTTTGAGATCAGGACATTAAAAAGTTGATTGGAAGCTTGATGTGTACATAAGATGTGTTCATTTTTGAAAACTTACACTTTTATTTTCAGAATGGTGCTGTGTTTTTGAGAAGTTGTGGTGACATCTCAGACAGTTCAATACATTCCGCTAAATGTTTTGTCTGCTGCTGACATCCTATGTTAGCGTAATACATTTGGTGCAACTAATGAGGTGCTAGCCATGCCTCATTATCATCCAACGTCCAAACTCTGTTTCGTTAGTTTTCACCTTATGTCATTTTCCTGTTCAGAGTCTCATTTAGGACACATATCTCTTTAGACTATTATCAGAAGTGAGTTTCTTAACTTTTGTTGTTTTCGATGCTTGGGGGATTTTGAAACATGCCAGACAGATATTTTGTAGAATACCCCTCAGTTGGAGTTCACCTGATGTTTTTCTCCTGCTTAGATGGGACTTAGCGGTTTAGAGGGAAAGACCACCAGGAGAAGTGTCATTCTCATCCCGTCACTCTTGGTTGCTCCAGGATGTACACCCCTATTACCCTGCTAAGGTAGTGTTAGCCAGGTTTCTTTGATTGTTAAGTCGGTATTCCTTCCCACGCTCCAGTCTTTGGAAAGGAGTCATCACTCCGCGGTTAGACAGTCTCTGTTCTTGTTCTCCCTGTATTTCTTGCCCTCTGCCTCTGTTTTCCCTTATGTTATTGCTCCTCGTGCCTTGGGAACTTGGTGGGAAGTGGGGCTGGAGCAGGGTGCAGGGAGTGGGAAAGGCAGGACTTGCATTTGATATTGCTACCACCATCTGATTTGTCTTCTCTTTGCCACCCTTACAAAGTGGAAAATATTAAATTCTAAAAGTAAAAGAAAAATATTTTTACTACTATTTGCTCCCACCCTCCTTAAAAACTTCCCCCCAAAATATAGTTACCTAAATAGTACAAAAAAAAAAAAGAAGACAAAACTGTTCTCTTGTGCCTCCTGCTTCCTCACACGCTTCCTTTCTGTTTCCCATCACTGCCAGCTTCACCTCTTGTGGATTGTTTGCCCTAGATATAGTTTGATCACACAAATAGTTGAGATAGTTGCCTCATTTCTGAATTGCAACTGATTTAGGATTGGGCCAAGAAAAAGCCACTGGTGAGATGCATGTCCTACAGTCTTGGGGGAGTAATACATTCACCTGTATACATGCCCATGCATACACACACATATATATACATGTAGAGATATACAAGCATGTGTGTCCATACAGCACACACATACATGCACACTCATGTAAGTCTCTCACATGCAGACATACTATTACACACATTTTCATACATGCACGCACATGTCTGCACTCACACATGTAGATGTATTGCCACAAACATATACACCCATGTATACACACTCATACATGTACACAAAGTATAGTTAAATATTACATATTTTTGAAAAGCCTGATGAAAGTATGGGACAGAACTGCAAATTCAAGTGGGGAAGGTTTGTTTATTAGATGAGAACTGATTGTCTGCAAACTGTGCTAATCAAAACGATAGAGATGGATGCTGTGAGATAAAGGAGAAGGGTCTACCTCCTTTGGAATAGTCACACTTCTTGGGGGAGTTTTGTTTTTTTAAGGAAATAGCTCCTCTGATAAAGGGAAACAGGGGCATCAGCAAGTGAAAATGACCCTGTTTCTCATGCGAATTAACTTTGGTGGGGGAAAAGAGGATTTTCTCAATGATTGTTGAATTGGAGGGGCATGTGAAATCATCTAGCACTGGGATTGCATGGTTGAAATTGAGTCATACTGAAGCTAGTAGACAAGCCAGACTTCCAGAACTCTGCAGCAAACTGATTCTCAGAGAAAGCCTCGCCTGAATCTCAATTCTGAGCATCCTTTTTGACAATGTATATGTCTCAGTAATGTGTGTATCTGTGCACACATTCTTTTCGTAGGAAAAGAACAAACTTCTCTGCACTCAATTTCTGATCATTGAAATTTGGACAAAAGAAAAAATGTAAATAAATGTGTTATTTCAGACTTTTCCCTTCAATAATCTTGAAGTTTTTATTGCCATAAACATGAATTCACTTGTCAGTGGTCTATATTTTAGCATTGCAAGATGGTGTAATTCCAGAATTTACAAATTGAATTTCTGCCAATTATACTTTAGTACATGAAACATAATTATATTTCTTAAATTAGTCCCTTTTGTGCAAGCACAGCATACAACTAATAAAGTAACTTTTGTGCTTGTCAAATGTGATATTTCATAATTTAGTTTTGTCATCATTGTTGGGGGAAAAAGACCTGGCCCAACATCCTTCAAAAACCGTTAAAATTCTAAATACCCAAGGAGGAAGGGTTGGTGGTTGGATGCTCAATATGGGTATCATGTTAGGGTCATTTCTAAATATGTCAACAAAACAATACTTCTCTCATTTCCCAGGGCATCTTGTTGTCAGCCTTTTGTCTCAAGAGAAAAATAACCATCCGTGGGTTAATGAATGAAGTGATTGGAGAATTGCACTTTGAGCATCCTGGTGACAGTGTTTTAGAAGTCAGGATCAATTGGTTCCAACTTGTTTGTGACACTGGTCTACTGTTCTTAAAAGTACAAGTTGTTGCAAGAGGACGTTCTGTAATGAAGCAGTTCTGCTGGAGAAACTGTGCATTGCTGCCACTGCTCTCTGGCTTCTTGGGATCATATCCTGGTGAACTTTTTTTTTTTTGAGAAATATCAGTTTATAGAGTTGTCCATCTCTTGCAATATAAAATATCCAGCTCTCCCATGTGGGTGACAAGGACTGAAGTTATTTCATACAATTATTAGAGTGTGCATTAGCAGGAAGCTATAGTCAGAAGCAGTGGTGGGACTCAAACATAAGGAATACAATCTGGGTAACAGGCATTCCAAGCAATGTCTTAACGCTGCACTAACTGTCTACTCCAAGAATCTCTTTTTTTTCTATAAGCTATTAAAATTCTTGAAAAACATTGTTCTTGGAATTGGGCTTAATTTTATTATTTTTTATCTTTAATATTTTAAAAGTTTTAAATGATGTTTACATAGTTGATCAAGGCGGGAAGGAACGAGGGTTAGGGAAAACTGAGTGTGTTCATTGTTTCCAGGTTTCGGTTTCTTTTTCCTGTATCTGAGGGAGGGAGGAGTCAAGGAGAGAAGCCACACCCAGCTTCTCACCCATCCCACGATCTGAAGGAAGGGGAATGGCCACCCAGTATTAACCAGAGTCCTGATGTGGTACATGCTCTGAGGCTTTCGCCCAGGTGGTTTCAGTAGTTCTGAAATGTTTCCAAGTCTCGCTGATCCAAGGATGAGGGAACACTTTCAATGTCCATTGGCTGACATAGTCCAACTTAGACTCTCCATTTACCCAGATATTTGCTGTCATTATTGGGCTGGGGTAATTATCCAATTTGTTCTGTTCTTTTTCTTCTGCTATGGTAGTAGATGCCTTCTGTAGGGTCCAATGGGCTACCATATCCTCTATGTGGATCTGGGCCAGTCATCTGTTACTCCATTTTTTTTCTACTGAGGAGAACCAGTTCTTGCAGGTGGGCCCAAAAGCCCAACCCAGTTGACCCAGGCCCCACACCCCTGGGACTCATGAACCCTGCACTCACAATGTAGGTGGGCACAAGACCCAGGCCATGCAACCTGGGACCCACTGGACATCCCCACTCTCAGGGTTCACAGACCTGGAACCCAACATAAAAGTGGGCTCAAGGACCCAGGCCAGATGACCCGGGCACCGCTGAGCTCCCAACCTTCAGGGCTCACAGACCTGGCACCCACCATTTGGTCAAGCCCAAGGAACCAGGCCAGACAACCTGGACCCTGCCATACCCCTTACCCCAGGGCTCATGGACACGTCACTCACCATACAGGTGAGCCAAGGACCCAGATCAGGCAACCTGAGTCCCACAGGATCACCCATCCCTAGGGCTCACAGACCTAGCACCGGCTATATAGGCGGCCACATGGACCTGGGCCAGATGGCCCAGGCCCCACCAGACCCTCCCCATCCCCAGAGCTCATGGACACGTCACTCACCGTACAGGTGGGCCAAGGACCCAGACTCTTCCAGAGCCTCCACCCCTGGGGCTCATGGACCCAGAACCCACCATACCGCAGGCCAAGGACCCAAGCCAGGTGACCAGGCACCATGGGATCTCCCACCCCTGGGAATCACAGACCTGGCACCCACTGTACAGGCAGGCACAAGGATGGCATTAATTTTAAAAATTGTACTAATAAACTGTAGAAACCTGGGCAATTATTCCTCCTTGATTGTTTCTTGGGAGACTATTGGAGAAGAAAATGTTTTATGTACTTATTGATATATATTTAGATAGAGATGAAGATATGCTAACAAGTTAAGAGATGCCATGTATAGTCACCAATTTCTTTTAGACTAAACAGAAAAATTGTATGTCCTTGATACATTGAATCAGCATAGCCATGTATAGAAGCAATACAGCAGAAAGATTATTATTATGAATAATTTTGCAATACATGACGTTTGTGCTTTGAAAATAGGTACCAACTTTAAAGGACATTAAAGGATGTGTCATAGCTTAGTCATTGTGTTTTATGTTCACTTTTTCTCCACTGGGAATTCCTTTTGGGGCCTGAATCTGAAAATGCAACTTTATTTTTCTCTGAGCTGTAAAGCAGAGCTGGCTCTATCACATGTTCTAATATTTTATTATAAATGGTCTCATCTTTGATTGTTTGGACCTTCAATAAATAGATGCCTATTGTGGGAAAATTTATTTGTTCTTCCCACCCTCCCCCTTAACAACAGTATAGAATTTGGTATCTTTTGAAATTGTGTTTGAAATACCTGTACAGTAAGAGCTTTCTCCATGATTATGAAAGCAGCTCTGCTTCTGTGTGAGAGAGGATTCTGGAAATCTGCAGAGTTTCTGAACATTTTATAGCTAGCAGTCAAGATTTCTGGAAATCTCTATGTAAACGTTTGTCTTTTTCTTTTCCCACTGCCCACTCTTCCCCCTACCCAACTCCTGCCCTTTTATGCCCTGCATCTCCCCAGCCTCAGTTGTGGGTACCCACCCAGAACATTGCAACCTGATGGCACCCCTCGATTTCAACCGAATGCCTTTGCCTACATTCCTACAGCGACATCCCTGGGGCCTTTGACCACATGGTCTCTAAAGCCTCCATTGGTTCTGGCTGTCAGGAAGGATTGGCTTCTCCAGGAACAATCGGTTTCTCTCCTCGTAGAATGAGCATTGTTAAAAGTCTTTTCCCTTTTAGTAGACAATGTTTGCTTCTTCCTTTCTGCCTGTCTCCCAACTGCCATTGCACCCATGTCTCCCTACCCCACACCCTTAGTGTTTTGCTGGTTGGGAACTAAACCTGTCTGCCTATTAGAATTCTCAGGGGGACTTTTGCCTTGGTGATGATTCATTTCACTTTAGGTAGGTCATCATATTTTGGAAAACTCTGGGAGGTTATATTGTGAAACAGGGTTGAAGCCCTCTACAGCAGATATTCACTAAATATTTCTTGCTAATTGAGCACCAATTGTATGAAATACATTTACCTATAGACAAACACTAATATTTTTGTGCTGTTGATAGCCACTGAAATGCTGGCCTTGGTAACATTATTTCAGATAGTCTTAGTGAATACTGGAAGCAGCATGAGTCACTGAGATTTCAAAATGCTGTGCCATGTAGACAGGAATATACTAGGGTTGGGGGCAGGTAGGGAAACATTTGCTTCTTAAAAGGATATTCTCTGAAACATTTTAACTCTTATGTATTTATGATGTCCTTTCAATTAAAACTATAAAACATTTAGAAGGACTTCCAAACTTTCTCCCTGTTACATGGCTATAACCTGTTATGTTTTTGAAAGTATGAAAGTGTTATTTATATTTCTTATTAGTATGTACATTTCTATTTCACAGGGATAACTCAGTGTGACAGAATAGACTTAGGCCTAATTTTTTATAGAATAAAGCTGATTGAATTTTAGACTGACAAGGCTACACAGTATCACTACCATAGAGTTGTGCTGAGCTCCAGAAATCCAGCTAGTTTCCAAAGCCAAAATCATGACCAGCCTCACACAACCTCATACATGTTTATGGTCAGTGGGGGACACTGAGGAAATGGAGATCCTTATTTTTGTCTCATTTATTTGGTTGTTTAGATTAGCATTGTGTTTTTCTCTTCTAACAGAGGCAAATAATACCTACCCCACAGACATGATAGATTTGTCATGAAGATCCTATGTGATAGTGGCTTTGAAGACTAAACAAGCCCCAAGAAGATGGGAAGGAAGAGGAAAAGCAGAGGATAAAGCTAAGAGAAGACAGGAAAAGAGAGAAAGATGGAGATGGACAGGAGGCAGTATAAGTGTGATAAAAAAAAAAAAGAAGAGAAAGAGGAGGAGGGAGGAAAAGATGATAGAGGCAGAGCTGATCCACACAGCCCCAGCAAGGTGTTAATGCTGGAGTTGTGCACTGAAGATGAGGCACTTCCAAATGCTTGGCTTGGGTACTTCTCTGAATCTGAAGTAAAAGAAGTGATGCCGTCTTATAACACTAATAAATGACATTAGGAAGGATGTTTGCAGTTGATAGCTGTCTTTACCCTCCAGAGTGTCCAGCACTGGAGAGCCTAGGTTTCCTTATTTGTGACAGTACAATGGAAGCACTTAAGGTAAAATTGAAATAGCCTTTAGAAACCTTGGAGCCCTAAGAAGCTTCAGTGCACATAATTTTCATGAACTGTAAATGTCAGTTTATGATTTGTTAGGAGCACTATTTGAAAAGTAGTAAAAGCATAGAGATTTTTCTCATCTTCCCAGCTCCTTCAACAAAAGGCCACAGTTTGGAAAATATGTCCTCTTTTATGTTCCTGTTCTGGACAGCGACTGGAGAATAGCTAGAAAATTTTTTGTGAGAATACTGCTTGGAGTTGTCCTTGGTCGTGATTGTTGTAAATGTTTTCTACTCTTTAGTACTGGCAGTAAACACTCAATGGAAGTCTCAAAGCAATAGAAATTTTAATCTCAAATGTTAAGAGCTATGTAATAGGCACAGGTGCCAATGAACTGGGTGGATGAGCAAGTGTTTGAAGTTTCTGATATACCTTGCTGCTTCAGTTAGGGTAGAATATTGGGTTACTCTGTAGAATTATCTTTCAAAGCAGTTGTCAGAACAGCACTTACAATTTCTTCTTTATTATTTTGTTACTTTGCTCTAAGTGTTAACATCTATTGGAAATAGGGAAGTGCCTCCCGCTGCAGTCTGGTAACTTGATCAAAGAGAAGAGGTAGGCATCTGGCAGTTTTTAAGATATCGTTTGGGTTGTCTACATCCTACATTTGAGTGCTTGAATGTGAGTCCTAGCTCTGTGTCTACTACCAAGTTCCTATTTGCTACTAATGCACATCCTGCGAGGCACTAGATGATGGTTCAGGATATAGACCTCTGTTCTCTGTCACCTGTGGAGCACCTGGATTGGATGCCTTGCTTCTGGCTCTGGCCTGGTGCAGCTCCAACTGTTTGAGAACATTTAGGAAGTGAATACGTGATGGAAATTCTGTGTTGCAAGTAAATAAAAATGAGTAAAAGTTTTTTTTTTTAAAGAAATTAGTGAGCTAGTTACCAAGTAGTTTTCTAACCGCTTGAACAGATTAAACTCAGTGATACGTGTTAGTGGGTATGTGGGTAGTTATCATTCCAGCAATGGTAGTAACTGTAATATGCTTTTGATTGCAAATAATCATACCTGATTTGTGCAGGTTAAATGAGAAACGAGTATCTTATGTAACAGGAGACCCTTGGGCAGTGTTCCAGTTTTGCTCAGTAACCTGGTAAAGCAACTGAGATCTAGCTCTTTGTGCTTTTTGGTTTTGACCTGCCATTTTTTGTTATTATTATTTTCATGATACAGTTTTGCAGGGATGGGACTGCTCCCTCCCCTTCCTCCTCTTTCTCCCATATTCTCCTCCCACTCTTTTTCTCCCGTATTATCACAGTAGTGTAGCGCTTTATGTAGCAGGTACAGGTTTAACATTCTGCTAATATTTAGTACTCACTTCCCCAGCCTTTTCAAGCTCATGGTCTCTCAAATCCATTATGGCAACCACTGCTTCTACACTCTGATAGCAAATGGTGAAGAAGAGGCTGGCTGAAGGGTAAGAGTCCTCATACCAGGGAGAAGTTTTGTTTCTTAGTTCCTTTTGCAGCTCCTACTAGACTTTTCCATGGGTGCTAGAGAACACCGAGAACAAACTTTTGCAAAATAAGAATCTAGTTTCCATGGTTTTCTGAAACCAATCAAAATTCCTAATTAGCTGTTTCAAATGAAAGGGATATTCTGTTAGTAAGGAAGAAGGAAAGGTGGAGACCAGTACCGTATACCACAGTGCGATCTATAGGCTTTCAGAACAGAGAGTGAGCAAGCCTGGCCACTGTGTCCAATTGCCTGGCAATGGGCAGAAGGCAAGTAACCTAGTGCTCTTTCTTGGTACTGATCTGTAGAATAAGAACTGTCAGAGAAGTGTGTACACAGCACTGTTATTGAAAGATCTGGAAGGTGGTATGGCGTTTCAATAAAACATTGGGGAAGACAGTAATTGAGGTGGGTACTGATGTTTTTAGTGCAGGCAGATGGGCAGGCAGTGGTATTCAGTCTGCAATAAACAGAAGCCTTGAGTTTGCATAGCAGGTGTTCTAGCAGAGTACTCACGGGGAATATTCAAAGTGTTTGAAATCCAACGGGCTATTGAAGTTGCTAGATGACTTCGTTAGACAGTAGCAAATGACTCAAAGTTATTGAGTGTGTCCTCTGCCCATGCAAAGCTGCATGTTTTTACTAAGAGTCCCACCTTCTTCAGCGGATGTGCTGGTTATTTCCCCCTCTGTGTTCCGCTCATTCCAGGGCCACCCCGACTGCATTCAAAGATGAAGTTTGAGTTCATATGTGTTCCCAAGATTGGTTGTGTAGAATATGTAGATGGAGGATTTTTCAGTGAACAAGTCATCAAGGACCTTAGGTCACAACTGCAACTTTCTTAATGTGAAGTGATAATATCACGCAGTTTAATGAACTGTGTTGGGCTTAAATGCTGATGATTTATATCAGCTTCATTCTCAGTGATGTTTAATAAACCATACCAAGTTATTTTTGGCACAATTGAGATAGTTTTTTTTTTAATATGCAGAGATTAACGAGAAGAAGTAATTGTGAAAGAAATGAACCTAAGTCTTAGTGCTTTAGAGTTTCTACTGCTGCTCCCTTCAGTGGTCCAATAGGAGCAAAAATAGCAACTTTGGAAGAGGTAGAGTTTAGAAACTCAAACACTATTTCAAAAAAAGGCATTGTATAATGTGAAAGTGCATGTTAAAAACAATGATAATGTCATCATTGGTGTAGCACTCAGGCTTAGGGGGATGATGCTGAATGGTTGGCTAAACAGCATTTTAATGTAGCTCCTGATTGTTGAATTTGATGCCCAAAATAGAAAAGATACTTTTGCTTTTCTTTGACCCAATATGAGATTTTTGTATACTTGTGTATGATATATATATATATGTATGTGTGTGTATGTATGTATGTGTGTGTATGTATATGAGATAAATGTGTATATCTGTTTTTCTAATGATTTATTTTGGCTCAGTTAAATGGCATTATCACACCAAATAAAGTTAATAATAGAATATTAATATTTTACTATGTAATTTGTATGTATACTATATATGTGAACTCTACATGGGTTTGTCTCCGTTTATATAGGTCTTTCATGGCTTGAAAATAAGTTTATAGCTGTTTGGTAATGATATAGAATTGTTTTATGAGAGAAAGTTTGAGTTTGGGTGCTCAGTTGGTAGAGTTAGACAGGCATATGCGCTCATTTATAGGGAAGGATTTTCTTAGAGCACTGCCCACAGTCAGGCTGCTTTGTAGAATTCCTGAACCCTGAAGACTGGTCTGTTCAAGTCCAGACCAGCGCAGAATTCTCAGGCTACAGCACGTACCAAGATCCCCTGCAGGGCTGCAAGAAAACCCAGGTCCCAGCCACAGAGTTGTTGAGTTAGTGGGGCCAAGGCCAGGCTGGAGAATTTGCATTTCTAACAGCTTCTCAGGTGCTGCTGTGGCTATTGCTGCTCTGGAGGCCATGCTTAGAGAGGCACT
This sequence comes from Ochotona curzoniae, assembly GCF_017591425.1. Classification (NCBI taxonomy): domain Eukaryota; kingdom Metazoa; phylum Chordata; class Mammalia; order Lagomorpha; family Ochotonidae; genus Ochotona; species Ochotona curzoniae. The sequence continues at coordinate 30,453,084 of NW_024465369.1, forward strand.
GGGTTAAATAAAAATGCACCTGAAAATTCTGTGTGTGGGAGTTCACGGGGGTTTTTGTTGAAATCCAGACTCTGGTTCAGTTCACCTGGAGATGGGCGTGAGCTCCTGCATTGCCATGGCTTGGTGTTCTATGAACTACCTTTGAATAATGTGAGCTAATGAATTTCAGGGATGATGAGGCTCATGAGAATTGTAACACCCAGTATGCTATTGGTCCTGGGGGTATTTGAAAACCTGGACCCCTCAGAACGCCATGAAATACTTTAGTTTTACTAAGTGCTAAGTACCTCAAGAGAACAGAGTTGACTTTTGCTTTTCAAAAAAAAAAAGTCTTTTTTTGTTTATGGTTGAACACCCTTTTCATTTACTTATCACATCATAATTACTAACATTTTATGACCCTTCTCTGCAGGTCTTTAAATAAGAACTCATTGAAGTCACTCTGTAAGATTTTGCCCCTCAGGAAAAAATCTCATTGATTGAATTCACTATTGAGCTTTAAATGGAAATGACCTTCACATTCTTTTATTTAATTGAGCTCTGTTGTTTACTGCAGATAGGCTGTTTCTCATAAATGCTCGTATCAAAGAATGTTCAGGGTTTAATGTCTTAGTGTCCCTTCAAGTGCTTTCTGGGGTTGTGATCGTGGAAGGATTACAATAAATCAAGAGAACACTAATCTCCTAAAGAGTGCCATGGATCTGTATCCACTGCCTGGATTATGCACGGCTCAGTAAGAGTGAACTGTCCTGCAGGAAGAAAGACATGCTTCCTTATGAAAAGGAAATGGTATACTTATTCTGTTTTCTCCCACTCTTGTCAATAAGGCATGTTTTGATTTTGCTGGCTTCAACGTTTGCTCATTGAGACCTTTTATTTGAGTCTTGATCCTAATCTTGGGAGTCTTCATTGCCTTTGACGTTTAAGTTTACAGGCACTGAAGAGCATTCTTAGACAATTGTAAGTAGTTTTTAAGCCAACTTACAACAAGGTAAAAATCTCAGTGCATAGAAGTTCATCGTTAGCTCTTTATCCCTTAGTATGGCACTTTCACACAAACCAGCCTTTGCCTGCTTCTGTTCTCAGAATCTCACACCAGTATCTCATTTAATTCTTTCAAAAGCTGTATAGTTTAGGTGACATGGTTATGTCCAAGGAAAACTGAAGGAGGTGAAGCAACTAATATCTTCCAGCTAGTAAGTGGTCAGATCAAAATTTGAATTTAGGATGGCGTCTCCAGATGTTTGGCTTCTTTTGATGTAGTCGGAGATCTGGATAAGAATAACTGATTCTATGGACTGTGCATCCTGTGTCAAGCTCAACAACAACAGCTTTGGAAGATGAGACAGTAAGAATGTGTGCCATGGCTCTCTTTAGGTTCTTATCCAGCTTCCAATAATCAACTCTGTGTCCTCTGCTACAAATCATGTGTGGAGACATGCACCCATGTCTCAAGAGCATCCCGGGGGTCCAGTTGTGGGATTCCTTCCCACCCTTCACTCTGAACTCAATAGAGTGAAGGCCCTGAGGGGTTATGAAGATCCAAAAGTCACTGAGGATTTGCTTTGTCTTGACTTCGTGTTCAGGTCATTACTTTTTTTTTTTTTTTTGAAACACAGTAAGAAAGGTCCTTCATCCACTGATCCACTCCCCAAGTGGCTGTAAGGCCAGAGCTGAGTTGATTCAAAGTCAGGCCTGCCAGATCTCCCATGCGGGTGCAGGATCCCAAGGCTGTTCCCCAGAGTTCCCTTGTCAGCATACTCACCAGGAAGGGAAAAGCCTCTGGAGCCCAGGCATGCCCTGGCCCAGCTTACCCCATGTTCATGATGGCTGGAGCCAGGGCCCCAAGTATGAAGTCCAACCCAGCCCGGAACCTCCCAGCAGCCAACAGGCTGCTGAAAGTTCTCTTACCTAGAACCACAGATCGTACCTTCTTGGTGTCATCCACTACACCGTGAGTCAACTTTCTTAAATATTCTGCATTTCTTCTATGAAGGAAGCTGCCTTCTGTCTCATTTTGGTTCAGTTATCCCCGATTGTGAAACAGGGGCATGGTGGTGGTACTAGGCTGTCAGATTCTTCTGCAGATGGGGAGGGAATGTTAGTGGACTGACAGATCATGAGTTTTAATGCAGATGCCTATGAAATGCTCAGGAATTGCCAACTCTGGTTTTTGAAATTTTGTACAGTTTTTGTTACTAGCAATTCGGCATAAGAACGAAGGGCACTGTCTTCACTAAGCTCTATACCCAAGAAGAGTCTTTAGTGGCAGAGCAGGAGTGAAACTGTGCATGTCCATTGATGAGACTACTTTGTGATGTGTAATCCTCATGGTGTTGAGATCTAGGCCGAAAGAAGTGTGCAGATGTGGGAGCAAATGTCAGCTAACTGTCATATGTTGGGAGAGCTGAGGCCTTGGGGAAGAATGACAAAGGTCTACGCTGGCATGCACCTCATCCCCTTAGTCTGTACTTAAAATCGTGAAGACATAGACTCTTCTTAATCTGTAAAAACAGTAGTGATAATGTCTTCCTGCTTGGCCATTGGAGGCATTTTGACACTTGACTGAGTTAAAACATGAAAATTTTCATGGGGCTGGAGTTGTGGCATAGTGGGTCAAGCTATTACCCTCTGATGCTGACATTCGGTACAAATCCTGGCTGTTCCACTTCTGACCCAACTCTCTGCTAAAGCACCTGGGAAAGTGGCAGAAGATTGCCATGTTCCCACAGGGGAGACCTGGGCCAAGCTCCTTGTTTCAGCCATCTGGGGGAGTGGACTAGTAGATGGGATGTCTCTCTCTGGCTCTTCTTCTCCCTTTCAGATAAATCAGCCACTCTTAAAGAAAGCAAGCCTTGGTGGGTTATAAGGCACCTGGCAAAAAGTATAAGAGAATTAAAGGATTACTGTGTTATGGAAAGGCTGGAATTCCAGACCTCAAGCTTTTCTTCAGGACCAATTGTGAAATTTCACTACAAAGGCTGCAGTGACAAGACTCTGAGATCATTTCCCACAGGGTTCGCAGGCCTGTCCCTTGAAATTCTGCTGCAGCTGCTCATCTGGAGAGGAGTGGGAAGGAATGCCTGAGCCCTGACATGGAGTGATGACAAGCACAGGAAGGCATCTGTGTGAGTGCCGAGGGGATGGCTAAAGGAGCATGGAGGCACCCTGACAAGCTCTTGATTTGTGTGACATGTCAGACTCCAGGACTCTTTGCTGGAAGCAGTAGCTAGAGATGGGGTTGCCAAAATTGCAGTCAATGAGTACAGAGGCGTAGCTGACAGTGACAAATTCTGTGACAGAGTAATTTTATCTCTCAAGGAGTGGTCCAGATAGTATCATCCTCAAAGTGTGCAGATGGGCAGATCAAAATTACAGCCTAATTAATGCATATGCACTACTCCCAGAAAAGTCCTTGATAGTTATTGTAATTTTATAAGCATCTCAATCCTATAAGAACATCAGCTAACTTGTAGTGTTAATGTCTTATAGGCAAAAGTATGTCTTATATAAATACACATTATGCAGTACATATTCTTTAATATATATGTACTGGGCCCAGTGCAGTAGCCTAATGGCTAAACTCCTCTCCTTGAACGTGCCAGGATCCCATGTGGGTGCCGGTTCTAATCCCAGTGGCCCTGCTTCCTATCCAGCTCCCTGCTCGAGACCTGGGAAAGCAGTTGAGGATGGCCCCAAATCTTGGGACTCTGCAGTTGCGTGGGAGACCTGAGAGACTCCTGACTCCTGGCTTCGGATCGGCTCAGTTAGGGCTGATGTGATTCAATGGACGGAAGATCTTTCTCTCTGCCTCTCCTCCTCTCTGTATATTTGACTTTGCAATAAAAATAAATATATCTTTAAAAATGTATATGTAAGATGTATGACAGAGTGTTATATAATATACATTGATAGTAAAGAGATGACTGTGGTAAAGCAAATGAATACATTTATTATGTTTGTTACATCATGAGTTATACATTTCTTTACTCTTATCGCAAGAATAACTCAAGCATCAGCATGCATCCCGTATACGGTGCAATATCATTACCTACAGTCTTCATGTTGTATATGAAATCTCTAGTTTTATTCATACATATTTGTTGATTATTCTTCTGATAAATATCAGTGACTTTAATATCTGATTTTATGCAATGCACAGGGGCCCAATCTTGTTGTTAAGATAGTGTCATTATTGACAATTTATGAACTTCATCCTCTAAAAATTTTATTCTGTATTTATTGAATAGTTGAGATGGATTTATGGTAAAATATCTAAAGGCTGGCTACATTTATTTTTCTAGATTCCTGAAAATCTGTAGGGAGAAGCAGTTTTGATCTTGAAGTTAACATTGGCTTTCCATGGTTTCCGCTAAAGATGTATGACATGTGATAGATTTTCAGTCTCTAATTTGCCTCTCAAGGGAAGTTGTTATCAATATACTGACTGATTTCTTTAGCAGTGGTATTGAAGATTTTGTGATAGTTTTCGGAAAGCTTCCTGAGAACATTCAAAAACAATCATTACCACAGAAAAGACTTTGCAAATGACTGTTAAAGTAATCTTTGTCCGAGAGTGTTTTCTATTTCCTTAAAGTTTACAAGAAAATTTAAAAATATGGAAAAAATGAAAACATAAAGTCAGAAAAGAAAAAAATTGGGTGGCAGGAGGTTCTAGGGTTGTTCATTCCTGGAGAGAGAAGTGACTTGGTGTTTGCAAACCTTGCAGGTAGTCAAGAATTGTAGTGTCTCAGCACGGCAAGAAAAGAGGAAGTGGCATTACATTTCAGAACAAAGAGTGATATAGAAAACTATTTTGAGTCTAGAAAAACCAAAATTGGGAATTTTTTTTTTAATCTCAAAATAATTGTAGAGTCACAGAAAATTGCAATGAAATGCATAAACTGGTTACCTGATCATTCAAGGGAAATTTTTGAGGAATCTAAAGAAAAATCAGGCTTGGAGAAAAGAGACCAGAGCAAGTACACAATGTGCTATTAAATTTTGTGGCCGTTTGACAAATTTATGTCCTCATGGGCTTTTCCCATGATGGGTTTCCCATGACAGGGTGTCAACTGGGGGATACACACACACACACACACACACACACACACACACACACACACACACACAGTAAGCATATATCTATGTCTCTTGTAACCAAGATTTTTGTGAGAAGAATGTTTATTGAATATTTTGCCAATATTGAGCTATGTGATGTAGGGTTTTCATTCATTGTGTCAATGCACACAATTGTCAAAATGTATTTGTTGTTCCTATTCTATAAAGGCAGTTACCGGAGCATAGAGATATTCAACGGTTTTCCAGTGCTTCAAGCTCAGGGTAGTGCATCTGAGACTCGAGATGTGTCTAAAGGGATTGTCTTTTCACTGTGTCTGCCTGCACACCATGCTGTCTGCCACTCCCCCCGCCCTTTGGATCTGTGGTCCTCTCTGAGTACTCGGAAGAGGACTGGGGTTTAGGAAGAGTTCCCAGCATGAGATATTTCATTGTATAGATGAAGAAATAGAAGAGTTCTCTGGTTTCTTTGCGCAGAGGCAGAAGCAATTTTTTTTCCCTGATGGCATTTCACATGCTCCTGGTGTATTCTTGGAATAATTTCACTGAGTTGAATAGTTTCGTAGCTTGTGCCACTCCATTGACTTGAATGCCATCTTTTATTCTACCTGGTAAGGCAGTGAGCTGACATTTACTTTTATTCCAGTTAATGTTCTATGTGGACTGAGCTGGACCACAGCTGTGTCTGAGCCTCAACATTGGACTTCTGTGTCATTGAGATTTTGCTTGGAATAATAGCTGTCATGTTCATCTCTATTTTTTGAAAAATATTCATTTTATTTTGGGTGATAATGAAATGTTACAGCAACCACATACTGCCATTACCTGGCAATAAACATGATTAACCTTTTAGTATATTTTTCATTTCTTTTGTATGTCACAAGTAGTTTATTACCTCTGAGCAATTTTGCGTGTAAATAAGTATACTTTGAGCACATTTAAATGTCATTTACTTTTAACATAAAGAGTAGAAACTTAAAAACAGTTGTATGTAGGCTGCTTCTTGCAATGGGCTTTATCTATTTTACCTTTTATTAATTGACTGTGATTTCAAAGGGCTTGAAGTTACTTTTGTATTTTCAAATATATATTTTTTTTCTTATGCTCTGTTCATTTCTGAAGATTTAAGTTTCTGTCTGGTTTTGCCATCTTTCAAGCTAGAGAACTTCCTTTAGCATCATTTTTAAAATGATTCAGTTGGGAGGAACATAGAGAAGAGAGAGGGAAATGTACCTACCAGTTTACAGCCAGCTGAGACCCTACTGGAGCTGTACCTTAAGCCTGGAGTGCAGCCCAACGTTCCTTGTGGTTGGCAAGAACTCCATCACTTGAACTAACACCCCTGCTTCCTTGGGTCTGCATTAGCAAGCAGTTGGAATCAGAGCTAGTGCCTAGAGGCTAAGTACCTGTCCCTTTCTTTATTATGTTTGCACTGAAGTTTCAGGGCTGCAGGTCCTTCTATTCTTCCTTTCACCTCCTTTCTTTTTGGAATGATTTTGCTGGATTTGGAATTTTGAGTGGATGTGGTTTAGTTTGTTTGTTTTGCTTATGCTTTTGCTGCCAGCAATGTAAAGAGGTTATTGCACTGTTGCCGAACCTTCATACGTTTTGATGAGAGCATTTCATAAATTTTGATGATAACATTTCACAGATTTGAAATTAATTTTTTTTCTGTATGGTACCATGCTATTTTTGTGTGGTGACTTCCAGTATTTTCTCTTTACCTGTGGCCTCATCTGTTTATGAACTGTTGAAGTCTTTCTGATTTCATATTTGCTTGTTTGGGGTTCTTAAGCTGCTCAAGTCTGTATGTTTATATCTTTTATCAGATTTGAGAAGTTGTAAATTGTTACTTCTCCTAAGATTTTATTTTTCCCCATTCTGATTGTCTTTTCTGTGACTCATGTATTGTTAGATTAAAATTGTTTTACAGCGTCTCAAAAGTCAGGTTATTTTTCTGTTCTTTCTCTGTGTTTCAGATTGCGTGGTTCATTCATTGCATTTTCTTTTTTTCCCCATGTCTTTCCCATGCTTTCCCTGCTGTTCATCAGCATGGTTTACATCTATTTGTGTAAGACTCTGGGTTCCTTTTTCTTTTTCACTTTGAAAAAAGTTCGTGTTTTGGTTATTTGGCAGTTTACTTTGCCTCAAATTGTAGCCTTTTTTGCCTGCGGTGGCTTCAGTCTTGGATCAGTCCTCAAAACTTTAGTTCCTAGCTGTGCTCAGTTTATCTTGCACATTTATGGTTCAGAAGTCAGCCAGAATCTTGCTGGATCTGCACACAAAATTAGAGTTTCTTCCCTGGGCTTTTCCCTTCCCTACTTCTTTAGTCATTCTCTGATTTTCCCAGGCTCCTTCTCTTGGCTTCCACAATGAGAAAGAGAATGTGTTTTTCTAAAGGAGTTTTACCTGCTGTTTTAATTGTATCTGACATCAGGGCAGTGCTGCAAAATAAACATACCAACAGATAAGGAGCTTGTTTCTTGTTCATTAGTTGCCTCAACTTCTGGCTCCCCTCCAAAGTCTATTTGTTTTTTTTTTTTTCAATCTCCAGAGCTCTTAGTAAGTGTTTTATTTATTTTGTTTAGTTGAGGAGTGCTGGTGGCATTAGCATGTTGCATGGTTTTTAAAGATGAAAACGTGTGTTTGGCAAGATTTCATTCTTCTACATCAGAAGCAGAACTCTCCTGGCAGTTATGTTTTAGTTGATGTCTTTACTAAGGTGGTTGTACATGCACAGACAGCTGTCAGGAATTTACTAAACATTTTATCTGATTTTTCCCTGATGATAATGTTTGAAACTCCGTAGTGTGAAATCACAACCCAGAGAGTGATACAGTGTACTTATCTCTTATACAGTTCCCATTTCGTTTGTACTTATTTGTGCACTTATGTGGGTTATTCAATTCTAAATAATTTTCACACAAATGTAGGTTTGTGTAGCTGCATTCACAGACTTACTATACTTTGGAAAGTGCAGAAATTGAGACAGAAAGGACTTGGGGCAGGGGACATTATGCATTATTGGGTAAAGCTGCCACCTGTGATATGGCATTCCCTATGGCAGGTTCATGTCCCAACTGTTCCACTTTTGATCCAGCTGTTTGCTAATGGCCAATCAGTAGATCAGTATCCTGCTGAAGGTCATGGTTCCTGCCTTCTGCCTGGCCCAGTCCTGACCATCTGAGAAGTAAACCCATGAATGGAAGATCTGTCTGTCTTTTTGTCTTCTCCCTCTGTAATTTTTACTTTCAAGTAAATAAATGAGTCTTTATAAAAATGGACTCAAAGTCTCTGGCCATGCTCCTCACTGAAAAGGATTAAATATTTTAAAATATTTAGAAAATGGAATTTACCTTCCATTTAGATTTTTAAAATTATTTGCTCTTCCAGATTGTAGACTTCTTTGAGTACAAGGGTCACTTCATGTTTTGCTTGCACCTCTTAAACACAATACTGCCCAGTTCTCTGTGCAGACGTTTAACTCAAATTTAAGATACAAATAAATAGAATTGAAAAGTAAAAGCATCTTAGGTGTTTTTTTGCTTTTTAAACTGAGGCTAGTAATTTTCAATGCTTAGATCATAACTACATTTTTAAAATATGGACATGAAAAATTTTCATACCTGTTTGTTCTTTTGAATACAATGCTGCTTCCTTTGATTTTTAAAAATCAATTTTAAATGGACATTTCCTGGTAGAAGTGATTATCAAAGCTGGAGAGTGCATATTTCCTTTTAACTATAGTGTTTGTAGGTGAGAGAATAGTATATTTGTGGAGACAGAGAAAGGGAAAAGGAGAGAGAAAGAGAAAGGAAGATGGCTTTTGTGAACTTATTTCTGTTAGAACCAGAATATTATAAAACACAAAATCCAGCTTTTCTCTAATGGAGTGTGGCAGTAGTTGATGAAATTGCATCAGTTGGGTCCCAGGTATTTTCCATGTAATATACTGTTTGAAAAAATGATGCTGGCGTTGAGTCATATATTATTCAGAAAATAAGCACAAACAAAATACCTGTATTTTCATGCAATTAAGAATACTTACTAGAAAAATAAGAATGATATGCTTTTCTTCTTCCAGTTAGGATTTGTCATTAATTTCCTGCCTGTTGAATATATGTTTCTGAATCCTGGAAATTGACTTTCTGTACTGCATAAATTGAAAAGAGAATACCTGGAGAGGTGTTGCCGATGCCTGTAGCAATGTTTTGTGTGGGCAACTTTGATATCATGGCAACAATTTAGATTAAAATGCATACCTTTTGATATTGGAATGGTCAGTCACCTAGTGATTCTCAAATAACCCTGAGAAAATGTGGATGTTCCAGGAAATTAAGGCTCATAACTTCTTTGGAAAAGATAGCAAAAGTACTATTTTAGATAAATTCTTTCTTATTCTTTACATCCACTCACTCATCCATCCATCCCTTGTGTCCATCCATGTATCCATTTGTCCATCCAGAATTCATTGAATGCCTACAGTGTGCCAAAGATGTACATAAAATCATGTATAGCTTAGTAACTCTTCAGAGGATTAGCGAAGTTCTATCTATTAGGCATGTTTGTCATGGATCAATTGAATTGTAAGAAGCTTCAACTTTGAACTGGGTTAGTTTCTAGTAAATGAGTCATTCCTCACATTTTATACACATTCCTGGAAAATCTTCAGATGTTCAAACATCATCAGTGAATCAGAATGTGGTGCTGATGATGCTGTGCTGCCTGGAAGAGAACAATCTCCTGCCTCACCTTCGCTGCAGACAGAAGCTGCTCTCTGCTGTGCCCTCTCCTTATCATGCCCCCTCATCCGGCAGTGAGAAGATTAGAGGAGGCAGTCTGCTGGCCTCTGCACATGTACACTTCCTCCAAGGCCTGGTCCTGCACTCAGAGCATCCCAACTTGTGTGGGAAGAACACATGTTGGTACTGACTACCCTGAGGAAAGCGTGCACCATGAAGAGCTATCAAAACGGATTGGGGAGCTATAATGGTTAGGACCCCGAGACAAAGCCAGGTGTGAATAAACCTGAATCCCAACTGCTTTGTTGGTATGGTCTCATTGTGATCCAGGGCTTGACAGTAAGGGTAGCCATTCTACATTGTGCAAATTGGACCTGCTTTTATTTATTTATTTTAAAACTTAAAACAAAGTATCAGTCAGGAACCATTTTGTTCATGAATGCAGTGCTATTAACAAGCATACTGGCATGACCGGGACATTGAGGGCACACGTTTGGAGGTGGGAGTTGGCTGTTATTCAAGTCTACTCAGCTCTGTTTTCTCTTTTGCCTGCTGTGATTTTCTTCATATCCCCTCCCCTTTCCTCTCTTCCCCTCTCTACACCCCTCCTTCCGTTTTTCTGCTCAGTGTTTTCAGAACTGTTTGAACACACAGGGCTTGGCAGAGCGTAACTGAAACCAGTGAGTTTCTGGGCCCAGGAAAGTCATGGTGTGTTAATGAAAGAATCTGAAATCCCTATGTGGCTTATGTCAAAGATTTTAGACATAGAGATCATGTGATAGTATCTTTCCACATAAATTCATTTGTATAGACATATGCATATCCATATGGGATTACTGTGATTTCCTACATATGAGAAGATGGAGGAGTAGAGAATTAATTCTTTTAAAATATATATTTAAGATTTATTTTAATTTTTGTTGGAAAGTTAGACATACAGAGAAGAGAGACAGTGAGAAATATCTTCCATCCACTGGCTCACTCCCCAAGTAGCCACAATGGTCAGTGCTGAGCCGATCTGAAGCCAGGAGCCAGGAGCTTCATCCAGGTGAATAGGAAGGCATGAGTGCTCAGGCTCTCTTCTGCTGCTTTTCCTAGGTGCATTAACAGGGGCTGGATTAGAAGTGAATCAGCAGCTTAATCCGAATGTTGGCCCTGAGCATTGTTTTAAAAAAACTCTTCACAAAACATGAGGTTTAGTTGATAGTTCCTGTGATCAAAAGTTGGCAAGTTTGCAGATTGACATTTTTTTTTTAAGATTTCAATGCTTTTCTTTTTGTGATTTAAGTTCTGAAAATGTGGTTTGAGCTTAAAAAGAAGGATTTGGAGGTATTAGCTCTGTTTTTTTTTGTAATGCTTTGATAAGTGGCTGGAGCATGAGAACAGAGGTGAGGAAGTTACTCATAAAGAGATTCTGTTGAGTAACTTTCTGAATTCCCTTACTGCTGATCCGCAGTTGTGGGGCACCAGACAAGGCCAGCTTGGGAACGCTCTAGTCCATTAACTTTTCAGCAGCTTTCAATACCATGGCAGCAATAGTGAAAATATGCTTGCTGAAACTGATCAGTTGACCACATTTCGTGATTCTGTCCTGTGCATGACCCAGCATTGTCATTGGGGTATACCAGGATATAATCATAATTGAACATTTCACTATTTAGAAAAAGTTTGCATCAGATCAGGTTGCCATAAGGAGTATGATAACAAAATTCAAAAGGGAATTTTAACATAATATGTCCCAAAGTTGTGAAAGTGGGGATGTTAGGAAAGAGCTGGGAGAAAGTCAATTTGGAAGGAAACCAATTGGAAGAGTTGATTTTTTCCTTCACATCAGACTAATAGTCCCCATTTATCTTAGTTTTTACTTCTGCTGAATCTCATCTACGCCTCACTATACCTTATGGTGAGAAGAAAGATCACCTCAAATCAGGAAACTGTCAAGGAAACTCCTTCTAGATGCCTTCTTGTGCTCATGCCCATCAAATTCCATTTTCCCCCCAGGATAACTGTAACCAGAGCAACAGCTCCATGACTGTTGTTGATCGTGAACACTCAGGATCATTAGAGAAAGGTTATACTTTTGATCAAGAAGGTTGGGGCACAGATTGGGACTCAGAGACATTTAAGTAAGAGAATTGTGAATGTGTTTAGCCTAGTGACTGGGGTGCCTGTGTCCCAAGGCAGAATGTCTGGGTTTGATAACCGGTACCAGCTCCTGATTTAAATTTTCTGCTGATGCAGTGTGTGCAAGGCAACAGGGGTGTTTCCTGTAATTAGGTTTCTGCCGCTCGTGTGAGAGACCTGGAATGAGTTATCAGCTGCTGGCTTTGGCTTTGACTGAAGCCTGGTCCTGACCATGGTGGGCATTTTGTAAGTGAACCAGCAGGTGAATGCTCTAATTCTCTGTTTCTCAAATAGGCAGGTAAGCCTTAAAAAAAGAATTGAGAATGTGGAAGGTTTGGAGATATTCCAGTGTGATTTACTGATTAGAAGAGAGTGAATGTTCTTTCTGCCCAACTTTGTCCCGGAGAGCCCATAGAATAGGTGTTACATCACATTTTCTTTGTAAATAGGTTTCTGTATGTGCAGTATTACATTTTTCTTTGAAATGAATTGCTTCACTTCTGCTTGAAGTAGGAGGCAGTGTGGTATTGGTACTATGAATGTAAACTTCATTAATTCTGCTTACAAAAAAGCTTTGTATGTCTACTGTACTTTAATCACATTGGCTGTTATGTTACTAAGTTTAATCAAAAATTTACCTGTGATCTGTTTTGTGTATTTACTGGTTGTTACATCTGGCCAATACTGGATTAACTTGGGTAATGCTTTCATACAATATTAAGTTTCTTTGTGTTAATAGGAAATGGCAAATGTTACTTCTGAAAATGAGTATTTGCAGAACTTCTTTTTCTTGAACATTTTGTCTAAAACAACTTTGAAGTTGTAAATACTTTTTCTTTTTATTGCACTGTAGCTTGAGACCCCACACATTCCACCTATACTCCTTCAGAGATTCATTCACAGATCAAATAAGACCAAAACTGAGGCTCAGTCTCTCCATTGTTCTCGATATAGACATTGACTTAAGATAGAAACATCCTACTCGTGCCTATAAACACTCTAGACTTAAAAAAAATCTTTTTATTTGTTTCCTTTTAATTGGAAATTCAGATATACAGAGAGGAGGAGGGACAGAGAGAAGATCTTTGGGAGTTGATCACTCCGCAAGTGGCTGCAATGGCCAGAGCTGTGCCAATCTGAAGTTAAGAACCAGGAGTCTCTTCCAGGTCTCCCATGCAGGTGCAGGGTTCCAAGGCTTTGGGTCACCCTCGACTGCTTTTCCAGGCCACAAACAGGGAGCTGGGTGGGAAACAGGGCCACCGGGATTTGAACTGATGCCCATATGGGATCCTGACACTCTAGGCTTTTAAATTGGTCTGGGATATCGTGCTGTTTGACACACTTCAGTTCCTTAATGAGAAAAAAGCAAATAAACACAAAGTGGAGAATTCTAAGAAGCTAGTAGAGATTGGGACTTAATATAGAGTACATAGTGTAGATACCAGAAATGCCACGTTTATGATGAGCAGTGATCGGAAGTCCTCTATCTGCAAGCTAAGTAAACAACATCTCATTGTTGAAATGTGACATGACTATTGGAATGTGTTAGTGTGAAACCTATGTGTTATATAATTTTTAAATCAGTTTGTTTTATTTGCATAAGCTACTTATACCTGTATATTGTCACGTGATAGTCTGAATCCCATTATAGTTTGAGGACAGGGAATCAGCATGTTTTAAAGGAGTTCTCATTATATTACTGCTGGGAGACTGAAGGAGAGAAAAAATCAAGTCTACTTTATGGGTACCAATGTGGTTGTTAGCAAAGCACACTCATGAGATCCTACCAGCACTGTACCAGACAATTGAGTAATGTGTAATGGAAGGCGTTAAGAGCAGCTGTAGACAATAACTTCTGACTCTTGTTTGTTTTTAGATTTGTAGCCAAACCATGTGCCATTGCCCTCAACATTCAGGCCAATGGACCACAAATCGCCCAGCCAAATGCCATTTTGGAAAAGGTCTTCACTGCAATTACGAAGGTATGTCCATCTTGCCCTTGGGTGTGCATTGTCTGTACTACTGTTCCTAGTGCACTGTCATCTCACGCTTTCTTTCTTGGATTTTAAAAACCGAGTTGTGCTCAGTCTAAGGCTGGTAAGCATGTTCTCTGCCAGCATGGTAATTAAGCCCAAGCCATAAATGCGGAATAGAGATGGGCATGTTTTCAACTTGTGAGTTCTTTCTCAAGTTGATTTTATTTGCTTGTCTGTAAAGAACAGATTTGATTAGGCAATAATTTGATTAGGCACATTCTGTGCCTCTTATTCTCATTTGATATGGAGCAATGCTGAAAATGGTTATGTGGGACTTTGTGTGGGTAACTGGGCAGAGTCTTAGAATATAATTCCTTTATGTGTGTTTCTGTCCTTATCCATATACCATATTGTGGTAAACTGACCAGTGTGGACAACAATGAAAAGACACAGCGGGAGAAGAAAGATGTTGCCATGTGAGGGATGTTGGATTATGTCCAGGAGCAGACTAAGTGAAGAATAGGTTCACTGAAGAAGGAAGAGGGGATATGCTCACTGTAGTAGTTCAAAGTCTTGACCAGGACTGGGAAGAAAAGAACCTGCTGTCCTCTGCCCTGGCTTCCACAGGATCCTTAAGGACAAAGTCAGGAGCCCTTGTTCCAAGACTGTAATAGAGCAAAACACACAGTTCATGTGTGATGCTCTTACACATTTATTGCCAACCTTACCTTCCTTTTGCCTAAACAACAAAGAAAGAAGAGATATGAATCAGATTGTGAGAAGTGCCATGTGGCATGTATGAAATGGCTCATTTTCCTGTTCTGTTTCCCTGGGAGAATTACTCAGATTTCTCAGGTGTGGTTTGACACTGTTAAGCAAACTGACATTCTTCTTTTGCTATTTGACTTGCTGGCTCTCCACACTAGTTGTCTCTTATATTACAACGATTTATTCAAATATCTAAATACTTATTTTATGGTCTTTTGACGAGATTCTCTAGGGTCCCTCCAACCCTTTAAAAAATATTTTCCCTGAAAGAGTATAAGAAAGCACCAAATGTTTCTTACATATCTGCTAGAAAGATGAGTGGAATGAATTGAGTTTTAGGAGATGCGGTTTCATTGGTTTTAGATGACTAAGCTTCAACCTTAGGGAACACATATCCTGTGGTACAAAACGTAAGAACATATTTAGAAAAATTTGCATTATTGGTTAGTTGTATTACTGTACTACAGCAAAAAGTTCTCTTAAAAGTATAGTTGTAAGGGCTCATTATCAGATTTACGTTTAATGTGATTACAACATATTTGTATTATCTTTGTGGATACATTCCACACACTGTATTCTAAATTAATAACAGAGAGTTTCCTACCCAAATGTTATGCCTCCCTCTAGAAGTCCTTCAGTGAACTTTTTAATTGCCTTGCCTTATGTTTATGGTGATTTGGGGAGAAGTTCCTCCATAAAGGTAATGAAAAGCTTTGCAGTCAGGTGGACTGCTCTGAAGATTCTTTGCTTCTAAGCTGATTTTAATGATCATGTTCTTTTGGTTTCCAAGGTGATTCCTTTGCAAGTTTTTACATGATTGAAGCAGAAGCCTCATGTTTTAAATATAAAAACAGCAAAAGTTGGAACCATTTTTCCATGTGTTCTTTGAAGTTCTCTGGTCTTATTTGTGAGATGAAAATGTAACAGAGCAATTGACCAGAATGGGAAGAGTCAGGCTGGTGCCCTAGATCAAAGGGGCAAGAATGTGTTTGAGTGATCATCCAGTAGGCTGGCTTTGGCCATGGTTCTGAGGGACCTTATTAGAAGGGCTTAGTTATCTTCCTTCCCTCAAAAAAGAAAAGCATAAAATCATAGTGTATGGAATCCATATGCAGAGTGAAGATGTGTTACCTCTTGTTCCAAAAGCATGAGAAAAATGCCATCATGGGGACAAAAATACTAAGCCCTTTCCCTCCCTTCTGCTCTCTTTTCTACCCTGTCAAAGTGCTTTTCTTCTGCTTTGAAATGTTATATCCTCTCAAGCATGGGATATACTCATGGGCAAATGGGAATATCATGTGGATGCCTGGAGCCTCTTATTGTATTCAAATGAAAATTCAGCCCACCGTCTGCTGAATTCCCCCAATTTTATTTTACCCCAGACACTGTCTGATACACTACCTTGAATCACTTGATACAGAAGTTAAGGCAGACCTCTTCCCTCTCTGCAACTCCACTGGTCCAGTCCATGGTGGCCAGATGTTCTCCAAGGGCCCTGTAGCCTTTGTACCAGGATCAGGGATGGGCAAGAGCTCACTCTGATGAGCCACTGCCCATTGGATGACTGCTTCTATGGCTCTTTAGGGAGTACACACCCAATCTTACCACTTTTGTTGCTTGAACCAAGTCCCATGCTGTGGGTTGAAGGTAGCAGCAATCCTCAGATAGGTGAAAGAGAGGATGGCAGATAGATGTTGGGTTTCAGTAATGGGCAACTGAACCCATCTGGAAGAAGTCATAGGCCTGGATGTAGGCTAAGCTGCAACCATGTGCAGCACGGCCCTTTTGGACTTCACTTACAAAACAGAATGCATGATAAAATTAAGAAAAAATATCAAGATGGTAGCCACAAAACTTTAATGTGCAAATGTGGGTCCTCCTTTTGTGGGATTCTCTGTGACTGCACTACCTGTAGCAAATAATAAGATAAGAAACGTTAGTCTATAGAGTGTCAGAAAAACACAAAAAGAAAAGTTTGAAAGAACACAAGAAGACAGAAAACTGCAGAGAGCACAGACAACAGGGCAAAATGGAGTAAGTGAAACAAACAAGAAAAAAGCTGTAAATTTAGATATGCAGATAACCAGTGTTGTGATGTAGTGGATAAAATCACCACCTATGAAGGTGGCATCACCTGTGATGCTGGTTCATGTCCTGGCTGCACCACTTCTGGTCCACCCGCCGGCTAACGACCTGGGTAAAACAGTGAGGGATGGCCCGTGTCTTCTCGAGCCCCTGTTAGTCATATTGGAGATCCCTGTAAAGTTCTTAGCTTCAGTGTAGTCCAGCCCTGGCCAATGCAGCTAAGTGGGAATAAACCAGTGAATGGAGGACTTACTTCTCTTTCTGTCTAATGCTGACTTTCAAAATAAATAAATCTTTAAAAGAATAAAGCTTAAATACTCAGGACAAGCAGATCCAGCAGCTCTGTAATTTAATTCTCTTAGGGAAGATGAAATAGAGCAATGAATTAAAACAAATATTGAGTTATTATTCAAGAAATTTCCCCTGAATAGTTTAACTTTGATGTTAATAGAAATGCGTTAAAAATGATCCAGAAATTTCAACACTAAGATTTATGCTATTAGAATTATTAAGCACAGTAAATTGAAAGAAGATATTTTTGGAGTAGCCAAAAGAAAATCAAATGACTTTATCACGTGATCTCAGGCTTTGCTGTAGCGGAAGTTTCAGTATTTCTGAGGAAAATGTGGACTGAATTTTATATCTAGGCAAATGACTTCTATTGTGCAAAGGCAACAAACTCATGAACATGAAAAAAATGTAGGCAAATTGTTCCATGAGTTTTTCTGAATGACGTATTGAATTGATAATTTTATCTAACTTAGAGCTTATTAGGAAGATTTATGAGTTTTGGCTATATTTAAGCAATAGGTCTAAGACAGAATGAGGTATGAAAATAGAACAGATTGTTAACATTCTACATTTTTACTTTGTGGAAATGCTACATGTCACAGGAACTGAGTGAGGGGAAAGGAAGGAAGGTGGGAGGCACCAAAATTCACTGATTGTGTAATCTCTAATGGTCTACTAGTTGAGCAGTTGAGCGCCAAAGCCCATCATTTAAAGCTGATAAGCCAAGGAAACATGTTGGATAGTACAAGAGTAAACAATGAGAAAGATAATATTATTGACCAGTATTGGGTGGTGGAAGAGAAAGCATGAAGAAAGACAAAGTCATATGCTCATACCAAATTATTAGGGGAAAAAAGCAGAAGAGAATATTATGCTGATAACCACCAGAAAAAAATTATACTGTTAAGGAAGGATAAAGAAAAGCACATGGTTACATGTTTTTTGTTGTTGTTTTTGTTTGTTTTTAACAATCATCCCAACAAAAAGTAGACCATAAAGGAGAGGACTACACAAAAGTAATCAATCATATTAATATATACAAGTGGGTTAGTGGGTTTCATTCACCTAATAAAATCTGTTCCAGCTGAGGGTTTCTGCTTGGGTGGCATTGTGACCCCTTGTTACTTTCTGCATTAAAATCACGACTTGCTGTGTTTTTAAACTGTGGTCTCAGTTGGAGATAGTCTTCATATTGTAAGCAAGTTAAAGTACGGTCATTGGGGGTTCTTAATCCGGTATTATTGGAGTCCTTGTGCATAGAGGGCATTTGGACATGGATAGATGGTAGGGAAAACAGAGTTCCTCTGAAGACATAGAAAGAGTTGTCATTTATAAGTCACGGAGAAAGGTCTGGAATAAATCCTTCCCTTCCAGTACTCTGATACTGGAATCTAGGACATCCAGCCTCCAGAAGCATGACACATAAATTTCTCAGTGCCCATCTTTAAGCCCTCATTTCTTTGAGCCTATTTCTTTAAGCCCCCAGGCTTGTGTATTTTGATATAGGATCCCTAGCAAACAACTTCAAGCACAGGTAAAGTATACAAGAGACTCCTAAAGTCCAAGTGGTTTAAAATAGTCAAAATCAGAGCATGGTGAAAATATCTAGGTAAACATAGAAGCATTCACTGAAATAAAGATGGGATGCTTTTTATTGCCACAAGATATAATTTATAATGAAGTTAAATAGTAATTAATATGGATACATAGAATTCAGTGTCTATATAATAATAATAGGAAATAAAGGCAAAACAGAAATATAATAGTAACAAACTTCACTGGTTATGGCAGAAATGATGATCAAATTACAAAACAGAGTAAAGACATTTTTTTCTCTCTCTCTCTTTAAGAGTGACACAGAGAGAGATCAGAGAGAAGACTTTCACCATTGTTTACTCTCCAGCTCACTACAACAGCTAGGACTTGGCCAGACTGAATCAGGAGCAGGAAGTTCACCCAGGTCTGCCCCACACATAGTAGGAACTCAAGTTCTTGAGCCATCATTCACTTTTCCCAGGAGATTTACATAAGGGGAGCTGGGCTGGCACTCTGAAGGGGATGTGAGCATCCAGAGTAACAATTTAGCCCACCAATTCACAATGCCTACTCAAGAATATAAACACTCTAATATACAGAGTTAAGGAGGAAGAGCTGAGGAATACATTTAGTGCCTTAGATTCGGGTTGTAAAAAATTTAAGTGCCTATTAAATATTTACAAATGACACTATGTTATAATACATTTTTAAATTAGACATAATTTTATAAATTAAAAAGAAAAATTTTAAAAAAGTTTTTGCCTTTTGAAAATTTGGAAATGCTATTTTAATCACCTCTTGGATAAAAGTAACATCTAGAATATTTCTAAAGCAGTAGCAAAAGCACAGGGCTAGCATTGTAGTACAGCAGCATAAGCTGCCTGTGACTCTGGCATCCCATATCCAAGTACTGATCAGACTCCCAGCTACTCTACTTGGATCTCTGTTAACATACCTGGGAAGGGTAGTGGTTGTAGTCCAAGTCCTTGTGTCCCTGCCAACCATGTGGTCCGCCTGGATTTCCTGGCTTCTGGTTAAGCCCTATCTGTTTCAGCCAATTATGGAATGAGCAACAAATGGAAGATTCATTCTCGCTTTTCCTCTGCCTTTCAAATAAATAAGTAAATAAATGTTAGCTTTTTGTAAAAGAGAAAGCACTGTGCCAAAGCAGTGCTCAGTTAAAAAATTCATACATATGAAATTAACTGTAGAGTTAAATGTAGGAAAAACAGCCAAATAAGTGGAGATAAGCAGAAAAGAGAAACAAGTAAAGATAAAGCTCAAAAGTACTGAGTTAGCAAAACTATAGAGCTAAAGCATTTTTGTTCAAATTGCTTTATCGATTGAATTTTCTTAATAGAATGTCAACTAAACCAATTGAGGAAGAAACAAACATGCACAAATACTAGTGTTATAATTGCCAAGCACAGAGAGAAAATGAGTGTGTCTGTTATCTGGGTGTCATTGCGTATGTGAGTGTGTACTTTCCTCCAAAGCTCATGTTGAAATTTTTTCCTGGTGTAACCATTTTGAGAGCTGGGGGAAAAGGGGGAGGGGTCTTTAACAGGTGATGAGCTCATTGAAAGGGGCTAATGCATTTCTCAAGGGACTGGGTTAATTTTTTTGAGGAGTAGTGCTCACTTCTGCAGGGTTTAGGTAGTGCTCGCTTTGCAGGCTGTGCCAGCTGTTATAAAGACACTTTTCTACTGTGTGATGATTAAATTTGAGTCCTTGGATGGGTATAGCTGCTCAGTCCTGAACTGGGAGCTAAAGTTTTTTTTGCAGACTACTCAGAACTACAGAGACTAGGACAGGAAACAACTGGATAAGGTTTGGTATAATAGGTTTGTTGCAGAAAAAATATAATTTCCTGTGTGTTGGGGAGGACAGGGGAGCATGGTCCAAAGAGATCGGTTGTAAAAAGGACCAAATTCAAATGTCCTCACAAAAGGACTCTTCCTGTTTTGTGCATTGAAAATATTTTCTGAACAAGTTGCTGTATGTATCTTTTTATTGCAATGTTATTAGCAATTCTAAAATATGTGAAGGCCTAAAATTTATATAAAACATTTTATTTTTTCCATCTACTTTATTTTTAATTGTATATATTTAAGGAGTACAGTATGTTTTTACATATTTAGATGTAGTAAAATGGTTACTTCTATCAAGAAAGTGAACAACTGCCTTATGATAAAGAATTCTAGCATATTATTAAAGGGCAGATAACTCTCAGTATACTTCAAAGCACAGGAAATTAATGAAGGCATCCAATTCTATTTTAATGTAGCAGTAACATATTAATATCAAAACCTAACAAAGATCTCAACAAAAAAATCAGACTGGAGACCAATTGTACTGATTAATATTGGTGACAAAATTATTAAATAAGGAAAAAATTAGCAGACTGCTTCTGGGTTTTCACTGGTGGAGAAAGATGAATAATGGCAACACATGAAAAGCATTATCTTTCATCACCAAAAAGCATTTATTCTACAAATGTAGATATAAGGCTTGCTCTTTGATTCTATATTTAAAAATTCATTCATATACTGGATCATGTTACTGACAAATTGAGCAGAAAATATACATACTTCATGGATATGAAACCTGATATCTTTTTAATTAAGATTATTTGAGTAGGAATATGTGGTTTCTTTCACATGACAAACGTACTTGTTTCTCAGTCCCCAGTCTGCCCCTTGCTTACTAAGAAAATTTAAGATGTTCCCGGTGAAGAACAGATCAAAGAGAAATGGCTCTTGTTCACTCTGTGCTTAATTCTGCATTCAATTAGCATGTAGACGAGAGGGCGAGGGGAAAGGTAATAAAAATTAGGAAGAAATTGGGACAGCTATTACTATTTAAATGTTTTCATTCATTCATGAGCTGTTTGGATACTGCTGTGTTTTGGATACCACAGATACTGAAGATTTCCTTCGTCTGGAGCTGACATCTCAGTCATGTACTATTTTGTGATTGTGTATGTGGAAAATCAAAGGAACCAAATGGAAAGCTGCCACCAATAATGTGAAGTTTTATTTCAAAATTAGTAGCTTGAAAGCAGACCTTCACATATATGCAAATCATAATCAATTTAAAGATATAAAAATTACTTTACTCAAAATAGGAATTTCAAAAGGATCTTATCCCTTGAAATCAACATAAAAGATATGTGCAGGACTTATGTGGGACATAATTTGAACACCCTTTAAAGACAGAAAAGACAACTGAATAAAGATTCCAGTTTACCCTACATTATTTTCAGAACTTGGTGTGATCTGTTTGAAAATACCAGCAAATTTGCCTGCTTGGCCATTTGGTTATTTTGAAAATAGGTCAATTAATTTTCAAATTCAAATAGAAGAAGTTTCTTAAGAAGCTAACTATAGAGTACTGGCACATGAATGGAAGAATGGATGTAGAATTTGGAAGGGAAAGTGCTGAGTGATGGTCTGGGATATTGAGTAGCCACCAGTTGGAAACGAAGAAAATTGACTTACACTTTAGACTCAATACGAGTCTATATTCCAGATGTCCTTAAGATTTGAATGTGAAAATGAAAACCCAAAAGTGGGCATTTTGCCCAGTGGCTCACATGCCCAGGAAGATATCTGGGTTCATTTTAGAGTCTGGTTCAGTTTCTGGCTCTGACCATGAATTCTGTCTTTCTACTAAGACACACGCTGGGAAACAACAGATGGTGCCTCAGGTAGTGGGGTGTGGATCACCCTCTGCAGGAGGATTGTGTAGCACCTGGATTGTGTTTCTGGTTCCCAGCTGCAGACCTTGCCCAGTTCTGATCATTGCTGGATTGGGGGGAATAAGCCAGTGAAAGTGAATAGAATACCTCTGTATCTGTCTGGCTGTCTTTCTCTGTTTCTCTGTTCTTCAGATAAATAAAAATAAATGTAAAAATCATAAAATTAATGTATTAGGAGGAGAACTAGCAGAATTATCTGAACGCTGAAGTAAGGAAAGTTTTTCTGGTGATAATTCCACAGTTAGAAACTATAGCAGAAAAGGTTAATGAATTTAATATATATTTTAAAACCTCTGGGTATATCAAACAAGCAAAATATACCATAGGAAAATTTCAAAACACAAATAACATACTGGTTAGAAAATATGCAACTTATGGTACAAAATTTCAATTGTCCTAATCAGTGAAGAAGAGTAGTCTTACATATGAAAGTATAAATTTGTAAAATCATTAGAAAAAAAACTTAAATTGAAGCAAATCATAGATACATAGACCTTTAAATTTACAACTTTCACTTGCAGAAATGTATTCTGCACAGAACCCTGCACAGAATGTCCCATGCTAAGGTTATTGACTACAGCATTGTTTAGAGCAGCGGAAGTTCAGTATCTACCTAAATGTCCATTAATAGGAACATGGATACGTACATTAGGGTATGTCCTTTCAGTTCCACAAAAGAAATGTGGGTGCTTTCCACATACTGATTTGTAAATTTTAGTAAATACATTGACAAGTGAAAAGCTCAAAGTCCAGAATACTGTCTCTGGTACAAAGTTACTTGTGTAGAAAAGTAGATACATGTACTACTGGAGTTGGAATTATGCCCTATGACACTGGTGTCCTATGTAGGCACCCATTTGTGTCCTGGCTGCTCCACTTCTGATCCAACTCTTTGCTAATTTGCCTGGGAAAGCAGTAGAAAATGGCCACATGCTTGGGGCTGTGTAAGCAAATGAGAGATCCTGCTGTGGTCTGCTCCAGCGTTGGCCATTTTGGCCATTTGGGGAATGATCCAGTAAATGGAAAACCTCTCTCTGTCTCTCCCTGTGGATACATAACTGTATTCCTTCTTGGTTCTTTGACTAAGATCAAGTGTAACTCTTTCACTCCAATAAATGAATATGTGAAATAAAAGGAATATGTATTCAAATTTGCTTATATTTGTACATAATTTGAAAGGAACTGAGTTAGTAACTGTAGTTATGCGATAGGAAAGAAAGAGTGGGAGCTAAGAGTGTGGGAACAAAGTTTGAGGTGAAATGTTAGATCTTTCTTTTTTAACTTGTGATCTAGGTGAATGCGTTCTCTATGAAGAATTTAGAAGATAAATTGGAATAAATGATGAATTCTCCTCCTGTAGGCAGTGAATTTTCTCTCTTCCACGTAATTAAGAGAAACATAGAGGGAAAATGCAGATGGTATGGATTACTACTAAAATTGTTATACGTATGTATGCAATTGAAAATTGGTCGATAACATTTATTGGCCTACATTTTCCCACTTGGGTTTTATCACAAACTCATTTGGATTGATTATCAGTGCTTTTTAAAAAAAACAATGTAGACTGAGACTCAGGGAAGTAAGGAATTACACTCTGTCACCTCAAGGCAGCTTTTTCCCTCTTAACCAAGTATGCTTTTTAATTAGTGCATGATCAGTGTAAAAAATGTGATGGGGAATATGGTTAAAAAAATACAAGGGGGATGTGTAAAGAATTTAAGAAAGGAGGAAGCAAAAAAAAAAAAAATAAGAAAACATACTTTGTGATGGAAATAGTACCGGAGGCTTGATTAAAATAAATGTGAGGCATTTGGAGGATTTTTTCCATGTTTTACATCATCCTGATGTGATCGTTGGACATAGCATTTTTCCCCCCCGAGAGAAGTATTTGAACTTAGCATTACAATCACTTGCATTAGGTTCCTCCCTGGAAAGCTGGTGGATCTGACTGAGTTTGACTTTTCTCTCTTAGGAAGCACATTGCTAATAAGGAATGCTAGCACTAGTGTGCCATCTATGTTGTTTGATACTGAATAACCTCATGGTATTTGTGTTTATGGTACTAGTGGAAGGACTAAGTCCTCATGGCTAAACCTAGAAATCTCAGTAGCAGATAGTAAACAGAGGGGGAGAATCTCAGACATAACCAAGGGCATATTATTTATGGTGAAAATGGAAATTCACTGAAAATATTTTTCTCATTCTTATTTCATAGCATCCTGATGAAAAGAGATTGGAAGGTCTCTCCAAACAACTGGACTGGGACGTGCGAAGCATTCAGCGCTGGTTTCGACAAAGACGCAACCAGGAAAAGCCGAGTACTCTTACGAGGTTCTGTGAAAGCATGTAAGTCACTGTCTTTTTTTTTGAAAGAAAATTTACATATCATGCCACACCTGAATGAAGAATAACAGATCCATGAGGCCCTTAGAAAGCATGCCATCTGGTGGGAAAACAGTTGTGGAACAGCAATTAGATAGAAATTTTAATTTCCATTTTGGATGTGGTAAATGCCATACACTCCTCTAGGGAGTTCCTACAACCTAAGCAAAGATTACAAGTCTGTCATGGTAGGTAGGTAGTTCCTCCTAGCCATCTTTGGACGTAGCAAGAAATATCTGCCATTAGACATGCCCATCGCTTGAGTTTTAATAGAGAAACTTAGTCAACACATTCTTTCCACTGGTAAAAACTGAGATACTAGAATGCAGTGTTAGGTTATGGCAATGTTGTCTGTTCCTAGAGAAGAAATTGTTATCTTAATTCTCGGCGAGTTTAATGAGGAATTACTTAAAGGACAGCAATGGAATGAGTTTCTGTAACGTGAATGTTGTGGTGTATGAATTACAAGGTTGCTAAAAATAGTAAAAAATCCACAGAGAACTATTCTAGCATAGTGATATTTTGAGGAAATGATATTCAGTGCACTAATTTATAGGAAAACCAGAGGAAGGAATATTGAAAGGGAAAATTCTGCTCTGAGAGTCATTATTCCATTTGTTATCCATCTTCTGGAATGTGATTCCTCCTCTAACAGTTCTTTCTTTAGGGAGCTTTTTGACACATGGTAATTTGAACAATAGTTGCATTGGTGGAACCATCTAAGTTGCTGTCTCTTTTCTCTTTTGAGTTAATGTTGCATTTTTAAGGTTAACTTTCAGTTATGCAAAAAAAAAAAACTATTTTAACTATTGCAGTCTAGAATGTAGAAGGAATTCTAATTCTGTACAGGAAATGAATGAGAGACAAAATAATATCAAAGATTCTTAAGTTGTAGGTCAGTACAGGGAGCATAAAGAGAAACTTTGTAAAGTCAAAATATTTGTAAAATGTAGGAAAGCAATCTAATAGATGCAATCTGCAAAGCCTTTCCCATAATTATATGTAGTGTCAGTTCATGAAAGGAGGATATATGAGTCTCTGATCAAAAGCCAGAACTGTTTCCTTTTCCTGCCACTACTACAAGTCCAAAGGGCCTGGGATTCACTATTGAACTATGGAGCTCGGCATGTGTCTTCACATGCGTGTACTCCTCCAACGTGTGTTCCCTGCTTCCAACTGATTCCTGTAAAAATGTTCCTTTCTGCTATACTGCGTTTACACCAGTCTTTCTCAAACTCATGATCTCATTCCTCAGGAAACTTATTAGAATAGTGTCAGTGAGATGAGACATAAGGCATCTTTAAAATCCATGGAAAATGAATATTATGAAAATGCTATGCAAAAAACTAAATATTGTAAATAAATCCATCTATTAATTCCAGTTTTACAAAAACTTTTTGTAAGGTCTTAGTGTTTATGAGTCAATGATAACTATTAAAAGGAAGCAGACACATGTGTTAAATGATTGGTAAGGACAATGTCTTCAAAGAATGAAGACAAGATAAACTGGCTTAGGGCACATGGAGTTGTTGGTGCTCTCACAAATGGTTCAGTGCCAATGCCTCCAATGTTTCTGTTGCACAAAGTAGAGTCAAGTCACTTGTTTTGGGACACAATTCTTCCTTTGGTTTCCAGTAGATTCTCCTGTCTTTCCAAAATCTTTTATTTGTATCATTAATTCTGTATTTCCCATCTGCCCAATAATGTGTTATCTCGCCATATTGACCATTCAATGTCTCATTTTTCTTAGTGTAGCTTCCACTCTCTGTGTAGAAATCATTCCCTTTTATTGCCTTTTTCTGAAACTATGTATAAAATGTTATGTATTCAGATATTTCTTTAATGTATTGTTCTACTTATAGCTGGCAACTCTGATTTGCTTGCATTCCTGACATCCCCTCCACTGCTACTAGTTGTAAGCCTCCATGAGTCACAAGCTGGAAAGTCAAGCCCATCAGCCATGAATTCTATTAAGTTTTTCGCAAATCTACCCTTAATAGCCCAGAATCTGATCACTCTCATAGCTCTCATTATTTATCTTATATTCATCTGATTTTTATTTGCTGTAAACCCTCACACACTAAAATCTCTTCTTGAAATACTTATAGGTCCATAATCTGCTCTTTCTTTTATAGAGCCCTGTTTTGTTCCTCTTGTCTGCTCTTTCCTGCTTGGCTTTGCATGGTATTCCTGACCTGCTGCACCCATTTCCTTCACCTCTCCCATTGATTTACTATCTAGTCCTCAAATCCTTGACCCACTCTGAACTGAGGCCTGCCTGCTGGGCCTGTAGTGAGTAGCCATTGTCATTAGTGTTACTAAGGGTTTCTGAACACTGAAACACATACCCCCATACATACTTCTATATGTGATGACTGTTATTAATATTTCTTCCTGCTTTCACATCAGTTATAGCATGGCTGTTCCTTGAAGAATACAAGGACTGGACGTCATTTTTCTATTCTCAGCACTTGCCTCAAGCTGTGTAATCAGCTAAATGAATATGTATTAAATAAGTGTTAAAATGTCAGTTGTTTGAGAAGAAGTTGTTGGTTTCAGTTTCCACTTTGTCTCCACAAATGAAAAGTGCCTAATAGACACTGACTTACCATAAAACTTGCCTTGGAAAATTAACTGACTATGGAAAGAGCCAGGGCAATTAAGGACAGAAATTCAGAAGAAAGAATGGAATGGCAAAGGAGAAAATTTGGAGAACATCATATGGGATAATGGAATCGGTATATGTATGCACCTGTGTGTTATTGTGCTATAAAAAACAACTTATAAGATTGCTGTTCTGACTAAGGATGGCTCTCACGAGCACCTGGTGAGCTTCTCAAAGTGCACATAGTGGCCCCTGTTGGAGAGTTCCGATTTTGCCTGACAGTACAGGAGGGGCTTGGACATGTAGGCGGCACTTTTGAAGAAATATCCCAAGTGCTTCTGACATACATTCTTGGTTTTTAGCATAAAGAGATTGTTCAATTCAGAAATAGTAAAATTGACATGAAAAAGCAAGAGTATAAAAATTTAGGGATTGTAGATATGGGGTTTAACCATAAAAAAAGGTGTTTTTTTTTTTCTCTTATGTAAGTTACTGCCCTAGCAAATACAGATCCTTTTAGGTAAATTGTGTTTCATCATTTGCATGTGTGAAATAATGCCAAGATCATACCAAACAGTGTTTGTAGGCATCTGCTGACATGTCCAGTTATTGGCACATCCATGCAATGCAAATGAACTGAGCAGAGTGCTCAAACATGGATGTGTGCTTTTTTTTTTTTTTTTGCCTTTTGGCTTGATGTCAGTCACAGTTATGTCAATTTTGATGGATATTTCTTCCAGAAGCAGTTCCATTCTTATTGGCAATTGAAATCATGCTTTTTAAGGAAGAACAAAGAATCTACCAAAGCTAGATGCCACGTGAGGCCTGTTAGAGGAGAAGGCAGTTCGGAATGAAAGCTGATGCTGGTTTGGATCATGCTATGACTAAGCCGCTCTGTCTGAGAGTTGTATCAGAATCATATTTTTTAAATTATTCAGGATTATATAAACTAAATAATGTCTACAGTAAGAAGTACTTGCCAGATAAAATAAGAGACAGATACCATATTAAGATAAATGACTTCTGTTTCATTCATGCCCTTTCTATGCTCATTATTTCTGAGTATTGGAAAGTCTATTTTACAGCAAAATTCTCAGAGTAAATATTGTATCTGGCCATATTACAGTAATATTCAGCTGGCTAAATGGAAAACTCTCCAAGATGATAACCTAAAAATGTAGGATACCACATATTCACTCTTTATAGATTAGAGAATTCATTTACTTTAGGGCTGGTGCCTTGCTGTTGTAGGCTATGCCTCAGCCTATAGTGCTAGCATCCCATATAGGCACCAGTTCATGTCCTGGCTGCCCCACTTTTGACCCAGCCTCCTCGGAAAAAATACCTGGGAAAATAGTAGAAGTGACTCCAGTACGTGGTCTCCTGCACCTATGTCAGAAACCCAGAAGAAGCTTCTGGTTCCCAGCTTTGGGTTGGCTCCAGCCAAACCAAGTAAGCTCTAGCTGTTGTGGCTACGTGGGGACTAAAGCAATGTGTGGATCTCTCTGTCTCTCCATCTCTCTGTAGGTCTGTCCTTCAAATAAAAATATCTTAAACAAAGGAGAAGAAAAGAAGAAGAATTTACTTGAATTGAAATTTGCTCCATATGGTACTGAAGTTATGGACCCTGTGTTGTATTAGATGAAAGCCTAAGATACTGTTTTATTTAGGATTTTTTATATTTATCTTTTAAGAATTATTTATTTTTATTGCAAAGGCAGATGTACAGAGAGGAGGAGAGACAGAGAGGAAGATCTTCCATCTGATGATTCACTCCCCAAGTGGCCGCAATGGCCGGTGCTGTGCCGATCCGAAGCCAGGAGCCAGGAACTTCTTTCTGGGTTTCCCACGTGAGAGGCTTTGGGTCATCCTCCACTGCTTTCCCAGGTCTCAAGCAGGGAACTGGGTGGGAAACTGGACTGCTGGGATTAGAACCGGCACGTGTATGGGATCCTGGTGCATCCAAGGCAAGGACTTTAACCATTATGCTATCTTGCCAGGCCCAGGGAATTTTATTTTAGAGTGCATGCAAAGTACAGGTATCTCCATTTGCAGCATTATTTCATATGTCTGTATAGTGGCAGCAAACTGACCAAACCTGGGAAGCATTTGAAATTAGGACTTCATTTCTGTAAAGAGGCTCTGTTTTAATTCTGATTCCGTTCGAGTCAGGATACTTCAGTGAGAAATGAAATGTGTTTCTTGGTTGCTCTTCCTGTTACAAATTTACATTCAAGTGGCTGGGTTTTGCTCGGATGTATCTGCAGTGCTGGTTTCTGCTGTTAAGTAAAGTGCGTGCACACACACACATACACATACACATAAATAAAGTCTGATATATGGGACAGAAGTGGAGGAGTGAGGTTGTACAAGTGTTTGAATCTCTCATGTTCTCTTATTTCAAACCAGTCTTTAGTCTGTGTGTTGTACATATTCAGTTCAGTTTCCAACCATATGGGACATTGTTGGAATTGCAACTCTGCTGTTGTCACGCTTAAGCAACCAGAATCAATGCAAATGTGCGAGGCTATGTTCCCAGAAACTACTTATTTATGGACACCGAAACTTGAATTTATCATTTTCATGTGTCATAAAGTGTTTTTGTTTTAAAAAAATTTCAGCCATTAAAAAAATTTAAAGCAGTTCTCAACTTGAGGACCATACAAGTATGAACAGATGGCAGCTGGATTGGGCTCCAGTTAGAGTTTGTATCAGAGTCAACACTAGTGGCTCTTGCTACTTGAGAAAGGGAGTGTGGTCACTTAGTGCTCTCCGTAGTCATAGTTTCTTTGGATTTTCCAGTGAAAAGCAATGTTAGATTAGTTCTATAATTGGTGTGCCCATTTCTAGTATGCCTGGGACCTGGTGCCTTATTGGTGTACAGTTTCATTTAGCCCAGCTAGGCACTCTTTGCAGCTTCAGTATTCTCCAGGCCATACCACTGTCACTACAGAATTCTGAAGATTGATGAACTAGATCATGGGCAGTCTACTTTTGCCTTGAATAAGCTTTTGAAACCTGGTTCCCAATTTCTATTCCAGACCTACCATCTGTGGCAAGTGAACTCAGGTTTTCCTTTTAGACCAAGCCTCTCACATTCCTTCATGGCATATGGCAAGGCCTCTAATTCATGTGTACTGGCTAATTAAGGAAAACAGATTTTTGCTAAAAATATCAGATAGGCCATACCTTGGTCAGGCTGGCTGCATATTAAGTAATTTTGTGCTCTACTTACATTTGACTTGTCAGTTTTTCTTGAATTTCTAAAGACTTTTTAAAAATGTATATTTCTCAATAATGATGATCTTGAGACAAAATGTATAGAGCAATAACTGAGCAATAACTAATATTCTTATTTAACAATTGATTGTCATTTTTTTTGCATCTGAATGCCAACCCTTCTGTTTGTTTCATCTATTTTAAAGTTTTCTGATTTAGAGCAGAAGCATGAAGAACTTTAGAAGAGGATACATAAATTTATCTATAGTTTTCATAGAGATTTGAGGAAAAATTTCCCAGAAAAAGTACTTTGACATTCACCACTTATTCTGTATCATGCTTTCCCACGCTCTACAATTCTGCTTGCAAAAATCGCATATACATAGGATGTATAGCTGCACTTGGTGCTTGCCCTTATTGAGATTATTGTTTTATAGAACCAACCTCTTCTAAATACCTGCAGAAGGGTCTAGACTCATTGTGTTTTATGGTTTATCTTTAGGATCCTTGCCATTTATTTCTCAGTGCCAGTATGTTAGCTGTGATGTGTATGCAGCTGCACAAGCCTTCTAATACATTTATGGATTGAACTGTCTACCTCATAATTCTTGTGTTGAAGCCCTACCTTCCAATGTGACTATATTTAGAGATAGGGCCTTCAAACTATGAAGGTTAACTGTGGTCAGAATGGCCCCCATAGATACAATGATACAGCAGAACAAAACAAAATAATATGGGGCTTATGAGGAAAGGGTTAGGACACAATATCCAAATACTTCATCAATAGCACATTAACAAGAAGAATCTAACAAAAACATTAACACAGTTTTGCATGTTAAAAGATTAAGAAATGTACCTGTAGAATGTTTATAATGTGCTGACTTTATAGTCATATTAAAGAAACAAAAGAGAAATATATATATAAACTCTGCATATATACCGCATTTTATCTGAACAGGTCCTGGAGTTGGTTTGTAGAAGTCAGTGGTGGTATGAGACCTCTGCTCTCCCACATTGTCCCCCACCCCCAGGCTTTCATAATGAATGACCACACACTGGGTTTGTTTTCTCTTTATTGGTCTTTCTCAGAAAAACAGCAACCATTGGATTAAGGTCCTACTCTTATGATTTAATTTAATTTTCATGGAAGGTAGGACTTCACACAATTTGGGGTGTCCCAGTCTGGGACAGTGTCAGAAGGCTTGTGGCTTGTGAATTACTACGAAGCTGTGGAAGGGCATAGGTTTAAATCAGAGAGGGAGTTGTAACAGCAGATGGTTATGGCTGCTGGCACATGTGGACTGGGGTAGCTCTGGGATATGTGTGTGTGTGTGTGTGTGTGTGTGTGAGAGAGAGAGAGAGAGAGAGAAACAGAGAAACAGAGAGAGAACTTGTGGACCTCTGAGGTTAACCTGTGCTCACCAAGTATTTCGAGGAAAACAGAACAACATGTAAGCAAATATAAAATACGTAATTTGTGTTACACTACCAGGCTTTTAAATTTTTTAAATTGATTTTTATTTAAATAAAAATGGAATTTGCATTTACAGAAAGAAGGAGAGGCAGAGATATCTTCCATCTGCTGGTTTGCTTCCCAAATGACTGAGCCAGTCCAAAGCAGGGAGCCAAGAGTTGCTGCTGTTGATTTGTTTTCTTTTTATTATTATTAGTAGTAGTAGTCAAGGCTTATTTTTATTGGAAAGGCAGATTTACAGAGTGAAGAAAACAAAGGCTTCCATCCACTGATTCACTGCCCAAGTGACTGCAATGGTTGGAGCTAAGCTGATTAGGCTTCAGGCCATCTTTTTGCTGCTTTCCCAGGCCACAAGTAGTGAAATGGATGGAAAGTGGAGCAGCCGGGACACAGACCAGTACCCATATGGGATCCTAGGCATGCAAGGTGAGATTTTAGCTACAGAGTAAGCCATTGTGCTGGGCCTGAGCCAGGAGCTTCTTCCAGGTCTGCCACGTAAGTGGAGGGGTCTGAGAACTTGAACTGACTTCTGCAACTTTTCATGCCATAAGTATGGAGCTGGACTGAAAGTGGAGCAGCTAAGACATGATATAGCTCCTATATGGGATGCCAGTGCAGCCACCATGCCAGCCCTTACAAACTTTCTTGATGGCAGAACCAACAGTTCAGTGCGGTGGTGAAGGGAGTGAGCTTAGGAAATGTGCAGTCTGGACTTATGCCTCCTTTCTGATAACAAACAGTGGGATAATTGGAAGAGATATAGAGCCAATCTAACATGAACCTGTGTATTTGTAAAATAGCCACAGGAACAGTACCTACTACATAGTTTTATGGACACCGAGTGAGTTAATATATGCTAAGTGTTTAGAAAGCTGCCTTGCTAATAGGAAGCATATAGTGCAGATTAGCCACCTTCAGCATCATCGGTTGTCCCTTGTTACTCAAGTTGTTGGAACATTAGCAGCAACAAATAGTTACTAGTCTTCCACAGCCGTGCCCCAGCAGGGCAGCCTTTGCCCGCCCAGAGCCACAGGTTCATTGTCCCACTGAGGTGGTTCTGGTGCTGTCATTTTGGCAGTAGAGATCCAAGGAGATGTAAGAGGAGTGGTTTCTCCATTTAGAACAAGATGCTTTTATTCCGTGGAACCCCAAGGAGTCAGAATTCATGTGAATTTGCAGAACTACTGACTTGGGCATTACTCACATGCAAGGAAAAGATGCATAGCCAGTGTGAGTTCAGAGCCTCTGTGCCTTTGGCTTACTGCTGTGTGGCACGGTGACAGGAGTGGATGAGGGACGGTGTCCTACTTCAGCAGGGAAGAGTGCCTGCTGTGTTTCTGAAAGCCAGAGCTTTTGAAGCTCCACATGACAAATGTCAGAACACACAGTGAATGGCTTTGAACCATGCAGTTTAAAAATTTGCCCAGGTGCTTCTGTGGAAAGCACAGCTTCTCTCTACCAGAAGAGAAAGAGGTAGGAACACAGCCTGATGCTTGGTGGCACTGGTTTGAGTGATGCCACCTCTGCCAGGACCAGGACAGTCTAATCATCCTTGGGAGGTCAGCATGGCCTCGGGCTGTAGGAGTTTGCTGTTAACTGTGATATTTACTGGTTTCCTCCCACACACAGCACAAGCACTAAGGGCTAAGAAGGAAATTGATCTTAAACAAATAGGAGGCTGAGAATCAAATGTACCTGATTCATGTACTGGCATGAGTCAAAGAGAAATGGTAACTCCTATTTCCAAGGTCCTTCTGAAAATTGGAGGAAATAAATGAATCATGTGTTATCCTTGTGGCTGCTTCCTCCTCCAAAGAGGTTGTAAGATTGAGTAACTTGAAGTTCTAATCTGGTGGGATTCACAGGAGGCAATTGATTCTGCTTGGTAAAATTGCACTATTCCTTGGCTTGAGAGTCATAACCTGAAATATTTATGTGAAATGGCTCATTTTTAGTATTCTCTCCTTGTTGCAACAGGCTGGGTTGCTCTGGATCTTGGCTCTTGTGCTGAGAAGCCTGCCCTTATTGTCTTCTCTTGGCAATGCAGTCTGGCCTGCCCTCTCTCCCTGTCCTTTGGCCCCCCCTCCCATCCACCTTTACATTTGCTTGCTACACAGAAGCAAGTGCCTTTTGCCTGGAGTCAGTGCTTGATTTCTTTCTGCTCTTGGTCATTCTATGATTAGCTCATAGTGACCACATCCCTTGGCAAGGGGGCAGACAGAAGGTTCAAAAGAATGCTTAAACATTACTAATTGAATTGTGATACTGCTGGGGTTGACACTGTGATGTAGTGGATTAATTCACAGCCTGTAATACCAGTATCCCATATGGGAGTGGGTCACGTCCTGGATGTTCCGTAACTAATCCAGCTTACTGCTAATGGATGGCTCAAGTATCTGGGCCCCTGCCATCCATGTGGGAGACTTGGAAGAAGCTCCTGGCTTTCAAGTAAGTAAAGCAATCTTAAAAAAAAAAATTGCAGTGGTCTTGAAAGCTGGCACATTGTGCATGATTCTTGATGTTTTAGTGTGGCACCTGATAATAGAAGCAGTAATTCTGTTTGTGTGTAAGGTGGTGATGGTGCTGAGGTTGGGCATTAGAATTTGGCAAAAGGGTGTCTGGCTAATTCTCTGATTGGGAGGATTGGAGCAGATTCCAAATGACTGTTTGGAAAACAGATCTTTGAGATTTCTCTATAAGCCATTCCAAATCTAAATGCACCAGAAGCCTTTCCTGTGACAGAAAACTTAGCTAAAAGCACTGCCACCAATTACTTTGATTTTACATTTGAGTTGAGCTGTTGACAGTGTCTGCATGACTGTTTTGATCTGGCCACTCTGTATTGTATCTTATATTTCCTGTATACAGCCTCTTAGAAACTGCTGCCTGATGGAAGCTGTTAACTGCTCTTAGTGCTTAACTAGGTAGAACCAGTTTGCACCACTGTTCTGAAGAGGATATGTTATGAATGAGGTGATTGGTGCAGTGTCACACAGTGTGTCAAGACGCACTGGTCAAGATTAATACCAACATCCACATAAAGGTTCAGTTCTTGACTATATTGCTCAGCTTTCTAAGGTTCTTCTAATTCCTATCTAACTTCAATTTACCCACAGGGGTAATGGAAATTACATGTTTTCAGCTTATGTATTATTATGTAATAGTTGGCATTTTTTGCAGAGGTAGTGGGCACTTAATTATAGTGTGAAACTTAAACCCAGAGAAGAGAGGAGAGAGGGGATATTTGTTTAAGTTGTGTTATATTAGAGATACTGTGGTGGAATTTTTATGTTGAAATAACAACCTTACATAATATATTAGGTATTAAAATTTTTTTTTTACCCATGAGGGAACTGAATCAAGGAGAGATGGTGTAATTGATGTAACACCACATAGCTGATGGCTGCCTAAACCCAGGGACTTGTACTGTTTCAGCTGTACAATGTTGGAAAAAATTCAAGAACATGATATGTTACTGCAACTGACAAGGAAAGACAGTCTGATGTTTGCTTGCCTGTTATCACGTTCTTTCTTTCCCTCTTCCCACTCCTGGTTATGAGAGACTGGCTAAATGTTTTCGTTTCTCCCTGCTACACCTGCAGTGTTTCTAGTTGTTTTCTCCTAGAGCACTTGGGACCTTGCTATTTTCACTGTTTGCGTTTTCCTCTGTATTGAATTGTTAATACCTTGTGTCCTGGGCTGTGTCTTCATCATCTTTTCCCATGTCTCAGCACAATACCTGGCACTCCATAAGACTACAGTAAATGTTGGCTGGATGCTTTAATTAGCTGGACTTTCGAAACTGAAAGAACCTCTAGGTAAACGTCTGAAGAAATGACTTTGATGGGAGAAAGCTCAACTTTGATGTTTTAGATATGCCTAGGGAAGACAAGGGAAAGCAGGATGGAAGTAAAATAGAATTTCTGAGAAGATGATATTGCTGAGTTTTCAAGGATATTTTGTGGACCAGATGGAGAAAGAGAATATAAAGTGAAGATGGTCCCAAGCAGTGGAACTCACCTAGAGTATGGCATGTGTGTGTGCATGTGCGTGTGCGCGCGCGCGCGTGTGTGTGTGTGTGTGTGTGTGGCGAATCCCAGTTGGCATGAAGCCTATTGAAGGGGTTGAAGCCTAGAGGCAGTTCCAGTTTTGCTTGCAAGCTAAGGGCATGGGCATTTCTTCCCACAGTCTCCTTTGAATATCTAGAACCACCCTCCCTTCTGCTCCAAAATATCTTTACTTGCTGTCATAAAAATCTTCTGTTTACCAAGAGCTTGACTCATTTCAGAGTAGAATTGACTTTGCATTGTTACTGCCACATACAATGTGTGACTAAGTTTGGA
The DNA here is from genome assembly GCF_017591425.1 of Ochotona curzoniae. Lineage (NCBI taxonomy): Eukaryota > Metazoa > Chordata > Mammalia > Lagomorpha > Ochotonidae > Ochotona > Ochotona curzoniae. Next base: position 30,489,468 of record NW_024465369.1, read on the forward strand.
CTTAATTCTATTTCTGTTAGAAAAAAAAAGCACCTTGTTCCTCGAATGGAAATCTTTCATAAATACAGATCATTTTGAACAGGAACCATCCTGTGTTCTTTGCTGACCTACCTTCTAGACTGTATGTTGGTTTTTGAAGAGGATAATATAGTGGATATAATTGGTGTGATGACCTTTTACCTTCCCCGCCCCAACACCGAAGCTTGCAAAAAGTAAACATCCAAAGGAAAAGGAAATAAAATCAAGCAAGATTATTGCTTCACTGAAATCAGGGTGTAGGTTTCATAATGACTGATAGTATGCCATGAAAAATCCAAGCCAAATCTGATAAATATGAATGTACATGTATGCTTTGGGGTGGGACAAGTAAAATCGGGAACCAAGATTGTGCCAGAAAAGTCTGGAACAAATTATAAACCCTCAGAACTTCATTCACTTCCGTTTATAAAAATGATTATAATAGGGGAACCTATCATGTAGCATGGTCTTGAGGGGATAGATGAAAATTTCAAAAATCGCTGTTCTCTGTTGTTCAGAGTTTAGTGGGGAGATGGGTACAACATTGTAGAAGAGACCTGCAGCAGTATCCAGCTCTCCTTGGGGGCAGGGCTGAGTCATCATCTTGTAATGAACACTTGAGAGATAGCAAGCCAAATTTGAGATCAGAAAATCTAAACCTTGATTTGTGTACAAAGTTTCTTGTGGATTCATTTAATGATAGAATTCAGGAGCAAAATTAATATTAAAGTTAGTGAATATAGGTTAGGTTGTATCATAATTTTATTTGTATAATCTGTGTCTTTCAAAGGAACAAAAATTTTTTCTACTGATTCCTGTGGGATAACAACTAACCATTTGTAATAGGATTCTACCATAATTTCCTATGAAGAAACATCTATCATTAATTTTCATTTTGATTGATTGTTGTTTTAATAGCTAAGAGAGTCATCATGCCTGGCAATGCCTTATTTATGGGAGACCTTGGGTGATCTTTGTTAATGGAAATCAGCTTTGTCTTAGTACCAGCATGATTTCTCTTAGTTCTTCCTTGCTTCTCTGTGGGCCAGTGAGGGGGACAGGATTATATGAAGACTCAAGGGGATCTGCGTAGAGAGGGAGTGCTTTTTGTTGTATGTCTGGTCCACCCCAGACTAAGAATGGGAGAGTAGATTTCAGGGAATGGAAATTCATGAAGAAATTCTCAGTAGATAAAACATGTACTGTGTGCCATATTTTGTGAGATAAGGCGTTGTAACCTGCATCACATATGGGTCTTAAGAAGTAGTGAAATACAGAATTTCCTCCATTGTTGCCCTTTAGATGTAAATTTTATTGATACTTATCTTTCTTCCTTTATCCATTGAGATGGAAGTTTGCCTCTTAGTTTCTCTTCCATCATTACTTTTAGTCATGAAATATTTCCAACTTGAATTGGTTTTAATTCTTATTGATTCCACTTATGAAATAGGATCACAATAACTGATTTTGTGCATCTTATACAATTCACAGACTGGACATTCCCATCCCTAGTAAACCTTAGTTTCCTCATCTGTAAAATAAGAAAAATAAACACCTGGCAGAATTGTTACAATAGTCCAAGCAAATAATTCGTATGAAGCACCAAGAATCATGCCTGATGCATAGTAAAAACCCAAAACAATGATTATTTCTGATCAGTTCGAATTTCTGGGTATTAAATTTCCTTCCTTAGTCAAACTCTATCATCCCAAACTTGCTTAACATTTTAGAATACATATTACTGCCATGTTATATAATTTCAGCATTTCTATCAAATTTCTAAGTGCCTCAGGATGAAATTTTTTGATGGGTTACATTTAATAAGTTATGTTGGACGAGTTAAAGTTCATCTTTTTATTTTATTCTTTGTCAAATTTTCTATATCATGTATACAGTTTTAAGGTTTACTTTATTTTTATTTGAAAGGTAGAGTTACAGAAAGAAGGAGAGACAAAAGAGAGAGATCTGTCCATTGGTTCCTCACCAAACAGCCACAACAGCTGGCGCTGAGCTGACCCAAAGCTTCTTCTAGGTCTCCCATGTGGGTGCAGGGGCCCAAATCCTTGAGACATCCTCTGCTGCATTCCCAGGCTATAAGCATGGAGCTGGATCAAAAGTACAACAACTGGGGCACAAACTGGTACCTGGAGGGGATGCTGGTGTCACCGGTAGAGGTTTAGCATACTAAACTACTGTACTGGCCCCATATATTTTATATGTACAATTTTAATGACACTTTCACCTTCCGTGTCTCCTGTAATGATATTTCCACTCCAGCTCTCTCCTGTTTTGTTTCTTTTTTGTTTTAAATTTTCTTGATATAATATACTTATAATTTATTTCAGGGTTACAGCTTATTCCCCCATTAAATAATGAATTCAACCTTTCTTTTAAGGGTTTTGGGCTGAGAACATGATATTTTTTGGCTTTAAAGTGGCACAAGAGGCTAGTGTTGTGGTGTGGTAGGCACCACAATCCCAAATCAGAGTGCCAATTTCAGTCCTGACTGCTCTGCTTCTGAGTCAGCTTCCTGCTAAGGACCACATTGGGACACAGCAAGTGATAGCTCAAGTGCTTGGGTCACTGCTATCCAAATGAAAGATGCAGATAGAGTTCAAGCCCCTGGCTTTGACCTAACCCAGCCCTGGCTGTTGTTTGTAGGCCACTAGTGCATTGAAGATCTTTCTCTTTTTCCTTCTCACCTCTTCATCTTCTCTGCCTTTCCCTCTATCTTTTGTTCTACATTTCAAGTACGTGAAAAGTAAAGAAACATTAAATAAATAAAGTAGCATAAACACATGATTCAGAACTGTGGTTCTGCATTTGTCTAAGCAACAGCATGAGTAACCTGTGGTGGAACTAGAAGGTTTATCTTAGGCCAAGAAAGCAGAGCACATGGGCCAGTGTTCTGTCTGGGGTGCCAGCTCTACCTGCTTGTCTCTGCTACTTGCCAATTTGCTCAACCACAATTCTTAAAATCAACATGTGCCAGAATAATTTACAATGGACTATTGAGTTGTTGTAAATGCATAAATCACTTGTACTTTGTATGCTTTTATTGAAAGTTGGCCATTCTCATGGTAATAATCCTTAGTGATAGCCCTATAATTATCATTGAAGTTACAAAAGACCTTGCCTGTGTGGAATAACTTCTTGAATAAATTTTGGCTTTTATTAGAATCTCATGAGGACTTATCACAATCTCTTTGGCTAGTGCTACTGAGAGCAGGAAGAGGTGTGACCTGCTCAGTCCCAACCCATGGCTTTGCTTAAGATGTCCTCTGTACTCTGGGGTGCCCTTCCTCCTGCCTTAACTGTTTCACAAACAGCTGTTCCTCTCTTAGCAATCAGTTTATCTTCAATTAGAGAACTACTACTTTATGTGGCTTCTTTATGTCAAGCGTAGTGCTTGGTGCCTAGTGCAGAGTAGACCTGGAAGCATCACTGTGACCCAGGTTGCTTATTTGCCTACTCTCTGAAGAGGCTACATATTCCCATTTTCTTTGCCCAAAACTTATAGTTCTTTTATTTGTGCATCCCGTGAACAGTGCTGGTTAACAGTTTACTGCTCTTACTTCTGTTTCTTTTAATGTACCTGACTATAAATTCCTTCAAGGCAAGGAATCTGTCTTGCCCCTACTTGTCCCAGTAGCTAGAACTGTGCCTGCTCAGTGGTGCTTGAATGCATGAGTCCATGAATGCATGTATTAGGGCTAACAACCTTTCAGTGATCATTTGCCACATCTTTGTTCAATTACTGCTCAAATGTGTTTCGCCTGCCTGCTGTATGCCAAGGAGCCTTGTACATGTGTGAGATATAGTTTCTGTTGTATTATAAACATTGAAACAAGAGAAGGTAGGTAAATCAAGTATCTGGGATATAATAGTCCAGAGTAAAACAGAGCTAGAGAGGAAGATCAAGAGGAGAGAGAGAATGGGACACTGAAGGGGGACATGGGGTGAGCATTTAGGCATGATGAAGGAAGTTTGTCCTCATTCACAGCAGAGGAAGAAATAGTCACGAATGTCCAGAGGGGGCAGATACCTGGCCTGTGTGAGACCAAGGGTGTCTGGAGTTGAGGGTTGGGGGGAAGGAGTAGAATGTGATATAAAGAGATCATCCAAGTAATATAGAGCCTCCTAGGTTATTAGAAAAACTTTGACATTTTACTCTGAGAATGAAAACGATTGGAGAGTTTGAGTCAATTAAGAATGTGGTCTGATGGTTTTCTTTTTACAGGATCATGTGGCTGGTGTATTTGTGATGAGCTGTAGGGAGGAAAGGGCAAGCCCAGATACCTGGTAAAAGGCTACTACAACAACCCTTTGCCTTGAACAGCAGTCAAGGAAATGAGAGGAGTTTGGACTTAAGATTTTATAAAGATGCTGTGTTTTTTAAATGTTTTATATATATATATATGTCATATATATATGACAGAAACATCATTTTTGAATGCCATGTATTCATCATCCATATCCAGTAATTATTAACAATTTTGTCACATTTGCTTTACCTGGAGTATTTTTGACTGAACCTGTTTCAAAGCAAATTAGACATCATGAGAATTTGTGCTTCAGCATGAATCACCAGAAAACAAAATGTTCCCACAAAAACAGAATATCATCTTCATTCTGAAATCAGACATAGCTCTTACTTAAATTTCCCCAATTATCTTGTTCTTGGAGACTTTGATACTTACATTTCTTTCCAGATGTAGTCCAATCAGGAATATATATTCTATTTGATGATAATCTCTTAGCAATTTCTCTTTCATTTTAACTTTTAAATTCTTCCTGTTTTCTTCCTGTATAAACACACACACGCACACACACAGCCGCCCTACCTCCACCCTTCCTGGAACATATTTTTCCTAAGCAGTGCAGATCAGGATTTTTTTAAACATTTATTTTATATTTGAAAGACAGAGTTAGAGAGGGGTGATAGACAAAGAAGTCTTTCATCCACTGCTTCACTCCCCAAAAGGCCCCAATAGCCAGAATTATGCTGATCCAGATTCAGGAGCCAGGAGCTTCCTCCAGGCCTGCCACATGGGTGCTGGGGCCCAAGGACTTGAGCTATCCTTAGCTGCTTTCCCAGGCCATAAACAAGGAGCTGAATTGGAAGTCAGGACATAAACCAGAGCCCATATGGGATGCTGGTCCTTCAGGCAGAGGTTTAGTATACTGTGCCATGATGCCAGCCATAGATCAGGATTATTTTTGAAGGTATGATCAACTGTTTGCTGAGAGAAGGCTTGTGTTCAGTGCTGGAAAAAGGAATAGTCAAGGTTATCTCAGGTTTTAAATCGGGCAGTTAGATGGAAGGAGCTGCCATTTCCTGAGCTGGGAAAGAGTGAGACAGGAGCAGGTGTGGGATGAAGACTGGGATTTAGATTTGGAGTCATGTTAAATTTGAGATATTTGTTGAGTATTCATGTGGAGGATCGCCATAGGCACTGGATGCATAAATAGGAAGTTTGGGGAACAGATGTGAGTTAGAGATGCAAATTTGACAGTTGTCAGTTGGCATTTGAAGCTCCAGCACAGTAATACCACAAAGAGGGTAAGGGTTAAGAGAAAACATCTGGGAACTGGGCTTTAGGGCACACCCTCTGTTAGAGATTATAGTGTCCTAGAGGAGCTAATTAAGGCAGCAGTGATGGGGAACAAGTGTCTGCAACACCACTGTGGGGTCTTGTGACAACAAAACGTTATTTGTGTCTGTCAGGAACAGTGAGGGTGTAACCTTTATCCAAGAAGGCTGGGGAGAAAGTAGAGGAGGAGAAATAGGAAGCTAAGCATTCTGGAAAAGTTTATTAGAAATGAGAGCTCAGGAGAAGAGGATAGTCACTGGAGGTGGAATGGGGGTGGGGTGGGGATTTTTTTTTCCCTAACAAGGGGGAAATGATGACCTGTTAGTCTGAGAATGGGAGTTATCCTGGAAGTGGGAGTGGAGTTGATGAGAAAGAGAGGGGAGAGATGACAGAGCCTTTTCCTTGTTCAGCAAAGAGATCTAATGCATGGCATGCAGCTGGTTCACCTGCGGTAATGGGCAGTAAGTCAGAGGATCAGAGTCCCATCAGTCTCCTGATTGCTTGTGCTGTTCCAGGGAAATTGCATCAGAGTCATTACCAAAGAGTATGTGGGGAGGAAAAAGTGTGAAGCTGTTCTCTATGGGTGTGTTTATTAATTCCCCTGTGTGGATGTATTTGAGTGTGGGGAGGCCAAGGAATGTCATTAGATTCCTTTTCTAGGACTAAGAGTTGCAGGTGTCAGGAGGATGTGGCCACCTACTAATTAATTTTTTTTCCCCCCAATTGTAGAAGGCACAGGTTGGGATGAACTTTTGGAGTGCAGTAAATGACCACTCAATGATGGCCCATTTGAATGGAAAGCAAGTTAAGATCTAAGCTGGGTGGCTCAGCTATTTGGTGTTGGTGTAGTGTTGTCATTTATTAGATCATATGGTGGGGCTTATGACAATTGATAAAACTTTTTTGTTTCTTTCCCGTGTCCATAATCATGGTGAGACATCATCACAATGTGAGACATCATTGTTTTCAGAGCTCAAGCCCCTGATGGTCTCTCGTCTCTAACTTTGGATGATATGGAGGATGCAGAACTGACCCCTAGACCCTGCCTTACCGATTGTTACCTTTAAAGGAAATATTGGATGTGCTAACAAAGCATTTTTGTGCCTGCCAGTCCATTATCCAGGGAGCAGCTGAACAATAAACTCTTGTTAAATAGGATGGTGTTCTATTCTAGCCTAAGAATTCTCTCTCCCATATTGAGGCTTCTGATTCTGCACATGGACTTCTCTTGAGCTTTGGATGATGTGATGCATTAGACATTTTCATTTAATTTATTCATTTAATTTAAGAAACACATCCAGATATGCCTGAAAACAGCCAGCCAATTTCCTAAATCTGCATATAAATAAGAGAGAGAAGAGGGAAGAAATAAGGAAGAAATGCAAGAACATGTTTTTATTTCTTTCTCAGTGTTTTTCCTCTTTATGCTTTACCAGTTGTACCCTTGTTACATTTTTTAGATTCAGGATTCTCACTTTGAAAACAAGGTTTCTATTAGAACAATCAAGTAAGAGATCAAAAACTGTAAGGGGTATGTTTTTGTAAAATCCTGTGAATGTAGCTTCTGATTTATCTTTGCTAAAATTCTTCCCCAAAGTTATTAATATTTGATGAGCTATATGTGTATGAAAGGATTTAATCTCAACAAGAACAAAAAAGATCTCTTAATTTTATTATGAAAACTTTGACATGCCTAAAAGAGTGACTGACAGATTTCCGTATATTCATCATGCAAATTCAGCTTGGGTAAACATTCGGCCATCTCCTGAAGATAATTCTCTGATGATAATCCTTAACCTGAATGTTATAAAAATTCCTTCTTTTATTTTAAAGCATTTTTTAAACATTCGAAACAGGGAAAGTGTAGTGATTCAGCAGATTAAGCTTTCATTTGGAATGTCTTCATTCTATCTGGACATTCCAGTTCAAGTCTTGGCACCCTATTTGCAATCCAGTTTCTTGATGATGGTCCAGAAGTGGTAGCGAATGGTGATTCAAGTGCTTGTGCCCTTGTACTCAAGGGGGCTCCTGATTTCAACCCGACCCAAACCTGACTGTTGTGCCCATTTGGAGAGTGAACCAACAAGTGGAAAATCCCTCTTCCGCTATCTCCCTGTCCCTCTCTGCTTCGAGAGTCCTTCCTCAACTCCCTTTTCCCCTTCCTCACTTGTTTTCCTTTATTTGTCGCTCTGCCTTTAAAATATATCATTTTATATGATGTATCTGAAAGGCAGAGAGAGAGAGAAAGAGAGAGAGAGAGAATTTTCCTACTCCTGGCTTACTCCTCATATGGTTGCAAAAGATGGAGTAGGCCTGATCTGAAGGTAGGAGCCATGAGCTTTCTCTGGGACTCCCACATGTGTGCATGGGCCCAAGAATTTGGGCCACCATTTGCTTTTTTTCCAGCAGGGAGCTGGATTGGACTGGAGCATCCAGGACTTGAAATGATGTCCCACTTACGATGCCACCATCACACAGTGCAGTTGTACCCATCATGACACAATGCTGGCCTCAAAGAAATCATGTTGGAATAAAAACAGTTTGATAAAACGTTAATATGAGATGTGGGACTTCAAGCCATTATGTGCTGCTTTGCAGGATGCATCAGCAGGAAACTGTATGAGAAGTGGAGTCTGCTACAGAATTCACCAGGAGTGGTGACTTACTGCTTAGCGACAATGCCCTTTCTCATTTTTTTTTTGATTCTGTATATGCTCATTTGTTCATCTATTCCAAAACAATATAGTTTAGTCTTGCCTATTAAAAAGCAATTTGTTTTCTACTACTTAGTTGTAAGAAAGAATAAAATCTTATTTTTTGCAACAAAATGTATATAACTGGAAATCATTATGTGTAATCAAATAAGTCATTTCCCCAAAAATAAATGTCATCTATTTTCTCTTATATGTAGTAGTTAATATAGATTATAAAACAGTATATAGGAACAAAGTGGTATTTTGTGGCTTGATTGTTTTTAGTCCTTGCCTACGTTCCTGTGTAAAATCTAACTTATTTTGAGAGGCAGAGATAGAGACAAACAGGCATTTCTTCCACCCACTGGTTCTGTTCCCAGTGACCACGTTAGAAGGTGCTGGTCCAGGTTAAAACCAAGAGCCAGGAACTTAATCAGAGTATCCCATGGGAGTGGCAGGGACCCAAATACTTGAGCCATGACTGCCATCTGCCAGGATGCATATTATCACATTAGCAGGAAGCTGGATTTGGAAGCAGAGCCAAAGCTTGAACCTGGGCACTCCAGGAGTGTGAATGACCCAAGCAGTGTCCTAAGTGCTGCACCATATGCTTGTGCCAGTCTCTCTTGGTTAATTATTAAACTTATGAGAAGAGTGCAGTTTAAATATGTTTACTTTTTAATGTTTACTTATTTTCACCTGCTTGAAAAACAAAGTGACAGGGAGGGAGAGAGAGAGATAAAGTCTGATGGTTTCCTCATGATATGCATACAAAAGCCAGGGTTGGTCAGGCCAATGCCAGGAGCTTGCAGCTCCTTCTGGGAGTCCCATGTGGAAAGGAGTGGCAGGGGCTCAAGCACATGAGCCATCCTTTGATGTTTCCCAGGGCACATTAGCAGGAAGCTGGAAGGAAACTTGAACTGGCAGCTTAACTCACTGCAGGACAAAGCTGGTTCAAGTTGTGTTTCTTTTAGATAATAGATAACATTTTGTTCCATCCAGTCTGAAACTCTTTTCCAACAAAGTATAGACCACATATATTTACTATGATCATTATGATCATTTAAAAATACTTTTGAATCTCCATCTTATGTTCTCTCTCTCTCTCTCTCTCTCTCTCTCTCTCTCTTTCTCCCTCCCCATTTCAGGTTTAAACTATAATGAATGTTTGTGCTATTAGAATATGATGCCATCCCATCTTTTGTTTTCCCCCCTCAGGAAAATCTGAAGTACTTAGACTATTATCTCCATGAACCTTCTTCTGACATGTTGTTTTTTTCATGGCGTTTTTGGAGGGTGTGCTTTAATCACAGAGACATGTTCAGTTTAAAAAAAAAGGCAATGTTCTTTTAGACATTTACCCTTATTTACCTTTCTGTTTATCTTGTTTTTCATTGTTTTATGTGGATCTTCCATTCTGAGTCAATTCATTCTTCTCCAAAGATCCTTGAGGCTTGCCAGAAATGAAGCTCTCTGGATTTTGGTGTTATTCCTCCCTCACTCTTCACAGTGTTCTCTCCGAATAGCACTGCTTTGGCAGTCATTTGTTGTCAGCATGTGGTGGTATCACTCCACTGTCTCGTTGCTTACATGGTTGCCGCAGAGATGGAGGTGGTTCCACTGTCACTCATTTGAAGACAGTACTCGTTGGCTCCAAATAGTTCAATGCTTTCTCCGGAGTCTTTGTCTCTCTGTGTTTCTAGGATATACAATATAAATGTCAATTTCTTCAAAAAAGTATTCTTCTCAAGTTTCTCCTGGCTTCTTAAAATTGTGGCTTGCTGATTTGATCAGTTCTGGAGAAGTTTCAGTCCTGCGTCTTCCCTGCTGTCTCTGTTTTCTTCTTCCATAATTATCATAAAATGCATTTTAGACCACTTCACTATAGCTGCCGATGTCTTAACCTCTCTTCCGTGTTGTTCTTTAATAATGTTACTTATTGTGAGAAAGATTTTATCCAAAAGATTTTAATGGGCAGTAGGGGTGGGCTGGAGCTAAAACCTAGGCACAGGAACTAGAATCCAGGTCAGTGCCGGGGTGATATAAGTCCCATCTCTTGGGTCATTACTTACTGCCTCCTTGAGTCTGCATGAGCAGGAAGATGAGCGCAGAAGCCAGAGACAGGCATCTAATACAAACATGACCATGTAGGATGCTGATGTTTTGTACTAGGCTTGACACCCACTTGATTTAGGTGTCTGTTCCTCTGGTTGCATGTCAGATATCACCTGAAGTATCAATCGATAATGAATTCTCTTTTAACTATTGCTGATTTAGTTCTTTCTCCTCATCTTAGTGTGGTTCTTCTTCTTCTTCTTCTTCTTCTTTTTCTTCTTCTTCTTTTTTCTGTAAGTTCTACCTGGTGTTTTAAAACCTGATTGGTTTTACATTCAATTTATGTGATGTTTCTTTACTTAGAGGAAACTTAGTTCTTTTATATTCTGTACTTGCCAATTATAATATATACATGAGTCTGTTTCTGATTCTTGTGCTTGGCATTCTTTTGTTCTTTATATACCTAGTTTTGTGCTACCCTTTATTATTAAAAAAAAAAGTATGTGTGTGTGTGAAATTCTTGAGGTATAGGAAGCAGATACCCAACTCAGAGATCATTGTCTCTGTCAATTAATTTCAGATACTACCGAGATTACTTTAAACTAAACCTGTGGCATAATGAACCTTCTTTTAGGAGCTGTGAGACACAGTGGTCTCAGTTGCAGGTGTCTGACCACCGCTTGCTAAGGAATTACCTTCCTTTCTCTTACCCCCGACCCCCTGCCTTCTACTTAATGCCAAGCTGTTTCCCAAAGTTATGGATAGAGCTAGGTTTGATGTAGAGTGCATACTTATGCTAAGGATATAACCCTTTGGGATTCCCACTTAACACAGAGAGGCTCCTGTAGCAGCTCCCACACTGGGTAGGCTCTGTGCCTGATTGTCTCCCAGTAGCCTGCCCAGACAATCAGACTTGCTGCCTGTGACAGATAGCCTCAGAGCAAAGGAGCCATGCTGCTCTGCTTAGGCCCTTGGTTCCAAGTTCCCCTTAGATTTTTACCTGAAATCTTCTCACTACTTTGTCCTTTTTAGGGTGACAATTCAATACTTCTAGGGTCTTGTTTTTAAATCAAGAACTTTAGATGTTTTTAAATAGGTAGCAAGGGATTGTCTTGCTATGTCCAGAAAAGGAAATATTTCTGTGACCTTCAATCTTGTAAGGTATCTTCTACTGAAAAAAAGAATGTGCTCTGCATAAAATATTTTGGATGTAGTAGACAAGGTATTTTGAAGGCTAGAGTTTTCATACACATTTATGTGAAACATGATTTGCATATTGATGTGAAGTTAAACAAGGTCAATTGAGCCTTGTGTCCAATGTGACACCCAAGTTTAATTACAGCAGCTTCCTGAAACTATATACAACAATCTAAGGTGCATGAATTCACAATAAGTCAGTGAAATATCTGTCTTTGTATTCACAGTATGCAGTTGTGGTATAAACAGGCCTTGAAGGACTTGGATTTCAGAGCTGTGCAATAATAAACTTGCCTACAGCATCATCTGAAACATATTAAGCAGTGATGGACAAAGAGGTTATTACCTAAGATGCACCAGGAAACAACATAGGCCAGACTTACCCTTGCCTAATATTACATAGACAACTGCAAACTTAATCAAATGTTGTTGGCTTGGGGAATGCTAGTTATATGCAGTTTAGATTTATGAATTTGGTAGTGTTAAACATAAAGAAGTCTCTTAAAGGCAAGACAGGAAGCTTGAGTAAAATCTTGGCCTTGATATGTGTGCATTGGTAATGGTGTGGCCTGTGAATTATGTAGATAGGGAGAGGATCGAGGCAGGCACAGACAAGGCTACAGAAAGTAACAAGCACATGCTTTTGGGGAGGATAGAGACACCACCAGGAAGGTGATTGAGAAATGAGCAAGCACAGAACGGGGTAAGAGAAGGCATTCTGATAGTGATATTGAGGAAGTCTCCCAATTTGGATAGGGGCAACGCATTCCTTACTACATTTCCTGTTCGATAATTCTTTTTCTCTGAGTGGAGGGTTGCAGTTCAAGCTCGTGCAGGGAGTAGTGTGGCTGGTCTGATTTTTAAACCAGATCCTTTGCTGGACTTGCATAGGAGGACATTGTGACCCTAGTAGGTGAGTGAGCACAAGATTACAGTTGATTGGATAATATTTGCATGAGAACAACCGAATGGCTACCTTTTGTATCCCTGATTGGATATCATTTGTGTAAGAACAGTTGAGTGGACAGCATGTGTATGAGAACACTTGGTGGAATATACAAGACAGAAGGAGTTCCAAACAGGAGTACAGAAACAGTTGATGGGTTTTGTTGATAAACTCATCCCATATGATCCCGTATGACTCTCAGTGTATAAAGTCTGATGCCAGGAGTAAACTTTGGCTTTGACCATCAGTCAGAGTCCACGCGTGTTATTATCGGCTCCATGCACCAAATCCATCGCTGCGGGACAGCGACAGACTTGTTCAAAGTTACCAGCCCTTCGTATTGTCTGAGTTGTGTACTCTCTGGGGAGAGGATGATGAGTTTTAAACAAGACTTTTAGAAGACTGCATTGCCTGGGATTTAGAGTTACTTCAAAGGCTGCCAATTCAATTTGATACCATAATTTTATATAATTCATATAATTGTTTGCCCTCCCACTCCAACGCATTATTATTTGTCATCTATGGATATGGAAGTTGTTCTATCATTCAGAAGAGAAATGAATGCTACCCCTGCTGTGTGCTTATTCTGTATTCTCTGTTAGGTAATTATTTGAGTGGACTCTGGCATTGTGACCTGGCCTCTGCCATCATGATGGCGTACAGCATTTGTTGAGCACTGATTATGCACCAAGATCACTAAGTCATCTTCTTAAATCCTTACCACATTTGCTGGTGTGCCCCTAATTCACGGGGGTTAAGCAGTTGCCCACAATCTGTAATGAGAGTCAGAACCTGTGTGTGACTGAAACTGGCCCCCATGCTTCTTATTGTGCACGACCTTTGAGATCGTGACTTTAGAAGTGAATCTAATGGTTCTGAGTTTCTAAGTAATTTCCTGAGTAATCAAAGTGGACTGCTAGGTTGGCTTTCTCTAAAGATGTAGGTGTTGCTCATTCTGTCTTGCTGCTGAGTCACAGATGGAATGGAATCTGCCAGGGAGCTGCAGTGAGATTGTATCTTTTAAAGATAAATGCTAGTTAAGTCTCTCAAATGCCATGTTTTTGGTTTTGCAATATACCTCTCTATAGAAAACAACAAGCCCATTTGCCATTGGCTTTTTAGTAATATTTGTCTGCATTGAAAATCGTCCACTGAGGAGCCTGCCTGTGGGGTGAGTGTGTGAGGGAAGCAAAGATCAACAGTGATACTGTGAAGAACGTATCTGACCAAATTTCAGGTGTACACTACAGGTCTCACTGAACACCCATGAGGCCATGTTTACTAAATCCTTTTTTGCATAATTTCCTTTATTGCATTGTGGACCTCCTCCTTTGGTCCCATGCACTCTGCAGTTTATCACAATCACTCTGCCAAAATAGTCTGATAACACTCAGATTTAATAAAAACCATTTGAATTAAAATCTACTCACATACTTCGAAGTGTGTATTCTTTGAAATCAGTGTTGCTAGTTGGCATTTATTCTTCTGTACCCACAGAATGCAGGGCAGTAGGTGCAGAAAGTAGTGAAAAACAAGGCACTGAGTCAGACCCCAAGGAGCTCATGTTCTGCCTTCTACCCCTCTTGAAGTTGTTGCCCCAAACGATGGTGTTAGGAGTTAAACGCTCAGGTTATGAAGTCTGACAAACCTCGGTTCAAGTTCTCTGTTTGCAGAATGCATGATGCTGGCCCAGCCAAGTTTGCCTCAGTAAAACCTAAGTCTGTCTCTATCCTATTGGCAGAAGCCAGACCATGCAGGCAACAGGCTTTTCAAATGTCTATAGCATACCAAGTAATCCTTGGGTGTTAACCATCACCATGGTAGATTCAGTTATTGCTGTGGCTGTGTTCTGCTCTCTGAGTTTGAGGAAGAAAGAAAAGTGTTTGAAATACATTGGAAGAGAGTAGCTCCTAGGTAAGCCAGAGGGAAATCCAGAGACTTGTAAGATGAAGGTTCAAGTCCACCAGGAAATAGAGCTTGTCTTTTGCAAATCCTGGCTGTGGGTTTCCCTGAATAGATTATTTTTCCTTCCAGGTGTTATTTTAACTTGATTCTTTAAAACAGTCCATATGTAGTGCAATTAGGGATGGAAGCAGAGTGATTTACCTGAAATCTTTCACCATGTTAAGCATACACTCTGCCTGAGCCAGACTGTCTGAAAGAGACAGAAGTACATCTTGTAGACAATTTCTGTTATTGGGTAATTGTGCCAGTATTAAACCTTAGGGGAAAGTTACAGAAAAGCCTTTAAATCTTTCAGTATCTTAAAAAAAAAAAACACTTTTATTTATCTGTATTTGAAAGGCAGTGAGAGGAGAGGAGCAGGATCTCTTATTCACAGTTTTCACAGGTTAACTCTCAATGTCTGCGGAAGCCAGGCTGGTCCAGGCTGGTCCAGGTTGAAGCCAGGAGTTGGGAACGCATTGGCTGGCAGGGATCTAATGTACTGTGTCTTCACCTGCTGCCTCTCAGGATGTACATTAGCAGGCTGCTGGAATCGGAAGGATGTTGGAAACTTAAGTTGAAGTAATCTGGGATGGAATGCAGGCAACCAAATGGTGTCATACCCCCAGGGGCCGGCCCTCTTTCCTTCAGCATATTGAATAGCACACTTGCTGGTGGCAGGTTAGGATACTTGGGAAACAAAGGGAAAATGAATCTTACCATATATATACTTTTCTTTTAGGCCTTCAGTAATGTCCCTTTGTCTTTAAAATTAAAGAAATATGGATGAAATAATTTATTCCTCTCCCACTATAAGACACTCTTTAGGAGCATTTGTGTAAATTATCCCACATTTATTTGATAGAAGCCATTTTATTTGCAGTCTAAATAGAAAGTTTAAGGCATTTACAAATTAGATTTTGCCCATATATATTACATATATAATATGAGTGTATATATATGTATACACACACACACACACACACACATATAATATATTTTTGTTGTATTTCCTCCTTATGTACCCTGACAGAAGGTTCAGAAGGTTGTCTAATCAGGAGGTCTTCCAGACACATTAGCAAAGATCCAAGATCATAAGTGGAGCATCCGGGACTGAAACTGGTGTACACACTAGATGTCATCTCTGTAGTAAGGAGCTTAATCTGATATGCCACAGCTCCAGTCCTGATAGCTTCACTCTTCAAATGATGTGTCTGGAATGATTAGAGGGCAGCCCAAGTGCTTGGGCCATCACACCCATTTGAGAGACCTGAAAGAACCTCCTGGAACCTGTCTTTAGACTGACCCATTCCAGCTGTTGTGGCTGTTTGGGGAGTGAAACAGTGGGCGGAAGAACTTTCTCTCTTCTCTTCTATAACTACCTTTCAAATATTTTTTTAAAGAATGAAACTATCAACTCTTCATTCTGCTGCTTTAGAAACTCTGAAATAAATCTTGAGAGAGAAAGAGGTAGTCTGACACTCCCCAACTCACCAGAGCTGGGCTAGTCTGATGCCTGATGCCAGAAACTCCTTCTAGGTCTTCCACATTAGTGGCAGGAGCCAAGAACGTGGGCATGTTTTTCTGCTTTCCCATGCATGTTAGCAAGAAACTGGATTGGAAGTGAGTAGTCATGACTTGAAATGGGGTTCCTGTGTGGAATGCCACTGGAGGAGGCTTAGTATGCTGTACCACAGCATTGGCCCCATGTATTCACAGTTTTCAGATGAGTGCCGTCAGTGACAATTCTCTTGAAATTCTGGATTTAGAAGTGGGGATGAGATGAGACCAAATTACATGCACCAAATAATGTACCTGGCACTTGACTTACAAAATGTGACAATGTTTTGGACAGTGGGAGCTTGGTGGAAGGGTGGTATTTCAGATGGATCAAGAAAGAATGGATTGGATTTTGACTTGCTTCAGATGTAGAGTAGGAAGAAAGAATATGCCATCTAGAGAAAGCCCTGGACAGCCTGAGCCTGCTCTGTCCATTGGCAATAGCTCAGGATGTTGGAATACAGGTGAGGCTGGAGAACAGATGGAGCCCAGTGGGGTGGGTCAGGAGAGCCAGCAGTGGCATCATGGCCAGGGAAGTGTGGGATCCATTGAAAGGCAAGAGCAGGAAGGGGAGCAGCAATCAAGAAAATGCACCTGACAGCAGCATGTGGAGTTCTCAGTGTGGTGGTACCAGGCAGAATAAAGAACCGGAGGAGGGAAGAGTGGCTTTGTGGGTGATGTCCGTGATGAGTAAGGATGAGTAACGAATTGCTTTAGCCAAAAAAATTCTCTAAGGCTTATGCCACTGTGAGTTGGAGAAAGAGACTGGGGAGAATCAAGAAACTGACAAAAAAAAAATGCCCATTCATTCCTCCAACAACATCACTAAAGTGGCCTGCCCAAAGGCGGTTTGGTGGTTCCTCTTAAAGTCGAAGCTAAAGATCACAAGCTTAGCTCTGGAAAGCGAAGGATAAACTCAGGTGTCACAGTGTTGTGTTTCTTCTGGAGGTTTGGAGCGAAAATGTGTTCCTTCCTTTTTGCTGCTGTGGAAACTGCCTACCTTACCTGGCTCAGGGGCCCTCTCCGAAGGTGAAAGCCAGCCAAACCAGATAGCATCTTCTCACCTGTCTGTCACTTTTAGGCTCTTCTCATCTGTTTCTCAGACTAATTGCTACCTCCCATCCTCCCTGTCTGGGTCCACTCAGATGATCCAGAATTACCTCATATCCTTAAATCCTGAAGTTCATCCCACTGCAAAGCCTTTTGTGCCCTGTAAGGTGAAAGAATCACAGGTTCTGGAGAACTGACTGTGGATATGTTCAGAGGCGTTGTTCTGCCAACCTTGCTACTGCCCTGAAGCTTTAATGTCTTGAGTAAGCATGTGAATTTAGATAACCAGGTTCATTCAGAATCCTGGCTGCTGCACTTAATCCAGGTACCTAAGTTGAGGAATGAAGGTGTTGTGTGCCTGTTCATTCACCCATTTCCAGTGTTTACATATGCATGTTTTTTTTAAATAGCAATGATTCTGCTTATTAGCGGAATCTAATCAACAATGTAGAGACATTTATGTGTGCATGTGTGTTCTTTTTTTAAAATTTGAAAAGTAAATTTACAGAGAGAAGGAGAGAGAGAAAGCCCTTTCATCTGCTGATTCACTCTCCAAGTGGCCACAATGATTGGAACTGAGCCTATCCAAAGCCAGGAGCCAGGAGCTTCTTCTGGGTCTGCCACATGGGTTCAGGATCTCAAGGTTTTGGGCCATCCTCGACTGCTTTCCTAGGCCACAAAAAGGAAGCTGGATGGGAAGAGGGGCCACCAGGATTAGAACTAGTGCCCATATGGGATCCGTGCACATGCAAGGCGAGGACTTTAGCCACTAGACTACCACACCGGGCCCATGTGGGTTCTTCTATGCCTTGTGGGCACATGGTTGTTTGTCTTATGGATATTTACTTATGTGAAGATTACCAGGAGTTGCTACAATCTGTATTTGCACTAATCTTCATCAAATTCCACTGAGTTAGGTAAGAGTTTTTCCATTCAACAGATGAAGCTGGCTAACTGACAGGATAAATGATTCTCTGGAAATTGGTGTTGTGGCTCATAAGGTTCAACTGCAGCTTGCAATACCAGCATTGCATATCAGAGAGCTGGTTTGAGATCCAGCGACTCTTCCTCCAATTTGGCTTCCTGCTTATGTGCCTGGGAAGGCAATGGATGATGGCCAAGTATATGGTTCCCTACCATCCACATGGCAGGGACAAATGGAGTTGCAGAGTCCTGGCTTTTGCCTAGCCTAGGTCTGTTTGGTGTAGCCATCAGAGTTGTGAAATAGCAGATGGAAGATCCCCCTGTCCTAATCCTGCTCTCTCCCTCTCTGCCCTTCTCCTTTTATTCCTCTCCCTCTCTTTCAAACAAATAAATCTTAGAAAACAAGAGAATTGTCTGAATTTGAACACAGATTTTTTTTATTATTGTTTTATGATACAGTTCCATAGACTCTGGGATTTCCTGTCCTCCTCCTCAAGTCCTCTCCCCCACTTTATTAATTTCCCCTTTAGTATTGCAATGGGTGGTTCTTCATGAACAGTCATAGGTGCTTCCTTTGGCTATTGAAATTGAACATGGATCTTTTGAATTTATACTTCTCACCACCAGAATATAATGAATGATTTGAAGCTTGAAAAACTGCAACAAACTAGCAAAGCATAAAATGGTAACAAAGATTCATATTTTTTACTGATTTACAATGGCATGTATGCATGAAAATACTTTTTTTCTGTCTCCTTACCAATAGTGTATATTTAAAATAAAACTTAGTGAGTGGGGCTGCATTTATCTTTGAAGTGCCTGGGATCAAGTCTTGCTTCTGCTTCTTTGCTGCTAATATGTGTCCTGAGTGGCAGGTGAGGGTGTGGTGTTGTCCACATAAAGCTGGGCGGAGTTCCCACCTTGGTTTGCTCTCGTCCAGCCTTGGTTGTTGAGAATATCTGGGTATTCAGGGGAGTGAGGTTATAGATGGAAGGTCTCTTTATGTTGCTCTGCCTTTCAAGTAATTTACAACATAAATTCAATGGGTAGTGAAAACATACTAATTTTAATTTCCTTGTTACTAACTTAAATAAATTTCTGAATTATCCATGTCCTTTGCCCTCCTCCCTTTTTTGGGGAATACTCTTTTTATATGCAGATTCTCTGTTCATTTGTTATATAAGGCTTTTTATGTAAAGAATTTGCTATTACCAGAGTGAGGAGCCTCAGCAATTTTTTTCCTTAAGAAAAGGAAGTGATGTTACAGAAGTTAAAGATGTAATGGTGGCTATCAAAGGCTGGGAATGGAGGGAGAAAGGAGGAATGGAAAAAGGTGGAGTAAAGAAGACTAAGTTATAACTGGTCAGAAATAACACTTGTCAGGGTTCTATTGCACAATAAGGTGACACAGTTAACATTCATATGCTTTATATTTCTGTGGGAAAAATCAACCCTAGAAGATAAAATTATGGTTGTTTTTACTATAAAGAAATGTTAGCTGTTTCAAGTATTAGACATTACACTGTATACACGTGTACTCAAAAACTTGCTACCCTACAAATAGATGCAATCATTGCATGATCTTATATGCCTATTAATTTTTAATAGTAAAAATAATAAAAATATGTATATCTCCAAATTTTGCATAAAATGTCCATGTTTCATGGGAACCCTGAAGTCTTGAACTTTTGCCATGATCATAAGCTAGGGAAGCATATTGCCTTTTGTTGTACTTTCAGCTTTTATCAGTCATCTGGTTTTTGTTTTTCAGAACCTTTCAGAATAATTTTAGATCCTATGCCTTTGGGCTTAACATAATGTTTGTAATGTTTTCATTTTATAAACAAATAACATCTTAGATTTTTCTTCCTTAACAAAGCAGAAGTGTTCTTTGTGAAAATGCTGCTATTGTTTGTGGAAATATTATTTCTAAGGCAGTTTTTAAGAAAATTTCCTGAATCTTTTATTGTTAATGTATTATGTAAATTACTTAGTACTTGCTTGCTTCATTTAGTGATTCATTCATCAAATAAGAATACTTATTATGTGGAAAGACAAGATAAATAATGTTAGGATTTATTCATTCAAAAAATGTTTATGGCACGCTTGTTCTGTACCAGGAATTGTCTGGTTTCTGCGGACACAGCTATGGAGGAAAACTTGACTTGTCCTCTGGGGAATATGATTTTCACAGATCTCACTGTGACAGACAGGAATGTGGCTCCAAGTACCAGTACTTATTTGACATATTTGATCCTTAATTCTCCTGGTGCATCAAATGATGGAAACAAAATCACACCTGAAGGTGACAGATACAAGTAACACACTACAGAATGTGGCATCAAGTAAGCTTTTGCAGTTGAGTCATTTCCATAACTCTGCAAGAGAACAGTATGAACTTCTAAGATGGTGAAACAATGGTACTAACATTTATGTGTGGGGATTTGAGAGGTCAGGATCATTCAGATTCTTTCTGCTTACATTCTCTGTTCTCTATTTCTCGTTTAATTCTTCCCTACCCCACCTTTCTTTTGTCTGTTAATGCCCACACTCCTCCCTGTCCCCCAAGGACCTGGCTGCTTGTATACCCCTTTGACTTATGTGTGGGCAAGGTCCCATGAATTGTGCACATCCCTGCCCTTTTTTCTTTTCCTATCTGAGTTCTGCTATTCTCCTTTCCTACCCTTTTTAAGTTCTGCCAACCCTTTATAGTCCAGTGCAAGTTGTCCTGTTATCATGAAGCATCGCTGTTTTTGGGCACAGGAACCTCTCCAGCTGTTCTCACTGAATGCTTGTGGTCCTAACAATGAAACCACCAGTGTTAGCCATTAGTACTGTTTTGAAATAGTCCCTGTTACTTGTTTCATGTGTCTTAAGTGTTTTTTTTTTCTCGTAGATAGAAAGCCTATGTGTGAAGTCTGTATCAACAACTTCATAATGGTTTGATGATTTACTTAAGATGAGCCTAGAGCAAGGAGGTATTGGGTAATGGATATGCATGGCTTTCCAAGTTTTTTGGCATCAACATAAACTTACATTTTAAAACATTTTATTTCATTATTTTTCTTTGCTGAATCTCTCTCTCTCTCTCTCTCTCTCTCTCTCTCTCTCACACACACACACACACACACACACACACACACACAGTAGTAGAGAAAGTTGGTGAGGATGGAGAGAAGTTTTTCATCTGCCGGTTTACTCTCCCATGGCTGTAACAGCCATGGCTGAGTTGGTTCAAAGCCAAAAGACAAGTACTCCAACCTGGTCTCCCACATGGATGGCAGAAACTCAAAGCACCTAAATTATCATCTGCTACTTTGCAAGATGCATTATCAGGCAGCTGGATCATAAGTGAAACAGCTGGTACTTGAACTGGTACTCAGATATGGGATGAAATTGTGCCAAGTGGTAATTTAACTCACTAGTCCACAATGCCTGCTTCTAAACTTAACTGTTAATTGCATTTTTCACAAAGTTCTTTTCAAACTCTAATTTTCTTTCTTTCTTTGAGATTAGGAGAGATGCTGAATGCTGCTTGGAGGGTGTGAGGATGTAATAGTAACTGTTTGCAGTAGACTCTCAAGTTGAATGAGGCATCATGAATGAAGGTGACCATTGTCTTCCATTGGAGGTGAATTGTGTGTCTTACTGTGTCAGGAACACCCTCACTGTTTCATGGTTGCTTTCAGAGAAGATTGCAGTACCCTGTTTCTATGGCTCTCAGCAGGGGAGATGTCACAGAAGAGGATGAAGAACACTTGTATTCACATGTGGTGTTTCAGAATCATTCCACTCCCAACTCCTGACTGTCAGATGCTGAGCTGGTTAGGGAAATATTTTTAGTCTGAACAGAAGAATTATTGTTTAGTCTGAGATCGTTGCCCACACGTTCCTTTCATGTGGTTTCTGCCTGGGAGAATTGAATGCTGAGGCTCTTGGGGGTAGTATAGAAATCAATGAATGCAAGAGGGACTTGCATTCATTCATTTCACCCTTTCCTCTTTTCTTGATCTTGTATCTCTTTGCATTGAGTTATTTGTAATAACAATTTTAATGTCATGATTTGAATCGTAGCATTAACATGTCAAATTTATACTTCTTGTGAATAGCATCTATCATTTAACATTGTCATTATGCAGCTAGATATATTCAAACAAATTAACTTTAATAGTGTGAATTGATATCAACTTCATCTTTTCTTTATACAGACATCAAATAGCATCTCCTACTGCTTGGCTCCTATGAATGTTGCCTTATAATGGCAAACCAGTTATGCTGCTGTTTACATCATTATTTAAGATTCCTGGAGGAGATTAAAGACAGAGATGTTTTTCATTTTGGCAGACCTTATTGTTTAATGTAAGTAGATTTAAGTGGACTTCATATTTTCTCCCAGATGTCAGGGAAAGGTGCCAAAAAAGGAAAATTTTTAAAGTTATTATGATTATGAGAGCTGCCAAAACTCAGTATTTGTTGGTAAATGTAAATGCATCTGGGTAGACTTGGATTGTTTTGACAAGCCACAAAGGGAAGAAATTCAGTGTGCTGTAAAATGAGCAGCTTTAGTTTGGGGTCTCATTGAGGACATTCAGGTCACTAGTTGATCACACGGTCATGTGAAATTAAATCTTAATATAGTGGAGACTGGATTATATGGCAGAAGTTTAGAGTCTTGGGACAGTTTGACCAGACGTCCTGGCCTCCCTCCAGAGGCCTTGTTTAGGGAAATGTAGATGAATGGCTTTGGCAGAGTACAATGTGAGTGTGGAAATATGAGGAAAATGTGGAGAAAAGTACATAAATCAGCCTGATATCTTCTTGTCTTGCCTTCATCCATTGAACTGCTGTTTTAAGGCTCTATGTATCTGCTGGTCTGCAAAATTTACAATTTTGAACAAATTCTTTGGAGTTAGTGTTTTTGTGATTTGGGATTAATAAAAAAATAAGTGAAAGAATGTTTTTATCACAGCAAAAACTAAATACTCTACCTATTCTCTTTCATGGTGTCACTCGTATTCTTGAACTCCAGTGGCTGAGCTTTGAAGTTGGTGTCCTGACTAATCTCTGACTCACTTTCAGGCTACTGAGAGTTTAACTCCTAGTTTTTCCACTGCCAGATGCCATTGATGGGTGATGATAGTGTGCCCTTAGAGCTGAAACAGGTCCCCCAGTTTCCCAGTAATAAAAAAATGTTCTTGTTCTGAGGTCATCTTAAATGTGTGAGATGAAATAATATGATGTATAACAGCATTAATTCATGGTATGCTTACTTATAATCTTTTTATACACTTTTGTGAAAGTTTATTCAAAGTATGCACCTGTATTTTTGACACTGTATCTTTGCCATCACTAGAGCTACTTTGAAGCTGTCTAGGAGAGCATACCACAGCATTCTCTTTCCTACTCTTATGTTACTTGCCCATGAATGTGTGTTCAATAATCAGTGTATGAAATTAGCCCTATGAATTTTGTCCCAGATTCTAAAGGTAATTTGCATATGTTTCACATGTGTATATTGGAAATGTATAAAATGTCTAAACTATCTTTAAGAGAGACCTTTGAAAGACTTGTTTATCATAACATCAAATGCAATTCTAAGGTCATGACCCTAAAGATAATGATTCAGTTGTGTTAAGTTTCTTTGGTTCCATAAAGTAACTGATTTCATCAGCTGATCTTCCTAAGGAGCTTGGACTACCATCCACTATGTTAGTTTCAGATCTGAGTGTCTCCTTACAAAGAATACTTCTTTGTTCAAAATAAAGTGCTTGAGCAAGTATTCTGTGAATAAGAGACTGTGTAAGGACAAGCCACCTTGTCTTCTTGGAGGGAGAAAAACAAACTTGTTATCTCATAAGCATGATGATCAGCCAAAATATTCTCATATCTTGGAAAACGTATGAAGTCTATTGCCATATATTCATGCCCATTCTTTCAAGGTAGCAATATAGTGAGATAAATAATATAGTGAGATAATATAGGAGAAAAAAAATAATGCCAAGGGGCAAAAATTTGTTTCCTGGAAGAATTGGGAATATAAATAGACTGATGTTTATAACATGGTAATTGTAACCCTTTAACAGTTAATATGTAATTATTCAAGAATCTAATGCTGTTACCAAAATAATACAGTGTTACTATGAAAAATAAGTCTCAATTCCCCACCCAGTTCGGAAGGAAGAACTAATGATAATTCTTCCAAACTTTTCATTAGTTTTTACTTGTCTACTATAGAATATTCCCTGATCTTCTTTTTTATTTACATTTGAAGAGATGTCAGGTATTGCAGAGATATGCCATAGAACGATTAAGATATGACCTTTTTCTTCGGAAAATCTGTGGAGAGAGGAATATCTGTAAGGGATGAAACCTACTGGAACATGCTCACCAATTCATTTTCTTTGAGCCGCGTCTTTTACTGAAGAAGAGGGGTTAGATAGGCTTGGGTTTCATCACTTGCCTTTTTCCAGCCCTGTAATTGCAGGGCATGTTTGTGGCCATCATTTGACTCTGTCTTTGCAGGTGGATGAAGAAAGTAGAGACATTTCTCTCCTTTTCTTCGGGCTCCATTTTCTCTTTAACATTTAGGGAAACCGAGGTTGTGGGAAGCCAAAGAAGTTGATTTATGTCACCTTGTAGTGGGTGAGGATACAGGAGCCAGGTCATTTCTCTGGGTAGAGAAACGATGCTGGTGTGATTATGGATGTGAGAGGATGCATTCCATATCCTCTCCAATGCTGTTCCTTCCAGCAACCCTTAAAACATGCTCAAGAATGTGATTCAGAGGGACTATCCTTGAAATGGTTCCCTGGAGTAGTTTCTTTTTGAAGAGGAGTTGTAAATTCTTACACATACTGTATTTTCCTCTCTGTGTTCTCATTTTTTGCCAAACAGGAGAGTTGCAGGTTTGCTTAAGAAGAAGGGAAATATCTGTGTATTTTTAAATGAAGATTGTTAGTGTAAACCCAGTTGTAAGCTGCTGGGATTTATTACCCTGCTCTGAAAGACTTGTGAATGTGAGGAGGTTAGTAATTCCTGCTCTCCTTCTGCACTGCAGCCCTCTGTAGATTAGAAAACACCATCCTGAAGAGACGATATCAGGAAAATCATTTGTGAGATTCATCTGAGACCTGTGTAACCCTTCTAGACTGTAAAGTGCTCACTTTATTAGCAACATTGTCTTAAGCTTCACAGGTGCAACCTGGAGACAGGTAAGTTTAATGAAATGTCACAAATACTTACTGTATTCCAAACAGGAGTAGAACACGGAGATAGTGGTGTAGAAATGAGCTCTTATTTGACCCACTGGAAGCCTACAAAAGAAAAGAACAAAAATGACCCAGGAGCAAATGAGAATGAATGCATTCAAAAAGAGAAATGTGCACTAAGCCCTTTAAAGGTTCAAAGAGGGAGTGTGCACATGAGGCTGAGAAAATCAAAGGGGGAGCAGCATGGTTTGGGATGGGCTCTGAAGGCACTGCAGTATTTCAACAGCAGTGTGTGGAGTAAAGGTGTTCCAGTGGAAGAACCAGCAGGAGCAAGGGCAAGGAGCGAGGATGTGTAGGATGTTTTTGGGAAAGGAGGCCTCAGTTCAGAGTGGTAGGTATTTGGGGAACTGGAGAGAAAAATCTCTTCCTTTGGAGAGGTTTTAAGGGAAAGAAAGAAGGAAATTAACTGAAAATTTGCTTTCACTATGTGAATTTCCATTTCATAAAAGGATAGGTCCATGTTTTTCTTTTACCTCTCTCCTCACCTTCAGAACCTTCTTGTTGTCAAGGCTCCATCATGCAGAGACACTAAAATCTTTGCACAGACCTTGTCCTTTTCCCTCCTGTTGACTTTCTACACACTTTCAACATAAATGTCCAGCTTCCTTATAAACTATTTTAGTGAGTGTTTTAATAGTCAATAGCACTTAATTGTGTGATTTGATACAGGCAAATTTGTGTTTTTATAATCAATAAATGTTTAGTTAAGGAGTTTTGTCTGTCATCATAGAATTTTCAGAGACTAGCAATTACTGGTGGTGGAATGGACTTTGAGGTCGGGAATACCTGAGATAAAATCTGACTTCTTTCCTGTAACCACAAGATGCCTCTACCTGATAATATGGTTAAAGTGATGCAGTGGTACCTGCCTCTTTGGGTTGTTACAGTGTTTCTAAATTGCACAAGAAAGTCCTTATTTAAAACATCCCAGCTTGCCTTTGCTCTCCTCTTTCACATCTCACCATATGCATCATAGATGGCAGAGGCATTTGCTTAGTCAAAAGTAAACTTACCCATTTCACCTAGGAAATGAACATGCTTCACTCAAAGCAGAAGTCTTCAGTACCTGCTGTGGTTGCTCCAAAGTCTTTGGCATGTGCCCTCAGCTTTGCAGCACCTCTACTGTCCATCCATGTGGCATCTGTCACCTCTGAAACCTCAAAGGCTCCTTGGTGGTGTTTATTCCATGTGTCTTCCCAAGTTGTTGTTATCTGTGTGTTTTTTCGTAGTGCTTCTTGGCTGAAGTCTCTAGAGAGTTCATTCTGTAAAAAGTGACTTTGTGCCTGCAATATCTAACTTAAGGCTCTGTGCTCATTCCATCTTGAGATTGAATTAAAGTGATTTGATGCCTTTGTAACACTTATATATAAATGGTAGTCATACCCAGTACCTCCTTGTCTAGGGCACTGGGCAAAGTTAACCACCAGTATGTCTTTGTTTACCAATTTACTACGAAATATCTTCAGTGTGTTGAGAAACATCACGCTCCCAGCAGACCTCCTGAGTTGATTTCCATTGCCTTTCAGAGCCAACGCAGAAATGATTCTGTGGGATCTGCATGCAGCTCCTCTATCAATTTCCTCACAATCCCTGCCACCCAGCACTTATTTCACTTCAGCCTACACCCTATGATTCAACCAGGCAAATTGGCTAAATGTACTCCCTTCCACAAAGGTGGACAAAAATATCCATTCTCAGCTGACAAAACAGGTGGCTTTCTCTTACCACTTAGAATTCCATTAAAAACAAATGTTGGCATCATCTCCCACATAAGGTCACAGCCTAATCTGGGAAACAGTTTTTAACCAGCCCCATTACATTTGTAGCTCTGTGAATGACAGATCTCTTTCTTCTCTTAAAGTTAACTCATGGTTTAAGTCAAGGTTGATCTGTATTTATTGAGGGATAGGGTGCTCATACGATGGGTGCTTGCAAACCTTGTACTTTCTAAGGATGAAGACCAATGGCAAATTTTGATTAAATAATTTCCTAGCACTACAACTACCATAGACTAGGCATGTCATTTAATAGAGGAGAAAATTGAAGCTTTCTAGTTGCACACTGATTTCATGGCCTCCTTTTGGTACTTGTAAAAATAAATTTGAATTCTAGGTCTAATAGTTAGATGTGAGTGTGCACCTGAAATGTGGAAACAGAACATTTTTAAAGTAAATTCCAGAGAAGCCAAAGAGACTAAGTAAAATTTACTGCCCTTCTAAACTAGTCATAAATACCTTAAATGAAATTCCAAGTCAAGGATGCTGATTTATTCAGCATTCTGGGAGATAGTCGCTATCCTATGTACATATTTTGTGGTAGTGGTGAGAATATAGCAAGAATTCTGTACAACATAAGCAACAGATAGCTCAAGCAAGAATTGATTTTTCAGTCTTTTTCAAAAAGACTGATATATCAAATATCAGCTTGGGCAGATGTTTAACCCTGATTAAGACACCTCTTGAGTTACTAAATTGTATATTGAATGCCAGGGTTCAAGTCCCACCTGTTTCCCATCCAGCTTCCTGCTTAAGTATACTCAAGAGGCAGCAAATTACAGCTCAAGTACTTTGGTTCCTGCCACACATGTGGGAGATCTGGGTTAAGTTCCAAGCTGCTGGCATTTGCATAGTCCATTTCTGGCTATTGTAGATATTTGGGGAATAAACTATTGAATTAATAATCTCTGTTCTTCTTTCTCTTTGTGTGTGTGTGTGTGTGTGTGTGTGTGTGTGTGTGTGTGTGTGTGTGTGCCTCTGTCTTTCTGCCTTCCAAATAAAGACTAAGAATAATAAATTTCAAAAAAATCAGTTTAACAGAAGCCAGTGTTGTGCCCTTGCCACCCAATGTTAGAGTGCCAGTTTAAGTTATGGCTGCTCTACATCCAATATAGCTAACTGCTAATGCTCCTAGGAAGGCAGTAGAAGATGGCTGAATTCTTGGGCTCCTACCACCCACGGGGGAGACCCTCATGGAGTTCCATGCTGCTGGTTTCAATTACATTTGGGTGTGAACCAGGGGATATAAACTACTTCCCCCTCACCTTCTAATTCTCTCAACCCTTCTCTTTCTATTGCAGCTATTTGCAACATATACATCATTTTAAAACAGTTTAACAGAAATTAAAGATTATAGAACTGTTTAGAATATATATTCTTGAGTAAAACTAAGATGCATTTATTATCTGCCTACTATAGGACTTCATTTTGTAGAATTCCAGAGTCTTCATTGAATACATGAACCAAAATGATATTGACCCCTTGCTAGAAGCAAAAGCTTTCGTTAAATCCAAGTCTTGAGAGTTTTGATAAATCAGAAAACTCACAAAATCAACCTCCCTATGTGTATGGGGTTTTCCATGGTTAAAGAACATTGTTAAACATCCAGAATTAGGTAGAGAGCAGGAAACAGAAAGCAGTGTGGTCAATGGATACGAGTCAATTTAATTAAATCCCAGGAGTCGACAACAAGGACACAGAACATATGATCTGGTAAAGCTGGAAACTGAGTTTTTTGTGAACGCATAAAGGAAGAAAGTTTGAGGTAAAACTGTGATACTCACCCTTTGATATTTAGACAGTATTTTACTTCCAGCCCAGTCTTCTCTCTCTTCAACAGGCCATTATTCAAAAAACATTTCCCCTAATGCCGTATTTCAGAGGAATTCTTTGGGGCACTGAGCAGGCTCCAAATACATGAAATTGTTTTCAGCTAATTTTTCCACAAACTTCCATTTTGTGAGAAGTGTGAATTATCTATGTCTCTAGACTTTAAAGGTGATTGGAAAATCTTCACATTTCTCCATTGGAGCATTCCTGGGTGGTGAGCCAGACAATAATCTTCCATTGTATCAAAGGAGAAACAAAGGGAGAGTTCCTGACCCATTTATTACTCACCTGCTGCTCTGTGGATTTGTGCTTTGAATGTCCCAATAGTGTTTTTGCCAAGCATCTTATCATTTTGAGGAAAGGGAAGTAGAGTGTACTCCAAGGGCTTGTCGAGGGTGGGGACCAGTCAGACACTCCCTCTGTATTTGAACTTTTCCCTCTGCTTCAGACTTAATCACCCTACACGACATAGATGGATACCTGTGTTTACTGAGTAAGTTAGAAATTTGAAAGATTTGTTTGGTACCTTAAGGAATAAATGTAAGCTTTATGAAGAATACATATTAGGAATTATTGTTAGGCATGTAGCTAGATCAGCATCTAGACCTTAATTCTGAAACAAAAATAACCAAAGAATGATTAAGCTAAATAAGTCCTTGATATTAGAGAGATTTTGGTATTTGTGCATGTTGGCGGCTTTCACTGAAACCTTTTTGTGTGGCAGCTGCCCATGTAGTAAACATTCCATGAGCTTTTGAAGCTTTGAATCAGAGGTACAGTTCAGTGTCAGGAAGGGCTGTACTCTCACAGCTGACCATGGGAAATCTGATTATAATTATAGTTGCCATGATGCAATGCCTTTCAAAGGAAAGCTATGCTGCAGTTGTTGACCTGCCGGTCAAAGAACAACATTAAGAGATTAAAACAATAGAAACCCACAATGGGGCCAGGTGTTTAAGGAATGGTGTGTAGGCAAGTGGGACTGGCTTGAGGGCTGGTGTTCTTTTATAGCATTGTCTGTATCTAAGTTTGTCTGTAAATCTTAATCCAAGCATTTTATTCTTCTACAGCGTCAGATCAACAGACAACCTTTTTAGTTTAATGGTGCAATTGGATTATGGAGAACTGTTACTAGATATGGCTTGATAGGAAAAATTTTTTAAAAACTTGTTGGAAATGAAACTTTATTTATGGCACCATGTTCAGCCTATCAAAACAAAGACTGAATTAGTTTTGCATTCATTGGAGCCAGTCTTAATTAAGATATACTTGATTGTAATCTCTTTAAGAAAAAATTTTTGCTGTATGTTTTGGCTGTTGGAGTGGATATATTATTCAAAAACATAACTTTGCAAATGTTTAATTCTATATTGCCAGAAAAGTATGTATTAGAAAAGATTTCACTGTGAATGTGTGTTGGGAGTAAGGAAATGAAAAAGAGATTGAGATTGAGTTGTTGATCTCAAAAATTACTTCTTTGAGGTTAGTATCACCTGAATTCCAAAACCAAGAAAAAGATATAAGAGATAAAACTATAGACCCGTATCTGTGATGAACATAGGATGCAAAATCCTCAACCAAAACTAGTTAATTGAATCCAACAACATATCAGAAAGATCATTCACTTGGAATAAGTATTTCCTTTGGGGAAATATCTACTTAGACTTTTTTCTTAATTTTGACCATGAAGAGTTCTTTGTGTATTTTTTCTTTGTGTACTCTTATTAGAACTTCTTTATCAGATTTATGACTTACAGACATGTCCTCTTTGAGTCTTGCCTTTTGTTTTCTTTATGGTGTATTTTGAAGGGCAGTGCATGAATCAACATGGAATTTTTTCAATATTTTCTTCATTTTAATTATTATATTTCTAAATTGAGGTCTGTGTTAGCTTTAGAAATCTTCCAATGAGCCAGTGGAATGGCTGGTGATGGGGTCACCCCTTAGAATGGTTTTCATGTTTTATAGCATGGAGCCAGGGATCTGCATACTGTCGTTGATGGCACCTTTTCCCCTTGTGTTGGGCACCACTGATGCACCATCCCTTTCTCTTGGCTCTGTGTTAATGCCAAAGGCCTCAGAGGACACACATGGGAAGGACACTACTTAGTTCACTGGAACTTTCTCTTAGGCTTGTGTTGTGTCTAGATGTTACCTGTCTCTATATGCTGGCATAGGAGCACCATCTCCATCTTGACAAGATTTCCAACCCTCACTTGGAAAGACTAAACTCTCCAGGCTGTTTCCTTAGTGAGATAGAACTTACTCTTCAGATGGTAGCACACAAGCTGGGACCGCTGCAGGCACAGGATGTAACTGATGTAGTTCATGACTTAAGGCCCCCTTGGACATGCAGCTGTGGTCCATCAGGAAGTGGCTCTGTCGACTTCTGGCCCCTTGAGGGAGGGATCATGACTTACTCCTTTATATTCCAGCACCTCATAATTTGTCTTGGTATTTAGTAAATCCTGACTGTGTCTTCCTTAGTGAAGACAGCTGTTTGTTAGTATATTTACAAATAGAGGTAATTTTATTTGAATCCTGCATTTTTGCAGTGAGGATATTTTCTGAGGATTGAGTCACATTTAATCAGATTATTAGAAAAAGAGGGATGCATTGTTGCATATGAAAATCCCATTGTTTATATTCTCATTTTGCTAGTCTGTGCCTCGTTCAGTTGTCTAGTTATCTATGTATTCTGTCTTATATTTATAATGCTGCATCATCTTGGAGATTCACTACTGTACTTTCCAGGCATACTAAGTTTTACTCTGAACATTTTTGAAGCTGCTTGTAAAATGTACAGATTTGGTGTAGTACCAGTTTCAAATGATTTTTAACCTTAAATATTATATAACTTTAAAACTGCAAACAAGGGGAATATAAGTCGGCCAAATCTGGACACATAAAAATGCAACTGAGTCTTTCATTTTCATGACGTACCATGTAACAGCTGTAAAGAAATGAAACCTTCCTTTATACTTGTATCATCTCCAAATTGAGTGTGAAATGCCAGCTGTAGAGCTGTACTCTAGTTGGAGAGTCTGCTTAGCCTTGGATTCTTCCCTTTAGAGTTAATCATAAAACTTTATTTAGAAATCATTTATTGGGTGCATGTTTTCTATCAGTTACATAAAAATGCTTATAGCTTATTGAACATTTGCCATCTTTCCAGTTACTCCAGCAGTTTTACAAGGATTGCCTAACTTCTCACTTTAACCTTTAGAAATAGATGTTATCTTCATTTTGCAGATGGAAAGATAAAACAGAGATACTGCTCGATGGTGTGGACTATGCTGGTGCAGCTATAATATTCCAATTCAAACTGTGTGAACATGACCTTCCAAGAGCTAGTCCTGGCTAGACAATTTTCAAATCACGGATCTTTGACTAAGAGCTGAAAACAAACACTTTAGTTGTTGATCCTTTGAGGGGTACATACAATGTATGTTCTTTTAATGTTTGAACAGTATCTTATGGGGATGCACACTTTATCTTTGGTAAGGGAAGACTACACAATCATCATGAAAAACTGATTGTATAAGGAAGAAAATTCAGAGTCTACCTAAGATTTACAAAAAGAAAAGCAAAGGGCATCAACATGTGATAGAAAATGAATAAAATTTGGCTACTAACTCAAAATGATTCTATTGTGATTCTATTGTGACACATGGCTAGCTTTACCCAGCGAAGGAAAGGTTATGAACCCAGGGACAGAAGAGGGCCATTGTCAAGGACATTCTGAGATATAGGTTGGCCGAGTGTATTAAAACAATGTGGGCATTAGGAATGCTGGCATGTGAACTGGTACGACTTACTATTTGGTAATACTATCTTAGGTCACCATGTGACTATCATCTCTTAAGATGACCAACTACTTTTCCTCTGTTTCTACGTTTTGTAGTTATGTCGTGAATATACTTGGGATCTATGTTGGAAGAGAAAAGTTTCCAAAGTTATGTCTGGGCCTGGCACAATGGCCTAGTGACTAAATCCCCACTTTGCATGTGCCAGGATCCCTTAAGGGCACTGGTTTGTGTCCCAACCACTCCACTTCTCATCCAGTTCCATGTGTGTGGCTTGGAAAAGCAGGAGAGAGTTCCCCAAAGCCTTGGGACTCTGCACCCACATGAGAGACCTAGAAGAAACTCCTAGATCCTGGTTCATATCAGCTCAGCTCTGGTTGTTGTGGCCACATAGAGAGTGAACCAGTGAACAGAAGATCTTTCTCTGTCTCTACTTCTTTCTGTATACCTGTCTTTCCAATAAGATGAAATAAATCTTAAAAGAAGTGATACCTATCCCAAATTCAATATCCATATTTCTTGCTTTTGTACACTGTAAGTGTATAGGTGACTTATTATTTTTTCAATTGTCACTTTATTGAATATATATTTATATATTTTAATTTCATTTTATTTATTTTTTATTACATTGAATATATTTTGAACCAATATTTAATTAATATTTTTGTGTTGAAAATCAAGTTCATGCTTGGCCTGGACTCAGTAAGTTTGCATTGATTTCTGTTGCTTCTCAGAAAGAAAAACAAAACGACTGAGACTTAAGCAAATGAGGAAAAGTTTTTGAAATTGCACATTCTATTTTGATGGATATAGAAGTAATTTTAGGAAATGTTTGCCTAGAGACTAGAACTAGTCCGTAAAAACAGACTGTGGGATTGCTGATATGTTTCCCCCTGGCTATTGAATTACTTTAGACTAATGAAAATTAAAAAGCTTTGTAGGAAATTTAGATTGTATATTGAAGTTCCTGAGAAAGTGTCTTTTTTAATTTCACTTTTTAAGATATGTGGGCTGTTTTTTAAAATTAGAGTCAATTTACTTTCTCTGTTTGATGAACATCTCCATTGTGCTCAAGTAATAAAGCCAATCTCCCAGTAACAGCTTGAAGTGACTATTGACCTAAGAAGCATGTTACCTTTTTTTTTTTTTAAAGTTCTGAGATGGTGCATTAAGCAAGACTTCATATTTATTTTTCTCACTTTAAAATATAGTGAGTCTTCGAAGGTCTACAGACAAATGTATGTTGTGTAAATATAGCATGGATTTAAAAAGAATTACAGAAACATGAGTTTGTACTAATTTGTAATGATCAGATATTTGAACAAAATCGAGTCTGAAATATTTCAAAGAAAAGTCCATTGATTTGAAAAGAGCCTCTGTCAGAGCAATATGAGCTATGCTAAAATTGAAGTGAGAACAAACACCAAATTTATGATCCAGCATGTGTGGAAGAATGGTGAAATCACTGCTGTGTCATGATGAGTTTATGGGAATGTGTTCCAGTGAGATCAACAGTTTGCAAATGTAGAACTAGTTTAGGGAGACACTACATGATGCTGAAGAGGAAGCTCACAGTAGCAGACCATCCACATCCATGTATAAGGAAACACTTGAAGAAAATAAGTGAAAATTAATGGCAGGAACAATAGCCAACCCTGAAGACATTTCAGTTGGATCAGTTAACACAATTCCATCTTTTTGCTCAATGGATGCCAAACTGTGCTGCACCCAGATCAGTTGATGGATACAACAGCAGAGCTGTCAATGGAAATTGATGCAAGTGAGATTAAGATTTTAAAGTAAGTAGGGAGAACTCTGGTGACTCTGGATGTCAGCTTCAACATACTCAGATCCCGAGACGTGGGCCTCAGAGGTTCACAGGTTGAGAACGGGGTTTTCTGGCTTTTTTATACTAATGGGTGTAATCCTGGATTGATTTAGTATGAAATGTGAGCCCTAGGTATGATCTTCACTGCATCTCATGGTGGTGACAGTGAACCTGTTGTCTGTGTAAGTCCTATGAACACCTTCACTTACCCAATGGAACCTATGGAAGCATCTATACCCAGTTGAATGCTGCAGGACCATGGTTGCCAGTGCACAATCTCTGGGAGAATGTATGCTTTTCCAGTGGAGCCTGGATACTGTATCCTTCCTGTTCTACAGCTCCATAACTGGAACTATTTGTCAGAGTTACTGTAGCTCACCCTGTGGAACCAAGCGAAAGTTCACATCAGCCAGTGCACAGTCCTCAAAATAACCTATATTCATGCTTTGTAGTTAGAGAAAGACAGCTTCACATCTCCAAGTTCAACCATCAATCATACTGCCTCAGGAGAACCATGGGAAGGCCCCAACTACACCACATAATGTTACTAGTAC
Source organism: Ochotona curzoniae (assembly GCF_017591425.1). NCBI lineage: Eukaryota > Metazoa > Chordata > Mammalia > Lagomorpha > Ochotonidae > Ochotona > Ochotona curzoniae. The sequence continues at coordinate 30,524,510 of NW_024465369.1, forward strand.
TACAGGCTCCAGTGCCACTCCTGTTTCTTTGACAGGGTAGGAGAGACAGCCTCTTGTGCTCCAAAACACCAAGAATGGGGCCCATGATGTCACAAAACTTAGTATGACACCTGACTGTGGGGACTTTAAACTCATGTTTTTGAAAACTCATGCCCACTTCAAATTCATCCTACTGCCTCTACAGACTGCTGCAGACTAGATTAATTGTGGCACTGATAGACACCGCCATCACTGAAGATACAAAATAAACACTTTTCTCACACGCATATGGAACATTTTCTAGGATAAACCCTATATTAGGTCAAATTAAGAATCAGTACATTTTTTAAAATTGCAGTTAAACCATGTGTCTTCTCAGAAAACAAAGGAACTATGAACCAGCAAGAACAACAGAACAATTTTCATTAAATGAAAATTTGAACAGCATGGTAAATACGACTAGTAGATCATTGGAGAAAGTAAAAAGAAAATCTTCACGTTTCTTGAAACATGTGAAAATATAAAATATCTAAATGGAATACATGCAAATCACTATTCAACGAAAGTTTATAGCCATGAGTGTGTATATTTAGAAAAGAAAACATTTCACATAAACTACCTAACAGTGCAACTCAAGAACTTAAAAGCAAAAGGAAAGTAAATGGAAAATTAACGAGTTACAAATGGTAAGGCTCAGAGAAAGAAAATGGAATTTAAGCAAGTAATACAAAATGTCAACAAAACGAACGGATTTTTTTACAGATAAAATGGATAAGCCTGTACTCAGATTAATAAACATAAACCCCCAGTTGCTAATTTGTTTATAAGTGTATTCTACACATTTGTTGAATTTTACTTCTTTTGTAACATGTTTAGAATTACATACTAAAACTTTTATGAAAACATGCCAAAAATATCAGCCTTACTTAATTTGTCTTCATCTGTTTGATAAGAAATATATGTTTGGTTTTTATTATATGATGGAAGAGCTGAAATTGGAAATGTCTCAAATTTAATTTGAAATTAAAGGAACCATTTGCTGGGTAGGTCTTGTGGCATGATGGATTAAAGTACCACTTGGAATGCTCACATTACATGGTAGAGTGCCCAAGGTTAATTCCTTCCTCTGCTTCCAGTCCAGCCTCCAGCTAGTGCACCTGGGAGCATCACGTGGTAGTTACTTGGGTTCCTGTCACCCTGGTGAGTGTTATGGTTTTCCCAGGCTCCTGGCTTCTTCCTGACTCAGCCTGGGTTGTTGTGGGCATTTGGGGAAGAAAGTAGCAGGTAGAAGATCTCTATCTCATCTTCTTCCTAGTCCCGTTACTCTACTTTTCAAATAAATAGATTTTTAAAAGAATAGAACCATATACTAATACCTGTGCTTCAAAAAGTGTGTCTTACATTTGTATATAATAAGTGTTTTTTGTTACTAGAGTATTCTGGAATTGACTGTCTTTGGTTCCAAATTTCCAAATTAACCATCTAAAAACTAAATTGATAAAACTTGCGATATCTCTGTTCTTCCTTTTTCATATGCATTCACTTTCTCAAAATAATAGATAACCTTACAGAGCTCTTTTTTGGTTAAAATAAGAGTAGGGGTAGGCATTGGTATAGGGGTTAAGGACACCATCTGGGGCTTCTGAAAATGATACTGAAGTGTTGTGATTTGAGTCCCAGCTCTGCTTCTGATTCCAACTTCCTGCTAATGACACCCTAGGAGATGACAGGTGATGGCTCATGCACTTTTATGTCCCTGCCATGCATGTAGGAAGCCCATATTGAGTACCGGCCTTCTGGGTTTTGCCTGGGCTATCCCTAATTGTTGAAGACACTTGAAAAGTGAACTAACAGGTGAAAGATCTCTTACTTCATTTTCCTACTCTGTGTGTGTGTGTGTGTGTGTGAGAGAGAGAGACAGAGAGAGAGAGAGAGAGAGAGAGAGACTCTGCTTTAACAATAATTTAAAAAACATAAATAAATAATGGAAACATCTACACCCTTCATATAAATTTGTATGTCAGTGAAGACTGTTCTTCCTGATTCATGCCATCAGAAATACGAAGCTCCCACTTGGAATTCACAAACAAGTCTGACTATAATCCAGGATAAGGAAAGGTGCTAAAGAAATATCCTTTGAGTATTGCAATGCTTTCTCTGTGCCACCATCCAGAGAGGTGTCTTCATAGAACAAATTGCATTTGACATAAGTCCTGAAGGAGCAGATGTAGTGTAGCAGCAGGTAGAGAGTGAGAGACTTGCCCATGAATACGGTTTACAAGCTCCATGTTACTTGGCTATCGTGGTTTTGACAAGCAGCACAAATGCAGTCCTTGCTTGTACCCGGAATTGCCAAACAGCATGTCCATCAGGGGAGGAGCTCTTCTCATTCTGTAGTGCCCATTGGTGCCCATCAGGTTAGAAGCTCTAACTGAATACTCAGACTCCACTGTGTTCAGGTATGTAAAAGCAGGAAGAGGCAGCAGAGCTTAGCAGCCGAACCTGAGTGCTTGCCTTCTGGTACTGATGTTTGCTCTTAGCTTTATGGCCTTGAGCAGCTTGTCACCACTCTGTGCTTGTTTTTTCGAAAGGAAGAAGGAAGGAAGAAGGCAGGAAGAAAGGAAGGAAGGAAGGAAAGAAAAAAAGAAGGAAGGGCCTGCTTTGTCATGTAGAAGAGTTTCACTAAATGACTTCCAATTGATAGAGTGCTGAGAAAAGCCTGTGGTGCGTTCTAAATAAAAAGACTCCTGTAGACCTGCTGTGCTTGTCCTCAGATGCCTTGCTGTGCTGAGTGGGGGTGACACTGGCCAGTAAGACACCCCACCTCCATTCTCTGATTCCTTGCTTTTATGGCACAATTGGTTAGTCTTGATTAAAACAGAGAGCCCCATTCTGCCTGGTTGCATAAGAACAATAAACCAGTTTCTGTGGGTGATGTTTGTTTGTTGGCTTCCTATTCTAATGTTTAGGTTTTATAGATACAAAAGGTCTCCATGTCCAAACCAATGTTGCAGAACACATTGCCTTCGCTAGGCAAAGTAATGTGCTTTAATTCTATAGAATCGGAGAGAGGATTTAGGAATCAACATGAGGTTCCTGTCCTGGTTCTGTCACTTGCCAGTTATGCGGTGTTGGACAAGCATTAGGCCTGTGTTCCCAGGGGTTCTGACTTTGCGAGTGGAGTCTTTCAGAGACTCAGCAGTCCTTTCAAGCACCCTTAACACCTCGGGAAGCCTAGTATTCATCTCCTGGCGCTGTTGTCTCTTTTTGATCTCCAGTTCCCAAAGTAGGAGCCTGTTCCTGATTGCTGTTTTCTGGGTCCATGGGAGGGTGTGCTTAGCAAAATTACTTCTCCACTAGTTCAGGGAAAGATTCAAAATGGAATGAAAGTAAATTTAAGTGTTCAATTTACCATTTTAACTAAAGCTGTGTTATAATCGTTATGAGGAATCTTTAAAATACACTTCTTTTGATAACTAGAGAAATATTGTTAAGAATCTTCCTTTAAAGATTTGAAATATCGGGCCTGGCGCAGTGGCGCAAGTGGTTAAGGTCCTCACCTTGCACGCCCAGGATCCCATATGGGCGCCGGTTCTATCCCGGCAGCCCCGCTTCCCTTCCAGCCCCCTGCCGGTGGCCCAGGAAAGCAGTCAAGGACGGCCAAAGCTTTGGGACCCTGCACCCGTGTGGGAGACCCGGAAGAGGCTCCTGGCTTCGGATCGGCATAGCATTGGCCGTTGTGCTCACTTAGGGAGTGAATCATCGGACGGAAGATCTTCCTCTCTGTCTCTCCTCTCTGTATATCCGCCTTTCCAATAAACAAAATAATAAAAATAAATCTTTAAAAAAAGAAAATAGTCTTACTAAATCAGTGCTATTCAGTGATGTCTCAGCTAATAAATGTTATTAAATTAAAAAAAATATTTGAAATATCTTTTTAAAATTCCTTATAAAAATGAATATAACAACAACCTTTTTCAGTTGCTGTGTGCTTTAACATAATCTAAGGGTTTGTCTTATAATTACTGTTAAGTATTCTATATATATTTTAAAAATTTTGTTAATATAAAACAAATTTCTTATATTTCATGGGTACAATTCAAAGAAGATATCTACACTTTCCCTCTTCCCCTATTTCGTCTCTTAAACCTTTCCTTCCATTCTTTTTATCTTTAATTCAATTTTTAGAAAAACATAATTTTAACCCACTGCATAGTCACAGATTTAATGTACTGCAGACCATAGTATTCAACAAGTAAAAAGTACAGACTACAGCTCTATAGGAATATAAAATGACTAAAAACAGTCAAATCACAGAATGTTCGTTTCATTCTTATACATTTTTCGTGTTCTGTGTTATCTGCTACATATCAAAGAAAGCATATGTTAATTGTGTTTTGGGGACTGGTTTATTTACTAAACATAATGGCTTTCAGTTGTATCCATTTTGTTGTAAAAGACTATTTCATTTTGTGTCTGAATAGTATTTCACAATTATATATACCACATTTCTTTTTTTTTCATTTTAAATTTTATTTATATTATCATTTTATGATATAATTCCGTAGACTCTGGGATTTTCCTCATCACCTTGCCCCAAATCCCTCTTCCACACACTGATTTCCACTATGCTATTACAATAGTATAGTTCTTCTTAAACAGTTATATTCCATCATTGTGGGCAGGGACAATGGCAGAGAGTCCATCATCCTATTGTAAAATGTATTTAACAGTTTTATCGGGAGTGAGTATTTGATCTAGAAGTAGAAATACATATTAACGCATATCCTCACATCTGGGTATGATCACTGCCATTACACAGATACTATACACCCCCTTAAATGAAAAGCCACAAAACAAAATCAACAACAGCAAGAAAAATAAGTTTATAACATCATGTAGTTAAATAACATGCTATTGAATTACTAATGTGTCACTGAAGAAATGAAAAAGAAAATCAAGAATCTTCTTGAAGAAAATGATGCTATTGTATGACCCATCAATCAATGAAGAATTTCATATGAGGAAAAAAAACTTTCTTGAAGAAATGAAAAAAATTTCAAAATCCGTAAGATATAGTTTCTGCTCAACTTTGTTGGTGACATGTGTCTTCTGCAGGCAACAAATAGATGTGTTTTGTTTTTTCATTCAATCTACTACTCTGTCACATTTGATTGATGGGTTTAATTCATTTAATCCATTCAGAGTTAATACGAATGTGTAGTAATTTGGTCCTGTCATTTTAGCAGTGGGTTGTTCATTGTTTGATTTGGTCTTCTCTTGTTATTTTACTGGGATGTCTTCCCATTTGCCATTGGTTTAGGTGGGTACTATTCTTTTTCTCTGTCAAGAGAACAATTTTAAGTATCATTTGTAGGGCAGATGTGGAACAAGTGTGTTCTTTGAATTTTGCTTTACTGTGGAAAAATTTTATTTCATTTTCAAAAACAAAGGATAGCTTTGCCGGTTTGTTATCCTGGGCTAATGGTTTTCTCCTCTTAGAATCTGGAATATGTTGCTGCATTCTCTTCTGGCCTGTAGAGTTTCCTGTGAAAGGTCATCTGTGAGTATGATTGAGATTCCTCTACAGGTCAATTGACTTTTTCACATACACACTTAAGCTTGCTTATCATGTGTTGTGGTGAGAATCGCTTTTGTTCAACCCTGTTGGAAGTTCTGTGCCCCTCCTATATTCTGTTTCCCAAATCTTTCTCCAGATTAGAGAAGTATTCCTTTATTATTTCATTTAATACATCTTTAAACCCAGCTTCTTTTTCTTCAGCTTCTGGAACTCCCATAACTCATAGTTGGCCTTTTAATAGTGTCTCTTAATTCTTGAATACTTTCCTCATTGTTCTTAGTTTTCTTATAAATTATAACTTAGAAATTGAATTTGACTCAATTCTTCATCCAGCTTTTTGGTTGTTTCACCATTGTGGCAAGAAATATCTTCCAATTCTGAAATTATTTCTTCTGCATCATTCTTCTATCATGGAGACTTTCCACTGAATTTTTAATTTGCTCCATTGCATCCTTAATTTCTAACAGTTATAGTTGATTTTGTTTCAGTGTTATTTCCTTTATGATATATTCCCTGAGCTCCTGTATGTGCTTCTTGTTGTTGATAAGAAGCTTTATAATGAGTTTTCTGAATTCTGTATCCTCCATTTTCTCAATGTATTTTTCAGTTAACTCTGAGGTTGGTAAAGGGTTTAGCTCCCTTGCAGGGGAGTCTTCAGTAATATTCATTGTACCTCTGTCTCTTCTTTTGCTCTTGGTCATTGTACTACTTCTCTTTAGGGCAGGTTTCTAAGCTGTGTTACCCACAGATCTATAGTTCGATTTTACTGATTGTATTTGGTACAAGATTCCTTGTTTTGCAGTTACTTATGCCACTCCCTGCAGTGAGTTTTAGGTGTGGGTTCTTGTGTTAGGCTTCTATCATAATCCTGCTATGATTTCATGCTGTGGCTGCACTGTTGTTTGTACAGTCTTTCTCCCACTTCTGGTTCAAGCAGTTCCCAGTATTAGGAAGACACTGGGTATCCTAAATAACTAAGATGTTGGTGGTGCTAATCTTGCCAGAACCTGCTATCCATTATGTCTGAGGACTACTCAGACCTATTTTGACCCATAGCATGCCAAATTGAGTACTATTTTCTCTATGAGACCAAGTGCAATGCACTGAGCTGGAAGCAAGTTCACTCCCAGCTCTTCACATGCACATTTCACTGTTGTCCCTCCAGTCTCAAAACCCTTGCCACCTTGTATACATTGGCACCTGATGTGCTATTGGTGGAGTCCTGGATCTGCTGGGCATTAGGTCTTGGGGTACTTGGACCTATTTGGGGTGGAACCTGTAGGATGCCACATTGGTGCAATGTGCTGAGCTAGAAATGACTTCACTCCCAGCTTAGTACCTGTGCCATCCCATCCCACAGCTTTTGCTTCCCTACCAAAAAATGGCACCTGCTGCTGTGGGGTGGAGGGTGGGGTAGGGGGTAGGAGGTCTGGGATGTGAAATTCATGCTGTTCCTGCACTGCCTGTTTGAGGTATACTGCTGTCTCCGCTCGATGAACAGGATAGGCAGTTGTTTGCCTGGGTTCACCTTCTAAGCTCCCAGTGAACTCCAGTTGCCTCCTGGCTGCTGGTGGAACTCTGGCCATTGGTGGAACTCAGATCACTGCGTGCTGACTGCCATTGGGATATTTGGTCACTGAAATGCACACTGTTGTCTCTGCTGGTTTCCTGTGTCCTTTGGTGTCCTGTTGCCCCTCTGCTGTCAGCCTGTCTTCATCTATTTCCTAGAATGTGTCCTCTCTGCTTCACCCTGCCTAATGATTCTCTGTTTAAACACATCCTTACCCTATTTCACCATCCTGCTTCTCTCTATATCATATTTCTTTATACAGTCATCAGTTGAGCAACACTTGGGTTGATTCCATCACTTAAAGAATGACAGAATTTAAATGAGCAATGGATTTTGGACAATTATATATGTTGCTAACCATAATCCCTTTATTTTAAAATTATTTTTTGCATTTTCAATTTTTATTTATATCCTTAAGTTTCAAAAGCCAAAGTAATTCCTTAGTAATAGTTTATGAGTAATCATGTATTTTCATGGCCCTTGAATATATATCTTTCAGATTTGCTGACAAATAAAGCATAATTTGGCCAGCCATAGCACTCTTCATTTGAGACCTCCATTCCTGCTGGCATTTCATACTACAAAGGAGACAATTGGAAACCACCTGGACATTTTGTTGTCTTTTCCATTTTATTTGTGTGTTGACTTGCTTTGATTTTTATGTGGTCCATTTTTACAATCAATGTAATACTTCCCTATTTTACCTATAATTGTTCTTTTTCATACCCATGACTGCTTTATTGATTTACAGCATTTTACTTTTGATTTTTAGCGGGGGATGGGGGGAGGACATGCCTCGTGCTATTATATCGATGATGCCAAATACTTTACTTAAAATTAACTTTGATTTCCCTTGGAAATCATTTTTCAGAGACTGTTCTTCCACGGCTCTTTAGTATACTTTTTTCCTTTATGTAAGGTCTTACTTAGTAAACCCATATTAGCCTTTAGCTGTGATTGTCATTTCTGAGTTTTGAAATGTCCACCTAATACTACTCATGCAGAGGATCCAGGAGTATTGGCCCCAGTTCTGGTCCTCTGGTTTGTAAGTGAAATTCCTCTTATGAATCTTCAACCCTGTAGCAGATTGATGTGTATAAGCTTTGACCTATTTTTGATAGACTAGAAGAGTTTTGTATAAGGCAGCTTTCTCCAGTCCCTTCTTCTCTGTTACTTTCTGTATGGATTATGTAAGAACTCCAACTCCCAGCATTCAACATGTTCACACATCATCTTGTTCCTAAAGCTGCTTTTCTGCAGCTAAATGATGCCAGAGTGGAACAAAAAAAAGGACTTCCCCTTCTCTCTTTTAAAGTAGCCATCACTAACTGATGGTGTGGGAGATTTTTTGCTGCTGCGTTGGAAAGCATCCTCAAGTCATGGCCCATTGCTGTCTGGGGTTTTAACTGATGCAGACTTTTGCATTTGTGTTCAAGATGGCAAAAAGTGAAAAAAGGGAGATGTGCAGATGAAGATTCTCTTGCTTCCTTCGAGGCCTACAGATTGTTTTTTATTGCCTCTAATCACATTTTAAAATATACTTTTCCATTTTCAGATTTTGTTTTCCTGATTATAGCAATAAATTAGGGATCATATCTGCCTTTTTATGGTTAGATGCACCTTCATTTCATTCTCTCTCTTTACAGATAGTCTGTCAAATGTGGGAGAGACTTTACCAGGGGCTGCTACCTGGAATTGACTAGTATGATACTCCACAAATAACAACATCTTTCTTTTATGTTGTAGAATCCTTGAAAATTTTTTTCCAGCAAATATTTTGTGCCTTCTAAATATTCATCGCAAGTTGTTATTCAAATGATGCAGTCATTAGTGCTCCAGTGATAGGACACATGCTTTAAGAAAACTGGGTCATGTTAGTGATGAAATACCATGTAGATGCTGTGTGATAGTAGCATAAAGTAGTTTGCCTTTTGATTGGTCATCCTTTTCTTTGTTTTCATGTGTGATGTGTAACCAGGTGTACTTCTAACATAAATTCTGGTACACAATTTACTAAAATACAGGCAGCTTTTAAAGACACAGTGATTCATACATCAAAAATGCAAGAAATTGGAAGTTGAGTACAAAGTAAAATGAAAGTTTCTTTTGTGTAAATATATATGTAGGCACTCATATATTAAAGAACATAAAATATTTTCATGATTTAAAATAAAACCTTAAAGCTCTCTTAATTAAAAACTGAAGCTTAACAGCTCAGTGTGGTTTGTAGTGGAATAAGACTGCAAACCATTTACAAGAATAATTTGAGTTTTTAGATTCTATGCACATTCCTTTAGAAACATCCTCAAAGATGTTAATAAATAGTTATTAAAGACACAGAAGAAGCAAGCATTTGGAAAGGCAGTTGAGTATGCTTGGGTTCAAGTCCTAGCTCCACTTCTGAGTCCAGCTTCTTGTTGACATGTACCCTCAGAGGCAGGAGGGATAGCTCACGTGATTGCCTCGCCACCACCCCAGTGGGAGATCTGCATCGAAGAGCAGGCTCCTGGCTTTGGCCTGGCCCAGCAATGGTCGTTGCAGGCAATAGAGTAGTCACTAGCAAATGGAAGATCTCCTTTCTCTCTCTCTCTGTCTTTCTCCCAAATAAATAAGGACTAACAATTTATGAGAATACAAAATAATTTAAATATTAATGTTTATATTTTTACACATAGCTGTAGTTACTCATTCCAGAAAAATAATTCAGAACTACCTTACATACCTTTATAATGTTGAACCAAATTCTCCCAAAGATGATTAACAAAGGTTTCATGTTGGGGAAAGAGAAAAGAAGCAGTAAGCAAATATAGCAATTAACTGAGGAAATGTTAGATTACTGTATGTTACCCATGCACTAGATTCTTAATTTCTAAACAAGAGCTTCTTTTACCTCCTGGTAGCTCCCATGTAACAGCCTCTGCAGGTACTTGTGCAAAGTTCTTACTTTGTAAGGACTTCATAAGCTGGATCCAAAATTAGATGGAAACAAACACATGAGTATTGTAAAAATGCTATCATCAAGTACACTATGTTGATCATTTACACACCAAATTTAAACTTATGCTTTCTTTCCGAAACTGGAGATATAGTTTTAGGGTTACTGTAAAGGCTAGAAATTATAGAAGTGTTATGAGTAGGAGTGCGAGACTGGGAAGCAAGGGAATGAAATAGGAACTTGGAAGTAAGACACGATTGAGTTTAATGCCTTGTCCAGGCATTTCTAGCTGTGGAAATCTGAGAAAGTTCCTTAACACTATTCAGACTTGTACATTTACAAATGGTTGTGAATCAGGAGAAATAATCACAAGTGCTTAAAAATCACAAAAAGGTTAGATTATAAATATAATTATTAATACTAAAATACTTCCTAGAAGCCATGCGCATGAGTGTATTTGTTCTGCTGGCAATTCCTCATAGACTGAATCCCTGGTTGGCAGCAGAAGAACAAATGTTGTAACTTTTTTGTAAGCTTAGTGACACATAATTTTTTGTAAGCTTAATGTGATATAATGTTTTTAACTTTCTACAGGTGGAGATTTTCATTTTACCTGTATGTTTTTACCTATGGAGTTCGGTTCCTGAAAAAGGTAAGCTGTGTCAAATTACTTTATGTACTTCACAGATAATTTAAAACCTATATAAAAGTACTTCAAGAAATCCATGAAAAATGAAATGTAATGATAACCTTATTTAGGTACAAAACATTTTTGAAACTTCAGCATGGTTTTATGGTTATATATTTTCCATGAACTTTTCAAAGAGCCCTCATTTTTCATATTTTTGTATGTGACTAAAGTAATATTTTAAGGAATAATAATTAATAGATTTTGGGGGAAGCAATTGGTGTGTTATGGTTCAATTTCTTAAATTATTTAATTTTGTCTTTTTTATGGTTTATTGGAAAGTCAGATATACAGAGAGAAAGATCTCTCATCCGATAATTCACTCCACAAATGGCCACAATGGCCGGAGCTCAGCCTATCTGAAGCCAAGAACTAGGAGCCTCTTCTGGGTCTCCCACGTGGGTATAAGGTCCCAAGGCTTTGGGCCATCCTTGATTGCTTTCCCAGGCTGCAAGCATGGAACTGGATGGGAATTGGGGCCACTGGGATTAGAACCGGTGCCCAACTGGGATCCCGGCGCATACAAGGCAAGGAATTTAGCTGCTAGGCTACTGTGCTGGGCCCTTAATTTTGTCTTTTTAAAATTTTTTATTGGAAAGGCAGATTCTTAGAGAGAAGGAGACAAAGATCTTCCATCTGCTGGTTCACTCCCAGGTTGGCTGCAACGTCTGGAGCTGAACCATTTCTAAGCCAGGAGCCAGGAGCTTCTTTCAGGTCTCCCATGTGTGGGTGAAGGATCCCAAGGCTTTGGATCATCCTCCACTGTTTTCCCAGGCCATTAGCAGGGAGCTGAATGGGAAGTGGAGCAGCCGAGACAGGAGTTGTTGCCCATACGGGATGCTGACACTTGCACGGGAGGATTAATTAATTAATCCATCATGCCAGGCCCTAAATTACAAAATATTTTAGTTGATTCTAAATAGTAGATCAATACAAATTTTTTCTAATGAAAGATGTTCCTATGGCTCATAGCTATTCTACCTGGATATTAAATTTGTGTATCAGAAGCTTTAGGATGCCTGTTTGATGCTTTGAAAGAAATTGAAGTTTCCTCATATAATTTGGAAGCATTCATTTTTTGCAATGTGTGTTATTACTGTAACTTTCACCAATAGAATTTATTCTGTACAGTTAGTAGGAGACCAACACCATCAGCTGGTGGGAAGCTTGGCTGTTTGGTGGATTGTGTTTTCACTGCTGCTTTTTGTTATTGTTCAATCCCATTTAAACTGGGATACCATATGCTATTAAATAGTTCCTTACAGTGCCATAGTATTTTTTTCAGGTTATTTAAATGAGTATTGGTATTACTGATAAGTATACCAAATCCAAAAAATCTTAAATGCCCCCAAAATCCAAAAGCTTTCTGAGCTGATTATCAATGTTTACCTTATATAGTCTATGCAAATATTTGAAAAGCAGAAAACCCCTGAGATCTGAGTGCACTCTGCCCCAAGGATTTCAGATAAGAGATGGTCAATTTCCTCCTAAGAATTTAGGCTGCTCAAATTTGAAAAAAAAAAATTGAATGTTTCACAAAGAGTTATCATCTTGTATTATTTCATATATTAAACCATGTTGATTTGGCATACAGTAGGAAACTATTTTTTGACTACCCTAAAGCATTCTCATCCACAACAATATTACTATTTTCTTTATGTATTATAAAAGTGTTCCTAGACTAGCGTCACATGCCTTACTAGCAAATGTTGTTGTAAATATTTACTTGAAAAATTCTAATTTTGTTGTTGTTGTTGTTGGAAAGGTGAAGGGTAAAGTGGCGAGAGCTGGGAGCTCTGCTGGGCCATTTCTCCTGGGACTGCTGGCTATGCTCTCCTTTGTCTCTGGCAGGCAGGCGAGTGTAGCTGTCTGCCATTAGAAGTGGACACTTGACATTTCACTGATTCAGTCTCTCCCAAAACAAATGGAATGGAAAAATAGTTTTATGTGCTGGCTTTTGTTGCATTGGTATAAGGCGGTGAAAGGGCTTGTCAATAGAATCTTTAGTTGAAACTGATTTTCCTTAAAGTTTCTAAGTTTCTGCCAGTTTCCTTACAGTTGCCTCTGGCTTAAAAGGGGGAAGGGGAGAGAACTTGGTTTTGTTATTCCTGTTGAATAGTTTATATTGGGGAATTTCTTTAATGACATCTAAATAGCACTTAGTTTTGGATGATGTATAGCTCAATCTTAGCCAAAATGAAAGATGGTAATGCCTACTAACGTAGCTAAGAAGAGCCATCTTCTCCAACTCTTGTTTTCACAGCTGGGGATGGAAGGTAGGTGGATTCTAAAGGTCACATGGTGTTTATTAGAGGCTAAAGCTCATTTTAAACATGTACTGATGTCTGTTATTTTAGCTAATTCTTTCTCCAACTTGAGCAGTCTTCCCTAACCTCAGCATAATTTCCAAATTCTTCTTTCTTGGGCTAAGTTTAGCCAACTTTAACAGACTAGCATATTTACCTAGGTCCTAAAAGAAAGAGATACCTTGGTATGGACCCAGGTATAAAGAATCGAGTAAATTCCTGCTCACTTACTGTTGCTTTTGTTTTTGTTGCTTTTAGAAAGAATGTTCTGTTGTGGAGGATTTTCTGTATTGCTTTTAGTTCTGTGATATATTTTTTGAAAGTATACAGTATTATAGGAAATCAGTGTATATCACATGTAAAAGGCTTATTCAAGTAAGCCTTTTTTTTTTCTCATAATGTACTGGTTATAATAATTTATTACCAGCGTTTTTTACCCATATGGTACTCTTTTCGTGAATCCACTTTTGTATGTATATAATTAAAGGAGAAGTTACTTCAAGGTGTACCTTGACCTGACTTATGAATCAATCAGGGCCCCATAAGGCCACAAAAATCTAGGTGTTATATTAGAAGTGACTGTAATAAGAAGAATCATTAACTAGGGAAACCACCAAGATTTCACTCAAGAGTAATTGATCTGCCTGCTGACTGTTTACTACAGATCTGCGATGAGATAAAGAGTTGCACCTGGGTGTAACTCAGTTTTCTGCCTCTTTTTGAGAAAGTCTTTTAGGAAGAGAAATCAGCCAACCTCCAGCGTGCTTGGTATTGTGCTTCATTTATTCTCTGGTTCAAGCTCCTGATATGGATGTGGACCAATAACAAGCATCTCAGGGGCTGGCTGTCATCCATTGGCACTGCCCTGAGGTATCATGGCAGCTGCTGCTAGCAGGAAGATATTCCCATTCAGAGGACGGAGCATCACAGGGAAAGGTTAGAGTTGTAGGAACCTAGAAGTTCAAGGGAAGAGCTTTGGAGCCAAACTTCTGGGAAGGGAACAGTCATCAGCTGGAGTCTTGGAAGGAGCTCAGTGAGGCTGGCCCTAGAAATATGGGAAAACAACAAACTGGAACCAGCTGTTCTGCTAGGGTGAAGAGGGGGTGCGACAACGGGGGAGGTGGGGAACACAAGCAGAAAGGATCAGGTTCCATCTTCCTCCGGGCAGCCCTCCAGCCTCTCTGGTACTCTCCTTTGGCCCAACTCTGCAATGCAGCAGCTCCTTAGAGCCAGCAGAAGTCCCAGCTCTGAGGCTGAGAGCAGAATCACAACACTAACTTGACCTTTGCTGCTACCTTCTATGATGTGTTCTGATAACGTACTGTAATCCATTTTACTGCACTTTTAAACCTGCTGGCTTCCACACTGATGTCAGCTTTATAACTAATGACTGGATGAAAATCTGCAGTTGAAAAGTACTCATTTCTTTATGAATCTGACCTGAACTAAAGCATAGCCTTTCATTGTTCATATGTTGTACTTTTCAAAGGTCAACCAAAAAATGTCAGACGGTTCCCGTGGTGGCATGCCTCTCCATGTTCCCTTCTGCTTACAGCTTGTAATCTTTCTGAAATAGAAACAGTGTTGTCATCCTTTCACCTATTTTGAGAGTGAAAATAATTTTTCTGCTCATTAGAATGTGCATGCATTCTAAGTTTTGTTTCTTATGCCTTTAAAAAATCTTGAAGAGACTCGAACTGTGTCCCTGAGGAGGCTTGAAATTTAGTTTTCACTATGAAAATGGTCCCTTCAAATAGTCCTTTAAGAAATGCATCAAACTGAATAGCAGCATGGAAAAAAAGACCTTAAAAGACCAACCATCTCAAGTTTCTCATGTCAGAAAAGAAGATACAGTGTCAGAAAGACAAGTGACCTGCCTGAGGCAAAGCTAGAAGCCTGTATGGTGGTTAGATTCTCTAACTTAGTTAATATAAAACCTCGTTTCCAAAACTAACCTTTAAACAATAATATTTTGTTTGTGGTTAATGTACTCGTGAAGAATTGAAGTTCATATCAATACAGAAGAACTTCCTCTAGGAGACCAAAATAAAGGAGTCATGCTTCATACTGCCTGTTGTGCTCCATGGACTTTACTCTTTGAACTTTTCATTTTTCTTGCCTGTAAAATGGGAAAGTAGGCCCAGCAAGGTAGCTTAGTGGCTAAAGTCCTCGCCTTGCATGCACCAGGATCCCGCATGAGTGCTGTTTCATATCCCGGCTGCTTCACTTCCCATCCAGCTCCCTGCTTATGGCCTGGAAAAAGTCAAGGATGGTTAACGCCTTGGGACCCTGCATCCATGTGGGAGACCCAGAAGAAGCTCCTGGCTTCAGATTGACTCAGTTGTGGCCACTTGGGGAGTGAACCAGCAGAGGGAAGATCTTTCTCTCTGTCTCTCCTCTCTGTACATTTGACTTTCCAATAATAATAATAATGATGAAAAAAAAAAGAATCTAAAACACAAATAGGAAAATAATACTTGCACCAGCTCTGAGTTGTATAAGAAGGAGCATCTTGGAAACGTTAAAGTGCTTTGGAAATATCAGGCTGTCAAGTGCTCTATAGTTTAAGGCACTTACTATAGATCAAGTGATGGGTTCTGCTGAGAATTGTGAGTGCCTGTGTCTGCTGTAACCCATGCCATGAAAATTTAAGCAATGAATTTCTGCTGTCTTGGAAATAAGTAAGCAAACTGGACAGAAATAATCTGGAATAACTGTATGAAGTTTTTCAATGCTGTTGCATGTTGCATTTTGCTTTCTGCCTTCTACCCACATGTGCCTTCCTTTCTGGTTCTCTTCACACCGTTCACTGGCCCTCTGCTGTGTTGGCTTGCAGCTGACAACAGACTTGAGAGCATCGTGAATCATGAGAACATAAGGATGATGTGGCATAGTGAGGGCCCTGAAGGCTTGCGTATGAGATCTGATTGTCTCATTAGCCAACTTTATGGCATTAAACCTGTTTTTCAGCTTTCTAAGATTCATCACTTCATTTCTAAAATCAGTAATGTGGATTGGCATATTACCTTTTAGTTCATAATTCAGTAAAGAATTGAAATAGCAGTAGTTACAACATACTTAGTAGTATGGTGATGCATAGTAATCCTAAATATATACACATATTTTGGCCTTTTATTGAGTTCCTATAAATTTATTGTAAGGAAAGATTCACAGAGAAACACAAAATGTGTCAGGTTGTTTATTACAACTTACAGGTATACATTTGCGTATATGTAATTTATCTAAAATAGCAAATCCTAGATGAACACCACCCTAATGTCAATAGTAATAAATTTATCTGATTAAATTGTTATTACCAAATGACAGGACAACATGCAATCATTTAAAAGTAGTAACTAAAAAGTGTATTTATAGTCATGTCAAAATATTTAGTATGGCTTTATGTGAAAGTGAGTAATAAACATGTTTGTATATATTTTTTAAAGATTTATTTATTTTTATTGGAAAGGCAAATCTACAGTGAAGGAGATGCAGAAAGATCTGCCGTCCTCTGTTTCACTCCACAAGTGGCTACAATGGCCAGATCCGAAGCCAGGAGCCAGGAGTGTGTTCTGGGTCTCCCACGTAGGTGCAGGATCCCAAGGCTTTTAACTGTCCTCGACTGGGATTAGACCTGGTGCCCATATGAGATCTCGGCACATTCAAGGCAAAGGCTTTAGCCACTAGGCTACCACACTGGGCCCTCATTTGTATATTTTGTTGTGATGGTTATATTTATAGATAAATGAAAGCAAAAGGTGAAAATGAGGAATCTTCAGAGAGGGATAAATATGGCTAGCTTTTTAAAATTTATCTTTTATGCTTTCTGTTAAAGTTAGCCCCAAGATGTAGGAATTAAATGGAAATGACTGTAAACTTAGGCATACTTGTGTTATATTATTCACAACTGTGAATTCTGAACAGAACAAAGTTAAAATTTAAAATTGGATTCTACTGAGATGGTGAAGAAATATAAAAACCTTGGTTAAAAAGAAGACAGCTGATCATGTTTGTTCAGTTCTTGGTGCCCTAGCCTGTGGCTGTTTCTCAGGATTCCCCGTGCATGGTTTCAGTGCTTAGATGCCTCAATAGGATCCTACCCTAGGCTTTGTCAGGAGCTTTGCAATCTCTTGTGTGGCTCTGATAAGATTCACGCTCCTTTGCACAGAAAATGTACAAGATCTGTGTTATAAAATTACTTAGAATTCTTCTTTTCATTTAGTGGGGCACTTGTTCAGGCTCAGCTGGTTAAGCCGCCACCTGCAATAACCACATATGAGCTCTCTGGATTGATTCCCAGCCCGCACATCAGATCTGCCTCCCTGCCAACATGCCTGGGAAGTCAGCAGATGATACATCCAGTGATTTGGCTCTTGCTACCCATGCCGAAGTCATATTTGGAACTCTGGGGTCACTGGCTACAACCTGATCCACTCAGTGATTGCAGCCATGTGGAGAGCAGGCCTGGTGATGGGATAATGATTTGGAAAACACTATTAGCTAAGAGCATAGCCAGGGTGAAATTTTGAGGATAAAATCACTGAGGATAAAATCCTAATAAAGATAGCCATACTATATTGAACATTCTTTGTGTGCCAAGTAGTATGTTGATCAGTTCTCATTCCTTTCGTATTTGTTGTATAGTATGACTCTTCCTTCATGTACATGAAGAAATCAAGGCTTAGGAAGGATCAGTAATTTATGTAAGGTCACTTACTCTGGGAGGGCTGAGATGCGTCGCCAAGTACTTTAGCTTCGTGGCTGACTTGTCCACAGCCTTCTTTACTAACTTAAGAACTGCAGAGCTGAAGAGGATTGAATAGCCAATAAGGAAAAAAACCAACACTCTTTTGTGAAACTCTTAGTCTACAGAGTTAAACTTGCTGATGACATTCAAGAGACACAAACTAAGCACCCATAATTGCTTTTTTAAATTTAGTTCCAGTGAAAGTCATGCTGGCAAAACTGGCTCTGATTGCTGGATTCTTAATATTTTTGTATCACATCAGAAATCATCTGATTTCCAAACTGTGTGTAGAAATCTCTTCTTTCATGAACTTACATAATTATAAAGCACAATTTTCTTCCCTGCTATGACACACATTTACTTTCTGTGGCATGATTGACAAATTGCTAATATACCATTCACAATTAAGAAGCTGGTTGGGACAACATGGGATTTTGCCCATTTCCCGAGATTGTTCATGTTTTGGATAAACTAGTTTGGATGATAAAGGGCAGTTCATCAGCACTAATGTTGAATGAGATGTAATACTTAGATTTTTTTTATATGAAATTCTCTCTGTTGCCCCTAAGAAGCCTTTTCCCTTCATTGTGTTCGTGTTGTGTCATTGTGTTGTGAGCTAGTGGCATTTCGCTGACAGCTTTCTCCAGGTAGAGAGCAGAAAGACTTCCGACTTCATGAATCTGAAATAGATTTTCTGTGAGGGTAGCTGGGGCACAACTGGGGACAGCCTCCTTACTGAGTGATGTTACTTGCTCTCAGAATAGAACTAAAAAATAAGATTAAAATGCTACCCATGCTTATGTCTTCATAATGCTGATTTTCCCTGAATTTTTGGAGACCCACTATACAGAGGGTTATGGATTGGTGCTTTAACAAGTCATGACTCTTGTGCTTTCAACTCATTTAATAATATAACAACTTTGTAGAAACTCCAAAAATAAAATATGAACTTGTATCTCAGAAGCTATTAAAATAGCACTCATTTAAGCATGGTCATAAAGAATCACTTGAAGTCATAAGCTTCCACTCCCCTCCTTTTTTTAAGTGGGAAGACAATTCGTTCTTTCCATTGGAAGCACAGATTTATCAATATGAGAGAAAAAGATTCTCTATCTATGGTTTTCCCAAAGTAGCCACCATGATCCAAAGCCAGAAGCCAGGAGCTTCTTCCAGATCTCCTATGGGGGTGCAGGGTCCCAAGGCTTTGGGTCATCCTCCTCTGCTTTCCCAGGTCATAAGTGGAGAGCTAAACCTGAAGTGGAGCACCTAGAATATGAACTGGTACTCATATGGGATGCCAGTGCCTATGGGTGGAGAACTAACCAATTGAGCCATTGTGCTGACCCCATAAACTTTCATTTTTAAAAAGTTTACAGCTGAACATAACTATGAAGAATATTAGTCCTCATCTATAGGCTAAAACAAATCTAACTTTGTGGGATACCTTTGTTTTGGGCCACAGATACCGCTTCCCACAGGAGAGAAGACAATTATCAGTCACCGAAGAGTTAGGTAATGTGTTATGAAATGTTGATTAATGGATCCAAATCTGCACCTAAACATTCACTCTGCCTCAGCTATGTCATCATCAGCGATTCCTTTGACAAAGAAAAACCAGGGACTGAATTCAACAGTGGAAGCCTCATTTATATTCAAATATATTTTATTAAGATCTGAGATCTAATGATTTTTCCCATACTGTGATCACCACATAAGGCATTTTCTCATCAGCAACAATAATAAAGAGAACCAGATGTTCTGTGCTCCACAGAAACAGCTTTTGGGATGCTAATGAGATAGCCTGCCTCTGATTGTGAGACCACAGTTCTCCCCCTATAGGGAAAGGCTTATGCATGTCTGAGTGTGTTTAGGATGGGAGCAGGAGTACTTGGAACAAGCACTGGTTGTGGAGCAGAGCAGCAGCTGTCTGAATACCACTGGCTTGTGCTATAATTGTAGTTCTCTGTGTGATTCCAGAGAGACTGCTTCAGTGACTGTCCGGTCCTGAGTCTGCACCAGGGCACTCCAAGTTGGGACAAATGACATTGTGTTTATGTGTTCCTGTTCCTTTTTCTTTTTTCTCCCAACTTCCCTTCTCATTTATTAATGCACACAAGAATAGACCTGCCTGGCAGGAACCACAGCTGCTGCTGTCTTGGGTTTATTAAGCCAAAGCCTTGTGAGATCACTCACCTCGGATGGACAATTTCAGAGCACAGAGAACACTGACATTTTGTACTCCAAGAATTCAGGTTTCCAGAAAGTAAACAATGAGCAGGATAAAATAATACTTTTTCAGGAAAGATTTATGTGTGCTGATGGAGGGGTTTTTTACTGGAGAGGGAAGGGAACAATGGGAGAGCTTGCTGGAGTGAGTGCTGGACATGCTCTTGGTATGGCATAGACAGATATGCCACAAACATGCAATAAGACTTTTAAGTTATACTTCAGTAAGAAGGTAAAACAATAGTAATGGTTTCTGATACTCTGGTAACTGTCCTATACCCCAGGCCCTGCAGGTTGGAGAGTCGAAATGTGGGGGAACAAAGCATTTTAAGGCTCAGATGGCTCTGACTAAAAGGATTCCATTCATCACTGCTTCTGAGAGCTTCTGTTTGTTATCGATGGGAACTACTGATTTGTGTTCTTTTGTTCAGTCTTTCATTATCAGTTGAGCACCTAGCCAATGACAGCAATTATTCCAGGCATCATGGATGAAACAGCAAGACAGTCTGAGCATGACGCTGATGTGATTACTACTCTTCTCTGGCATCATTAGAAGTAAAGCAATTAAACTGACATTTACACACAAGGCCTTTGCTCCTAGATACATGAGAAAGCTTGGTTGCCTCCTTTAAGGTCCTTATAATGTAGTGAGGAGTTAAGATTTAACTGTAAGTATTTATGCCACGAGGCTCTGTGATAATGTTGCGTTAAGGAGAGTGGACTTTATGGCCTCCTGTGTGGGCATGTTGTAGATTGTGGTGTTTGTGAGAAAAGTAGATCCTTTCCTTTCCCTCCTGCCTGACTCCAGTCTGTGGTCTTCAATCTGATTAACTCATGGCTCCTCCTCTTCCCCTTCTCTTAGTTGACAGCTAAAGATAACTGATGACATCCAGTGTGAAATTTCTGGCCACAAAGCCTAGCCAGGGGCATTGACCTTGTCTGTCTCCCTGGCTGTTGTAACCCTTGTACAAGCAGAATGGCCCTTCTCTTGCAGTCTCATTTCACTCTTCTAATCATCTTCACTTTCAGATTCTGGGTGAGCAACACACACAAAACTGAAATGCCATCATTTTTTAGGTAGTTATTTTACTTAAGCTGTTTTGATCTGTATAACAGACTTGGTTATTCATAAGGAACCTACCCTGGCTTCCTGTGGAGAACACACTATACAAAGTTCCTGGCTGTCCCCCTTCAGATGAACACCTCTGAGAATGACAAACACAGGACTAAAAAGAAACCTCACCCCAGCGCCTGCACATTCCATGACTCCAAACACTCCTGTCCCAGGCCAGCTGGGTCCATGATTACCACTATCACTGCTTAGGCAGCACCGTGCCCTTCCTTAGCTTAACTTAAATCCTACCAGCCCAGATTCTTCACGGATACCCCTCTTTGTGGAACACCTGTAACTTAAAGCACTGTTTCTAGCGTCTTTGGTGCATATATTGCACAGGTGCATTGAATAAAGATAAAGCACCTAGCTTGGTTACTTTGTTATAAAATAGGAATTAGTTCCATTTTTACCCCCATCAGTCAGTACTTAAGTAAGCTGCGTGGTGTCTGTGTGATTTCCTCTCACATTTATTTTCATTTGGTTCTGTAAGCCGCTCGAGGCAGAATCCCTCTGCCCTTGTGGACGTTCCTGTAGTGCTTGATACCCTTCCAGGAATTTGGAGGACAGTTCAAAAAACCTGCGTAATAAATGAAAAATGTACTACTTTACTATTTAGTAACAGATATGTGCAGAATTCTCAACTCATTTTTTGTGGTTAACCTGTTTCCCGTTACTATTGTGTATGGAGTTGGCAGTAAAGATTAAGTGACTTAAATTGCTTTCTTTGAACTGAACAAACTCTCCCTTGTATATGACTAGGACATCTAACCAAATCCACTCTTGTTTTAAAAATTTATTTATTTTTATTGGAAAGGCAGATAAGCAGAGAGGAGGAGAGCCAGAAAGGAAGATCTTTCATCTGTTGATTCACTCCCCAAATGGCTGCAAAGGTCAGAGCTGTGCCGATCTGAAGCCAGGAGCCAGAAACCTCTTCCAGGTCTCCTACACAGGTGCAGGGTCCCAAGGCTTTGGGCTGTCCTCAACTGCTTTCCCAGGCCACAAGCAGGGAGCTGGATGGGAAACAAGGCTGCCAGGATTAGAACCAGCGCCCATATGGGATCCTGGCGTGGTCAAGGTGAGGACTTTAGTCACTAGGCTATCACACTGGGCCCCAGACCTACTGTTAAGACCCACACCTTTCACCATACACAAAGATCAAATCTGAATTGATAAAAGAGCTAAACCGACATCTAAAAACCATGAAACTGTTGGAAGAAAAAGTTGGAAATACTTTCTAAGATATAGGTGTAGGCACTGACTTCCTAGAAAAATCATCAAAAGCAAAGGAAGTCAAGACAAAAATAAACAAAGGGGACTACATCAGACTAAGAAGTTTCTGCACAGCGAAGGAAACAGTCAACAAAGTATAGAAGCAACCAAAAGAGTGGGAGAAAATCTTTGCACATGACACAGGAGCCAAGGGACTAATCTCCAGAATATACAAAGAACCCCAAAACAACCGTAACAATAAAACAGGCAAACCAGTCAAGAAGCATACAAGGGAAATGGACAGACACTTTACAAAGGAAAAATCCAAATGGCTAATAGGCAAATGAAAAAATGCTCAGGCTCCCCGGTAATAAGGAAAATTCAAATAAAAACATAACTGAGATACCACCTAACTCCAGTAAGAATGGCCCACATACAGAAAACCACCACCAACACCTGCTGGCAAGGATATAGCCACTATGGAAATCAGTATGGAGAATACTCAGGCAACTGAAAATCCACCTACCATATGACCCAGCAATACCACTTCTAAAAATATATCCAAAAGACCTGTTAAACGAGAAAGCAACTTGCATTCATATGTTCATAACAGCACAATCAATAATTGCAAAAACATGGAACCAACCGAAATGCTCCTCAACAGAGCGCTGGATAAGGAAATGATGGTTCATCTACTCTGTGGAATACTACTCAGTTATTTAAAAAATTGAAATATATTTCTTGTGGAAACCATTATGCTGAGGAAAATGAGCCAATCCCAAGAGGTAGAATTGGGTGCAACAAAAGGTAAAATAACCAGCCCAAGATGTATAACTTGTAGGAGGTGAGCTTATCCACCAGCAGAGCCAACACTAAAACTTTTGCTTTCTCCTTAAAGTGCTGACCAGGCAATTACTTGCTCCTCAATCAGTCAGAAAAAATCAGGGGTCATTTGTGGAGGAAGATCGGAAGTTCAGGAGATTGAACAGATAACTTTTGAAGTTAAATGTTGGTAGCCAAAACATTTCATACTGAGCATTTGTATCAGATTCACATTAAGCCCATGAACCTAGAAATTAAAGTTCCATGCTGACCCAGCTTAATTAATAAATGGCAAATTATATGCACCGTGAGAATACAAATGCTAAGACATGTTGATATATCTTTTAAGCTTTCTGGGTTTTTTTTCCACAATTTTTCTTCCTTGCTCATATAATATCTTCACATCTGTATCATCTTGTTGTCCCTACTCCTCCTAACTTTTTATTCAGTGTAAATGCCTTGTACAAAGTAGAATATATTTAGAGAAGTAGATGTGCAATTATAAATGCTTTTATGAGCATCTGACCTTTTCCTGTAGTATCACAGGCATTCATTTCCCCATGGAATAGAATTAGAACTCTCTAAAGGAAGTGAAAAACATGGGGGAGAGCCTTGTAACATTTTTTCCTGAGAAGCAAACAAAGAATTTTGTAAGGGAGATAATGCCTTAAAAAACAGACAGTTATTTGGAGAAAGCCTTTCTCAGATGTCCTTACACTGTCACTCTTAGTCTAATCCTGAAGGATACACATCATTCCTTTTTTTCTCATAAAAGATATAAAAGATCTTTCAGTATTAAGGAATGGGACTATAGTATGTGTTACCTTACAAAATATGATAATTAAAATAAAATAAAATCTCTTTTTACCCAAAGAGATTAATCCTTCATTAATCTTTCACTTTAAAAAAGAGAGAAATGTCTAGAATTTTTCAGAGGATATCATATTGCAACAACCTTCTACCCAGGAATGTAAGATTTGCTTTCAAATTGCTTTAAACCATGCCCAGGAGCACCCAACAGATTTTTGTTTTATTGATGTAGATGAAATATAGAGTTATTGACTTGAGAGCACAGGTCTAATTAGAAAGCAAAAGGCTTTATACCAGGAGGTGGATAAGAAAAACCTCAATCCTCTGTCTAGGTTTACTAAAGAGAATTAATAACAAAAGGTCACATGGATCCGTGATTGAGCTGAGCAGTAACTGACCAAACCACAAGCTGCACTGTCTTCAGAACTGAACTATCAACACCAGCACCAAGTGTACTTGGCCCAGACACAGCAAACAGCAGCCACCATCTACCATGTTATCAGGACTTGCAAGCCCCCAATCATTCTCCAGAGATTATTCAGGTTTCATTTTTGGAGATCACAACGTGTCATCTATTCTGGGAAAGGCAGCAGAAATGGGTGGCATGCAAGAGAAAGTGGTTTTAAAAGTTCGTGAACTTTTTTCTAACGTATTTTTGCATGCACACTTTTAAGACATTTTGATGGTGACAACTAATCTAGATGGCCAATTATTTTATAGTTATTTTTAAATTAACCTATTTCATCAAAAGATTCTAGTATTGAGAGGTAATGGCTTAAGTCACGAGCTTTGGGCTCCTGTGATCTACTTGTAACAGGCTTTTAGGTAGTGAACCACTAGATGGATTCATTCTCTCTCTTTCCCTCTCTCTCTCTCTCTCTCTCTCTCTCTCTCTCTCTCTCTTCCCCTCTCCCACCTCCCTCCCCTCTGTCTCCCATTCAAATATCAGATAAATAAAAATTACTTTTTTAAAGCAAAAATTTTTTAAAAATTAGTTCTGAGTAGTTGGATAGGAGGTTTTTAGTATTTGTCTTATGTTTGAAAAATTGTATGTGTCCAAGTGCATGCATTGCTCTGGTTAGTGCTGCTGTGATCTAGCTAGTGAAACGTGTGTAGCCAAGTTCCCACCACCACTTGGAGGTAACTTAAGGATGCTCAAGAAAGACTGCTGATGGGATTCTGTTTCTATAGGGTTGGCAGTAATCAAAATACAACCAACTGATTCTTAAGTCCTAAAAGATCAAGTGCTCTCTAATGTTGGGTGTAGTGCAACCTTCCCTCGTGATACAGTTGAACTTTCAGGATAGGACATAACTAGCTCACATTTCACTTTCCCTTCCTGTTTAGAATAATGTCAAGGTCTACATTATCCAAGACCCTTAACTGATGATCATCTAGAAATTGAATCTGTAGGGACTGGAATGCTAGAGGCTTTTAGTCACTACATTGTTTCTTCAGCCAGTAGTCCTGCTATGAGTTGTCAGCATCTCCCTGTTGTGTGTGCCTTCCTATAGCAAATACTTGGTTAACAGTCTGAGTAAATTATAACATGTCGTAACATAAGATTTGATAGGATCCATGGCATTCAACCATAGCAGAAAAATTACATTTGGTACCAACTATTCACTATGAAAGTGGAGGGAAAAACTAGAACGCAGTGTGTTGTATGTATGTATAGTGCATGTAGGCCCACACATGCATGTCATGGTATGTGAAGCACTAGAATGGGAGCAAAGGGAAAGGGCGTATTTCTTGATTACAGTGCCTCTCATCAGCACCTCAGATTCTTCCTTAAAACAGTGACTGAAATTGTAAAGAAATGGATAGAGTGGTGCTTTGCTAAATTAGCTTGATTTCTTTCTTTGTTTTGTTACTTGAGATGATGAAAAAAAAAAGTCTGTGTAAAAGCAAAATACTAAATGCTGTATGGTGCACCTTGAGTTGGGTCCCATCAGTTTGATTTATAAGGAATTTTTTTTTTTAACTCTAGACAGGAAATTATTTTCCATGTGCCTTTCCTTGTTAGTAGGACCAATAGCCTCTGAAAATGGACTTTTCTGTTTGATTTCTGTGTATTAAAAGAAGTGTTGATAAGTCTGATGTGCTGTCAACAAGAAGTAACAAAATCCTGATTTTGAACAGTCCCATAGATTATGTTTCAGAACTTAAATAACCACTTAGATGAAATTAGAGTTTAGGTTTTGATACAGGTTGACTGTTGGGATCCTCTCCTGTCAAGATGCAATATTCATTCGTTCAGTAAATAGCTGTTTGTTATGAAATTTGAGTTTTTTAAAGTTAATACTATGTAAAAATTGCAGATGATGCCAGTTTTTTTATGAATCATATTGGGGAATGCTATTCTTCTCCTTTTTTTCTACCTCCTGACATACATTTGGATTTCAAAAAACCTCATCCGTAATATAACATTGACAGTTTTATTCTCATACGCTCAATGTGGCAATTCTAGGCCAAGGAATTGATGGAGTACAGAATGAACTGCCTCTGGATATTAGAAAAGTTTGCATTATGAAAAAAAAGCACTAATTTATGGTTTCCTTATTTACAGTCTGTTTTTCCAGTTAAGAAAAAATATTGAATAGCTGTTGCAAGTGAACGCATTCATACTTTGCTAGTTTAAATATTTAAGCACAGATGAAATAGACTTTATGTTAGTGATAGCTCTTTATGCTATTATTTTAAAGGTATTTTTTCTGTTTGTATTGCAATATCATTGGGATGTGCCTGATGTTTTTCATCTTGTGTCCTCATAGCATTTGTTTCACAGAAGTTATATTCTTTTCATTCCTGTTAATTAGCAGCTCACACGAAAAAAAAATGTCCTTATATTGAATCTCAGACTTGAACATGCCTCAGAATTATTGGGAGCTTGTGTGATCTAATGTTGTCAGGCCTTCTCCCAGAGCTTCTGCCTCAGTGGATCTGGAGGAGGCATGAGAAGGTATATTTCCAGGAAATTCCAAAGGGGTGGCAGTGGTGGTGTGGTCTACAGACCTCTCTTTGAGAACCACTGTGTTCTTGGGCAAAGTCCAGGAAGGCTAAATACTCACCAGGTGTGTTCTTTTTCTATGGCTGTTATAAGCTACCACACATTTAGTGGCTTAAGATGCAGGTTTAGTTTTTGAG
Organism: Ochotona curzoniae; assembly: GCF_017591425.1. NCBI lineage: Eukaryota > Metazoa > Chordata > Mammalia > Lagomorpha > Ochotonidae > Ochotona > Ochotona curzoniae. The sequence goes on from NW_024465369.1 coordinate 30,551,644, forward strand.
CTTCTACAGCTTGGAACTCTGAAAATAATCTTCTTGGACTAAAGGCAAAGATACTGGCAAGGCTGATAGCACCAAACAATCCAGTGAATTTATCTACTGTATTCTTTCCTTTTCCCTCCCCTCCCCTCCCCTCCCCTCCTCTCCCTTACTCTCCTCCCCTTCCCTTGGTTTCTCTCACTCTCTCCCTCCCTCTCTCTTTCTTTCTATCTCTTCCTTCCTGCTTTTCTTTTTCTTTCTTTCTTTCTCTGTTTCTTTCTTTTTTCTCTCTCTCTCTTTCTTTCTTTATTTCTTTCTTTCCTTCCTTCCTTCCTTTCTTCCTTTTTCTTTCTCTTTCTTTCTTTCTTCTTTCTTTTCTTTCTCTCTTTCTTTCTCTCTCTCTGACGCCCTCCCTCCCTCTCTTTCTTTTTGCTCTCTCCTCCCCTCCCCTCCCTTCCCCTCCTCTCCTCTCCTCTCCTCTCCTCTCCTCTCTCTTGTTTCCCCTACACATTGCCTGTATTTGTTGGCTATTCATCTCTGTATGTCTTCAAACTGCTATCTTAACTGATGTCATTTTATCATCTTCTCTCTTGCAGTCACATCTTCTGATTCCTCCTGTAAGCCAACATATTTTCTCCACTCCAGTGTTTGACTTAATCATGCCTACAAAGTTCCTTTGCTCACATTCACAAGTCCCAGGGATTAGGATGGAGATACCTTTGCAAGTCCCTGACTCTTCTCTCCTGATCTCTTCAAAGCCTAGAATAGCCAGAGGGAAATGTTGTCTGGCATGTTTAAAGCTAAAGCCATTCCTCTTTTTAAAACAATTCAAATTAGTTCATATATGCTCTTTTTTTTTTTGTAAAGCAGGAAGAGAGAAAGAGCAAGTGAGTGCTCTTCACTACTAGTTCACTCTCCAAATGTCCACAATAACCAGAGCTGACCAGGGTGAGGCCGGGAGCCAGGAACTTCGTCCAGGTCACACACATGGGTAGAGGTGACCCAAGTTTTTGACCGATCACCTTGTGCTTCCCAGGGAATACTTTAGCAGGAAGCTAGAATCATGAGCAGATCTAGAACTCCAACCCAAGCACTCAGTTATGAGATGCAGATGTCAGAGGTGTCTTAATTGCTGTGCCAAACACTCATACACTGGAGCCGTTCCTTGTATAAAATTGCAGGCAATGAGTAGTCCACTTGATTCTATGAACTTAAAATAACATGGAGAAATAATTTAACCAAGTTGTATAATAAAGTTTTTGCTTTTAGAAAGACCTATACAGCATAAAAGTTTTTCTAGGGAAAAATCATATTTCCATACCCTGAAAGAGCTTATAGGTTAATAGAAGATGTGATTTGCTTCCAAATATCCTCTACATTAGATAGCATGGGATAAGTGGTGTAAGCATAGATCTCTAGGATTAAAGAAGAGGAAGAATCTTGAACAGCGTACCTCAAACTGAGGATGTGGTATTGAGGATGATAGTGGAGGAGGTTATGGGCAAGGATAGTTCTGGGAAAAGAATGGAAAGTAGAAAAATGTCAGATGTTTCAAAAGACAAAATAAATTAACAGCAGATAACATTTTTTTAAAATAAATGTTGTGAGAACACACAATGAGTAATATCAGGCATATCTTAATTATACTGCAATACAAACAGCAAAAATATCTTCAAAATAAACAACATAAAGAAGCTATCACTAATATAATTTGTTTGTGGACAGGAGATGATGGGAAGCAGCAAGGATTATGATGATAGGCAAGTGGTACAGATAGAAAGGGTTCTGTTTACCAAGTCATGACTTTAGCCTGTAACAGCAGGGAAACGATTAAGAGGTGGACTGAAGATGGAAAAAAAAGCTCAGTAGCTCTAGGAAGAGAAATCAATCCTGAGTAAGTCCTTCGAGGCCAGGAGAGCTGTGTTGGATCTGCAAAAGCCATGCTAGCCTTTATCTACGATGCTGACCTGTCTGCAGGTGTACCCTGGCACTTGACTATCAGTAGTGGATTTCGTGACAGATATGCCAAGAAAAGTTATCCAAAAGCTAATGTCAGGTGAATCTTTCTTTTTTGTAATAAAGACTTAGAAAGAGTAAAAAGTTTTAAAAACATTTCTCTCTCCTTTTTTTTTTTCTCAGAAGAATGACTACATATTACCTAGCAATAACAACCAGAAAAAGTGGCTATTTCTTTTTGGTCTTTTCCCAGAAGGATGAGAACACACTTTTCCATTTTAGAGTTTCTAACTTAGCAGGAGGAAAAATAAAATCAAGGGACATTCACTTCTTAATGAAGATAATGAGTACCTTTTTTTGAGAGAGAGAGAACAAACCCTAGTCCTTAATTTATTTTTCTAAAAATTTTCTGCATGATATCTAATACAAGGGATTTTAAAATAGGCTGTAATTCTGTGGTATTTAGAAAAGAGAAGCAGCTGATTTCAGGGCAAGAAACGGGCAGTGAGGCGTGACAGCCACATGCTTCCCAGGCTTACTGCCTTGAGCTAGTGTGATGTTTCATTGATCTTCTCCCCAACCCCCTGAGGTTTATACTGCTACTACTCTACCAAAACTAGAAAGAGAAAGTGTCAGATAAACTAAGAAGCTCCAAGTGGCAGGGCTGACCTCCAGCTCCCAAGTCCCATGACTTCTCACCCACATTCTTCACTGTTAAATGGTCTCTCTTAGTAAAAAATGCTCCGTGGCTGAGTGTGATCAAATCTGAAAAGGCACACCTATTCCGTGGCATTATGTTACACCTTTATATGGATTATTTATGGAAGAGAAATGATGGAAAACAAGACTGTTGTTAGCTTTGAAGATGTTTGATTTCAATTCAGATTATAGAAGCACAGGATTTCCAGAAATCCTGTATTTGTGTATATATAACCAAGAAGTGTTCTATTTTTGTAAAGGGTAAGAATTGCACTTCAGTCCTGGTAACAAATATTTTGCCATCGGTAGTCATAGAAGATACCACTCCATCCTGACGGTCACCCATTCCCCCCTTGCTAGCAGACTGTGCCATCAACCTTTCACTTCTCTGCTGCTCCTTCTGTGGGCTATCCTGAGCATCTGCCCCCTATGTCCAGAAGCTTTTTGCCCCCAGGATGACCCTGCACAGCTCTGCTCTACTTGCCACATGGTTCCCTGTGTGCTTTGCCAAATTTCCTAGAAACACTCCAAGGACAGTTCCTGGAGCTAAATACCTAATAGATAGTTGTCAAGCCAGATCTGCTGTTGGTTCATGAGGCAGATATTAAGCTGGTGGCGTGCCATGTTAGATAAGGCATATTGAGATTGAGACATATCTCAAAAGAGAGAAGGAAGGAAACGGGAAAGTGTGCACTACTTTGTGAAGGAGAGAAAGAAGGAGAACACAGCAGCAGCAGCTGTTCCACATCCAAATGCTTTATCTGTGGCTGTTTACTTGATTCGGATTTAATTCTGACACAGAGGGGAATAGGTAGTAAAAGCCCAAAGAAACAGCTGTCCATTTGCATAGGAAATAATATGTCCTGATTTACTATTTTTTCTTCTGCAAATATTGCAGTTGCTGTCTCAGGAAAGGAATCACAAATGCTGAATGGTGACCACTAGTTCTGAGTGGGAGTGGAGGGAAAGGCGCAGTACCCAGGAGTTTGTTGAAAGAGCAGGGTAGTTCACTGCCACAGCCTAACCCTGCTCTTCATGCTCGCTGGCTGATCCATTGTTAAACCCTTTACGTCTCATTGCCACCACCAATAAAGATCAGTTCTGTCTTAAAACACAGGGCACAGCTCCTGAATCCTCTAAATCACCACCAGATGAATTTACAGGAAAAACAAACGGGGCATTTTACTGTGTCTACCACCTTTTGCCTCTCCTTCTCAGCTACCCTCCTATACCTAGACTTTGGGTAAGACCCATTTTGTGAAGTGCATGACTGTAATTGGCAATCCTGTTTGCTGACACACTATGTGATGACACTAATCCAATAAACAAAGTGAGTTCAAGGAAACCAGTCATTAGGATCACCAGTGAATCTGTGGCCAGGAGCCTTATTAATTTGGTAATTCTCATCCTCGCCTGCCCATTGACCTCTGGATTTTTGCCTCTGTGCAGGCTGATAATCAAAAAATTGCCTCTAAAAATAGGGCACAAGCTAATGACAGCAGCAAGTTTATGAGTAACTCTGGTAAATTTAATTTCAAGAGCTGAATGTTAGTGCAATTACTGATTTATTGCTTGGTCATAGGAATTATACCGTGTAGTCATTATTGGAGCTGGCTGTCTTTGCTTTCAGTCTAGAAACTCAAGCATATTTAATAAACCACATAATTAATTAATGGTCTCTCAATCCTAAGCTCTTACCTGCTAGTAAACTGGTATTTAAAGATAAAAAATAGGAAAAATAATTAATTGCTAGGGAGTTTTGTTAGACTTTCTTTTTATTAGTCACATTACATGTTTAATCAAATCTGAGCATTTGCTGACAAAGTAGGCAAAGTGATGGGTGAAGTAACAAAATAAGACCGATTTTGTGAGGCAGATGAATTGCCCAGTAGTTAATTAAAGCCCCCATCTCCCATACCACAGCACCTGAGGTTCATTTTTGGCTCCAGATTCCTGCTAAGGCAGACAGATATTAAGAGGCAGCAGTGATAGCCTGTCAATTCTGGCTCTTTGCTGCTGTCCCCACATTAAGCTCATGAGGAGCGTCTTGTGACCATCTTAAAGGAATCAGCCTTCCTCCAGCTGATGCTGTGAAGATCAGACACGTTTCTTTACATCTTTTTCAGTTTCCTTCCTTGTAAAAGTGAATAATCAAAGGGAAAGGGAACTATGCCAGCTGTTTTGATTTTGTGGCAAAGTGCTGTCTGTATTCTTCTTCCACGCACATCTCCAACCACCAGGCTTTATGGTTATTATATATTCAGGTGCATAGAATACAACTTCTCTAAAGGTGCCCTGGGCAGTGGCATTATCAGGTCATTGGAAGTGAGGTTAATATAAAAAAAACAATCTTTCAGCAGTATTATTAGAATTAAAGAAAACCATTTGAATGTTTGCAAGTTCCTCCAAAGAAAATTGAAACCCACTGAAGTGGCATTAGTAAATGACTGTTTTTGAAATGACACACAAAAGGGAAGAGATTTAAACTCAGGCTGCACCCGCAGTGGGCTATCTGCAGCCACGCTTTCCAATGGCTGCTCCACTTTTCTTGACGGGGGACATTTTTCAACCCAGTGGCTCTGACACAGATAATGGCCATCTTGATTGCATCAGGGAACTATTCATAAAACAAGGACATGCAGGTGCAGGTGGAATTTTTCTCCCTGCCACACAAAGAAGAAGGATTATAGTGCTCCTATGAACGAGAAGATTTAACAACCTTATTTTAATACAATACAGCCTGCGGACATTAATGGTGTGCTACACTTGTTTAATTATCTTAGATGTTTGTGACTTATTGTTTTCAATTATCTCCTACGTCCTTAGTTTTTCAACTCCACACAAAGGTTTTTAAATCTCCATCACTGTTATTTGGCTCTCCTACTTTTTATTGCTAACGTAGGACATCTCTTCTGTGGACTACTCCTGCAAAAAAAAAAAAAAAAAAAAAAAGCTATCTGATGCCAACAAAGCTAACAACTGTGACAGTGAAATCCTGCCAAAACCAATAACGACCTGGAACTTACAAATCCCTATCTTAGCAATATGCCTTGGTACATGGGAAATATTCCTCTTTAATAAATAGTCAGAAAGTCATCTGTTTGAAAGTGGCTGTCAGGTGGCCCCTGTTGGCACCATGATAATGTTAGAAAGAAAGGCATATTAGGATGAGATGATGCTAATTATCAGCCATTCTGTAATGTGTTGCTGTTAATATAGACTCTACCGGGTCTGGCGTGGTGACCTAGCACCTAAAGTCCTCGACTTGAATGCCTGGGATCCCATATGGAAGCTGGTTCTAATCCCGGCAGCTCCACTTCCCATCCAGCTCCCTGCTTGTGACCTGGGAAAGCAGTCAAGGACAGCCCAAAGCCTTGGGACCCTGCACCCGTGTGGGAGACCTGACTCCTGACTTCGGATTGGCGTAGCACTGGCTGTTGTGCCCACTTGGGGAGTGAATCATTGGACGGAAGATCTTCCTCTCTGTCTCTCCTCCTCTCTGTATATCTGACTTTGTAATGAAAATAAAATAAATCTTTAAAAAATATATAGAATCTACCAAATGAATTTAAAGTTGAAACCTTGATTTTAGGTAAATAAATTCAGGTCCTTTATGCACCTCAGAAGTGAAAAGTCATCCAAGTCTAGGAGAAGAAATTGCAAGTTGATTGAGTCACAGCATATACCATGCTGCATAGGATGATTTAGATTTGCTTTTGCATAATAGAATAAGACGTTGCTAAAGCTAAGGTCGCAGGTGCTTTCTGTCATGAAGGCCTGTGAGCTAACTGACTGGACATTTCAAAAGTGTAGGCTGTGATTCACAAGTGTAGGCTTTTAGAAGCAGATGTGACCACATCAGCCCCAAACCAGCTCTCACTGTTCTGGCCAGCAGTTAGCAGTGGAATTTTATATCAAAATTTATGTAATGTCATGACATTTAAAGTTCTAATTTCTGAAGATAAGCAATGATCCCAGTGTTCATCTCATGCTTCCACATGTTCTACAGAACACTGTACAAAGCGCTGATAATTGTCTGAACCCTCTACTAGATGAAGTAGATGAAGGCCGAGGAGTTTGGTTTGATCAGTGTTCCTTCTTCATGTATCCTGTGCACAACAGAAACTTTAGGCTGGGCTATCACATTGCCTGAATAAACAAGGACAGTATGTGTTTTGGCTTCCAAGAGGGAAACACTATTTTGGTTGTGGGCTTCTTGTAGAATTTCAGTCTTAGCAAGGCCAATACACTCTTCCTTCTAAAGAGAACCTAGAGGGTTGTAAAACAGATTATATCTTAATGGAGGCAGCTGCTATTCCAAAGCAGTCATGAAATTTTCTCTTCGATCAGCTTCCTGTTAGGGATCCCAGGGAAGTAGCATTTGGGCTGTCATGTGTGATAGAGCTGTCACATGTAGTGGAACTTGGAGGCTGCTGTTGCCTCCATCATGCTGAGATGTAACACATTCGGAAGGGTTTCTCATTGTTCTCCTCCTCCTGTCATATTGTCAGCTCTCCTTGCTAGTCTCTGTCTTGTGCTAGGCTCCTGATCCCCCACAGATGAGGGATCTCTAGTGCACAGAAGCCTGTGTGTGACTAGGAATAGCACGGTGCCAGTCATAGAATTTCCCATGTCCCTTATCAAGCCTCAGGGGGAAAAAACAATTTCAGGATGGCTGTGTAAATAATCAGCATGAGTTGAGTGTCTTCCACTTGGTTTGACGTATACTAAAATTGTATATGCATTCACTTATTTCTCACAATACCTTATCAGACAGATAAGGGAAACTCAGCATAAAAAAGTAATTTGTCCAAGTCCATACAGCAAATTATGTGGTGGGGCCATGATATGAGCTGAGAATATTGGTTGTATAGCCATGCTATTAATCAAGGGATCCAGTTTGTTAGATTAAACTGTCCCCCTTGGAAATGTCTGTGAATATAGTTTGTTGTAGTGCCATCTGCTTTTGCTGGGGAACATCGTAAGGGCTCTTCAGAAACCTACTATTGGCTGTTACAAAAATAACATCAGGTATTTTGAATCACACAGTATCCTCTTTGTGAGAATCAATGGACATCTCAGTTTTAATAACCAGAATAGGTAAATTCCCTGAACAAATTATGCTTTTATTTCCTAGATACTGTAAAGTTTCCTTGATGGAGATAACCATTAAAAAACAGCAGCTAATGCTGCTGCCCGCGGTGCTGAGCATTCCATATAGGTGCCAGTTACTGTACCATCTGCTTTACTTGCCATCCAGCTCCCTGCTGATGATCTGGGGAAAGCTGTGGAAGCTGAATGCAGTGTTTGGGAACCTTGCACGCACGGGAGCTCCGACAGAAGCTCTTGGCGACTAGCCTGGACCTGCAATGGCCCCGGCAGCTGCAGCCATCTGGGCAGTGAACCTCTTCCTTTCACCTTCTCTCCCCATTCTTGTGGTTCTGCCTTTCAAACAAAGCATTAATTTTTGAAAAGATTTATTTATTGGTATTGGAAAGTCATCTTTACAGAGTAAATGAGAGACAAAGAGAAAGTTCTTCCATCTGCTGGTTCACTCCCCAAGTACCTGTAACAGTTGGAGCTGAGCTAATCCGAAGCCAGGAGCCAGAAGCCAGGAACTAGAAGCCAGGAACTTCTCCTGGCTTTTTCTTCCGCACAGGTGCAGGGTCCCAAAGCTTTGGGCTGTCCTCGACTGCTTTCCCAGGCCACAAACAAGGAGCAGAAAGGGAAGTGGAGCAGTCGGGTTATGAACCAGCACCCAAATGAGATCCCAGGCGTGCAAGGTGAGGACTTTAGCCAGTAGGCTACTGTGTTGGACCCCAAATAAATAAATTTTAAATAAAGTTTTTATAAGATTCACTTATTTGAAACGCATAGTTACAGAGAGGAAGAGACCAAAAGATCTTCTATCCACTTCAAATGACCGCAACAGCCAGTGCTGGGTCAAGCCAGAACCAGTCATCAGAAGCTCTATCCGGGGATCCTGTGTGGATGCCAGGGTTCCAAACACCCTGTCTTTTGCTGCCTTCCCAGGCACATTTGTAGGGAGCTGAATCAGAAGCAGAGCAGCTAAGACTCAACCCAGTGCTCACTATTGGATGCTGGTGTCACAGGCCATGACTTAACCCATCACACTACAATGCTGACCCCATGTAATTTTAACTTGAAATTATATGTGTACCCAGAGAATGGGAGCAGAGGAGTATGGAAATGACTAGTTTTCTTTCCTCTCATCCTTCCCTAATCCTGCTGTTAGCTTTTTTTTTTTGCTCCGGAGATAAATGCTTCCTGTGTATCTATAAAATATTGTATATATAAATAGCGTATCTGTGCATTATTTCAAATATTGTATTCATACTAATACACATTTCTCATAATGTTATGTTTTACTTTAGAATTTCAACTAGAATTGTTATCATAAGATATGTAAATAAACATAAATCATTGCTAATCCCAACCACCATTTCCTGTCTCTCTAGTGCATCCATTGTTAATAGTCACCATGTGTATTACGGTATCATGTCTTTGTTCCAGTATCTGTTTTACAATATCTGTTTTTAAATCACCCGAGCTGTGAATTCTTTTAATCCTAGATCGTGGCTTTCTCATTATAATGTCCTTACTACCTGACATAATGACTCACAAAGAGTCATTGTCTAACATAGAATTAGCAGAAATACCCACTAGATCGTAGAGATGAGTGTCATTTTATTGTACAAAATATTCTCTAAGAAATCCAAAATGGAGGCCTGGATATTTCACTATGCCATGAAATCTTAATATTTCTTAATCTATTACTTACTAATAGAGAAGCATCAGTGGGATTAAGTGCTTTGCTTGAAGTGAGCATATGCTTTCCATTGCCAACATAACAGCAAGTACACGTGGGTCCTTAAATGACCATGGTGCTATAAATTGAAAACTGGGTCAGGCATTTGGCCAAGTGATGGAGATACCTGTATCCCACATCACGGTACCTGTGGTCGATTCTTTGGTCAAAGTCCCTGACTCCATCATCCTGCTAATGCAGACCCTGCAAGGCAAGAGTGATGGCTTAAGTAGTTACATCCCTGCCAGCCATTCGGCAGACCGAGGTTGAGTTCTTAGCTGTTCGCTTCAGTCTTGCCTCGGCACGAGCTGTGTGGACATTTGTGGATGCAAGTATGTTTCCCTCTCTCATTCTCTCTCCTATTCTCTCCCCCCATCTGTTTCTTTCCCATAAATTAATTAACTAATAACTTTAAAACATTAATATAAATAAAGATTTTGTTCACGGATAGCTGGAAAATTTACTCAGCAATACATAAATCAAACATTTTTTTGAAAAACTTCTCTCTATGGAGGATTCGGATAGGCTCTAATGACCCTATTAACCACGTTATAATTTCTGTTCTTAACACATCTACAGAGAAATTGAAAGTCTCACCTTATCCTCGTCTTTTGTTTGTTATCAATTCATAAAATACAGGATATTTGAGAAAATCTTTTAACGTATCTTTGCCATACAATATCTGACCGATTCTCATATAAGGAGATGTTCATTCCTCTGTACCCCATTTTCTAACACTGTCATTAGTTTGGTAAGCTTCCTGGAAATGTTTTAAACTTGCAATGCTTTGTCACAGTGAGGCTTTGCTCTGCTTTGATTTTTTTTTTTTTCCTCCAAGGGTTAGGATAGAAAAATATTTCAACACTGTGCTCTAAACTCAATGGGAAAAATAAAACATATGATGAGGAAAAAGTTGTTTGGAAGTTCAGAACGTATAATTGGCCACACTGTGAGACTTTTGGATGGTGCTCACAGGAATTGCAAAGGCAGCCTTTCAGCAGCTTGTGTGTGCAAAAATCAGGAGCGGTGTGGTCAGTCTGTTGCGTATCCATTTTCTCTAGAAATGTCACATTGTGTGCGTCACATCATGTGTTTTTTTCTTTATTTCCTTTTGGCTTCTGCTGTTTTCTGAATGCTTTTTGAAAGAAAATTGTGCCTGTGTCCTTTATATATATATAAATAGATTAGATTTTTTCCTGTTGTACTACAGAAAGAAGATATTTCACCCAGAAGCACTTTCAATACAAACCATCTCTCTCCCCTAAACAAGTATGCTTTGGCTATATGCAAACTTGGTGTCTAAACATGGAGTCATGGTAATTATAAATAGTTTTAATGTTGTAACAATTAAGTGTGCATTTGTTGCCAGACCATAGATCCTTAAGGGTTCTTTGTGCACATGGGTGGTGATGCAGCCAGGGCTTCTCTAGGCTGTTGCTCAGCATCAGAAGTTCTGCAGCGTCTTTGTTCAGGGAGTGTGCCGGTGTGCCTGGAGAAAAGAAAGGGAAAGGAGAAACCAACCCCAATCAACAATACCATAGTGATGAACATGCAAGAAAAGATCATTATATACATGTTTTCATTCATTGTTTATAGCCCTTGCCTATATTGCTGCTGAACTGTGGTCTTTTTGCTTTTTATTTGTTAAATTCTTTATTCACTGGGGCATTAAGCTTTTGACTATAATACAGATTTAAAACATGTTATCTCAAAAACAAAATAATGAATTTGCTATTCTTTTTTTTTTAAAGTTTTGTTTTTATTATTTTTTTATTGCAAAGGCGGATATACAGAGAGGAGAGACAGAGAGGAAGACCTTCCGTCCGATGATTCATTCCCCAAGTGAGCGCAATGGCCAATGCCATGCCGATCCAAAGCCAGGAGCCTCTTCTGGGTCTCCCACGCGGGTGCAGGTTCCCAAAGCTTTGGGCTGTCCTCGACTGCTTTCCTCGACTGCTTTCCCAGGCAGGGAGCTGGAAGGGAACCGGGGCTGCTGGGATTAGAACCAGCGCCCATATGGGATCCTGGGCGTGCAAGGTGAGGACCTTAACCACTGTGCCACCACGCTGGGCCCTGAATTTGCTATTCTTGATGACCTTATTTTTTTTTAAGAAAATGAATGATTAGGAAATCCATTCAATTAAGTGTTAAGATTACCTGCTGGACTGGTGTCTACAGACATGTGAAGTACATTGGTAATTTATTTGTAATTTCCTTAAGTACCACATGTACCATTTACAGAGTGCAGTTTACAAGTTATGGACAGTGAGTAGAAAATAGGCACTGCTTCATATTTTTCATCCCAACTGGCAAAACCTTTCTTCTTATTTAATGTTATGGGAAAGCACTTTTTATTTTTTCTGCATGTATTTCTTCCCGGTTGCTCATTAGCAGTTAAGAGGGTTATTGTTTTCCTAGAGCCAATTTAATCTTGACATTTTCACACCTGTCGAATTAGGTGTTTTCTTTCTTTCATGCATTCAGGGCAAGTCCATGTAAAGTGGTCAGGGCTGTTTAGCTAAGAATCACAGCACCTTTGAAAAACAGAGTCCCCATAGAGTTCCAAATACACAAAGTCAGGAGATCCAGAAATGTTAATGTTGCGCAGTTCCCTGCTGGGATGCAGTGCAAATGTCTGCCCGAAATGCTACACGCCTGTTGGAAAATGTTACACCAATGCTGCATGCTGGCGCTGTTTGTTGTGTTGTGGAGGAGCAAATGATTTTAGACTGTTTTTATTGGAGGATTTGTGAAAATTGATTGGCAGAAGATATACTGCTATATACTACATAAGATATACTAGTCTCTTAAATAACAGTTCTATGGGCCTGGCGTAGTAGCCTAGAAGCTAACGTCCTTGCCTTGCACGCCCGGGATCCCATATGGGCACTGGTTCTAATCCCAGCAGCCCCGCTTCCCATCCAGCTCCCTGTTTGTGGCCTGGGAAAGCAGTCAATGATGGGCCAAAGCCTTGGGACCCTGCACCTCTGCGAGAGCCCCGGAAGAAGCTCCTGGCTCCTGGCTTTGGATCAGCTCAGGTCCAGCCATTGGGGCCGTTTGGGGAGTGGATCATCTGGCAGAAGATCTTCCTCTCTGTCTCTCCCCCTCTCTTTATATCTGACTTTCCAATAATTTTTTTTTTTTAAAGAGTGTTCTGTTCTCTAATGAAACAGCTGGCAAAACATCAGGAAAGACTGTTGCAAAAACTAAGTTCTCAATTGTAACTATCTTCAACAAGATCTTTGAGTCCTGTTGTAGCATACAAGGCTAAAAAAAAAAAAAAAAGCATATGCCACTGCTCAGAAGTGTGGCTTTTGCTTTTATTGTTGTTAATTGGAATATGTATATTTTTTCTTACCAACTCTCAACAACTCCTTTTCGAGCCAACACAATTCACATTTCATTATGGCTTTTATTAAGTGATTTCTGGATTTCACACAGCGGCTTTTTTGTGAGAAATAATACAGCTACACAATGCAATACTTAATATGAAAAGAAGGGATTCCTGAAATAGGAACTGACCACTGAGGAGGGCTGAGGACAGGACATGCTCTGAAGGCAGCAGTTGTGCAAAACAAAAATGCTGGAAGGAAAGCTAAGCCATAAGGCTGGGATTTACCATCCCAAGATCAGTGAAACCCAGGATTGGAATGAAATAGATCATACTGTTAGAACTTCTCCTTCTTGGCCAAAAGAACTTGCTTAAGATTAGCTATTTAAGAAATTGACTTTATTTCATGTTTGTTTAGCACTGTGTGGTTTTGTTGCTTTGAAAACCTGATGCTGGGCCCGGCGCGGTGGCGCAAGTGGTTAAGATCCTCGCCTTGCACGTGCCAGGATCCCATATGTGCGCCGGTTTTATCCCGGCAGCCCCGCTTCCCTTCCAGCTCCCTGCCTGTGGCCTGGGAAAGCAGTCGAGGATGGCCCAAAGCTTTGGGAACCTGCACCCGCGTGGGAGACCCGGAAGAGGCTCCTGGCTTTGGATCGGCATGGCATTGGCCATTGCGCTCACTTGGGGAGTGAATCATCAGATGGAAGATCTTCCTCTCTGTCTCTCCTCTCTGTATATCTGCCTTTCCAATAAAAAAAAAGAAAGAAAGAAAACCTGATGCTTTTGAGCAACTATTTTTATGTCTGTTATGGTTTGAGACTCAGACAGAGAAACAGAGAGTAAGACAGAGAATTCTGATATGGGATGTGGGCGTCTTAACCAGTGTTTACCACCACACCGTATGCTTGCCCTTGATTTTGTCAGTGCTTCCACATCACTGACCAGTTATCACTTTCAAAATATGTATTTTTCCAAAGTTGAGGTACTAGTGGTCCTTACATTATATTACTACTAAGGGTTGGCATTCATAGCTTTTCAACATTTGAAATTCTACATGAATAGGAGTTATAACTTTAATGCCTAAAATCCCTGAGCCTGTGGAACTGTATCACAAAAATAGTTAAGACAAAATAATGCAGAAAATTGTGGAAAAATGCAAAGATATATAGGCAGTTCAGAACTGCTACTGGAATGCAGAGCTTTACAAAAATTTTATTGCAATATGTTCCCCATGTGGAGATTTTAGAAACTATGTAAATGCATGCTGATTGCTTTTTCATTCCTATATGTGTGTTACTCACATTATATTAAACCTTACATTTTCACTCATTGTTACCTGGTAAATATGTCCTCATGTCTTTACTATTTAAATAATACTATTTATGCTACTTGGATAACTGCATTAAAAAGTACCATGTGGAGCCACCACAATTTACTTGAATATTCCTAGCTACCAGCACACCGTCTGCTTTCCAGCAGTTACTCAAAACCTTGCCAGACAGAAAAGACTCTTCTGCATTTCTGGGGGAATTGGAGGAGCTCCATTCAGCCAGCCATGTCAGTGGGGTTCACACTGCTTCACAGCCGCAGCTGCCTCTCACGCTTCAGTGTCTGTGATGCTCAGCTGGACTCACACCTAGGGGAAAAACGCTCCCCGTCTCACTGCAGCCAAGAGCCATTTTGGGTGGTCACTAACCCAGGGGAGAAGTCCGCTGGCTTGGAAAGCCTTTTCAAGGAAAGCAAGAGGCTCTTCCTGTGAGGTCTCTGGCAGTTGGCTTGGACCTTGTAGATGAAGTCCATGTTTTGAAAGTTCCAGAGCAAGGAGCTAGAAGGAATCCAGGTCCCTTACAACCTTGCCAAACCATGATGACAGCTCTGGATCACCTCTCTGTAGACTTTAAATGTCAAATGAATGCTGAGCTTTTCTTTCCTAGGTCGCTCTTTCCATGAGGCTTCTTGCTCTTTGTAGTGGAACATACCCTACTCAAATACACCTGCCAAATCTTTCCTACATTCTCTCTGCATCATTAGATATGAGATTTCCTGGCCAAGTTGAGTAGAAAGGTAAATGAAAAGTTTTTTTTTTTTTGGCTAACAAGCAGCTACAAATTCTACAAGTACACATTTTCCACAAAATGCATAGGATCTCTTACATAAGACGTTTAGATGTTAGACTTGGCACGGAACTGATTTCTACCCTGGCATTTCAGGAGAATATAGTCAGAAATTGAAATATGTTGAATAGGATAGCATAAAAGTTTATTCAAAAATTTATTGCCATTTACTTAAGTCCTTGCTTAGCAGTAACCATAGGAGTAAAAAAACACTTTTGCTGACCAAGCACATCTTCTGTGCCTCGTGCTGTTTATTGAAGCATCTTCCATGCAGTACCCTTAGAGGGTACACCATCAAATATCAACTTAGCAGGGGAGGAAAAGGCTACCTAGCTCACCCTGAGAGTCATGAACCACCTTAACTGCTGCCTTTTCCCCGTAGGACCAATCATTGTCTAATTTACTAATAACCATGATTGTCTTTATCTATTGGTTTAGTTCTCTGTCTTTGCACAATGCAACACACTCTCTAAGAGGCCACACATGTTTGCGCATTCATTGCTATGCACCATACCCCTACAACAGTGAATGAAACTCAGTGGTTACTCAATCATCTTCCCTGACATCAACCCAAGATGCTGTGTCACTTATTCAAGATCTGCACTTGGCAAACTTTCCAAAGTATCTGGAAAATTATAAAGAAAACTGCTACCGATATTTGTGTGCTAGTTCTTCTGTTCCTTTTAGGCAAGTACTAGAGAAAATGATGGCTGAATCATATAATGTATATTTTTATTATGTCTTCATAGTGGGCTTTCACTGGAAACCAACACTTAGAATTGTTCAGATTTGGGAAAAATGTGGGACTGAAATGTTACAGAGCAGCAGGATAATTCATTGCTTTGAATAGCAGCATCCCATATTGGAAAACCGGTTCAAGACCCTTTGCTTCCCAATCCATATCCCTCCTCACGCACCTGAGAAAGCAGCAGAAAATGGCCCCAATACTTGACACCTATGTGAGAGAGCCAGATGGAGTTCCTGCCTCCTGGATTTGGTTCAACCCAGTGCCAGCAGTTGTAACCATTTAGGAAATAAACCAGTGGCTAAAATTCTGTCTTTCCCTCTTATCTCTCTACATTTCAAATAAACAAATATTTTTAAAAACGGTGGTGAAAAGTGAGTGACGGTATAAATGCCTTTATTGTCAGACTTCTCCTGCTTGGAGACTACTTTAACCACATACCAATACAATGGATGAGAACATAAATGACCACAAAGACACTTTCAAGTGTTGAGATCAGTTACGTCAGAACATTAACACATGGTAATTATGTTGTACTGTATCAGGTTACTTACAAAGGTCATTCATATACTTCATTGTAATCTGTTAATTTGCAGCAAATTAGAGTGCGTATCACAGAAAGCTGGCAAAAATGTTCATATACAATGTGTATAAGATACCTGACTCCTGAAGAATAGATTGCTGTTGCCTTTTGTTGTTGTTGTTAGAAGCTAAAGAAGCTAAGCAGTGTGTTTCTGAGTTAGAAGCTGCTATCTTTCACAAATGGATGTTCCATGACATCCTTATAGCATTTAGAAAACCTCTACATGGGAAGTGTCATACCCTGTATGACAGTACCACTTACTGGCTTTTTGATGCACAAGTGTAGATGAACAAATAGCACAACATTTTTGTGTGTTGAGAGGCTGTCATCTAAGCAGAGTGGCTGTTGTGTGAGTTACCGAGAGGCTTCTAGCGGCATCTTCCTTTATGCAGCCCCGCACTGCTTCTCAAGCATCTGATACTTTCTTCCCTGTCACAGTCCTCCACGTCTTTACCAAACATGAGCTAAGGGCTCTCTTGAGAATTTGGGGGCGACTTGGGTGCACTGTCTCCTCCTTCTCTTATATATCAGTTGTGCTTGCTGTTTGCCTATTCTTTCTCTTATATTTTTCTTATCTGCTCTCTCCAGATGAAAGCTACTGCTGCAGTAGTCAGTCAGTCCTAACAACCCAGAGGTATCATTGATCCTAACTGTGCTCCAAATAAGGAAGATAGAGTACACAAATCACAGAGGCATCGAGTGTGAGACTCTGTTAATTAAGTAAGGATTGAAATACTGATCAGTTTTGATGTGTGATGTCCAGGATAATAGGCTAGACCCTCCAGTAGTTCTGTCTAGCATGGCAGGCAAACAGGTAAACAGCTACTTGAAGCAAAATGTGATACAGGATATGAAAGAACTGGGAGTAGGGAGCTTCATTGATAGTTATTTAGAGGAGTTCGTTTGTATGGCTTGGGCATAATGTTGGATTTAGGTGGGGCCTTGTGAGCTGAGGCAGGTATGAAGAGACAAATCTGAAGAGATAGGTTGAGGACAGTTCATACATTGCCTTGGAACCATGAGAAGGATCTTGGGTACTGCTGAATGGTTGATGTAGAATCATCAAATGTGTTGAAAATGTAGAAGAACAAGTGAGCCTAAATTTCCAGCCTGCTTTCTAATTCTGGATTAGAATTTCTACTTCTGGATTTTGAGTTGTGTCTCATTGGCATTCAAAAGCTTTTCAGGTGGGGCAGATGTTTGGCATAGCATTTAAGACCTGGTGGGGACATTGAAGCACCTAGATCTGAGTCCTGATTCCATTTCCAGTTCAACTTCCTGTGAGACAGCAAGTAATGGCTTAAATACTTAAGTTTTTGCCACTCATATGAGCAACCCAGATTGAGTCTCAGGCTCCTGACTTTGGCTTGGCTCAACCCTCATTATTGCAGATATAACATAGAAAATCTCATCCTTCCCTCTCTTCCCCTCCTCTCTGTTCTCCTTCTCTCCCTCCAATCTCTCCTTTCTGCTGCACCGTTTGTTTCTCCCTCCTCCTGCCTTTAAAGTGTAGCGAATTAAAAAAAAAAAAAAAAAACCTTCAGGACAAAAAACAGATACAACATACTCTGTGTTCTTTTAACTTTCCCTTCCTCGTCTTGTTTATGGACCTTACCCTCTGCAACAGTCAAACAAACCAAGGATCTTGGGACCAACTTTACAACCTCTCTCTTCCCTACCCTCCTCCAACAAGACAGCATAAGCCAAAATTACTCATTCTATGCATGATGCTCTACTTCATTTCTGACTCTTCATTTTCAACTCTGTTATCAATATAGTGCCATGAAATGATACCAATTACACTTAAGCAAACAGAGATCTGGTAAGCTATTTTACTGTATTGCTTCAAAACATAGAGGTGAAACACTAACATTTAATCTTCTTTATAAGCTTATAGTTTCTATATACATAACATGCCTTGAAATATACTACAAGAAAATGGTGTGTTAGAAATTCACAGGATGCAGGCCTGGCAACTTGGCCTAGCAGCTAAAGTCCTCACCTTGAACACGCTGGGATCCCATATGGGCGCCGGTTCTAATCCCGGCAGCTCCACTTCCCATCCAGCTCCCTGCTTGTGGCCTGGGAAAGCAGTCGAAAACGGCCCAAAGCTTTGGGACCCTGCACCCGTGTGGGATACCCAGAAGAAGTTCCTGGATCCTGGATTCAGATCAGCATAGCATTAGCCGTTGCACTCACTTGGGGATGAATCATTGGACGGAAGATCTTCCTCTCTGTCTCTCCTCCTCTCTGTATATCTGACTTTCCAATAAATAAATAAATCTAAAAAAAAAAGATTTATTAAAAAAAAGAAAGAAATTCACAGGATGGACACTGCACACCCTTGAAATCCCTTCTTGTCTATGTATCATTTGGTGTTAGGATTAGCTTTGAAGAATGTAATAATCAATAGATAATACTGGCTTAAACAACAAGATGCTGATTTCTCAGGTTAAGAAGTCTGGAGAATGATAGAGTGGCTTCATTGTGCTTTAAAGATACAGGATCTTTCTGCTTTTCTGTTTCACTACAGTAGCACATATTTCCATCTTCCACATGATTTTTATAGTGCAAGATGGCAACTGCATGTCCAGCCATAATTTCTATGTGCCATTCCCCTAAATAATGGGAAGTGGCCAGGTAAGAAGTGGATCCCAGTGACTGTTGATTAAGCATTCTTTATGGATGCACTACACACCATTTCCAGTTAAGAGCTCCAGAGTGAGACATGAGACCCTACCTGTCTATATGAAGGCCAAGAAATGTCTTTGTTTTTAAGAGGAGACAGTTTTTAAGTGTGCTTAACTTTAAAATGTGGATCTTAACATTCAGGAAGAAAAGGCTAGAACAGTATTGGTGTAGGCAACTAGCAGAGGAGGATTAGCAGTTGTGCTCAGAATAGATAAAACCAGCCTCTTTGTGTTGGGCTCAGTAAGCCTGTTATTAATTGTGCTAGTGAATGTCTACTGTGTCAGGCACTTATTCTGAGTAGCTGCTATCCTAGAAGCTGTCTTTATTAGAAAAGAAATAGTAAAATTATGTTTCAAGTCTCACTTTCTCCTCTCTTATTTGTCAAGTCATATGACATGTCAGATACTTAGAACTTGAGCTGTTAAGAAAGACAAACACATGCAGGGTTGCTTAATTAGGTGCTGACAAACTGCTGTTGTGTGAGATTCCTCCCTTGCTTTGTTGTGAGTCCTGGGTCCCCTAGGCTTCCACAGCTGCCCTCAGCATGGTGGTTCTTGACTCTGCAGCAGATCGGAGTTTCTTGGGAAACTCAATAACATAGCTGTATTTTTAATATATATATACATAATTTTAAGATTTTATATAAATTTTAATATAAAAATGCTTTAAAAATTTTAATTTGTATATATATAGAATCAGAAAGGCAGATATACAGAGAGGAGGAGATACAAAAAGTAACATCTTCTTCTGCTGGTTCACTCCCCAACGGGACACAATGGCTAAGGCTGAGCCGATCCAAAACCAGGAGCTTCTTCCAGGTCTCCTATGTGGGTGCAAGATTCCCAGGCTTTGGGCAATCCTCAACTGTTCTCCCAGGCCAAAAGCAGGGAGCTGGACGGGAAGTGGAGCAGCCGAGATACAGACCAGCGCCCATATGGGATCCTGGCAGATGCACGGCAAGGATTTAGTCACTAGGCTATTGTGCTGGACTCCAAATGCTCTATTTTTAAGCCTGAAATCTTGGGGAAGGCACTTGATGCAGTATTTGATGGCACTCATCCAATGGTAGATTGCCTGGGTTCTAATTCTGGCTCTTCATCTGATCCAGCTTCCTCTCAATGTACATTGTGGGATGCTGCAAGTGTTAGACCAAATATTTAGTTCTCTGCTACTCACACTGGAGACCCAGAATGAGCTTTAAGCTCCTGGCCTCAGCCTGATCCAGCCTTAGCTACACAGAATATTAGAGCACTGTACCAGAAGATGGAAGACCTCTCTCCCCTCCTGCTCTCTCTTGCTCTTTCTATTCCTCCTTCCCTCCCTCTCTACCATCTAAACAAAATCAATAAAAAATTTTCAAACAAGGGCAAAGGCAGCTCCCTGCAGTGTGGCGGCTGTGTGGGGAAGTAGGTACCGCAGCCAAGCCGGACTGAATGCTGGGGACTCAGGCCAAAGCCACTACCAAAAGGCAGTGACTGAGTCCCAGACTTCCTCCAGGCCCAAGAGAGCTCTTCCCTCAGAGTAAGTACACCATGAGGGAAGCTCGGGAACTGGATTAAAGTCCTAGCTCCGCCCTGCCGCAGGATGAGTTTGGGAGGGATTTGAGCCTTGGGGTTGGGCAAAGGCAGCTCCCTGCAGTGTGGCGGCTGTGGGGGGTGCCCCAGCCAGGTGGGATTCAATGCTGGGGATTCAGGCCAAAGCCGCTTCCAAAAGGCAGTGACTGAGTCATAGGCTTTGGGTGGCCAGTGCACCAAGTCATGCCAGGCTCGGCCTGCTGACCACCTGGTGGTGAACTCTGGCGTTTTTAGGATATGTAATTGCTGCCTAGCATACCCATGAATAAGGCCAATGTTAATGTAGGTGAGAGATGAATTCTGGGTGATTTCCAGTAATGGGGACATGAAACTTTTGGGTATGCGTGGGGACTGAGACCTGATGGTTTGGAAGGGAGCGTCCATAAGATCTATTTGGGCCAGACTGATTCACCAACCCAATTAGGAATTCTGAGATGGGATGTTAGCATAGAGCATCACTGACTGACACATACTAGTCCACACCAAAACTATGGCTGGAGGCCTGGCTGGCAGAGCTAGGTACCATTACTTGACTGAGTGATGGAATAGTGGACTGGTCACACTTGGCAGGCTCAAGACACTAATCAGCACACAAGAGAACTAGGTCTGGGGGCAGACTCTGTGTAGAAAGTGTAGGGCCAACCCTATGGAAATACAAGTCCCGCAGGTTAGCTCATGAGCTGGGGGGCAATGGGCTGAGCTAGGTGTGACCATGGCACCTGCCATCACTTATGGATAAAGGAACCAATAGCAGTCTGGGCGGGCCAAGGCAGCAGCACCTGAAGGTACATCCTAAATAGGATGTGGGGTGGGCCAAGCTGCAACTGGAAGGGGACAGACCGGGCAGGGCCAAGCAAACCTCAACTCACAAGAAAGAACAGAAATCAAGATGGAGCACATGTCATGCCAAACTAGGCTCTTACACCTACTGGTCTGCATGAGCCAGGGATACTAGGCCACAGCATCGAAGGCAAAGGCTGAGATAGGTGAGGGGCTAAGCCAACTGAGTCATAGCAACCACTGGCAGGTGCGTAATATAGGGCTGGAAGCAGACTCAGTTGGGGAGCTGTGAGAGTACACCCTTGCTGGGTTCTGGTTTCCACAGGAGAATGCAGGGGCCAGAGTAGGGTCTGCATTCTGGTCTGGATATGGCTGCAGTCTCCCTTGGCACAAGTCTGGATGGGTCTGGGCGGGCCTAGCCTGGCTAGACGCCAGCACCATCTGGTGCTCTGCAGAACCTTGGTAGATGTAGTATGGACTGGGCTTGGTCTCTGCCCCTATTTGGCCTTGTGTGAGCAGTGTCTGGATATGGACAAGCCTTGGCTGGGCTGAAACATCCAACAGTAAGAACTGGAATGGATTGAAGGCCAGCAAGGAGGGCTGGCCCATGGAACCACCAGTACATGCAAGATCTGTCATAGGGATAGGTTCTGATGGAGGAGCTTGGGAAACTCCTCTGTCTGGACATAGCCCCTACAGGTGAACTTAAGAACCGAGATAGGGAGCAACCCAAACCAGGCCAGAGAATGATACCAACTGGCATACATATGGCACATGTAGAGAGCAGACCAGGCCGAACCTGTTCACATCACCTGCAGGTGAATCCGAGCACCAGAACAGAGTGTGGGTCGGGCTGGGTTTGGTTGCGACACAAACCAGTGTACATTGCGGAATGCCAAGGTGAGGTGAGTCATGCCTGATGTGGCCGCAATGCCCAAACAGCACACATGAGAACCAGGGAGGGACGGGACAAAGCCAGCAGAACACATGTGGGCTCCCCTGCTGGACAACCACTCCCACTGGAGAGCATGAGTTGGGATGGGGGCAGATCAGATCAGGAAGGGCTACAACATCTGTGGGCCTCATGTGAGCTAGATCAGGGAAGGACCAGGCTGGGATGACTGTTCCAACTGCTGCAAACATAAATTAGAGTGAGTGAGGGTTGTTTGGGCTTTGCTGCAGCATCAGCTGGTAGAGGCTGGCACTGGGGGCTAAATCTGTCAAGCTAAACTCTAGAAACACCTGAAGAGTGCTTAAACTGGGAGTGGGAGTGGCCTAGTAGGGAAATAGTGGACACCTCCCTCTTGGGTTACCACTCCCACTAGAGAGCACAAAAGCCAGGACTGGGGCAG
The DNA here is from genome assembly GCF_017591425.1 of Ochotona curzoniae. Lineage (NCBI taxonomy): Eukaryota > Metazoa > Chordata > Mammalia > Lagomorpha > Ochotonidae > Ochotona > Ochotona curzoniae. Next base: position 30,574,274 of record NW_024465369.1, read on the forward strand.
GGGTGGCTAGACAGAAAGGCACCACCAGTATGTATGGGCTAGAGAGTAGGTTTGCTTGGGATGAACTAGGTTTGAATGCCCATTGACATGTATGAGAACTAAATGGGAGGTGTGTCAGACTGAGCAAGTCTGAGGTACATACTGGCATGCATGGAAGCCAGGGTAGGGAGCAGGCCTGGTGGGGGTTATGGGGAATCACCCCAACTAGGCTGCAACTCCCACTGGTTTGTGTGAGGGCACAGTATGAAGTGGGCAGGATTAGGCTGGATGGCAACAACCTTTGATGCGCATGGAAGGTAGGGCTGGAAACAAAACTGACCCAGCAATTGCAATGACAAGCATGTGCATAAGCTGATTGGGATGACGGACTGTGCCGGACCCTGTACTGACAAGCATGTACAAGAATAAGATCTGGGATCACCTCAGACAAAGTTTCCTTGGAGATCCCTCCACCTGAACTGCTGATCTGAGAACCCTAACCATGAAGAGACTATGTCAGCCAGTGGATTCAGAATAGATTTCATTGTGCTTGGAGCAGTGAGATGGGCAGCAATTCAGAACTGTTGAACTATCAAAACTGGTTGAGCAGGACCCTCAGAGCATGCCTCACATCGGGGACCTGGGATGGGTGGGTGGGAGTTAGGGTTGGGCTTCTCCCTTTGTTTCTCCCTGACTCCAGATACAAGGGGAAAAGAAAATGATATTAGTGTGGAAACAGTGGTATTAACCACTTTCCTGTAGCCCTTGAGCCTTTGTACCCTCATTAACCTAGTAAGATTATTAAAAAGCAAAAAATACTTAGTACAGAAAAAGAAAAAAGGCAAAGAAAAATTTTTAAGCAAAGTGTGGCATCCATACCAGGAACCTATAATTTTTAAAAAATGAAAATGGCTCTGATCTACAACCAGAGTGGAAATCATTGTCTTCATGAATCTACATCTGATTGTCTGAATCATAGAAATCTGCGCAAAATTGAGTACATCAGAGATATTCTGAGATACAAAACGGGTGATTGCTGGAAGAGTTCTGTATCAGTGTAAATGATTGCATCAGAAGAATTTACAGTATAGAAGAACAAATTTGTTTTAAAAACTGGAGTGATTAGTCACAATGGCCAGCCATATTGAATAATTAAGGCTTTTGTGTGTGTGTCTTTAATGTAAAGCTTTATAAGAATAAAGTATCTTTAATGTAAAGCATCATAATATTCCTGATTATACTATTGAGTATCCTTCTTACCATTACACTTTTGTTGTATTGGTCACTTCTTGTTGTCTTTTTGTATGATGATATTAAGCATTTGGAGTCACATCGAGTGACTAATCCAATCATTGGCTTCCATTCTTCTTATTATTTTTTTTTTTACTTTTAAAATTAGTGCTTCTCTACAAATTCAGTTCTATCATCCTATTACAATAATCATTGTGATCATTTTACAGTGCACGGAATTGAAACCAAATTGAACAATTTGTGTTTATTTGCATCTGCATGGAAAGAGACTGAGAGTCTGAGGCAGATTTTCCCAAATACCTCCCATAGCCAGGGCTAACTCAGGCCAGAGCCTGGAGTTTGGAACTTCATGTGGATTTTCTTTCTTTTTTTTTTTTTAAAGATTTACTTATTTTTATTGCTAAGTCAGATATATAGAGAGGTGGAGAGACAGAGAGGAGGATGTTCCATCCAAGGATTCACTCCCAAAGTGATCGCAACGGCTGGTTCTATGCCAATCCGAAGCCAGGAACTAGGAACTTCCTCCAGGTCTTCCACACAGGTGCAGGGTCCCGAGGCTTTGGGCCTTCCTGGACTGCTTTCCCAGGCCATACACAGGGAGCTGGATGGGAAGCATGGCATCTGGGATTAGAACCGATGCCCATGTGGGCTCCCGGTGTGTTCAAGGTGAGGACTTTAGCCGCAAGGTCACAGCACTGGGCTCTTCATGTGGGTTTTCTACATGGTTGGCAGGAGCCCAAGCACTTGAGCCATCATCTACTTTCCCTAGAGTTACCAAGGTTAAGCAACAAGAACTTTGGTACTCTGATATGAGATGCAGCAGCTTAACCTGCAGCATCACACTGCCTACCTACACTGCTCTTTAAACTGACAAGATGTTGATTTAAATGAAGAAGAAGCTGTTGGTTTCATATGCAAAAACAATGTGCTGCATCTGTTTCCCTTCTGTTTGCCAAGTTGCCAGGAGAGGAGAACTGAAAGCCAGTGCCCTCTTGCCGAACTTGGTTTCATTAGCCCCAGATACATACTCTTTCAAGGCATCCCAAATGAAGGAGCAAAAACCACAGCTAAGGATACAGCTAGATACTCAATCAATGGCAGAGTCAGCTACAAGTGAGCAAGCAGCAGTGATGTTTTTGCCACTTAAAACCTGCATTTTCTTTTCCTCTTCCTTTTTTTGTGCTTCCTTCCTGCTGTATGAAAATGGCTTGCTTTATTTACATATGAATAAGGGAAGAAGCTGGAAAATAATGTAGGCAAGACAGAAACATGAAGGGTGTGACAGAATGATTTTTTCTGAAATCCATGTCCTTATACAGCCTCCCCTGGCTACTCTGAGTATCATTTCTTTGACATTCCATATCCTTTCTCCTGCTGGGTTTTCTTCCCATAGCTTTCATCATATATGATATGCTGTGTGTGTTTTTATTATTTCTCTTGTCTTCGGGCCATCTCTTCTGCTGGAAAATAAGTTCTATGAGAAGCATGATTTTCCATTTGTTCTGTTCTTTCTGTTGTCCCTGGCACCTGGAGTGCTGCCTACCACTGAGCAGGTGCTGGATAAATTGAGTTTTAGTGAATGGATAAATGAGAATGCATTAGCAACTTAATCGTCCTGGCATTTGGCTTGATTATTCTTATGCTGTTTGTTAAAGTGCTGTCATTTAAATAAATGGAATCTTAAACCAAGGAAATTCATGGTCAGGCTGACCTAGTCTTTTCTTGTTAGTATCTGCGCTTGTTACAAATGCCATTTCCCCTATATTTAGATGGTTTTTGATTACTTCTTGTGTAGACTAACTGTAATTTTCCTCTTCTTCAATGTCCTCATGGTTTTCTCAGGGACAAAATTACAGTGAGTCCCGTTATGAAACGGCTTGATTTTACAATGAGTGTATTCATTTCCATCATGGATTAAATGTTATTCACTGGAACAGTAACTATGAATAAATATGTAGTTTAATAATTAATATGTTATCTAAATATTAGTCCTAATTAATATTATGCAAATATTAAAATACTGTTTGGTAATAAAAACAATGATATAAGCCTCCTGTACTGTTTGGTAAAAGACGCATATCACTATTATTTGTAAGTGCTAGTGTATAAAAAAAGTGGATAATTCTGTCAGGATGTAGATTCTATAATCAGGTGCTATACTGATGAATTCTTACTCAATGACATAAAAAAGAAAAAACATGCCTTTTGAACCAATGAAACCACATTTAAACCCACCATATTGAATTACGCTTATAGAGTTGGAATATGTTTAGGGTGGCAAACTCATTCCATTATAATATACTAGAAACCCTAATTGAAGACCTAAAATTGCATTTAACTCATTGAATGCACCTATTAATGGTAATTGCACCTCAGCTTGATAGGGATTTTCTAGGTAATACTTCCCAGTGCTAACAGACTAATGTGCCTTCTCAGTTCATTTACTAAAGCTGTTTGCATTGGAGCAAGTAAAATGTCATTGCCTCATGGCGATTCCCCATTTAAAGGTTACCTTATGCATACCTTGTATCATGGCCCCTCACGTATACAGTGAAGTTATAAAGTTGTTTGCATATCTTATCCTGGAGGCTCCTGGCTCCAGTATGGTTCAACTTCATGACCTTTTCTAGCTTTGCCAATTCCTAGTACAGTAATTACTTAGTTTTTCACTTGTTTACACAGGCAGGTTCTGTAACTGACAAGATATATGCCTGGAGAACCAGGTACTTGGCAAGCAATAAGCATAACCATATGAAAATAAGAGCAAAAATAAAGAACATAAACATTGATGGATTAATATTGTAGGCATTGGTGAACTTGGAAATTCACTAGGTATTAGATTCACAAAGCAAAGAAGCATTCCAAAACTACAACCAAAAATAAAAAGAGACCAACATATTTTTGATATATTCTACCAGCTTAGAAAGACCTATAGGTTGCTCAGTGGTACACTGATATCTTGGCCATCTGTTTTTTGTTTTTGGATAAATTGTGTAGTAATTTAAAATTAGGAACCTAATGTCATTCAAGTTTTGTTAATCACCATGTACTTCTGTCCCACTGATCTTAAAGGCAGTCTTTTTTTTTTTTTTTCATTGAGAGAGAGATGCTTTATCGTGCATTCCCAAACCTCTCTCTAGATTGCTGGCTCAGCTCTTTGATGTAGATGTTTTGCATTGATATATCCAATTTTATTTTGCAGCTTCTTGCAAAAATGCACATTTTTGGAAGATCAGAAGCTGAGAAAACAGGAAGGCAGGCTTGATGAAAATCAGAAACTGATGATTAAAACATAAGTGCCTGGAAATCGATTCCTGCTTTGTAATTAACGCAGCAGCTTGAAGGGTGCTTTCTCTATCCTTATGAGAGAAGATAAATAATATATAAGGATATGCTACTCATTTTAAAAAGTATACTTTGATCAGTTGTCTGATTAATATTGAATAATGATAAACCAAATTGTGATTCTCTTCTGAATTTTAATGTATATGAAAATAGCTGTAGGAGAAGGGTGTTTATAATTATCTCCTAAATGAAACTATCATATTTTCATCAGTGTATAATTTAGAAAATATTAATTTTCAATTCTAAACATGATGTAAAGTTGAGCCTCTCAAAAAAAAAAAGGACACAGTGGAAAGCAATTACTTTGTTTTATTTAAACAACACATTATTACGTAAAATAAGCTTGTGTTGTCATGATTACTCTAAGTTCTCTGAATCTGTTTAATAAAAATGACTTTGTATTGTCAGTGATTCGAGAAGTTTAAGTCTGATGAGGTCCCTGTGTAAAGAGAAAGGAGAGCTCCCAGTGATGTAAGCTCTGCATGTATGGTATTGGAGTCAGCACCATGGCCAGAGCATGCCAAACCAGGGTTGCCTTCAGAAGGAAGAGATGGGAAATTTAGGGCTCAAAGAGAGTCTAGGAATTAATCCACCCAATTTCCAATTTCACACATAAGCAGGCAGTTGAGTGGATTGCTTCAATCAAGTATCACCCAGTTGCTTACTGGGCAATCTGAGGCCTTAGAGGGGGGAATTTCAATACTCTCCTGGCTCTCTCTTTCTCATGTGCTCTTTCAATGTTTGTGGGAATTGGGAAATTAAGAAAACTTTTCTGTATATGCCCCAGCCTTTAACAAAAATCATATTCTGGAGCCACTTAATTTAATATTAAAATGTTTGGCTGCTCTGAAAGCAACATTCTCAATGACAACATTTTGCAAATTTTTTATTATACTCATTTACATAAAATAAGTTGCCCATGGCCGTTTGTAGACATTTTGCTGGCAGGTATTCATTGATTGTGAATTTAGGGAATATAGAACTGCTTGTATTTCATACGTTTGGAGTCATATAATGTGACTTATGACTTGTTGGTTTTCAGATGCAGCACATGACATAATGAGAATATTTTTAAAAAGAAATCAAACTTAATCCTCAAAGAAGTCACACCTAGAGTTCTCAGTGTCAGAGAAAGAGAGTACACACAGATTTCATGGTTTTTTTCTACATAAATTCTTTAAAGAAAACTTTTGTCATTTTTAAGGTTTTTTTAAATTTACTTTTGTTTTATTTGAAAGGCAGAAACAGAGTGAAAGAAAGAGGTAAATTCCATCCACTGATTCACTCTCTAGATATCTGCAATAGCAAGGGTTGAGTCAGGCAAAAGTCAGGGACCTAAAACTGTTTAAATCTCCCCTGAGAGTGGCAGGGACATACGTATTTGAACCATCACCTGCTGCCTTCCAGAGTGTGCATTAACAAGAACCTGGAGTAGATTATTTCTTTCAAGTATCTTTAGAAAGATAATTTTTAAGTAGCTCTTACCTCAAGTAAATTCATTTCTTAAAATTTGCTGCCTTGTGAAAGTCCTGCAGGGAGTTTATTTAGGCTATATTGTTTCAAAGGCCAACTCTATTCTCTTCCTTAGTAGTTGTTTAAAGCTTCTGTATTGCCACCTGGATAATAGGAGGCCCCAGCTCTGTCTGTTAGGAGGTTTTGGTTCAAGTATATTAAGAAAATCTAGATTACAATATACATAGCTGGGTAAAGAAGTATCTTAAGAATTTTCAGAAAACTGCAAATCTTTGCTACTCTAACGAAGCTCATCAAGTGCTTATTTCATTACTGTCAGTGAACTTTTTGTCAAGTTGGTATTGACATCTATTGATCTGTCTCTTTAAATATATTTCTTACATGTGTATAACATACATTGGTCATTTGAAAATTAAATGTTCACAGAGTTATGCAATTCATAGAAACTATTTACATATACCATTAAAGAACATTGAAAATGTCTTAACTTGATATTCTTGCCAGACTCTTCAGAACTATTTTTTTGACCGTTGGGAAGATGTTGGGTTCATGGTAGCTTATCCATGTTTTCTAAAATGCTAGTATTTATGCAAAAGCCTAGGTTTTATCAATGCAACAAATACTGTCATTTGGTTGTGCTAAGGAGACAGATTCATCTTCAAGAAAATATTTACAAATGCTCAATTCAGAATAACCACATCTTCTCAACTGTACTTTTGTGTAAAAATGATATTCCATTAAAAATCAAAGAGTGCCTAGTTCAGCCTGACATGCAAGTCAGAATCACGTAACTACCATCCCTGGAGACATGTACTACAGAAAGCACAGAAGTGCTGTGTATATACCTTCTTTTCATTCTGCAGAAACATGTTCAAGGATAGAGATAAACACGGTTTATGACATTTACTGGTTGGTCCCAGGCAAGGCTTTTTCCTTCAGACTCTCTGATGGTGAAGAATGCCATGACTTCCAGTATCATTTGGTGTTATTGTCTTGTTTCCTGCTGGCCATCCAGTGACTTAAACAATTGCTGTTCCAGCACATGTCATCACAGCAAAAAAGATAAATATCTTTTATTAATATTTGAGTTCCAGCCTTTCATCTTCCCGAAAGAGTTTGAGACTCTGGCAATGTGCAGACGGCAATTGCCAACTACTGTCTGTGGTACCCATGGATAGAGGGGAGTGAGACTACTAAGTTATGGGATGCTAAAGGCTAACAAGGGGCAAAGAGATAGAGGAGGTACATTTTGTGTCCAACCACAAAGAGGCCAGAGAGTGTTGTTCATCTGTATGGTATGGCCTCTACTGTAAGTCTCTTACCTTGGAACAAGGGAAAAATAAGATTATAGCATACAACTAATAAGCCTTTGTGAAACAATAGTAGCCAGATTTTTCACTTACGTTTCATTCTTCATGTTTATTACTGTTTTCTCCCACATATGTCCTCTACCTCTATAAGACAGGTCCTCTCTTTCCTATATGGCATATTTAAGCAGAGCAGATACAAAATAATAAAATGGTCATTATAATTACTATGGAGATTATACATTGTTATAATTGATAAAATGACTAGTAACATTCCAAGTTACTATGTTTCTTTACTCTAAATAAATAGTGAAGGTGGGAATAAGACAGTCTTTCTGTGGATAGGCAGTGCTTTTTCATTTCATTTTCAGTGTCGATTTCATTTTCCTATAAGTATTCACCCTCATTCCTGGTGAGTGAGTGTAGGCTTTAGGAGTTTACACTGCTCTACTATCACTCCTGATACAAGGCTTTAAACTAAGTTTAGTATTTAATGCTAATTGGAACAACAATCTGCAGCTCGCCTTCTTGGATTTTTCACAGCATGAAAAGTAGAGAGTCTGTATAAGTCCAGATACACCCACCAGGGGATCTTAAAAAAAATTCTCCCCCTGGAAGAAGCACCGGAGGATGGAGCAAGTGCCTGGGCCACTGCCATTCTCTTGAGAGATCTGGATGAAAATTCCTGGTTCCTAAGTTCAGCCTGGCTCAGCTCCAGCCCTTGAGGTCATCTGGGGAGTGAAACAGCAGATAGAAGATTGCTCTTACTCTGGCTCTTGTCTCTCTATGACTTTCAAACAAATAAATATATCTTTAATTTTAAAAAAGAGGAAATTATCCCTCTTCTCTCTTTTTCTCATGTTACTGTGGCTTTCAGTTTTCTTTCTTTCTCTTTTCCTTTCACATGACATAAAAGGCAGTATTTGATTTATGATTATTGTGTATGAATATTAAAGACTTACATAGCTTGGATGTGGGTGGCAGAAACCTAAATCTAGGATCTCTGCTACCACAATTTATTCACTTTGTAGTGTTTGTGAGGTCTTACCATAACATCTCAAACAGAATTGTCTGAAACTATGAGTATCTCTGGTGTTGTGCCAGCGTAAAGAGACCCAATAAATATTCACTTTTCATTCCTTGCCTGTTTCGGCCAAGGCAAAATTTTCTGTTATTGGTGAGTAATTTCCTATAACCATGCTGCCTTCCGTGTGCTTGCTTAAAAGTGACTTTGAAAGTTGACAGTTGACTTCAATACTCAAGTACATGAAGCCACATGTAAACAATAACTGACTTACAGATTATGAACTTTTTCAAAAACCTGGAGTTCCATGAAGAGGAAGATCTATAAAAAGCTGCAGGAAACAATTTCTAGAAGCAGAAAATTAACAAAGAGAGCCTGGAAGATTGAGCAAGAGACAGTGGGACAGGGATGGGATGCCAGACAAGTGCTCTGTAGGAATGGAAGATAGACAGCATGAGTTTGGTCTGGAGTGAAGTGTGGATATGTGGCTCACGAGCGTACAGTCACAGTGGACCACAAGCCAGCAGCAGCTTTCAGCCAATTGGAACTTCTCCCTCTCAGTTGGAAAAGAGGAAGAGGCTTTTAAACCCTTTTTATCCTGATGTATAATGCAGAAAAAAGGGGTGATGCAGAAGACGAACAGTAAGGAAGTGCATGCTCTTCCTTCTACCTCTGCTGATGGCCTTTCTCTCCTCCTCCTGTATACCACCACTTTGACATATCCTAGTGGAGCCTTCTACTGCAACTCCACCCTCCAAGACTAGGTGAGGGGTCACTTTATATGTATTTCTCTGTGTCTTCACTGTGTTTATATTCACTATCACTTGTTTTGTAATAGGTTCAATTGCCCAGGAGAAAGCTTGTCCATTGTGTCTTTAAGCCTGTCAGGGTGACTCCTTCATGTTGCCCATTCAGTAAACTCTTGGAAGAGCATGTGGATGAGGAGGCTGTAATCCTATTCAGAAAAGATTAGAGCCTACTCAAATTGGTTCAGAAGTGGTTGGCAGGGGTTGCTGAAGAATTTAGATTGAACAAATTATTATTTTTTAAAAGTAGAATGACACAGAGACAGACATGGTGAGAAAGAGACAAAGATACAGACAGAGAGGGTACTTTGACTTAGTGGTTCACTTCCCGAATGCCAGCATTGACGGACTGGGCAAGGACAATAGCCTAGAGTTGGTCATTCAGTCCGGTTGATCCACATCTGTGGAAGGAACCCAATTATCTGAGCCATCACTGCTGCCTCCCTTCATCTGAATTGCTAGAAGCTGGAATTCAACCCAGGTATTACAGTTTGGCATGCAGGCACCTTAACTGCTAAAGAACCACTTCAGTATAATTTAGTGCTGATAATACAAACATCAGGAGAAGAAAAAAGCAGGAGTAATCATTGTACAAAGATAATCACTAACTCTCTATATAAATATACCATCAGTACTTTTAGTGGGCATGTCTAAATACATACCTTCTTTAAACATAAGGAACACTGTATGTTCTGTTTATGATCTAATATGAATTAACCATAACATTACCTTAGGTGTGGTAGACAGTCTTATGCACTATTGATGACATTGCCTGACATGACATTCAAGCTGTGCAATTACATGTGCTCTGCTTTCTGCAGAGCTACAAAGGTCATCTGGACACAGGAAAACACAACCTAGAAATAGGGAGCCTTGATACTCAGCTTGCAATCAGTAGGGCATGGGACCCAACAGCCTGGTTCTGTGCTAGGACAGTTATGAGATACATACTGTGTGTAGTTCTACAGGGGCTCCCTGCAGGGCTGGGATGCAGCTGCCTGCAACATTCACCAGCTCATTCCTGAAGGCCATTTTGGGTATTCTTCCCATCACTACCACTTTCTACAAAGTAGCCTGATCCAAGTTTTTATCTTAATGTCTACTGCCAGAGAATGCATGCCAATGTTAACCCCACATTTTTTGATAGGTGGCTTCCTTTCAGTTTATTATTCTTTTAAAAAGTATTCTCATGCATATCCATATGCAAATGTTTTTACATGTGGGTCTAATAGAGTATGCCTTTACAGTTGCTACATAGGTCAAGGATATGCACATTTTATAGACCGTAGACATAGATGATCAAATTTCTGTCTTCGGAGGAAATATTCAAGTTTGCAAAGTGCTGGCTTCCGTAGTACACTGATGACATGTGGGTATTAACGTTTTTTAATACACTATGACCACATAATGATGTTTCAGTCAATGATGGGTTATGTATTTGATAGGGATCCTTTCAGATGATATCTCTTGGTAACATCACAGCCATCTGAGTTGATATAAGTACAACCTGTGGTGTTTTCACAATGACAAAGTCACCTAAAAATGAACTTCCAGCAACATGTCCCTATTCTTAAGCAACACATAATTGTAGTTGCATGACTCATGAATGAAAACTTGTTTAGATTTAACTTATAATTGTTAGTTATGCTTTCACAAATATCTGTGCTTAACATGTTGCCTATTTACAATCTGCACCATTTTTGTCATTGCATATTAGAATGCTTTAATCAGTTTTATGAGCTTTTTGCAAATAAGGAATATTAATCCTCCTTGTGTAAATTGCTCCTAACATTGCTTTTGTCAGATTTCATGCTTCTCAGTAGCCACTCACATTGGTTTCATTCCCAGTTCTCCATGGGCCTCCCTCTCTGTGTCCTTCTGGATTTTTTCTTACCCTTTCCCCCTTCCTGTAGATCCTTCCACATAATGTTCTTGACTCTTTTCTTCCCTTCCTCTGGTTTCTTTATTCCTAATTTTTACTTTAAATGTTAAATATAGGAGTCTATCCTGCTTCTCAGTGAGAGTCCATATCAGAATTCATGGAAGAACTGACTTGTCCAGGCCATGCTCCATGTGGCACTGTGGCTCTTAGCAGAGTGTAGAGTCCCTTGGCTGGGTAGCTCCAAGGAGCATTGTGGACAACAGGCTGAAAGAATTAGGCAGAGGTGAAAATGTCATTCCTATTACCTTCTCTTTGTTTCTGTGATCAAACTCTGAGATCTCAGGGCCCATCCCCAAGGATCTTCTCCTTATATACATTTTGCAGATCTGCAAATAGCTTTCCAAATTGATTGCAGAATGTGCATAAGGCATATTCTAGCCCACCCAGGGCAAGAGGACCAGCATCCTTTTTCAAAACCTGATCAATATGTAAAAGGCTGCTGTATTTATATGAACCCTCAGGGCCAAGTCCAAATTATATTTCCATATCACTAGAGCTCTTAAAGCTAGTGCAGATGCCATGGGCTCCTAGGGAAGGATTGGCAGCCTGCCCTGTATCTTTATAGCATAGATGTGCTGGGCCAGGAGAGGGCACCTCTAGCACCCTGGAGAGTGTTCTAGGCAGCTCGCCTCTGACCAGCAGCAACTTCAGGCTGGGAGGCTCCCCACTTGCTGCTTTTCACTCCAAATACAACTTATTTCTACATTTACCAACCTCAAAAAGTGGACTTTTTAAATTTACAATTTGAGTGACTTTACAGTGTGACTTAAAACTGTATTTGGCTTCAAATTGGATTGGTTTATTTAAATGGCACAGCAAAATGTTTTGTAAAAGAATTTAAAATGTTTATATAACAATATTAATATGGTTTTTAAGTGTTTTAAAATATATCATAAAAGGAAAAATAAGCAAAAATGTTGAAGAATGATCACTGATACTGTGATTGAATTAGATTCCAGCTTCCCAAAACCAAAGTAAGAAGGTGACGGTGGAGTAACAGCTCTCACAACATTTATAGGGAAGAACGGTTTCTCCAGGTGGCATTGAGGGATCTTCCATCTGCTTGTTCATACACCAGATGACCACAAAGGCAAAAGCTGGAAACTTCAACCTGGTCACCCATGTGAGTGGGAAGCACCCAAACACTTGAGTCATTTTTTGCTGCTTTTCCCAAACAGTTGGCAAGGAGCATCATGGGAATTGGAGCACTCAACACAAACCAGAGCTCATATGGAATGATAGCATTGTAAGCGGCAGCCTCAACCACTATGGGAAACAATGCCAGCACCTATGGACTTTAAAAATATTTTTTCTGCCTATCTGTTTGTCTATCCATTTGTCGTTCTGTGTCTTTCTCTCTTTCTTTTTCTCTTTCTTTCTTTCTTTCTTTCTTTCTTTCTTTCTTTCTTTCTTTCTTTCTTTCTTTCTTTCTTTCTTTCTTTCTTTCCTTTCTTTCTTCCTTCCTTCCTTCCTTCCTTCCTTCCTTCCTTCCTTCCTTCCTTCCTTCCTTCCTTCCTTCCTTTCCTTCCTTTCCTTCCTTGCTTTCTTTCCTTTCTTTCCTTCTTTCCTTTTGAAAGACAGGTAGATAAGGGCTGCCATCTGCTACATCGCACCCCAAATGCCTGCAATAGCTAGGGTGCTACCTGACTGAAGCTGGAAACCTGGAACTCAATCCAGCATCCTGGGAAACTGGCAAAAAGCCAGGTACTTGAGCCATCAACACCTGCTGCCTCCCAGGGAGTGCTGGGGCAGGAAGCATGAATTGGGAACAGGCACCAAACATCTGCCCCATGGACTTACTTTTTTAAAGGAAAAATATTATGTAGCAGTCAGGATGAACAATTGCAGTTTAATTTCAGACATGGAAGGATTTTTCTTACCTTTCTTATAGTAAATCCTAAATGTAACTATGAAGCCTTAAATATAACTTAGTATGTGTATTTTCCAGAGAAGATTTAAAATGTTTCTGGTATTTTTAACTGTACTCTGTATATCTGTACCATATATTTGGGACTTAATCCATACAAAGGACAGTCTGTATCCTAGTCTGTCCTTAACTGTTAGACCAGTGAAAGTCAAATGGGAGTTTTGATGCAAGTAGTGAAAAATAAAATTTTTCTTTAAGATACCGACTTCAGGAACCCCCCCTCCCCCCACAGCTTCCACATCTTTTTAAACAGTCACTTATTTTTTATTGGAAATGCAGATCTACAAAGAGAAGGAGATATGGAGAGAAGGAATTTCCATCCGCTGACTCACTTCCCAAGTGGCCACAATGGCTGGAGCTGAGCTGATCCAAAGCCAGGAGCCAGGAGCTTCTTCCAGGTCTCCCAGTCAGGTGCAGGATCTCAAGGATTTGGGCAGTCTTGTACTGCTTCCCCAGGCCCCAAGCAGGGAGCTGGATGGGAAGTGGAGCAGCCGGGACACCAAACTGGTGCCCATGTGGAATCCTGGCACCAGCAAGGGGAGGATTTAGCCACTAGGCTATTGTACTGGACCCAGCTTCCACATCTTTAATGAAGTTATACAATGTTTTTAATACATTCTATGATTCATGTTATTTTGTTATATTAAAATAGCTGTTAATTCAAAGAAAAGAAGGCATTCATTCAGTTGCAAATACCCACTGATTTTCTTTAAATAATTAAGTAAATGTGGGGCCAGCACAGTGGTATAACACAGTAATCCTCCATTCTGTAGTGCCAGCATCCTATATGGGTGCCAGTTCATGTCCCAACTGTTCCACTTTCCATCCAGCTCTTTGCTTATGACTCAGGAAAGCAGTGGAAGATGGCCCAGGTCCTTGGGCTCCTGCATTTTTGTGGGACATCTGGAAGCGGCTCCTGACTCCCATATTTGGATTGGCTAAGCTCTTGCCATTGCAGCCATTTGAGGGGCGAACAAGTGGGTGAAAGACCTCTCTGGCTCTCCTTCTCTTTCTGTGTAATATGCCTTTCAACTGAAAAATAAATAAATCCTTCGGGGGCCGGCAAGATAATCCTCCACCTGCAAGCACCAGCATCTCATATGGGTGCCAGTTTGTTTCCCACCTGCTCCATTTCCTATTCAACTCCATTTTTATGACCTGGGAAACACAGAAAAAGATGATTCAAAGCCTTGGGTTCATGCACCCATGTGGAAAACTGGAAGAAGCTCCTGATTCCTGGCTCCTGGCTTTGAATTGGCTCAGCTCCGGCTGTTGCAGCCATTTGGGGAGTGAACCAGGAGGTAGAAAATCTTTCTGTCTGTAAATCTGCCTTTCCAATAAAACTAAAAAAAATCTTTAAAAATAAATAAATAAATGTCTGAAAAAATGTGTATAGGATGGATGTTTATGCTTCTGTATCACCATTGGACATGATCCTGGTCAACCAGGAGCCTTTTCTTCAGTATCTGTTCTCACTTTAGACCTTCCTGACATGATTCTTCGAGCTGGCAAAGTGACTGCTCCTGACCTGTCTGTTCACAGTGAAACTGCTGTGATGTAACTGATGAACGAAACCTTGTAAAAGAGCTAACTTCTTAACACTTAAAGAGGCTTCTCTGCTCTTACAACAAAGCAAAATGAAGAACAATTAACACTGAAGTCTTTTGTGTATGATCAAAATGTGACTGAAGGCTGCAGTGTGGCCTCCAGCAAGGCTTCCCACCTCATCACAGTGCTGCTTTGGGTCTGCTCAGAGTATGAGGAGCCACAGGTGCATTTCCTGGGACTCTGTCATTGATGTATGTACTTATCTACCGAGTTCTGTCTGGAATCATGTGTCTGGGAACAGATGTTTTTAATGGGGAGGTGGGAAGTTACCCTGTGATTTAGATGAGAATTTGGAATTTGGAAGTAATGTTTCATCCACTGTGATATGGTTGGCCAAACTCTTATTCAGGTGTTTTCTAAGCGTTCCTAATTGAAATCCATTGACGTGTAATTCATAGCTGTCATGCACTCATTTTAACAGGACATTGTATGGAGCTGCATGAGTCAGCTCAGGCTGAATAACAACAACATTCACAGACTTGGGTGCTAAAGAACCAGATATTTCTGTCTTACAGTTTTGGATTTTGCAAGTTCTAAGGCCAATGTCCAATGCAGATGAATGTCTTGTGACGACCGTCTTCCTGGCAAGCATGTGGCTGCCCTGTCACTGCAGCCTCCATACACTCTATCCTTTGAACCTGTGCACATATGTCTCTCCCTCCCTCTCTCTCAGTACAGAGCCACCAGTCCTATTGTTTTAGGGTTCTACCCTTATAATGATCTCATTTATCTTTATTTCCTATGTGCTCTATCTTCAAATATAGCCATGTAAATGGTTAGGAATTCACCGTAAGAATTTAGAGATGGGAGGTGGAGACAAGTTAATCCATAGCAGATGCTTAGAAAAAAAATTCTGCAGATTAACAATAAAAAAGCAGGAAGTCAGCCTGAAGCATCTTGTCAGTGATTGATAAGCATGGAGCTCTGTCATGGTAAAGAGCCTGGTTACCCATCTGGACATGTGGATCATTCCTTACAATAGGACCTATAGGTTCTTATCAATCTTAACTGTCAACGTTTACAGACAATGACTCATTTTGAGCTATGAATTCTAAATGGCCATGATGTTTTTCATTCATTACCCATTCTGTGTACACCCAGAATATCCAATTAAAAATAGAGTAGAAAAGCCAGGATGAGGTAGTTTGAATAAGGTTTTTCTCCACTGACCAGCTGGGTGGTTGTTATGATTGCTGTTATTCATTGAGAATGATTCACTATCTACAAATCATTTATGATATTTTCCTCGATGCACCTGTTAGCAAGAGCAAAGGTGTTGCTACCTGCTTTGTGTATGACTGAAGTTTGATAAATTTGTGGGAAAATGTATTCATTGTATCTAACACCAATTAATATTAATCAAGGCTAATATTAATTAATATTATTTGGTATTAATTAGAATTTATTATTTAAGTGAAGTTGCATATGACCATACATTGTATATAAGAGAACATAAAAAAATGTTGTCAAATGAACTGTGAGCCATCAAGCTCATGAGCCAAGCAATGGCCCTGGTAGCTCCATCACATTCACAATGCTTAGCTCTTAGTTTCAGGTGAGCAGGAACCCGTGAGAGATAGAAGTTCACTCACAGGTTCTGCAGTTCAGTTAAATGTCAGGCATTAGGTCAAGGTGACACAGGTCTGACACACAGGGAGAACTTTCAGAAGACATCAGCCAAGATGCTCATGCAGGAGAAGAAGCTCTGAAATAGGAAATTTTCTGGCTAACTGAGAGCCATCCCTTGTCTCTCCAGGAAGAAACGGCCACAGTGTCAGAAAATCCTGCTGTATCTCTAGGAACAGGCCAACTATGCCTGAAAGCCTCGGGCCTGATAACTTCAGAAAAATATTACTAGGTTCGTTTAGGCCTTGCATTTAATTCTTTATCCTTTTCTGTCAGCTTGCAGTACACAAAGGCTTAAATGTCACCCTGAGTCGAGATTCAAGAGGGATTAACATATATATGTGGCAAAAATTTCCCTTCGGGACTTTCAATTAGCTGAAGAGATAATGAATAATTTTATCAGAGAGAAAGGTAATGACTAGCATTTATAATTGTCCTTTAAAATAGATTTTGGTGTATTGTACCCACATTTGAAAAGCATGCATGTGTTTAGAAAGAACTGCATCTTTACCTATAGATCTGATTCACATAGGAAATAAGACCAAAAATGAGCTGTACATCAGAGTGCCAGTGGTGATAACAAATTACATTATTTTTTTCCTTCACTGTATTATATGTGTATCTGTGTTCTGAATCTTCCTCAGTGGACATGTATAAAAATACATAGTCAGCTTTTGAAGCCTTCAAAGTATTTTCATTGAAAGGACCTCACCTGCTCTCACAATCATCTAGTGAGGGAGCTAATGAACACTGATGTTACGGATGAGTGAGCCAGAGGAGACAATCCGTTCAGTCCCTCAGGAGGTGAAGTGCAGTGAGATTACATGATATAGACTGTGTTGAACAGATAGCAGATAGCAAAATCATGGACACAATGAGGATGTCAGAAAGAAAGGAGAATGAATAATAAGTACCTGAGTGAAAAGAGCAAATAAAGATTCCTGGGCATTTGGGGGTATAGAGCATGGTATGGCTTTTTATTTCAATCTGATGGCCTACACTAATATCTTGTTCAGTATTATCAGACTTAGAGACAGGGCACGCATGTCTGAGTTTGAGTCCTTCCTCCAATGCCTTTGAGCTATTTAACCTGGACAGTTATTTATAGATACAGGACATCTACCTGTAAGATAGATACCAGTAGTTACTACAAAAGATTAAATGAGAATGCGTGGAAGGTCCATGGAAGTTGTGTAGCACATGGAGAGGACTCAGTATTTACTTTTGTGAAACTAGTCAACCTCTTTCCCATACTATAGGACTGATGAAGATATTGGTGAATCAGTCATAAGAAATACACAGAAGTAGGGATGGGCATTTGGGATGCCTGCATCATATTGATTCTTCATTCCTGACTCTAGTTTCCCACAGTGCACTCCATGGGAGCAAGCTGGTCATGAATTCAAGTGGTTGGTTTGCTGCCACCAACGTTGGAATCTTTAATCGAATCTCAAATTCAACCTGGCCCAGTCCCAGCCACTGCAGGCATTTGGGGATTGGCTCTGCAGATTGGAGTGTGTGTTCTCTTGTTTTGGCTCTCCCTTTCAAATATATACATTACATTTATAAGAAGAAATATGCACTTCTATGACAGATATATGAAGATGTTAGCAAAAACTGCATATAGCTATACATGCTGGATGAAACAGAATTTTAAGCTAATACAAAAATATGGAATTAGTTTGTATTGGCATTATTTATTTAAATACACACCAGCCTCTACCTAATTATTATAGAGTATTTGTACCTTAGATTTTGTGTCTGATTATACAGCATAGTAAAATAAGGAATTGCTGCCCAATTAGGAATGATTACTTTGTCATAAAAAGGACTTGGTAACAGGTCAGGAGCAGTGTGCTCAGAGGGTTTTCTGAGTTTCTGAATGAAAATAAATAGAATGCTATGTCACTGAGCAGGGTTAGCATTGCTTTGTGAATACCAGCTCTAAGGAAATTCAGGGTAGTTTGTGCTGATTCTCAACATTATTTATTGAAAACAATAGGATGGATAATTTGCATCTGGCATGGGGAGACCAGCAGCAATTCTGCTGAATAGGTGAGACTGGTTGCATAGTAGAAAGCCATCTAAGTGGCCAACAAGATATAAAAATCTACCAGTTAAGGCTCCATCTTAAAAGCAACCTGAATTTCTCCCAGTTGATTGTAGATTACAGAGACTACATGTTGGGGATATTAATCCCTTTATTATCCTATTCTTTTTTAAAAAACAATTCATTTTATTTTTATTTGAAAGGCAGACTTTACTGAAAGAAAAGGAGAGAGAGAAAGAGAAGGTTTTCCACCTGTTGATTCACTCCCCAAATGTCCCCAATAGCCAGAGTTGAGCTGGTTCAAAGCCAGGAGTTAGGAGCTTCTTTCTCGTCTCCCATGTGAGTGCAGGGACCCAAGGTCCTGAACCATCCACCACTGCTTTCCCGGACCACGAGCAGAGAGCAGAATGAGAACTTGAGCAGCTGGAACATAAACCAGTATCCATATGAGATGGCCAGCCCCACATTGCAGATCAGCTCATTGTGCCAAAATGCCCACTTCGTTATTGTTTTGTGTTTTTAACTTCTCACGCAGGCAAATTACTGAAATCTCAAAATGCTGGAGCAAGAGCCTATCTCAGGTATCTTTTATCCATTTATTCATATTCTCCAACATGTAAAATAAATTTCCTTGTCATTTTTTTTTTCAGAGTCCCTGGTTGTGGAATACAAAGCACTGCTGGTACAACTACCCCTATCAGGTAAGGAGATGTTACTGAATAGGACATGAAGTACTTTTTGTAGGTCAAGTTCATGGCTTCAAGGTAGGCCTTAAATGGGCAGTTGCCTTGCAGCTTGGCCCCTCCCCTGATGGTTGATGTAGACATGAACTAGTGAGACAAGTATCCTGTGTGTTTTTAATGACATGCAGAACTAAGGAGCAACTGCTTCAACAGATGGAAAAAGCTTGGGAGAGCATTTGCTGAAGAACAGGGTACAGTCATTTTAACAGGTGGATTATTCCTTTCTCATAACAGCTGATTTGCTTCTAATGACAGAGGAAAGCCTGAAGACCTTGTCTCAACAGCAAGTGGGAAAGCTCAAGTGTGGAACTGAATAGGCAAGCTGAGTTTGGTCCATATTGAGGCTTATGAGAAGCCTCCGAGTATATAAGTGAAGCACCGTTTTCTTGAGTACAATAAAAGTGGGCTTGTAGCATTACATTACAAGATAGATTCTTCCTACAACTAAAAAAAAAATCTTCGAAAAATGAGATAAAAATCGAATCCCAAACTCAACGGATCTTTGTGTATCCTTGAGTTCAGTAATATACACAAGTGAAGTTATACTCTCCAAAATTAGCTAATATTTCTGAAACAAAGCTAAAACATTCCCAGGAATTTCTAGTTGGGAAATTTCTGTCACTTATCTAGCTCTTGGGATGTGTAATATAGGAGAAACAAATGCAGCTATGTATATTGGTGATAAAAATCGATTTATGAATTTATTATGATAAGCAACTTGGATATTGTATCCCACTGAATTGCCTTTCTAGGGATATTTTGTCTTTTTGAAGTATATAAAGCTAATACAAGGAAGACATACCCTGAGTCTTCTCCATTACACATTGACTCATAGGAGGGCCCGGGCCTGACACAGGTAACTTCTCAGGCGAGTTGATGGGGAAGGACTTTGAAATGGAGTTCCAGTTTGCATCCTCATCTTGTTCCAGCAGTTTACTCAGATTAGGAAAGAATTTCAGTGAGCAGCATGAGGTGGATAGAAAGAGCTGAGCATTCTGGTGAGATCTGATAGGATGTAAATCATCATTGAAACCAATCATTGGTTTTACACAATTGCAACTCTCAGACCCAACTGCTATCTTACTGTCCTAAAGACTTGGACCATTGTCCTTCCAGATATTCTTTGTATTCTCTGATGGTATGCTGAGTAGCAAAATGTATAGATGGGTAGACAGGTTTCTATTTATAAAAGCATATTAAAGGCTTTTAGAAATCCTAGCTCAAATGTTGGTGTGGGAGCTGCTGCAAAGCATTCATGAGAGATTCTGTTACATGAAAGGCATTGAGACAAATGTCATATGAAATGTAATACCTTCTTGTCTTAACTATAATGTGGTCCAAAATAACTTTCATTTTTATGGCTGCAGCCAAGACATTTCTTTTTCTCTGAGAAAATGAGTTGCTGGGATTATGTCCACAATGTAACACTGGACATTCCACATGAAAATTTTGGGTTCAGCAGATACAATTATGTTTAAAAACAGAAAATATCATTAATATAGAAGGAAAGATGCCACAGGGTGGGATATACAGAATAAGATTATGTTTTACCAATAAGACAACATTACTTTATGGAGAATAATTGAGCATCCTGGATAGAGTCAGCATCTTTTGAAGAAGGAATGGTCTTCCTTGATAAACAATACATCCTTGTAAAAATATACGTGGGGTACTGTACATAGGGGCTCTTCCTTTTGTATGTGTGGGGCAAAAATAACATGCAATTACTAGATAGGATATTATAATCACTGTGCTGTGTGTGTAATCATGTCTATATAAATAAATACAGTAGAGTGTAGCACAGTCCTAGCCATAAGATCACTTTTCAAGATAAAGCATACTCATGAAGGGTTTTTATTTCTTTATTTTTACTGTATGTAATCCATAATTAAATGAACAGAGTTTTAGATGAAAAAGCAATAATCTATATTCATTTAACAAAGAACATTTACAGTTGTGTGAACACCTGTATTTTGTTGTTATATGTAGTAATTTTTACAGAAACAGGTTTCTTTAAGACTAAAGCAATGTGAAGCTTCGTTCAGTTCTATCTGGTGAGCTCATCACAAGGGGCAGAGAGAAACCCGAGAGTGGTGGCCGGTCACAGGGCCTCAGGCTGTAAGGCTTGGGCTCAATCTCTTGACTGGATCTAACTTGCATTTCCTGCCATCTATACAGACTAGATCTGGAATGTAGTGGTACTGATTTTAGAAACTGCTTGTGAGGATTGAAGAAGTCAGCATGTGAATCAGCTTTGTTAAATCCAAAGCAATCTAGAGATAGAAGATGCTCTCTGAAGAACTTTGCAGTTTCCAGATGTGATCTAACTTGTCTCATGAACCCTGTGAGACATTTTGCCAGGCTGAAAGCCAGAATTAAGAGAATTTCATTACATATGAAATTTGACCTTGGCTCAAATGAGCATGAAGCCAAGGCCCTACTTTTTAAACTTCACCGATGCCATACATCAGCTGTAAATACCTGTCTTTCGCTGCTTATGCCTTCAAGTTGTGAAAGAAGAGTTCAGTGGAGGCGTGTATCCCTCCAGGTTGATACTGAATTTAGCAAAAAGATACATACTTGTATTAGCTCTGACTGCGGGACCAGAAAACCATTAGAAGAGATCAGTTTCTTATTAAAAGGGCACTAATCTTGTTCATAAGAACTCCACTGTCATGGACTATTTACTTCCCATGATGCCTTTTCTTAGAGTTAGTGGCTGGGTCACTACAGGCTAACCATTCACTATGCTGTTAGTGACGTGCAACACATAATTTGAACTATATTGATATGTAAGATCAACATGTTAATAAGGGTGTAGGTATGTTTGTGTGGAGAAATTCAGAGGTTTTTAATTCACTCTGATAAAGTTAAGACATGTCATTACATCTCACAAAACACTTTTTAAAAACTTGTTGTGGACAAAGTAAACATTTTCAATTTCCAGTGTCTCTCCCTGCCTCTCCTCATCTCTGAGCCTCCAAGGCAGTTGAATCAGATATCACCCATACTTTATGAATACAGAAAAACCAAAGTCCAAGTTTTATGTATACTGAGCTGTGGAACTAGGACTTGATCTTGGGTTCTTGACTAGTTGCTCAGTTTGTCCCTTGGCAACTTCCTTGTCCCTCTGATCTTTAAGAAAAAAAGATTTATTTTAATCAGAAAATCATACACAGAGAGGAAGAGACAGAGTGGAAGATCTTCTGCTCCTTGATTCACTCTCCAAGTGGCTGCAACGGCCAGAGCTGTGCCAAACCAAAGCTAGGAGTCCGGAGTCTCTTCCAGGTCTCCCACAAGTGTGCAGGGTCCCAAAGGGCCATCCTCCACTGCTTTCCCAGGCCACAAGCAGGGAGCGGGATGGGAAGCAGTGCTGCTGGAATAAGAACCAGCATCCATATGGGATCCTGATGCATGCAAGACAAGGACTTTAACGGGTAGGCTACCGCGCTGGGTCCCATCCCTCTGATCTTTTAATGATTTTTTAAATTATTATTTTTCATGTTTGCTATATATTGTACATTCCCTAATAACAAGAAAGTTTTCTGACTAATGTACAACTTGAAACTATGTCTTAGTGACCCATATAACCCTCTAGTTTTTGTTACCTACATCCTTGTCTAGGGTTCTTCTCTCAGAGTGTATATTTAAATGATTTCCAGGTTACCTAAAGTATTTTGCAAATACTAGAATCCAAAAAGAAGCCAAAAACCATAAACTCTGCTATTAAAATGAGTAATGAACTCATTACCAAATGTTCATGGTAATGAACACCTTTCGTGTTGGGAATGAAATGAAAGTATTGCCATCCAGCTATGGTTTAGAGGCATCCTGCCAAGGCCTGCTACCTACAGAACAAATAGAATAGGATGTGTTTGTTCAGGCAAAGGCCCTGTCTCTTCTCAGCATTGAGAGGAGATGTGTGGTATACAATCTGGAACCCTATTAACTATTAACATTTCCTGTTTTGCTTTCCTTCTCAGCCACTCACAACTGACCTTCACTACTATTACATCCTGGAGCTGTCGTTTTATTGGTCTTTAATGTTTTCCCAGTTCACTGATATCAAAAGAAAGGTAAGAGAGTTAGAAGTATTGAAAATTGTTAGTGTGTCTTTTAATGACCCTTGGCAGGTGGGTGTAGAGTCTCAAAGAGATCCACCCTTGTTTATATGGTGGCTCTGAATTAGTACTACTGTATGCATGATTACAGAAATTTGTTTCATGTTGTTTATATTTTGATCCTATTGTCTCTTCCCTCCATACCCAAAGGTCCATTTATACATTTATATATATATATACATATATATATACAACAAAGCATCCCAAGAGCAGTAACATTTTTACAATCCGATTTCCAAGTCTGTTTTGTTCTTCCAATAAAATAGAAAGCAAAATTTTATCAGTAGTTCTAAGGAGAAAGTAAAATCTCAGTGTTTTGGGCTAACAGAGTGAATCCCCCAATTGAAGTGTTCAAGTATGGCATGGATATGATGTTCTTAAAGGAACTGGGACCTGCTTTCTCTCCCTTCCTCCACTGTAATTGCTTTGGTGGAAGATACCATGAACCTCTTCATGTTAAATTCACTCATTTTAGCTTCCATCCATCCAGGATTAGTGCTTTTTAATTTGCTGCTTAATTTTCATGACACCATTTTCTCAACATTCTCATATTTGGATGAATCTTGTAAAGTCCTCGCTTTGGCCTATACCATAATGTCTCATGATATTCATATTTGGTAGAAGCAGAGTTCTAGATGTCGTTTCTCTGGTTGATTGTATGTACGCCTTCTAAGACTTTCAACCATTACCTGTGTGACAGGAACTTCCAAATATTTCTCCACTAACCCTGATTCTCTCTGAGCTCATACTTCCATAACCCTAATGCCACATAGTAATACTGTCTTCGTTTTGTTTTTCATTTCTTTAATTTTTATAACAACTCACATATGCAGTTTGATTATTTTTTCCATTTAGAAGGATACAAAACGTTTATGTCACAAATGAAGATAAAATGTGAACTTTTTAAAACATTTTTATTGTTGTTATGGTTTTCCATGTTTTATAGATTTAGTGATTCCCTCTTCCATATCTCCTTCCTCCTCCCCAATTCCCAATTTCTTACAATAGTATAATCCTTCAGCAATAGTCACAAGTCCAACATCCTGCTATTGAACATGTATTATCGCACTATAGATACAGGCAATGGTAGCAAATCTAGTAGAATATTGTCAAGGTTACCTGCTCTCTTGCTTTAGCAAACACTGAGCGTAAAGAGCAGTGTTTGGCTTTATTTGGGCTGCTATGGCAAAATGCCATAGTCTGGACAATCCATAAATAGGAAAAGCCCATTTCTCACAAATCTGGCAGGTAAAGAGTCCAAACTCAAAGTTCCGAAAGATTCACTATCTGGTGAGGATATAGTATTTCATGAATGACACATTCTCAGTGTGTTTTTACACAGTAGGAAAAGCAAGAGAATCCTCTGGAACTTCTTGTATAAAGGTACTAGTCTCATCCATGAGGGATACTTTGGGGTGTAGGATTTCAATATCAAAATTAAAGGTGACAGACATTCTATCTATAGCAGGTGGAATATGTTCATTTTGCACAGATGTGATCATCAACACACCCACTTATAACAAGAATCAGGAGTCAGCAGTTTTGGGGGGCAAATGGATAAATGATCTAGGTCCTTTGTGAACAAGATTTCGCATTAGGATAGAGCACATTACTGTAACATATCATTTCTTGGTTACCCAAATAATCTCAATTATAAAATAGTACCTGAGTGGGAGGTGAAAAGCATTTGGGAATATGAGGACTTGATACCCTAGTTTCTCTCCCCCAGGACACACTGTCCCCCATTCTTTAGCAGTGGCTACTTGGTTGACCAAAAGTCCATTTTCTGGCTTCTGTGACTGAAGATGTGTGTGTCACTAGACGTGAATGTCCCTATCAAGACTGGCTTAGGCATGGTAAATGGTCCATTGGCACCCATAGTTTGTGGTCCCCTTACTTGTTGAATTGAATAACATGATTCAGTCTCTGAAATACTTACAAACCATCAGCAGTGGTATGCTCGCCAGGTTTCCTCTGGGTAACATGAAAAACCACGTGAAGTCATATAATCTTTACATATAGGCTGGTTGTCTGTTACACATCAAGTGTTGTGCTAGGCTCATTTTGTATTTTGTTTTCTTTTTGAAAATCCCTTTTGCCCAGATTGCTGCATAATGCATAACATTGGGAGAAGTAGAATCTTCTTCCGTTTTAATTTGAGAACTTACATACCGTGAGTTTATATAAGTTTCTTGGCACCTTGCAATGTGAAATGAATAAGTCTTCCAAGCAAAGCCCTGTAATTCACTGAGATTAGATATTTACAAAATGTTTGCCTTGCTTTCCATTGCTTGTGACTTTAGAGGTGGTAAACTGTGTTGATCAACTTCATGTCACTATAACAAAATACCTGAGATGGCTAACTTCACAGAGAAAGGAAGTTTATTTTAATCCAAAGTTTGTTAGGTTCATAGTACAAAATTCAATAGATAGCATTTGTTCAAGAATGGAAGTGGCAATCTGGGTGTATAGTCCTGAGGCAGTGACAGCATCACATGGCAAGGGAATGTGCCTATGTCTACATAGCCTTTCATAGTTGCCAGAATTTATTCATGGAGGCTCCATCCTGTGGAGGTTCCATCCTGGTGACCCAATCTACTTTTATTACTTCCCCAAAGTCCCACCTTAAAATCCCATAATTGGAATGGTTCCCTCTATGTATTTACATGAAACTCTGGGGACTACAACATTTTAAAACATGGGCCCTTGTGGGGACATTCAACTTTCAAACTAAAATCCACATCATAACCTAAGCTGTCTATAGCTCCTTACTATTTTATTTTCTCTTTCGCTTCATGAAAAATTGAGGATGCCATCTAGAACCACAGATGCATAAAAGAATTGCCTGTTCTTGGCTCCAGGAGCCAAGCCCTTTCACTTGCTTGAGGTTGTTACCATACATGTAACTATCTTTTCTGTGGCTCCAAAATGCTCAAACTATCTTAATTCATTTAAGCCAAATGATCATTATCTCAATAATTTCATAGGTGCATTGTTTTCAAGGGTTAAAGTGTATCATTCTGTGTAATTTTTTGACATATTTGTATGGGAAATGGCCACTAAAAGCATACTTTCATTGATGTACATATTGTCCTGTACATATTGTCAGATTTTAGACATTAAGTAGATACAGTATTGCTGTTCAGTGCCATTAGCTTGTTTTAGACATGTAGCTGTCCTCTCTCTCCTTTTCTTCCTCTCATGCACATGTGCACAAGCATTCTCAGTTGTTCAGAATTATTTTATGTATTTCTAATATAACTGACTTATTCTTATTTCTTGCACAAATAGGAATTTGGCCACCTAGTTAGTTAGAATTCTTTTATGTATTCCTAATATAATTGGCTTATTCTCATTTCTTACACAAAGTGGAAATTTGAACACCAGGCATGCTTATTACTTGACACAGGTTTTAATAAGAAAGCCTTTTCTTCTACTGCCATCTCTCATTAGAGAGCTACAGCCCTTTTCCTGTTCACATCTTGCTGATTGGCCTCTTGGGTCCTTAGCAGTTCTGTCCTCATTATGCTCCCTCTTGGAGGACCCGCTATTCTAGCTATCAATGACAATTTGTGATATGTTCTGGTTGCCAGATACACTCTCCACTTTCTATATTGGAACTACTGACTAAATCCTCTTGGTACATCCTGCTTCTTAATTATAAAATGAGATGTTTGAAGCCATTTTCAGCAACAGATTATGGAAACGAGCTTCTGAAGGCCATCAGGATGTTGTTAACAGAAGGGTCTCCAAATGTGTCTTTGCACACTCCCTCTTGAATGACAATGAGCTAAAAGCACCCTTTTCAAATAGGGACTCAAATTCATAAATATTAGATCCAAATGCATGGCTCAAACTCTTTGAACCTATACCTTAAATGAGGTTTAGAGGGTCCAGCACAGTAGCCCAGTGGCTAAAGTCCTTGCTTTGAAAGCTCCAGGACCCCATATAGGGGCCAGTTCTAATCCTGGTGGCCCCAGTCCCATCCAGCTCCCTGCCTGTAGCCTGGGAAAGCATTCGAAGATGGCCCAAAACCTTGAGATTCTGCACCCTTGTAAGAGACGTGGAAAACGTTCCTGGCTCCTGGCTTTCCATCCATTCAGCTCTAGCCGTCGTGGCCACTTGGGGTGTGAATCATTGGATGGAAGATCTTGCTCTTTTTTTTTTTTTTAATGAGGTTTAGAACTGAATTTCAGTGAATGAGCTCGTAAGTTTTTCTAGGATGGTTTTTAGATTCACACACTCTTATCTCGTTGTCACATAGAATCTGGAGTTTAAAATGGGAGGGAAAATCTTTCACCCCTGTGGGGACAAAGCACCTTGTCATTTCCAGAGTTGGAACTTATTTGATCAATGAAGAAAAATGCTATTGATCTTCCCAGAGGAAAAGAACTAGCTAAGATACAGTGGACATACAATTTAAATATTCTCTTATGTACTAGAATTATGTGTAAATCTTACAGTATTTTCTTCTTCCTTCTCTCCTTTCCTTTCTGCTTCCCTTCATTCTTTACTCACCCCCTCCTTTAAAAACAAAGCAAAATAAAACCCTCAAACAAGCCTATTCTTAGTACACAGGATTACGTGAAACATCCCCTATTTCACAAGACTTACTTTTTATGACAATTCTGCATGTTAGCACCTGTTCGCAGCGAGTGTTTCTGCTACTCATCTAGATTTTCCAAGGAAGCCTGGTGCATATTTTGTCTTGGAGCTGAGAACAGCTTGCTTATGTCGAAACCCCAGGTCCCTTTTCACTGAGCTGCTGTTTGTCTTGGAGGCCGGGCCCGTGGCCAATGCAGCCTGTTCATGTTCAGAGTCCTTCTCCAGAAAGCATCCTTGGCAAGGGTCCAGGGTCCAGTTGGTAAAATCAACTTGTTGCTCTGTTGGCCTCTTAGCTGAGAGAAACACTGCATCTTGTTAAGGATTCTTGAAAGAGAGAGGCATGGTGATTACGTTCAGCAAGACACTTGTTGGCAGGCCCATGTATGTACACTGTCTGCAGACTCATTGCAGGCGATAACTGGAAACCATTGCTGTGGTCTGCAGGCACCTTTTGGCATACGTGGCCATGGTCCTACTTTGGTTAGCTCTAAAGAAAACATCATGCTATAATCTTACAAGGAAGCAGATTGACCTAGAATTAAATGGAAGTATTATACATAGGCCATCTATTGCCAGGCTTAACTAGTAAAGCTTATGGTATCTTACATAGAATGACCAGAAGCCTACTGTAAGAGCAAAGAAAAAACTCAAAATTAATGATCATAAATAATTGTGAAGGGGAACTAGCTTAAAGCAGCCAATCTTTGCTTTTCTTAGTAAAAATATTTTAAAAGTCCTTACTGTTTATAACAACAGATTCATAAAAGAAAAGGGGATCCTGATGGACATATTGTAATAAATCGTGATTCTTGAAGTTCATCAATTTCAAATTATGAAGAGTCCTTGTTTTTCCCCTTTGATGCTGGAGTGGAAGAACATTTTTATGGCACTACAATTGAGAGGCTAAAAACATACGCCATGAGCCAGCCCAGTACCACTCCTAATTTGCTGTAGTTCTCTGTGCTTCTTTCCTGATTGAAGAGATAGAACTCACAGGATATACCTCATGGGAGTGTTGTAAGGTCTAAGTAATATATATTCTTAGAATAGTGCCTGCTCCATCATAAATTCTCGCTGGGCATGAACCATTACTGCACAGAGCTCTAACCTCAGACGTCTAGGGCTGTAATGAGCCACCTCCCCGGTGCTGGTTGGGTGTGAATAGTAGGCTGCGGATGGAGTGATCTGAGTTAATTCTGGGCTAGGACATTTCAATACTGGTGAAAGCCCCACACAGGCTTTTCCATTCCCTTTAGTACAGTGATGTGTAACATTTGAGAGGGAACCTGCTCCAACAGCCTGGGTCCGGGAGTGATTCAAGCAAATAGACCCCTGCTTTACCCCTCAGCCAGTGCCGAGGTCTAGTGAGTGGGAAATAAGCCTTTGTCTGAAACCACTTTGATGTTAAGCTGCCCAACCCAGCTTGTCATGATCAGCATATCAATGACCAACAAGGCGGTTATCATTTCCCAGAATAGTGTTTGGAAAGCATTTATCTAGTCAGCAGTTCTCAAAGTGAGATCTGAGATATCGTAGGGATCCTTGAGACCCTTTTAGGAGGTCTGCAAGACCAAAGCTGTTTTTGTACTAACCGTAAGATGTCATTTGCCTTGCTGAATGTGTTGAACTTTGCACTGACAATGCAGAAATAATGGAGGTCATAATTGCTGGCAGCTGCTCCAAGCTGTATTCACAGTCATGGTGCTTTCCACTGTCACACCCTTACAGGAAGAAGAAAGCAGTTTTATTGAAAATATTCTTGATGAAACAGTACTATGTTTATTAAATATCTGTTCTTGAATATACCTTTTCAAAATGTGTGTGATAAAGTGAGAAGTGGGCACAAAGGACTTAATACACAATGGCATCTCATGAAAACTGATCTATAGTTAGTTCTTTGTGTTGTGAGCCGAGCTATGTGCCTTTTCCCTCATTACAGCCGTTTGAAGGAGTGACTGACAAACTCTGCTGTGTATATGGTAGGCAATTCCTTGATGTTGTACACAAAGTGAACTTGTCCAGTTGTTTGAAGAAAGATAGTTTCCAAAGGCTTTTATAAAGCTTTATTTATTTTTATTGGAAAGGAAGATTTATAGATTAAAAAAAAAAAAGAAGAAGAAGTAGAAAGATCCTCCATCCACTGGTTCAGTCTCCAAATGGCTGCAACAGCTGAAGCTGAGCCGATCTGAAGCCAGGGTCCAGGAGCTTCTTCTGGATCTCCCACATGGGTACAGGGTCCCTAGAGCCTGAGCCGTTCTCTGCCGCTTTCCCAAGCCATAAGCAGGGAGCTGGGTGTGAAGTGGAATAGCTGATACATAAACCAGCACTCATATGGGATGCCAGTGCTTGCAGATGAAAGATTAGCCTGTTGAGCCACTGTGCCAGCTCCAAGTCTTTTCTTATGATATTGGTAATATTAACAAATTTGATTTTAGAAAAATATTTTGTAACAAAATGTATCATTAACTCAGTGAACCAGTGTTTTCCAAAGCATGGTGTTTCAAAGTACGTTAAATGAAAGACACGTCAAAAGTCAAAACAAATCAACAAATTTCAGTGTGACAGAATATGAAAGGTTTATTTATGTGGTTTTAGGTTATACAATGCACATGGTATTTAATAATGTCTGACTTGCCAAGCTTGGTAAAGTACTGAGGAATATCTACAGCTATATCCATTGTCTATTAAAAACTTCCCTTCCCAACTATTCATCTTCCTGATAATGGATTTTCATCACCTTCTTCAATCAAAATACTAGTAGTAATAAATTGAATGTGCTATGAATGTTTTCAGATAGTCTCAGTTTTGATATCTAATATGGAAAATACAGCTACACCCATACAAATACTTTTTGAGATCATCCAAAATTTGTAGGAATGTAAAGGAATCTTGAGACCAAAGCATATAACTCTGGCCTAAATGGTTCTTAGGCATTTCCACTTAGTGCCTGGCATGTCAGCATGTCCCGAAATCACTTTGCCCAAAAAGCCAACATCACACGAAATGCTATCTGCTCCTGCTGAGAAAGAGGAAAGGTAATGTAGAATTCTGTGTAAACTCAGTACTACGACTTGCAGACACTGCCAGGGGGCCACTTAACCTCCCTTTCACAGAGATGCCAAGCTGTTCTTTTGTGTGTCTGCATGAAGTTGAAGTTGTAATGTTCTGCTATTTGAGCTCAGTTTTCTTAAGGCAGTTATTTCTGAGTCCTAGGCCCCTGTTCTGTTTCCTCTGCATTTCTATGTCTTCAGAATGTAAGCAGGGAAGATGAGGTGGCTCATTTTACTAAGCTACTGTCTGTGATCTCAGCATTTCATCCCAGTGCTGTGTGCAGGCTGCTGGGAGAACAATAGAACACTATTATCTGGAATAAAAATGTTTTAAGGGGGTAACTTGAGGGGATTAAATCCAAGGGCTTTCTTAATTAGTGACTTACTCTTCCAATCAAACACCAAATACTTCTCTAAAGGAGAGTACTTTAAGCCCCTTCAGACTCCCAGTCAGATGACTGGTCCCTGGACATCCAAGTGATTGTCCTGTACTGAGCCATATCCTGATATGCTGGGTACACGAGGGTGACAGCTTTTCCCAGTATGCTGCTGAAGAGAGCAGCATGGATGTGTAATGGGAGACCCACACACTAGTACCCTTGCTGTGTTGCTAGACTAGAGCTGAGGTGTGCAAGCCTGGGCCGCAAGAATCCCATGCTCTCCCAAGAGGTGTTGTTGGTTCTGGGAAAGTTCTGCTTTCAGTTGTAAGCTCAGTATTTCAGCCTCTTCTGAAAAATTTCTCTGAAGTCATTCTAGGGGTCTTGGGTTTAGTACTCTGAACAGTGTCTATCCCCCAGTGCACGCCCACTTTTCACTTCTTGCTTTGTCCTTTCCTCTCAAGGCTAGTCCCCACGCCTTTGCTTCTGATCCTCACAGCTTCCTATCTTCTTAGAGTAGACTTTGTCCTATGCATCATGTAGGTCATTCATGTTTCCCTGAGTGGCGCCATGTGCACCTTTGCGCATGCACTTGTGCCTGAGCAAGGCAGCCTGCAGTGGTACTAAGGCATCCAAGCTCTGAAATCTACAGATCTGGTTTCAACCTGTCCCCACTTTGTGACTTTGGAAAAATCAGCTAACATCTCTTTGCCTCAGTTACATAAAATGGAGGTCAAAGTGGTACCTGCATTATAGAATTATTGGTAAGAATCAATCACAATGTCATACAGGGCACTTAATGGATAAGCCAAAGGATACACAGGCATTCACCATATAGTCAAGGTGGAGCAGAGGTTGGAGAAAAAGCAAACATCACAGCCGGCATATCCTGTGTGGTCTGAGGTCTGCACGGAGGTAAGTTAGAAGTAGGCTAATGTGAATTCTGCAGTTAGAGTTGTGGGTGCTTGTCAGGGGTAAAGTCTGGGCAGCTTGGATAGCTGAAGGAAGAGGAGTTAGGAGGTGGGGAGATTGAGCTGATGATGACGATAGAAAATGTTGCCCTGAATCCCTTCTGACAGCATATAGAAGCATCCCAGACAAAATCAAAGGACAAAATCAAGCCATTGATTGCTCTTTGTCCTCTTGAAACTCAAAACACTCCTTAGTCAAGCTTATGATTGCAATTACAGTTGAGTACAGTCTGCCCCTACTGATCATTCGGGGTGGCTTATCTATTTATTTATTTATTTATTTTTAACTCAACTGAATTTAGTTGGCATGAAAAAAAAATGTAGCCATTGCATTTGTCTCCAGGGATTATTGTGAAAAAGCAAGTTAATTCTGTTTCTTTATGAATCGCTTAAGATTTTTACCCAGGGTTTATTTTAGAGGTCTCATAAGCAACATTTCCCTGTTAGAGACTAGTGTGATTAGGCCAAGGGTCATGTAAACGGCCCAGAAGAGGCATGTACAAAAAGGCCTCCAGCTCCAAGTGCCTGTGATGGCACAAGGCAAGTAGTAATGGAAGCTTATTGGGACCTTAAATTCAACGAAAAAAAAATACACGTATGCATTATTCAGTAAAAACAACATCATGTGGAAGCAGAGTATATTTGGAAAGCACATTTTTGATGGCTGAGTAGGTGGAGGAGTAGGGCAGGAAAGTGGACTCGGGTATTGTACATCAAGTTCCATGTCTGGGCCAGACCCACCAGAAGTGCATCAGTGTAATGTCTTTTTGTCTTCCATTATACAAACAAAATTTTATTGTGCCCTTTTCCATGGTGATATTATCAATTGAAGATTAAATATTAACTAGATAGCTCACAGGAGACAAGATTATGAGCTCTAGATCTTGGAATCAGACCATAACTGTTGCACGTGGGAAGGATTGCGTAAATGCTGCCCGTGCAGCAGTTCTTTATTTCATTTATGTATGTTTCTAGAAGTTTTCAGAAGCCGTGAAGTTACAGCACAGCGAGCAGCAGAGAAAGTCATATTGAAACCAGACAGCCCCTGTGCTTAGACAATGGGCGAGAAGCTCCTTGCTCTTCAGATAGCCTTGAGGGTATAGTTGTTCTTGCAAAATTTTATGGCTATACCTGCCATCTTTATTTATAGAGTATTTGAATTTTGAGAGTAATATTTAATGGGCTACTTCAGAAAAGCTATGAAAATTAATTGTCTTACACAGTCTTTGAAGAAAATGTGGTAAAGTTGGCAATGAGACTATGCAACTGCCACCTTCAGAAACATGTCATAAGTTTCTTAAATATGCCCTTTGATGTGATTATAAAACAGTGATTATAAAAATTGCTTAAGGGATAGATAAATATTTCAAACCTATAGGACATGTAGTCTCTATTTTAACTACTCAAGAAAGCTAACTCCAACAAATAGTAAATACATGGATCTGTGAGTGTCCTAATAAAACATTATTTACAAAAACACATTACTGATTTTTTGCCTTGTCTTGGCTCCTTTGTGGAATACGTTGATGCATTTGTGCTTATATGCATGTGGGATGTGATCATTGAGAATGACTGGTAGATATATTAAAGTCACATCTATATACTTCTTAATAATGTTTGATACTGGAGCCAGTATTATGGCACAATAGGTTAAACCACTGCCTGTGGTGCCAGCATCCTGTATGGGTACCAGTTTGAGACCTGACTAATCCACTTCTCATCCAGCTCCCTGCTAATGCACCTTGGAGAGCAGCAGTGTTTGGGCCTCTACACTCACATCTGAGATCAGAAGGAAGCTCTACTATCCTTGCTTTAGCCTGACAGCCCAAGCCATTGTGGTCATCTAGGGAGGAAGCCCCAGTGGCTGTTCACCCTGCCTCTTGCTGAGTAACCTACCTTGCTTCTTGCGCAGCTTTCCTAGTGACCCTGCTGAGTTTGACCACTGCTCTGCACAATCCCAAGTGAAGAGAAAGGAAAAAAATTTGCTCTCTTAAAAGTCATACAAATTTCTGTGTGCCTTAAACATTCAAAGAAGAAAATCTTGGTCTTAAAGAGTAAATCCACAGAAGACTTCTATTACTACCTTTTTGTCATGAAATAAAATCAGTCTTACACTTTCACTGTCCCTGTTTTCTAGGGAATAAACAAATATGTGAGATGGGTCTCCTGATGATATCTACTTGCTAGTATTCATACGGGTTAGGTTCCACACTTATTAATTAAATTTATTAACTGAATATGTGTCATTTGTGCCTGGGAGAGAAGAACCATTTCTTCATAGTGTTCTTTTGGAAGCATCTCCTATTGTTCTTCTTTTCTTTACAGTAAAATCTGCCTTTGATTCAAATCTCGATAGTGTTTATTCCTTTTTCAAGAGAGTCCACCAATGTTGTTCTTCCTATTGTTGCAAAGATCATTCCCCTAAAGAAGCTGCATAAAACAGTTGGGAACTTGGGAAGCAAATTCCTTTATTTTTTGTTTGTTTGTTTGTTTGTTTGGTTGGTTGGTTGGTTTCTGATGTTGTGTGTAGGTTTTTAAAATAAAAAATACAGGACTTTTGTTTTTGTAAGAGCAAATGTGTGACATCTCCTGAAGACATAAAATTATTTTGAAGACTCCCCATAGGCTAATCACTGTGAGAGAGTTCCATTATATGGAACCTCAGCCTCCTGTCTTAATAAAAGGTGGATCCCTCTAGCCTGGTGATGTTAATATTTTATTGTGCTTGAAATACCCCTAGAGAACTAATTAAAGATAGTGCTGCTTATTCTAACAGTTGGGGATGGATCCCAGGTACTTGGAATTTTACCTGTACCCAGAATTTCCGATGTGGACACTACACAGAAACTAAAGCAGACCAAAAAAACTCTGTTTTAAGTTCCCTAAACATTACTTAGAAATATGATAAGAAGAAAAACAGCCTTGTATTACCAGATTTTGCTATTCAGATGAATGATTCATCTTTGAATCTTTTCATTTCAAACTTAACAATGAGGTTGAATAAAATCTAAATCTGATTTTTTAACCCATCTTTGAAAATTAGCATTTGGGAGAGGTCATTGAAATAAGATTTTAAGTTGGGTGAAAATCAGGGAGAAGGGGAACCTAGAAGCCCTTGGTGATGAGTGTCAACATGTCCAAAAAAGTCTAACAGGGGAGGGAGTTATAGAGGAGAGCCCGGATGCAGGTAATTGGGTCAGTCTGTTAGGAAGGGCTTTGGGATTACTTTTAGATGTGAGGATTAACAAGACATAACACTTTGTTTTATTTACAGCTTCAGAAAATACAGGAAAGCATTAGTAACCTAAGCCAATGTCTTGCGGCCATGCTTAGGTCTGCAAGCAAGTTACAAATATTAGGATGGAAGTTTTCCAGCCTACATTTATAAAATACACATGAAAAATTTGTTTCAAAAACTGTTGTTTGGACTAGATTCAGTGCCTACTCAAAGGAAAGTGTCAGGATGAGAGGGCACAGTTTGCAAAATGTTGACTGTATGGTTGTTGTGAAAGATATTTCATTCTGTCTAATGTTTCTGAGGCAGAAATTTAGCAAACCAAATCAATTATTCATGCCTCTTTGTATCCATACAGATATGACTAAAATTAAAGTTTATCTTCTGCTATGGGCATAACTCTGAGCCCCTTGGTGGTAAATGTTTTCCATGGCCAAGAAATTTATGCAAAAATTACCTTCACAAAGCAGTTTGTTGAAAAACAAGGTTCTTATTTTTAAAGCAGCCTTGCCATATTGTTAAGGAATTTCATTTTGTGTGAACATTTGCATCTGATGTTAGTTAGTTAGTTATAAAATCTGAAAAGTTAGTTATAAAATCTGAATCCTCCATTAAATATTTTGATCAACTTATATTTATTCATTTTTAAATTAAATTTTGAAAAGGTCTTAGTCTCATTCAGTGAGCCAAAACCAGTCATTCAGGGCTGAACAATGGCAAGTGTGGAGACTATTGTTCTGGTACAGGACTTGTCTGTCTCAATTTGAAAACTGTATCTGAATCAGGGGTAAAAGATAATCTCATTAGACTGTTGAATTTAGCGATGTTGCTTTCATTAAATTGTCTTAGAAGACATTTTCAAATATCAGTTGAAAATATTTTAATTGATCCATCATTTTTGAAGTCACTGCTGTCTGATAGAATGCTATGCTCCAGGTATGATGGAGTTATGAATATTAGCTAAGGGAAAACAGGACTCCTCTTCCAGTGGCAAACATCATCAATGTAATTACTTTTGGATGCTGCAGGCATTATCCAACATTACTGATTAGGAAAACTCTAGATACTTCATTATCATTAGAATTTCAGAAGTAGGTAAACCTGGAAAGTTGTGCTTATCCACAGTCACTCATGAAGTTCCGAATGGGGTCTCTGTCTTCTGCCAGTGAGCTGAGAACTAGATAAATGTGATTTTAAAGAAGGGGACATAATGGCAAGCTAACAGCAGCATGAGTTTGCAAACTACTGTCGGTGCATCAGGACTAGTTTGGAGATGCAGTTAATTGATAATATGATAAAGAGCTGGACTTCATTTTGAAAGTAACTTGGCCTAATGTAGAAAATGAATATACCGATTATTCTAATAGTAAATCAATTTGATGGTTCAGAAATGTCACCCACTTTCTTGAGGAGAAAAGTAACCTCTTGATATGTTCACCAAAGTGTACACAGAAATATGTGTTTTATCTCTCTAAGATTTTATTTATTTGAAAGAGTAACAGAGACAGAGAGACTGGGAAATCAAGGTCTTCTATCCACTGGTTCACTCCTCAAATGCCCACAATACCCAGGGATGGACCAGCCTGAATTGATTCCAGGAGCCTAGGACTTCATCTCGCTCCCCCTTATGGTATCATGGACTCAAGTGTTAAACCATTATCTACCGCCTTCCCAGGTGCATTAGCAGGAAATTGGTCTGGAAGCAGAGGAACCAGGACTCGAACTGACGCTTTGATATGAGATGCATCCCAAACAACAGTTTAACCTGTGTAGCGCAATGCTCCCCCACCACAAAACAACTTAAGTGATTAAAGTTTTTGAAATTCATTTCTCAAAACGCAAGCTATAGTGACTTCAACAGCTACTGGGCTACTGAGTAATAAAGTTGCATTTCTCCTCCTCCCCTCCTTTCATTCTAGTTTATTCTAGTTTATATATATGGAATTAGTAGATCAGAAGCTTCTAGTGCATTTAATCATTGCAGCTACCAAGCCTAGAATTATACAATTTCAGCTTAAAGATAACCAGATTAAATCTCTTTGTTCTACAGATGACTGTATTAACACTCTTTTAAAAAATTTTTTTTTATTTTTACTGGAAAGTCAGATACACAGAGAGAAGGAGAAACAGAGAGGAAGATCCCATCCATTGATTCATTCTCTGAGCAGCCACATTGGCCGGAGCTGAGCCAATCCGAAGCCAGGAGTCCAGAGCCTCCTTGGGGCCTCCTACGTGGGTGCAGGGTTCCAAGTCCTTGGGCTGTCCGCAACTGCTTTCCCAGGCCATGAGCAGGGAGCTGGATGGGAAGCAGGGCTGCCAGGATTAGAACTAGTGCCCAAACACTCAGAACAAGCTTAAGAACACTTCCAAAGATAGACCAAGGAAGAGTTTGGGAAGCTATCTGTAAGACTTAAAAGGTAGCTCTGTTTCATTGTGATTATGCCTGGAAATAAGATTAATGAACACTTGTAAGTGGTTGGCAACACTCTGAAGTGATAAATCAAGTCTTTAAAGCCCATAAGTAATTTTACTCTTAACCCCTTCACCTCTAAATTCATCTATGAGCATAAATTATGTTACCTGGAATAGCTGTATGCCATGAGTTGAATAATGGAGTGATTACTTTCTGTTCCATAAAGTTATTTTATATCTTTCAAACAGATCTATTCCTTGCTATCCATGGAACATTGCTTGCAGAACTCCCTGCAGGCAACAAAATCCATGGATACTCAATTCTGTTGTACCCAATAGCACAGTATGTGCATTTAATCTTCACACATTCTTCCATACATTTTTTTTGTCATTTCTAGATTATAATACTTAAAATAATGGAATGCAATGTAAGTAATTGTTGAACTGAATTGTTTGTTTAAGGAATAGTGATGGCGTTATCTATACCCATTCAGTGTAAGTGTGACTTAGTTTTTTAGTATTTTTTATCTACTCTTGAGTGACTCTGCAAATGTGGAACCCACAGGTAAGAAGAGGCAGCTGTAAAGATAGCAGGTGAAAATAAGGTGAGAAGGTGAAATGTTGCCACATTAACCTTCACTCCTGTCTCCCTCTCTTGCTGTACTCCAGACACACTGATCTCCTTGTTTTTTCCTGAATTTGTTTAGATAGAAAGGTGACCAAGTCTTGCCCTAGTTGGTTTTCTTTGCCAAGAGCATTGTCCTGCTGGTATCACAAAGTCCTTTTTCATGCCACCTTCTTGGAAACGTCTGCTTTGACACATTTTCTGCTATTATAATTCACTTGCCCTAGCAACTGGGATCTCCTACCTTCCTTATCATAAGTGTCCTCTTGTCCCATCCCACACACCACCCCGCCATGCAGGATTTTCCACCTTCCAACAGGAAAGATCTATTTTTCTTTATTGTATTCATTTCTAATTCCTCACTAGAATATGTTTCACAAGGGAAAAAAAATCCTCAACATTAGGGCCAAGCTTGACATTTAGGTTCCAGAGATACTCAAGATAAATTGAGCAAAAATATAGATTGGAATTAAAGTATTAGTAAAAGAGAGACTATTTCCAATGAACAGAAATTTCTTATCACAATAAACCATGTCCATATAGCAAAGAAGTAACTTCCTTAAAGCTGACCAAAATAAGGATGATCAATTTCCTATTGGTTGTGCAAATTGTAAGGTTTCTTTGTGGATTGAGTTGATGATAGTGAGGCTTTAAACTTTGATTTTAAAAAGTTCATCATATAAGCCACCTAGATTAATAGAACAATGAAAACATTTGATTGACCCCTAAGAAATGAAAGATTCGTCGTAGGCATAAGAATATGTACAGAAAATAGTTAAAGTTTAGGGCTTATTTGTCTAACATCCATCAGAAAAGCCACTATGTTATGATTTCAGTGGACTATGTTAGTATTTCAGTTATTCCAAGAGAATAATGCTAACATTGAGTTGCACAATCCAAGAAATTTAGAAGAGAACCACAAAAAGTAGTGGCCTTTGCTGGTCTGTTCTGATTAAAAAAAAAAAAAAAACTACCGTCTAGGTAACTTATAAAGGACATGTTTATTTCATAAAGTTCTCTACACTGAGAAGTCTGAAATTAAGCAAAGCAGTGGTAGATCTGGTGTATGATGAGGACCTGTCCCTTTGTTTCAAGTGACACCTTCTATCCTATGGCAAAAGTGGCAGGACAGTTCTGTGGGGTTTCTTTTATAAGAAGACCAATTCCATTCCTGAGGGTTCCAGCCTCATGACCCGATCACTTGGCAAAGATCCCATGCCCTAGTGGCTTAGTCCACTGCCCCTACGAAGATGCTACACTTTGTTGCAGCACAAACAGCACCTGTACCTCTAGAAGTCCTTACTACGAATAGTAAGAAAAGTGTTTCAATAGAATTTGTACTGCTGCCCAAAAGATCTTCCTAATGTTCAAATTCAAGTAGTGGTCTTCTTCATTTGAAATCCTGAGATTATTTCTCGTAAAGTACTGGGCTCAGTATAAAACAATGCTTTATGGTTTGGCCTCTGACCTAACCTCAATCACATTTTCCAGAGTCATTCATTTAATTCAGTCTCTCCTCTTATATGGTAAACTTATTGAATATATGGATTGTATATATAAATAAATTGTATATGTGTATACATTATGCATGTATTTTATTTTAAATATTAATTTTATTTATTTGTTTGTGTTTGTTTATTTTAGGACTGTATCCATGGAGGTTCTCAGTAAGCATTGGTTCAATGACTGAATGCACGAATGTAAATATTGTAATGTTGCTAAATCCTAACATGTTTCTTTTTTCTTTCTTCCTCAAGGACTTTGGCATTATGTTCCTGCACCATCTTGTAACCATTTTCTTGATTACATTTTCATATGTCAACAACATGGCCCGGGTAGGGACCCTAGTTCTTTGTCTTCATGATTCAGCTGATGCTCTTCTAGAGGTGAGAGTTTTCTTTCATCTTTAAAAATATAAGCCAAGTTGGGTACAAAACAGGCCAGACTAGGTCTTGATTCCTGCTGAACTATGTGAAAGCTGTGTCTGGGCACAGCTCAGGTGTTGCTGGGCTGCAACACCCAACCACAAGGACCAGAATGGGTGTGGCCAGTTGAACAAGGCCACTATTCTTGTCAGGACAGGAGATGAACAAAGTTAACCTGGGCCGACGACCCACTGGTGGCGAGAACTGCCACTGGGAGGAGATTTGATGGAGGAGGTTGGGAAACTCCTTCATTGGGATGCAATCCTGCAGGTGAGCAAAAGAAGTAAAGCAAGGAGCAGCCAAGACCATGCCACGTTACAGTACCCACCAGCATACATGTGGGTCAGGTCTGGGCAAATCTGAGAGCCAGGGCAAGAGGAGCCATATCGGGGTGCAACACCAGCCAGTTAACATTAGGACCAGGACAACAATCAGGCTGGATGGGGATAGGCTGCAGCACCCAGCAGCAGGAGCTGGAACAGGGGGTAGACTAAACTAGGCCAGGCTGAGTAATAAGATTGCAGACACTGAGTTAAGACAAGTCATGCCAGCCTGGGCCCAATGGGAGCCAGGTACATGAGTCCCAGAGACAGGGGATCTTGCAGGGCTTGGGTAGCTTAACTCTGTGGTGGGGGCTGGGTTCCTGAGTACCAGGGACGGGGGAATTGGTGGAGTTTGAGTCACTTGGCCCCAGAGCCCAGCCTTCAAGGTGGGTGTTGGTTTTGTGAACCCTGGGACTGGGGGATATGGCAGGGCTTGAGTTGCCTTGCCCAAAGCCCAGGACCCAAGTGGGTCCTGGGTGGGGGAATCCAGTGGGGTTGGTTCTCCTGTCCTGGGTCCCGGGGCCTACCTGCTAGGTGTGTGCCTGGTTTGTGAACCCCAAGGGAGGGGGATGTAGGGATGTTTGGGACTCCTGGCCCAAGTACTTGGACTCGCCAGCAAGAACATGTCCTACTTAATGAAAAAAGTGAAGCAGTAGACACGGGCCCTGTTGTGAAAGGAGAATATGACACACATTTGGTGCTGGAGCAGAAGGAGAACAGAACAAACTGGACAACTACCCAAACAAAAGATAATAGCAAAATATCTTGATGAATGGAGCCAATGGACATTGGAAGGGTGACATTATCCTTGGATCTGTGAAAACAGCAGCATTTCAAAACTATGCAAAGCACTTGAACAGAACCCTAGGAATATGTACACATTGAGACTGCATTTTGATATGAGGTGGCTTGAGTTGATGATAGTGAGACTTTGATATAAACTTTAATTTTTTTTAAAAGTTCATCATGTGAGCATTTTAGATTAATAAAATAATGGAAGCCTTTACTATTGACTCTTAGGAAATGGATAATTTTGCAATAGAAAAATCATTATTTTAATATTTTTTCTTTCTTGTTTGGAACTTCATACTGATTTATTCAGAAATTGTAAATAACTCAATTATTAATGGGAACTACACATACTAGTGAAGTTGATTATCCATCATAAATTTTTGAGGTTATTTATTTATTTTGAAAGATAGCGTGATAGTGGGATAGAAGGAGAGATGGAGAGAGAAAGAGGAAGAGCTGTTGAGAGAGACAGAGAAAATTTCCATCTACTGGTTATACTCCCCAGATGGCAACAATAGCTAAGGTTAGACCAGGCCAAAGCCAGAAGCTTCATCCAGGCAGGACCCCAGATACTTGGGCTATCTTCCACTATTCTTTCCAGGCCACTGTTAGGAGACTGATCAAAAGTGGAGGAGCAGGAACATGAATTGACTCCTGAGTAGGATGTTAGTATTATAGGTTGCAGCTTAAACCACTCTGCAACAACACTAGCCCTTGTCATAATTTTTATTGCTAACAAACACATTGTTCTATTGTTTTTATAATTATATATATATAAAAATTGCAAATTTTAAATAGAAATTGTTTTCTATGCATGTAAATACAAAGAATCTCTGTGGAAATACTGGTCATACTGAGTGAAATTTCTAAGCTGTTATCAATTAGAATTATTGCAATGGTAAGACAAGTAAATAAATATAAATGTTCTAACATGTTTAAAAATACCAAAGTAAATCATGATTAGCACTTACTGTTAAACACGGCTCTTGTGTGCAGTCATAGTCCATGATATCATGCAATAGAACAAGTCTTTTCACTTTATATTCAGAAATGTATATAACTGGTCAAAATTAACTTACAGTGATATAGATTCCAAGTAGAAATGGATGTCAGAATATATATACTGATTTTTATTATTATTGGCAACAGTTTTGCCTCCTTTGAAATATTTACAGTACGTTGAAGATAGAAATGTCCTCCAATGATCTATTTGTGTAATATAAGCAGAAATTCTATGCCCTAAAATTTAATCTGTAAAAGCAATTAAAACTGAAGTATATGCAGCACTTTATTAAAAATTCTAACCCCTTTAAGAAACGTACTCTTCATAGTCTAGATAAGTCAAAAGATCTCTTGGTGCTGTGATTTTTAAGCAGTGCAAGCTAAACTTTGTTCAACTATGTTAAAGGAGCATATGATTAGAATAAGGAAGTTCCTTGAAAATCAGTTGCCATTTGGTTGAATATTAACTTTTCTTAGAAGTGAAAATCTGCCCAGCATCCTGCAAGCTCTAAAGCAGTCCTGCACAATCAGCCAACCTTCGTGGCTGTGGAAATGATGGTTAGAGTCATGATTCAGGAAATATTGGTTGAATCACATCTACTACTGTTAGCCATAAGGAAAAACATTGCCAGTCACAGGACTTAAAGCAAATGTTCTTCACCCTTGGATTCTCTTTGGCATTATGAAATAATGCTTGAGGTCATCCAATTAATGAAACATGTCAGCTGTCAGCTCTTCAAAATGAGCTCCATGGCCTTGGATGTTGTGGAAAAGTTTATGTTTAACACTTATTTGATAAATTCAGGTGGATGGATGTAAAAGAAAAGGAACATGACTTAATCTAGCCAGGAGAAAGCAGAAGTATTTTCTTTTAATCTAATTCATGATGTAACACCCAAAATATTCATGAAATTCAAAGCTGCTAATCCTGATACGGTTCTCT
Organism: Ochotona curzoniae; assembly: GCF_017591425.1. Classification (NCBI taxonomy): domain Eukaryota; kingdom Metazoa; phylum Chordata; class Mammalia; order Lagomorpha; family Ochotonidae; genus Ochotona; species Ochotona curzoniae. The sequence continues at coordinate 30,617,736 of NW_024465369.1, forward strand.
CATGGCTCTGTGCTTTACTTCGCCATATTAAATTCTAACTTCTGTGGATACCGTCAACAGTCTTTTCAAGGTTCACTTAGATCATTTAACTTTCCAAGAAGTAAAAATAATGATATAAATTCAATAGATTTTCTCAAGTTAGAATCTTATGGGCAGGTGCCATCATCTCTGTAAAACATAAAAAGAGATCATCACACAAAATTGTGTTTTCAGTCTCATATACGCACTTGTTTAGAATCATCTATAAAAGGTAGATAGTAGACAAAAATATGTAACGTCTGCTCTAGACCAGTTCATGATATGAAATGAGGTCACTTGAATCCCTGTCATAAGGTTTAACTAGGAGTATTTATCACATATACTCTGAGCATTAGTGACTTTCATATTGAAAATGAACCATTAAAACTTTGAAAATCCTACCTCATGCTCTTGATTCTTCATTTCTGAGTTTGTGAACATAAGCCAAGAAACTGTATGTCTGTTCAAAGAAAACCTGTCCTTATAAGCAGAAATGGAAAAAATGCATAAAACTCTGAATATTCTTTGCAAAGTTTGTGGTCTCGGTATTTTGGGCTCATTAAAGGCTTAAAGGATCATCCTCCCCTTTAGGTTTTGAACTGTTAATGCCAGATTTCTGTTATAGTGTCTGGCTTGCTACTGTTATCTATAATGCAGGAATTTCTTATTTGTCTCTCTGTTTTCCTGAAATCAACCAGATAATTGAATTTCTCAGGTTGCTGAATATTTTATTAAACCTGTGACAGTCAGTAGTTCTACTTATGGATAAGGCTGCATTTCACTCAACTTGTGGGTAATTTATAAATACCAATGCATTATGCATGACATTCCAAAGTAGCAGGCAATTTTATGCCCTTAGTAAGTTACATCTTATAGGGAATTCATGCATATTGAAAGAAACTTTTCATTTATCAGCTTAACTAAATTAATATGTCACACTCTTTTCTTTTGTAGGCTGCCAAAATGGCAAACTACGCCAAGTTTCAGAAAATGTGTGATCTCCTGTTCGTTATGTTTGCCATGGTTTTCATCACCACCCGACTGGGTATATTTCCTCTCTGGTGAGTATGCCAATCTTCTTTCTGACACAACTACCTCCTCAGAATACACTGGTAAGAACCATTTCCTTGCAAATTTCCCTGCTTACATTTATGAAGAGGTCCAAAGACAGCGGTAGAGGAACTTGAGGACCACACTTCTTCCAGAAGAGAGATGCTACTTTTACTCATTTGCCGCAGATGGTTAGAGAAGGGTGTGGCTTACTCAGGGTCTGAAGCCCCAGAATGCTGCACGTCATTTTAGGTACTAGCCTGAACTATAATTTAAAAGCTTCACTCCTAGGGGTTTGAATTAAGGAAGGCAGTGCCGTGCTGTAGCTACTTGTATATCCTGCAGCTCTTGTGCCAGAGGTTCACAGAAGGCTGTCCCTTGATCAGCACCAGCAGAAGCAGCTCTTTGTCACATTAGGGGAATTGGTTAGACACTCATATTTTGGGGCCAACTCCCTCTCTCTTGCCGAGTCAGAGACTCCAGGAATGAGGCTTAGCATTCTGTAGTGATAAATTTTCTTGATGTTTCTGCTGCTTGGAAAACCACTGTCTCAAGCAATTCTACTCCTCAGTTGTATTTATAGGTGAAGCAGATGGAAGTTAGATATTCTCTCTGGCCCCTTCATGTCTGGATGTCTCCTCTTTTGTTGAGAACTGAGAGATATGACAGCTTTTAATGGAGTTTGCCCTTTCCACAGAAAAATAGGTCCACTGTCATTAACCTTTTCCTAGAGTACAATACTTTAACAAAGTAAAAGAGAACTTCCATATCACTTGACATCTTCCATAGGGAATGGAAACAATAGAAATTGGAAAACACAGAGACATGGAAGGTTACAAGAATAACTTGACCTCCCATTCCAGTAGGAAACTAACACTAGTGAAGTTGGGGCTATAAGAGAATGATGTGGATTCTAGGAATTCTGTTAAAGAAGTATGCACACTCACACATACACCTTCTTGGGTGCACAGTGCTTTCGAATACTTAGTTATTATGAAGTTCATTTCAAAGCAGCTGCACTGTGTTTGCAACAGACATTTATAAAACCTTATTATGGTTTAATATGATTGTAGATTGGTAGCACTGAAATAATTTTACATGTAATGTGTCTACAATTATTTCAGAAATGTAGCCCTTTCAAGATTATTAGCAGAACTGGCATAAGAATTTAAATAAAAGAAATGTAAGCAAAGCACAGGAAATGATTTATCAGAAGAATAATAGAAAGCTTTTCTTATGATTTCAAAGAATTTGTTTTATTTTTATTTAATTTATTTATTTTAAACTTTTAACATTGATTATACTATTCAGAGGGATACAAACCCAGTTGGTCCTCTGATTAAGATGGGGAAGGTCGAGGTGTGGAGGAAGGAGGGTGAGATAAATGTTTCAGTCCTTTTTCCCTTGTGTCCACTCTGAGAACTTGTTTTAAAAGCTAAAGATCACTCTCTGCAAGACATAATTTCTATGCCTGCTGTCATTGTGATTGAACATCTAGTGAATAAATCCTTTTCAGATATGCACAATAAAGTTATATTAATGCCTGATCTTGCTTCAGTAACTAGAGTGCAATGAACATTATTAGTGTTTATATTTTTGGTTTCAATGATAATAGCAAATAATGTTCTGAACATTCATGTTGACACTAAACATTTTGATGTTCTAAACATTGGAATCATAATTTTGGTTTGGTACTTTTAGGTTATCTGCTCTGATCCCTAGCCTACAATAGAATTCTTCTACTAGTTTCCCTGATCAGGAGTGTTGCTTTAGAAATCAAACAAAGCAATTTCTTGGAAGCTGGGTCTTTGTAACTTCTAAACTAAAAATGCTTAAACTGTTTTAGAGTTATATAAAACTGTATGCTAACTATGCAAACTGTGCATGTGGTTGTATTTTTTTACTGATTGAAGTACCCAGAAATCTCACAGGAATTTATGACTCCCTCCCTTGTTCAAAAAGATACCTTCTAGAAATTAGAATAAGTGTACCCCCACACTTCTGATGGAAAACTCTTGAAAGGATGAGCGTTTTAAAGTTTATCCATTTGTTTGTTGTTTACTGGTTTTTATTTATTTGTTTGAAAGGGAGGAAGGACAGGGTGAAGGGTGGGTTGGGGTGAGTGCACTTGCTCCCATCCTTTGATTCAATCCTCAAACTCTTGTCTAGACCTTTGCTGGGTCAGGAGTGAAGCCAGGAGCTGGAAACAGTCTAGGTCTCCAGCCATCACCACTGCTTCTGGGGAGCTGCATTAGCAGGATATGAGTCAGAAATGGAAACCAGGTTCTCCACTGTAGGATGTGGGTGTCACAACAGGTATCCCAAACACCTGCTGCCAGCAGAGGGAAGATTCAAAATGTGTCATTGTTAGTTGTTTTTTGTTTGTTTGTTTGTTTTGCAGAAAGCATCTTTAATCCTTTCCACTGTTGATTCTGTGTTCCCCAGAACTCCTCTTGTTATGATTATCTGAATGTAACCTGGATGGTATGAAAATATAAGATGAACAAAGTTTTAGTTAGCACTGCATGCTGTGGAGTGAACTTCTTAAGCAGCTTGCACCTGACGTTGTCTGTGATCTAATAAACACGCGAGCTGCTGTCAGATTAGCTCCCCCTTACCCTGAGTTCATTGCATTTTTATGTATTTATTTGTAATTGTTAATGGTGTTTACACCAAACTGCCAAAGTGACATTTATCCCCATTAGAGTTCATCATGCTATTTTCAGAAATCATCCTACCCCCAAGAAGATTCTTTGCATTAATGTGATGCTTTCCCCTTCCAGCTTTGTATTTCTTGCAAATATATTTTTCATGCTTCCTCCAACTCACTGAAGTTTTGAATAGGGGGTGTACTTAGTATACTACTAATAATTTTTTTGTTTAGATTGATATCAATCCCCTAAGCACTGGTCTTCCTGTGTAATTCTTCCACTTGTCACTAAAACCTTCCAGTTTCTCTATCATCATGCCTACTATTTCCCCAGATTGATAAAGGTGTGTGAAAGACACCATGATTGAGAATGTCTTTGTAAGACATTATTTCTACAGATAGAAATGGGTTAACAATCATACACAGCCAGGTTCTATAGTTGCCACATCTGAATACTTCTACGTGCAAGCGCATTGCTTGATCATCCACCTTAGTAACAGTGAGCTTGTAGATCTAATCTGCCCAGTCTTTGACTGGTTCATATTCCTTATATCCATAAGCTGCCACTCTCCAGGTTGTTGGTGAAAATTTATTGGCCACTTACTGTGTAACTAGTAATTAGCTGGATGCTGAGAATTCAATTAGTCTTAGAGCCTCTCTTGAGGTACTTACAGTTGAATTCCTAATGGTTCTCCCTTCGGGACTCTAGGTTTTTAATTGGGAAAGGAGGGTTAGAGATTATAGATTTTTTTTTCTGCATACTTCCTAGTGATAGGTAATATAAATTGATCATCAATAATGAAGTAGTTTTACTAAATGTGCTGAGGAGCTCTATTGGGTAAATAAAACATTATACCAGATGGAATATATATATGTAATGTAGCCACTCATCTGTGGATGCTAGGTCCACATAGAATGGACTCCACTGGTAATAGGCATTTCATAGACTGGTTGTTTCAAAGACATCCTTCAGATCAAAGAAAAATAAAATCATATGCCATGCCTTCTAATCCTTTTTGATTTTAACTGATTTCCAGGTGCTCCCTTATGAGCCATCACAATGTCTGTAACTGATGGATTTAGTAGCACTGGACTTACTCTTTATTTCCTCTTTGACTCATGGACCTTGGCAACAGCATCCACCATAATTAACCTTTTTAGAATACACACCATCTCTCCATACTTCTCTCTCAGTGATAGTGAAGTCCTTCTAGAACAACGTCGTGCAACAGAAATATAGTTTGGTCTTCATAGTAATTTCATATGTATAGTAGTTACATTTAAAAAATAAAAAGTTAGTCCCTATTTGAATAACATCTCTGTTTAGTGCCATACATTCAAAATAATATTTTAACATATCAAATTTAAAAGAATAGCTATTAAAATTAAAGAGAAATTTATGTTATTCTATTTCATATCAGTTCTTTGATTTCAGGTATGTATTTTACATTACCAGTTCTCCACATTCAGACAAGGCACATTGCACATGCTCACCAGTCATGTGTTAAAACATTGGAAAGTACAATTCAAAAAAAATCCTACAGGTTTGGCAGTGATTCTATGTATTTTCTGGTATCTAGGCATGGGAGTTGACATTCTTAGAGCTGCTGTTGGCTGCTATTCATATGAGTCAAGAAGTGCAATGCTTACCTGAGACATCTGAACCATAGTGCCTGGGTTCAAATCCTGTTTTATCCTTAATTAACGTTGTTATCACCTCCTCTTTAAACAGGAATTATGATGACATCCACATAAGAGTTTTTTGTGACCATTAAATTAGTTATTGTCTCTATAGAGTTAAATAAGACATCAGCTTCATAATAGTTACTTATTATATAAGCCCTGACTTATCTTTACATGAAAGATATCTCTCAGGGATGAGTTACAAGGGCCAGCTTTGTGGTGCGCCAGATTAAGTGCAAACGCTGGGGTCCCTGTCATGCATGTGGGAAACTGTAATGGAGTTCTTGACTTCTGGTCTCAGCCTGGCCCAAGCCTGGCTGTTGCAGCATTTAATGAGTGAGTGAGCCATAGATAGAATCTCTCTATCTCCTTCCTCCCTTCCCTTCTTCCCTCTTTGTCGCCATCCTGTCCACCCTCCTTCACTCTATATCTCTGTCACTTTGCCCTTAGAATAATAAATAAACATTTTTAAAAATTAATTCAAAAAATACCAGTAAGTCAGTTAACTACTTGGAATGACTGAAGAGTCCAGAGCCATATAAATGAGAAAATTATAAAATATCTAACCTCACCATAAGTAAATATAAATATGAATTACAGCCTCTGGAACTAAATGTGTCTCTACTTTTGGAAGCTGGGAGTGAGATCTTGGATGGTAGAAGTTTCATTTACCATAAATCCCATGGTGCGTAAAGGTGGCTGCACATTAAAGACTTGAATTGTAACTAGACCCCTACCCCTATCTTTGGAAATGTTGAATTAATTGGCCTTGGTGGAATTTGAGCATGGTTTTTTTGATTTGTTTTGGTTTGTTTCTTTCTTATTTCTATTTATTTGAGAGTGAGAAAAATGAGAGCATGAGAGATTTTGTATTCACTGACTAATGGCCGGAGTGCTCCATAACAACTAGGACTGGGCCAGGAGCTAAGAATTTAGTCTGGGTTTCCTCGTGGGTGGCAGGGGCTAAAGTATTTGAACCATCACCTGCAGACTACCATTATCAGAAAGATGGGATTGGAGTAGAGCCAGGACTTGAACTCAACCCCCCTGATTTGGGATGGCAGCATTTTTATGGCTGTCCAGATACCTACCCTATAGTCATGGTTTTTTGAAGATCAGAGTTACAGAGAAAGAGGGAAGATCTTGCAATGTCCAGTGATGGCTGAGCCAGGCCAAAGCCAGGAGCCAGCAGTTTCATCCGGGTCTTGTCTGTGAGTGGCAGGGGCTCAAGCAATCATGATGGCCCCATAATATCCCACGCATCTGGGGTGCACACTCCCACTATTCACATGATTATGTCTTCATTGTGTCTTCTTGATTATGCTGTGCTGTCTGTGGTTTCCCTTTGTGAATCATCCCAGCCAGTGTCTTGGCCTTGCTATTCCCAGGATGTGACTTAGCTAACATACTACTATAATATGACCATCGTGGAAGCCAAGTTAATTGATCTGTATTTCCTATTCGCAGTAATAACGTTCTTCCACAAAATTACACAGCAGTTTGCCCAAATCTGAATAAACATATGGATATAGTCACTATATCAAGAATTTCACTTCTAGTTTATCAAATCATTTAATATTTAGCTAATGACTCAGGATTTTTCTTATAGAAATTACTATCCAACACAGTCTTACATAAATTCATTGTCCCTTTATCAAATATCATCCATAGGTTTAAGTCCTTTCACTTCTTTTATAGTTGATAATGGGTTTTCATGTTAATACTTTCTCCAAATACATACTTATCTGTTCTTACATTATATTTGGTCAGGACTAAAGTTTAACCAAGCATTATTTATTATGTACCTTAAACTATTTTAAATTGCAGTGAGTATTTAAGGCCCGCATGCTACATATTGGATATTATTGCACTACTATTACTGGACAGGTTATCATTGATGCCCCAAATACATATATCAATGTAATATAACCAACTTTCAAAAAAATTTAAAAATACTGAAAACTTAAGTATTTTCCTTCAAATAGTTTTCCTCAACTCAGCCATCTGTGGGTTTTTATTTATTTGTTTGCTTTTTTATTTTAAGATATTTTTTTTTACATAGTTGATTAGGGAAAAAAGGGCCAGGGGTTAGAGGAAAGTGGGTAAGATCATTGTTTCCATGCTAATATCATTTTTTCCCCTGTATCTGGAGTCAGGGAGAAACAAAGGGAAAAGCCCAACCCTGGCTTCCACCCATCCCAGGTCCCCGATGTGAGGCATGCTCTGAGGGTCCTGCTCAACCAGTTTTGATAGTTCAACAGTTCTGAATTGCTGCCCATCTCACTGCTCCAAGCACAATGAAATCTATTCTGAATCCACTGGCTGATATAGTCTCTTCATGGTTGGGGTTCTGAGATCAGTAGTTCAGGTGGAGAGATCTCCAAAGAAACTTTGTCTGAGGTGATACGAGATCTCATTCTTGTGTGTGCTTGCCAGTACAGGATCCGGCACAGTCCATCATCCCAATCAGTTTATGCACATGCTTGTCATTGCAATTGCTGGGTCAGTTTTGTTTCCAGCCCTACCTTCCATGCGCATGAAAGGTTGTTGCCGTCCAGCCTAATCCTGCCCACTTCATACTGTGCCCTCACACAAACCCGTGGGAGTTGCAGCCTAGTTGGGAGCGACCCTCATAACCCCCACCAGGCCTGCTCCCTACCCTGGTTTTCATGCATGCCAGTATGTACCTCAGACTTGCTCAGTCTGTCATACCTCCCATTTAGCTCTCATACATGTCAATGGGCATTCAAACCTAGTTCAGCCCAAGCAAACCTACTCTCTAGCCCATACATACTGGTGGGTGCCTTTCTCTCTAGCCACCCCTGCCCCAGTCCTGGCTTTTGTGCTCTCTAGTGGGAGTGGTAACCCAAGAGGGAGGTGTCCACTATTTCCCTACTAGGCCACTCCCACTCCCAGTTTAAGCATTCTTCAGGTGGTTCTAGAGTTTAGCTTGACAGATTTAGCCCCCAGTGCTAGCCTCTACCAGCTGATGCTGCAGCAAAGCCCAAACAACCCTCACTCACTCTAATTTATGTTTGCAGCAGTTGGAACAGTCATCCCAACCTGGTCCTTCCCTGATCTAGCTCACATGAGGCCCACAGATGTTGTAGCCCTTCCTGATCTGATCTGCCCCCATCCCAACTCATGCTCTCCAGTGGGAGTGGTTGTCCAGCAGGGGAGCCCACATGTGTTCTGCTGGCTTTGTCCCGTCCCTCCCTGGTTCTCATGTGTACCGTTTGGGCGCTGCGGCCACAACTGGTATGGCTCACCTCACGTTGGCATTCCCTAATGTGCATAGGTATGTGTTGTGACCAAACCTGGCTTGATCCACACTCTGTTCTGGTGCTTGGATTCACCCGCAAGTGATGTGAACGGGTTCAGCCTGGTCTGCCCCAGACCTATGCCAAATGTTTTTTTAGATTTATTTGTTTTTATCACAAAGTCAGATATACAGAGAGGAAGATCTTCGTCTGATGATTCACTCCCCAAGTGACTGCAACAGCTGGAACTGAGCTGATCCGAAGCAGGATGCAATAGCTTCTCCTTGTTCTCCCACGTGGGTGCAGGGTCCCAAGGATTTGGACCATCCTCAACTGCTTTCCAGGCCACAAGCAGGAAGCTACATGGGAAGTGGGGCTGCCGTGACTAGGCTGGGGACCCATGTGGGATCCAGGCATATAAGGCAAGGACTTTAGCCACTATGATACCATGCCAAGCCCTATGGCTTTTTTTAGTCTTTACTTTGTAGCCAGTGGATGATTTGATCTTTTTGATGACGGCCTATCCATTATAAACTATTATCATTTCCATTGAACTGTATCTCTCTTTATTAATCCCCATTTATGCATAATCCCTGATGTTCTTAGAGATTTGTCTTATTTTATGGAGTGGTAGTCTTAATTTTTTGTAGAGTAAATTTTTCTCCATTTTATAGTTCATAATTCCCAAACCTCAGTTGTTACTCAATCAATATTTACAGAATGAATTAGATTGTGTTTAATTCTCAATGATCTCATATCTGTTTTTTTTTTTTTAGTTGATCTCCTGACATCTGTGTGAAGTTAGAGATATTCTGTTTCACCCTTACTACACAGGGAAAACATACTCGTTTAGTCAATGATTTACCCAGGCTCTCTGAACTCTGGACTTTTGATACAAGTTCATTTCAAGAAGTCTTGTTTTGTTCATTTGTGTTTTTCCCCTCCAATGGAGTACTATTTTCTGAAACATTGCTATGTTCTTTAAACTGTACGTGTGAATTACATGCAATATGTTCCCTTTTTATTAGTAAAAAATGTAAAGCAATTTATAAGATATATTTTTGGCAGTTGTTACATCATTTAATAATTGTTGCAAGATATAGTATCAAAGCATCATCTCTCATTTAATTAGGACCTGGTAAAGAAATGAGCAAACATCTGCTAAAGACCTGGAAGGGAAGTGATATGGTAAAGTTGATAGATTATTGAGAGTCCTGCTTCTCCCTTCCTGTGTCTGAAGATCAAACATAAACTTCTGTGTACCTAAGTCCCCATTAGTAAAATATGAATAATAGTAAAAACTCTATTACCTTAGCAAAAATGTTAGGGAAGATGAAATGTGTGAAGAAGAGCTTTATAAACTAAAAGATAATAAACTAAAAAGTGCTTATTAAACACTTTTCAAAAGCTGATGTCATTTGTTAAAGAAAAAAATCTCCCATTGTTGCCAAGTGACCAGAAATTTTGCTTGCATCTGATAATCTCCAAATAGCCCAGATTAAGAAATAGGTAAACAGATATATACACTTATTTCCATAAATGAATTGTATAATGGAGGAACTGTATAATGCATTCCAGGAAGTGAAGCTATATTGCAGTATACATCTCTACTCTTAAAAGGAGAACTCCCAATGAAACTGTTAAATATGTCCTGACAATTTGATACTAATTTTCTGCCATTGCCTATACCTGTAATGTCATGATACATTTAAATGGCAGAATGCTAAGCTTATAGCTATTATTAAATGACTATGCTGCTGTAATAATAATTGGGAATATGATGAGAGGGAAAAATGGGAAGGGAGGAAGAGAAGGGATGGGTTTCTATACCTGCAAAACTAAATCATGGAAAATAATCATAACAATTAAAAAAATTTTAAATAAAAAAGAAGAAAAAAGAAGCCATAAGTATTTTAAAAAGTATTTTGAAAAAGTTTAAAGATATATTTATTTTTCTTGAGAGTCAGAGATTCCAAATTGAGAGAGAGAGGGGTGGGAGCAGAGAGAGAGAGAGAGAACTCTTCCTTCTGCTGGATTACTTCCTCACAAAAGCCAGAGCTGGGCAGATCCATCACTAGACACCACGAGGTTCTTTCAGGTGTCCCACATGTGTGTGGGGACGGGGAGGGCACGCCAAGGACTTGGACTATTCTCTGCTGCTTTCCCAGTCTGTTAACAGGAAACTGGGTCAGAAGTGGAGCAGCTAGGACTCGAACTGGCATCCATATGGGATACTGGCACTGCAGGCAGAAAATTAACACAATATGCCATTGCGGCAGTCTCTGAAAAAAAAAATGTTTGAATATCCTCTCCAATAATATCTAAATTTGTTTTAGCCGTTTCTATTCTTAGTATTTTATAAAATTTTAGTTTCCCTTACTTCCCCAAATCTCAAGTGTTAACCTACCTTTAGCCACTAAAAATAACTATTACTATTCACAAAATCTCATAGAAATTCATAAAACACAAGTATATGACTAGGTAGTCCTCTTCTTCCTCTAAGTAACACATTCACAACTTGTTATGCAGTCAAGAGTGGAAATACCTCATTTATTAGAGCCTCCTCCCATGGCCTCCCATGGCCTGATGATGCCACTGCACATCCCTGTTACACATAACCAAAGGCCAACCCCATGGCTAGAGGACAGCTGAGTCAGACATGTGCCTCCCATGATGTCTTGTTCATCACACAGGAGTCTGTGCCCTCTCAGCACAACGCTGAGGGCTCTGTGATGATCACTCTTGCAGCGCAGGAGGTTATTTGCTAGTGTGTGCTCTTTGACGATTTTTGCAATAATACTTTTTAAAATGATATAGAGAAGGCTTCTAAGATCTGAAGTCCATCTTAATTCTTGCAATATCAGCTTCTTTCTCATTTATTTTTCAAAGTCTATTTAATCAAAGTAGTATGAAACTTTTACTTTTCGGAGTAGCTAATAATTGACTCAGTAGTCTCAGAATTCACAACCTGGAAATGCTGGATTTTTTATTTCAGGAATTCCTGAAATTATTTTCAAGTATGCCATGGCACTGGTCTATGTCAAATATATTTGAAAGAAAAAAAGATTAAACCCTTTTTTCCTGATCTTTGGGAATTCTAATGTTTTAGCAATACTTATGTTTATGAGTGTCTACCACATCAGGTAAGGTACATATAATATTGAAGCATTTACAACTTCATGTAAACACAAAAATTGAAGAGCAATATCAAAAGACTGCTGCCAAGGCTCAACAAAACTAGAGTATGTAGGAAGAAGCAGCCCACTGGCTGTCATTAAAAATAAAGTTTTATTGGAATATAGCCTTGTCCATCTGTTACCTTTTTGCTACTTTCTGCTACAGTGGCATGATTTAATAGCTGCACCAGAGTTAATGGCCTGCAGGTCCTAAAATACATACTTAGCATCTGGTCCTTTTCAGAAGTTTGCCAGTTCTTTGGATGAGGCTTCAAGAGTTAATCTGTAACTAAGTCAGTAGGGGAGGGGAAGTGATGTACTAAATGTAGGAAGCCCTGAGATACTGTTTTGTAGAAGTTCTGGATACCTTAGAAAAGTAAATAATGAAAAAGAATCCCTATATTCCTAATATTGTGGATACATCTGGGGTATAGATAAAATACTCTCTCAATTAACTAGGTTATAGTTTTTTCTTTTTGTAACTTAAGTCAGCCACAAAAAAATGCAATCCTCAAGTAATGCTTTCTGTATGGAATCACTGTCTTAAAGTCGTCCCTCCCAGTCTCCCAGTCACTGAAAGGAATCCTTTGCTGAATGGCCACATAAATTGAATAAAATGCCAGCTATAGCCAGCAACCAGGTGTGACATGGTCAGTCTCTTGTGCAGTGGACACTGAGAGAAGAGCAGCAGGGACTACATACATGTCCAAAAAGAAGAAGAGGAACGGGGAGACACAAGAGCATCTTTCTCCAGTAAGTATCTTGGGGTAATGACTTGCTTCTGTACAAGGGTTATGTCAGTTCATCCCCAATCCCCATTGAATACTTCACATCTGGACTACCTTAGTGTCCATGAGGCACCCAGCTCAAATTGTAACAAACTCAGCATAGCTACAACTGAATTCCACTGTCATTTTTTTAGAATGGACATTACATCACCTCACACCGAATTTTCACAGAGAATGTATCCTTAGGCTTCTTGGCATCCTACATAGTCCCAGCCCATGTTTTAGAAATATGAGGAAACAGGGCCCGGCGCGGTGGCGCAAGTGGTTAAGGTCCTCGCCTTGCACGCCCGGGATCCCATATGGGCGCCGGTTCTAAACCCAGCAGCCCCGCTTCCCATCCAGCTCCCTGCCTGTGGCCCGGGAAAGCAGTCAAGGACGGCCCAAAGCTTTGGGACCCTGCACCCGCGTGGTAGACCTGGAAGAGGCTCCTGGCTTTGGATCGGCATAGCATTCGGCCGTTGCGCTCACTTGGGGAGTGAATCATCGGACTGAAGATCTTCCTCTCTGTCTCTCCTATTTGTATATCGCCTTTCCAATGAAAAAATAATAAAAATAAATCTTTTTTAAAAAAAGAAATATGAGGAAACAAAGGGATTTTTTGTTTATGTGGTGCCTCGTTGGCTAATATATGGGTAAGTTGAAAGGTTTATGGAAAATGGAAATAAAAGATCAACTTATTTCAGTGCAAACTTCTTTTGAAATTATGCACAAAAGTATTCTTCATAAAGCTCATGGGAAAATGAAAGAAAGCAAGAGATCTTCCATTGGCTAGCTCACTCCCCAAATGGCTGCAGTTGTTCATGGACTTCATTATTGTTTTAGTCCGTAAAATTTGTGATGAATGTATAATACTTTCACATTTTTATGAGGTTAAGTTTTTCTACACAAATACACAGCATAAACCAAGTTAGCCAAGCAGTGAAACTTTCATTTTCTCCCATTTCCTTGTGCATTGAGCCTACCAGCTCTTCTTTTCCAGTTCTTTGTGTACAGTATATATCATTGTGGAGTCTAGGCACTCCCCAGTGCTGTAACTTCTGTCTGTGTTATTGTGTGCATTGTCCAGCTCCCCTCAGTGCCCTCCCCACCCCTACCTATTCCAGACTGTAGCAACTACTACTCTAAGCTCAGATCTATTTTGTTTTAATTTCTACATCTGAGATAGAATGTGTACTATTTGTGTTTCTGGGTCTGGTTTATTCATTTAATGCTCTGATACCCATTTTCATTCGTTTTGCTGCGGATGTCAAGATTTCATAACAGCTAAATAATATTCATTATACATATGCATATAAATATATACACATATACATACACACATATACATATGTATAGAAGTATATATACATACACACACACACCCAACTATAGGGAATGGTCCTTAGTGAATGTAGCAATGCAGGCATGTCTTCCACCACGCTAATTTCATTTCCTTTGGATACATATCTAGAAATGTGATAGCTGGGTCATATGGCAAATCTGCTTTTTTATTTTTAGTTTTATTTTCTGAGCAACCTCTATGCCAGTCTTCAAACATGCTTTACTCATTTGTATTCCCATCAATGGTGTATAATAGTTTCCTCTTTCGCCGCATCTTCACAAGTATTTGTGAAATATTACTTGGATTTTTTTTCTTAATAGCCATTCTAACAGAAGTAAGATGGTATCTCTTTGTGGTTTTGATTTATATCTTCCTAATCCCTAGTAATACTGAACATTTCTTTCATGTAGTTTGTATTTCTTCCTTTGAGAAATGCCTATCAAGATTCTACCCCATTTCTTAATTGGCTTGTTGTTGGTGGTGGTAAGCTTCCCGGGTCCTTATAGAGCATGAATATTAATTCTTTGGCAGATGCATAATTTGGAAACATTTCTCTCATTCAGCTTACGGTCTCTGCATTCTGTTGATTATTTCCTTTGTTGTGAAGAGTCCTGTTAGTTTGATATAATCCCAGTTGTCTACTTTTGCATTTGTCGGCTGTGATTTTTGGAGTACTGCTTTTGCTAATGTCTTGGAGCATTTATGTTTTCTTCAGGCAGTTCCATTGTTTTGGGTCACAGCAGTTTTATCTGCTTAGAGTAATTTTATTCTTAGGGTGACATGTAAGAATAAAGTTTCAGTGTTGTACATGTGAATATTTAGTTTTCCTAGTGTCACTTTTTAAGGAGATTGTCCTTTGTCTATTGGGTATCTCTGGAATTTTTGTCAGAGATCAACTGATTATCGATATATGGGTTAATATCTGAAATTTTATTGTGTGTTTGTGTGTTCTTCCGTTTCTTTCATTATTGTTTAGATTTATTCCAAGATATATTTTTTAAAGATTTTATTTATTTATTGGAAAGTCAGATATACAGAGAGGAGGAGAGACAGAGAGGAAAATCTTCCATCTGATGATTCACTCCCCAAGTGAGCACAACGGCCGATGCTCTGCCGATCCAAAGCCAGGATCCAGGAACTTCTTCTGGGTCTCCCACACGGGTGCAGGGACCCAAAGCTTTGGGCCATCCTCAACTGCTTTCCCAGGCCACAAGCAGGGAGCTGGATGAGAAGTGGAGCTGCCGGGATTAGAACTGGCGCCCATGTGGGATCCTGGGCGTTCAAGCAGAGGACTTTAGCCAGTAGGCCATGCCGCCGGGCCCTCCCAGATATTTTTAACATAGCTATTGTGAATAGGATTGCTATTATAATTTTCTCCCTCAGTGAGTTCATTACGTGTGTATAAAAGTGCTCTTCATGTATATGTGTTGATTTTTTTTTGTCCTGAATTCATTATTAGATCTAAAACTCTTGGTGTTCTTTAGGCTTCTCTGTATGTGGAATGATGTCATCTGCAAGCATGAATAAATTGGGTCCTTTCTTTCCAGTTTGTATATTTGCATATAACTTATTTCTTTCTCTTGTAAAATTATCTTGGCTAAAACTTCCAATAATGTGCTTAGTAAGAGCAGCAATAGTGGATCTTGCTGTGTTGCTCCAGTTCTTAGCGCGAATGCTTTCAGCTTTTTCCAGTCAATATGATGTGACTAAAGCTTTGTCATATATAGAATTCAATTTTTGTACCAAAGTAAACTCATGTTTTAGAAAAATTTTATTTTCATTTTATTTGAAATGAAGAAACTGACAGAGATCTTCCATCTGCTGGTCCTTCTCCAAATGTTTGTAATAGTTAGGACTGGCCCATGGGGCCAAAGCCAGAAGCTCAAACAGCTCACGTCTCTCCCGTACATACGTGCCAGGGACCCAAATACTTGTACTAGCATCTGCTGTTCCCCAAGGAATGTATATGCAGGAAGCAGAGTAGCCATAATTCGAACCAGGCATCAATATGCGCAGTGTAGGCACTCTAAGCTGCAACGTAGCTACTGCGCCAAATACCTGTCCCCAGACGTGTGCTTCAATTCACTTTTCTCCTTTTATGACGAATCCCCATGCTTATATTGTGGCCTTTGGGTTATATATGCAGCAGCTGCAAAGAAGGGTAATATAGAGCACTCACAGAAACGCGTATTAAAGTGTATTGAATGCGTATTCTTAGAAATAACTGTGAACACATTTAATATTCTAGAGGTGGAGTAAGAATTGTCAGACTGAAGCAACCTGAATATTTTAAAATGGGGGAGGTATTGATGTATTAAAACTTAATGCCTTTAGATGAAGTGGGATAGCCTACTAAGTATAATTTTACTGGTTTTGAATTTTATTGTTATTGATTTCAATAGTGAATCATGGTTGAATAGGGTATGTTTGGGAGTCATCAGGTCACTTTTGTTCCCACCTGGTCTCCGACTATACCTGTCGTGCTCTGCAGTCACGACGGTGTTAAGAATGTAGACCTAATCCTCCCAGATGGTTGCCAGTTTGTGTCCTGGCTGCTTCACTTCCCATCCAGCTCCTTGTTTGTGGCCTGGGAAACAGCGGAGGATTACTCAAAGACTTGGGATCCTGCACCCTCATGGAAGACATAGAGGAAGCTCCTGGCTCCTGGCTTCTGGCTGTTAGCTTTGGATTGGCTCAGTTCCAGCCATTGTGGCCACTTGGGAAGTGACCCAATGGATGAAAGATGTTTCTGTCTGTCTCTCCTTCCCTCTGTAAATTTGCCTTTTCAATAAAAAATAATAAACAAACTAAAAAAAATTAAAATGTAGACTTGAAGCAACAGAGGTTGTGAGCCATCAATAACAGTGCATAGTTACCAATCACTATTATCACGTGTCTGGTCACTAACATTTATTTGCACTGTTAGACTTTAGTGCTCCAAATTTTCTTTGTCACTACTCTGCTACTGAAGGACAAATATAACAATAAAGCAATGAATAAACGTTGATGTTAAAGTACTAACTTGTCTTATGCAGTCAATTCAGAAAGCATGTAAGCCCTGAAGGAATTTTTCTTTGTGTACCTTAAATTGCTTCTTTTTCTCAGAACATTACATTACATGAGGAGCACAATGTGTAAAGTCAGCACTTTTTTAAAAGGTCAGCATCCTTTCCTATAAACTAAGTGTGTGTCTTCCTGAAACAAAGCAGGGGCTTCATAAAACAGGTTTAAGCTGCTGTGATGAGGTATAGAAGAAATAGAGCTTGACTGCCTCTGTAAGCAATGAATTATGTATAACCTGCCTCCCTTTCTCTTTCTTCCTAGCCATATGATTGCATCTATCTCACATTATGCCCCCCACCTCCATTCAGAATTTAAAAAGTTTATGTCTCCTACTCTGAGTAATAGTCTCCTAACCTTTTCCAGAAGCACTGCTGCATTGATGTTGCTCAGCAGTTACTGCTTTCCTTGTCACCTTTTTCTGTTCTTGACTGCATCTCATTCTTTGTATAGCCACAACGTAGTGTAATACCCAGTACAGTGGGCTTCTACAATTTAGTCTACATCTTAATTTACAATTCACCTTTTATAGGTGATCTCCAAAAACAAGTAATTTGTGTAACTTACTTCAATCACATAAGGCACAATCCTTTATATTTACTTTCTCCCCAAAATCAAGAATAAATATTCTAAATACCACGGTAGTATTTATTTCACTTCCCTCTTTCCCTGCAACCACATCTGACCTAATTCCCCTACTTCAATCTCTGCCTTCACCCATGCTGCTCCTTCCAGGCGTTGTGTGAGTTGAACTCTTTGAAGGCATAATGTATCCGGGGACTGGTCATTAAGTTGCTCACACTGGATTTGCTGCCATATGGGCTGTATCTTTCTGTTTTCTCTTTCTCTCTCTTGTGGGTGATCTCTGTTCATCCTTCAAAGTTTAGAGGAAGATCACAAAAGGTTACGTTTCTCTGAAAAATAACTGTATGCACAACTAGAATCTGTTTATTTTTATCTTTTGACCTAAATTTTCCCATAAAGATGTGAAGAAAAGTGGTTCCAAATGGTGTATATGGGATACATATAGATAGAGATAACTATTATATGTACATATCAAATAGCTATGCATGCATACATATACATATATGTCTTACAGGGAAATTGAGTTTTATTTACTTTTATCAAAAAATCAAATAAATAACATACCAGCTACTTCACAGGACTTCTCCTTTTAGTAATTAAAACATGATAAAGTTATTGATTGTTTCCTGCTGCAAAAGGCATTAATATTGAATAATATATGTGCCAAATAAATAAGGACCTTAATGGTTTTGAAATTTTACAACAAAAGCAATGCCATTGCATTTGCATGAACACCCAGAGGTTTCATTACAGCTGCGTTTTGCAGGCACTTTTTGTGCCTGCAGTCTTGCTGCTGCAGTTAGGCTTAAAACTTGTGCATTATCTCTAGAAAGAGGACCAGGGTTATTCCTCCCTGAAATGGTATGCTAAGAACCCTGAAAAATAACCAAGTAGATCCAGCGTGCTTCTCCCTTAAACAAAGAGGAGAAGGGGCAGGGGGGATAAGCTGTTCCTCCTCAGACTAAACGCCCTGTCTGTGCTCTGGTATGCAGTGGCGACTTGCTGCTTCTTACTGTTTCTGCGTTTGAAAACTCCTTAGCAGGAAAATTAATGCACTTTGTTATTGGAGAAGGGGCAGAAAATGTTGACAGTAGTTATGGGAGTCACTATTTCATCATTTTTCACTCCCCAAATGACTGTAATAGCTAGGACTGGACAAGGCTGAAGACAGGACTCTGGGACTCCATCCAGATCTACCATGTGGATGGAAAGAGTTCAAGTATGTGAACCTTCTTCCACTGCCTTTCCAGGTGCATTAGCAAGGAGATAGAGTGGAGGTGGAGCAGCCAAGACTCAAACTGGGCCCACTATACTAGCCATTATGCCACTTTGTATGTATCCTGAGTTCACAATTTTCTCCTCTTAGAATCTGGACTATGTCTCTCCATTCTCTTCTGGCCTGTTCCAGTTCCTCTCAGAGGTCAGCTATAAGTATGATTGGAGTTCCTCTATATGTCAATTTTATTTTTTTCACATGCACGTTTAACAATCTTTTCCTTATGTTTGATTGAAGAGACCTTGATTATCATGTGATGTGGTGAGGTTCACTTTTGTTCAACCCTGTTGAGAATTCCGTGTTCTTCCTGTCTTCTGAATTTCACAATTCTTTCTTTAGATTAGGGAAGTTTTGCTTTATTATTTCATTGTGTACATTTTTAAACCCAGCCTCTCTTTCTGTGCCTCTGGAACTCCCGTAACTCGTATATTTGGCCTTTTAGTACTTTTAATAGTGTCTCTTAATTCTTGAATATTTGATTTGACTCAGTTCTTCTTCCAGCTTTTCTTTTGATTGTTCCACCATTGTAGATGTGAGTGTGTGTGTGTGTGTGTGTGTGTATATATATATATTCCGATTCTGAGATTCTTTCTTCTACCTCATTCATTCTATTATGGAGACTTTGTACTGAATTTTTAATTTGCTCAATTACATCCTTCTTTTCTAATAATTCTGCCTGATTTTGTTTCAGTGTTGCTATTTCCTCTATGACATACTCCTTGACCTCCTGTATGTGCTTCTTCTTGTTGATAAGAAGCTTTATAACAAGTTTTCTACATTCTGTATTCCCCATTTCCTGATATATTCCTCAGTTAACTCTGAGGTTGGCAAAGGCTTTTGCTTCTTTGCAGGAGAGTCTTCAGTAATATTCATTGTACTTCTGTCTCTTCTTTTGCTCTTAGTCATTGTACTAAGAGCATATGGGTCTACAGTTCAATAGTAAAGATTGTGTTTGGTACCAGGTTTCTTGTTTTGCAGCCACTTGTGCCATTCCCTCCAGCGAGTTCCAGGCCTGGGTTCTTGTTAGATTTCCTCCATGGTCTCTATAGCCCCAGGTCCTGGCTCACCACTCTCCTGCTTCTGTGATTCCATGCTGTGGCTGCACCAATGTCTATACAACCTTTCTCCCACTTTTGGTTCATTTTTGGTTCAGGCAGTTCCCAGTATTAGGAAGACACCATGTGTCCTAAATGACTAGCTTTTTGGTGGTGCTAATTTTGCCAAATCCTGTTAGCCATCATGTCTTTGGGCCACCTGGACCTGTTTGATCCATAGGCTGCAAAAGCTGATTTTTTTTCCTATGGGACCAATGCAATGCACTGAGCAGGAAGCAAGTTCACTCTCAGTTCCTCACATGCACAGCTCACTGTTGTCCCTCAAGTCTCAAAGCCTTTGAAACCCCATACAAAATAATGCCTGATATGTCCCTTGTGGAATTCTGGATCTGCTGACTGCTAGGTCTGAGAGTTACCTATACCTATTTTGAGTGGATAGGAACTGTGGGATGCCACAGTGGTGCAACTCATTGAGCTAGAAATAAATTTGCTCCCAGTTCAGTCCATGTGTAGTTAGTTCCATGTCACATCTTTTGCTTCCCTGCACAAAATGGCACCTGATACATCTCTATTGGGATTCTGTTCCTGCTCCACCTGTTTGGGATATACTGCTCTGTCTCTGCTCCTGGATAAATCAAACAAAGCAGCAGGATGGACAGTTCTTTGCCTGGGTTCACCTACTGAGCCCCTGGTGAATTCCCCTTCCCACATGGCTGCTGGTGGAGCTCTGGCTGCTGGTGGAACTCAGTTCACTGCTCACTGACTGAACTGGGATATCTGGTCACTGCAACACCACACTGTTGTCTCTGCTGCTTTCCTGTGTCTGTTCGTCTCCAGTTGCCCCTCTGCCATCAGCCTGTCCTCTTCTATTTCCTGGAATGTGTCCCCTACTTAACTCTGGTTAATGATTCTCTGTCTAAATGCATCCTTACTCTATTCTGCCATCTTGATTTTCTCTCATCTTTTCTTGTGCCGTGTCTAGTTCATCCTCAGGGAAAGTTTATCAGACCTTCTCTGAATTGTTCAGTAAAACTCATATTGCTAACACTGTTTTATTCCTTGTTGACCATAAAAAGGGAACAGTCTGCAATATCAAATATGGCAGAAGAGAACAAGACAAATTAGATTGCTAGCCATTGATGAAATGTGCACATGTTCCTTTGTGTGTAAATGAGAGAGTTAAATAAGGACCATACACCTTTTAGCTCAAGTATCTCTTAATTCTGTGATTTGGTAATTACAAGCAGGCTAGTGACCTCCCAGGAAGAAATATTTATGGCAAAATCACCACAAAGGATTCTCATTGAGGAAGACAGTGGGTGTTGATCAAGAGAAGTGAATAGGAGCCTGGCACGATGGCTCAGTAGCTAAATCCTAGCCTTGTAACCACCAGGATCCCATTTAAGCACCGGTTGGTTTCCCAGCTGCTCCACTTCCCATCCAGCTCCCTGCTTGTTTCCTGAGAGGGCAGTGGAGGATAGTCCTGGTCTTACGACCCTGTACCCACCTGGGAGATCTGGAGGAAGTTCCTGGCTCCTGGCTTAGGATTGCCTCAGCTCTGGCTGTTGCAGCCATTTGGGGAGTGAACCAGTGATTAGAGGATCTTTTCTCTCTGTCTGTACCTCTATCTGTAAATCTGCCTTTCGAATAAAAACAAATATTTTTTAAGAGAATGGACATAGACTACTTGTTTAAGCAATCTACGTGGTATTGAAGAAAAGAAGTAGCATGATCATCAGTCATTGCCTAGGAGGATGCCCAGCAGGACCTTGTCTCAGCTGAAACCCTTGGGTAGATTTAGAGGGCTCTCTGCCTGCTGTATAGTTGAAACATAAACCCCCATCTTGAAAAAAGATCTGAGCAATGTATATCCTTGGTATATCTTATGCCACTGCAAATAGAAAGCTATACACATCCATTCAAATGAATGAATCCATCAGTAATGAAAGGTAACATTTGATTGTCCAACCAGAGCCAGAAAGGCTAATTTGACTATATTCTGGAAATGTGTTATTCTATTCTGAAAAGCACTGATGTTAGAGAGCTCATTCTATATCACACAGTGTTTTAAAAGTTGCTTAACAGTGGAATGAAACAACAAAAAGAGCATGTAGGCGTATGTTTAGTCATCTATCAGTATGCATCTGGAACACATTTCAGGACTGATTCAAAAGAAACAACTCATTCTATGCCTCCTGTTACTTAGAGAATGTGGGAGTCAAGCTGCTATTTTTACTGTGCAGGACACTGCCTATTGATATAAAAAAAAATTCCTATCTACATTAGTCATTAGTCTAGCAAATAGCCCTGCAGAATTTCGATGCTTCAAGCATAAAGCAAAAGAATCTTTAAAGAGTAAATTTAAAAACTAGGCTTTATACATTAAGAACTCATCACTCCAAAATCAAAGCACTCAAAATCACATTGTTCATTTTTTTAAAGAATTGTTTATTTTTATTGGAAAGGCAGATAAACAGAGAAGAGGAGAGACACAGAGGAAGATCTGTCTGCTGGCTCACTCCCCATGTGGCAAAAACAGGTGAAGCTGAGCCAATCCGGAGCCAGGAGCCAGGAGCTTCTTCCAGGTCTCCCATTCAGGTGCAAAATCGCAAGGTTTTGGGCCATCCTCCACAGCTTTTCCAGGCCACAAGCAAGAATCTGGATGGGAAGTGGAGCTGCTGGGATTAGAACCTGCACCCATAACAGATCTCTGCACGTTTAAGGTGAGGACTTTAGCTACGATGCTGGGTCCCATACATTGTTCTTATACATGCCAGTTCCTGACCAAGTATGTGTGGTTTAGCTCAACTGTGTGGCACTTTGATGATTTTATCAAGAGAGGCCTTTATAGGTCTGATCCAGGCTCATTTACAGCTATCAATGTGGATGTGATTTAGTCATTTAATGTTTTTAGCAAATTTCTCCCCATCCTCTTAACCTTTCCATGCCATATATATACATATATGTGTGTATGTATATATATATGTGTGCGTGTGTGTGTATGTATGTATGTATATATAATTTGCAGTTAATTCACCTTAAGATCTAAGAATCAGTGCTATGAATTATTGTCCCTACCAGAGGCCTTCTAGTTCCTGAAAGTTTAAGAAAGATTGAGTTTCCCCTGCAGCAAAATACACTATAATTCTGTTTCTTATGTTAGTATTATGAAAATGCTTGTAATCAGATTTGTTCAGACCATAAAGAGTGTGATCATTGGACTAAAACAGTTTCCAAGGATAGAGTATGAAGGTCAAGCTGTGTTATTGTCACTGGTAGGAAAAATATATATTTTCTAGACTAGAAAAGCACAGAAGGAAAAGAATGAAGCTATAGGGAGATGAAGTAAACTATAAAAATAAGCTAAATGTTTTGTAAAAGCTAAAAAGCAAGACCAGCAGTGTGGCATAGTGGATAAAGCTACTGCCTGTCATGCTGGCATCCCGTGTGGGTACTGGCATCTCACCTGTTCCACTTCTAATCAAGCTCCCTGCTAATGGCCTTGGAAAGGCAGTGGAAAATCACCCAACTGGACCCCTGAATTCACGTGGAAGATTCCAATGAAGTCCATGGTCCTAGCTTTGTCCTGGTGCAACCTGGCTGTTGTGTCTACCTAAGGAGCCAATCAGAAAAATGGAAGATCTTTGTCTCTCCCTGTCTCTTTGTTAACTCTGTCTTTCAAATAAACATTTTGTAAAAATGGAACCAGAAACTGAATATCATATTTAAATTGTAATTTTGATGTTATTGTCAGTAAACTTAACTGAACCATCACTCTGCCCCTACTTCCATTACTCCAACTGTAAGCAAGTATAATAATACTATTAAAAGGACTTCTTTGGCAAAGGGCTTTTATGTATATTAACTAAGAAGTCACACTTTTAAGAATAAATAAAAACGTGAGGAGCAGGTGTTTGACACAGTGTTTGAGGTGACTGCATCCCAAATCACAGTGTCTCTGTTCAGCCTGGGAGGCAGCAGGTTCAAGTAGATGACCTACCACCCAGGTCAGTGAACTGATTGGATCCCAGCTGCCAGCTATGATTTGTCCCAACTGTTCATTGTAGGCATTTGTAGAGTGAATCAAGGGGTGGGAAGTATCTCTCCCTTCCCCTTTCAAACATATAAATAATTTTAAAGAGAAGTTTAAAAATATCTTGGGAGGTTGAAAGTAGTATATAGCACTGTGTCTAGATCATTTGAAAGGATGCTACTAAGGTAGATGAGCATCTTATCAGACATAGGGGACTTTTATTGAGAGTTCTGTGGCATGGGAGAATTCTTGAAAGGAATACAACCTAAATCAAAAATGGAAGAGACAGTTGGAATTAGGACAGGAAACGTTAGGAACAATTCAGCTGCAAGAATTTAGTCTGAGACAAGGCATTTCTCTTGATAGCCAGCATTCTCCTTGCAGGTGGTGAATTGTGGTCTTGTACATGTACAGACTGCAGGGACATGGCAGGCGGCAATGTGACAGACTTGTAACAGTGTGCTTCTGTGTCTGCTCTTCCTCTAATACCTAGTTGACTCTTAGAAATCATAACAACATTCTGGTTTACTCAGACTCTATACCTGGGTAAATCTGTCTAGAATTTGTGCTGAAGAAATTAGTTATGTGGCTGTTACCATGTCTTTCCACCATTCTCTTTCCACTCTCTATGAATAGCCTCTGCTTCCTATGTCTATCTTGACCTCCTTTTGACCTGATAACATGCCAGCCTCTTAAGAGTATGAGCAATCATGTGACAGAAACTGGATGAAGGCGTAGGATCTAAGGCAGGCAGCCTCCATTAGACTGCGCTCACTGCAAATGTGCTGTAATCCATAAGAGGCTCTGAGAAAAACACAATGAAAACCTTTCAAGACAAATTCAATTAAGTGCTGCCCAAGAGAGACCTAGCCCCAACAATGGAAAATTCAATATGGGCTCACACAGACACTCCATCTCACAAAGTTCTTTTTTCCACTTACATGAAAAGGGAAAACAAATCTGTAACAGTCTTTCAAAAAACATAGCATTTAATTTCTTTAAAAGTATAATATCTCTTGAATTCCTAGAACCAATATTCAAAAGAAGTTCATCAGTGTGATGACAGATGATAAAATGAGTGGTTGTAAATTTTAAGACTAATGGTTCATGCATATACTTAAAACCCTGCATGACATTGATCCATGTTTGCGGGGCTCAAAAAGTAGCATGACAGTGAAGCTTTATATAGTAATAAGGGCACAGATGATTCGTTGTCTGTCTCCTCTGTGAAAAAATAAGATGTGCAATCCCCTTCCAAAAGTTAAATTCAATATGAAGCACCATTCAGGGGATAAACTAAGTTTCTTTGTCCTAAGCATCGTAGTAGTTGGTTGGCATGTGAACTGCTTATAGAGGAATATTCAAAGAGAACTATTTCCACAATGGATCAACAGGTAAATGCAAACTGTTAATATCTAAAGGTGTGACAATGGCACTGTGCTAAAGGTTCTTTTTTTTTTTTAAGAGTTTGAGATACAAGGAGATTAAATAAAATTCAGTTTGAGAGTAATAATTCAAAGGAGGCAGAGGAAGAGAGGTGCAAGTGAAAACTCACTGATTGGGTTAACCACTATGAAGGGGCTGCATGGTATATTTGAATGGGGTGGGGAAATAAGCTATTTTTTTCCTATTTGCATAATCCCAATAATTGCTAAGAGTAGAAGTTTAAAACTTAATATTAAGTTAAGTTCTGTTTTGGAATCCCAGGTAAGAAACTCAGATTGTGAATCAACATCATCTAGGATTCCCTTTCTGCCAAATGAAGTTAGGTAGGGATGTTAGAGTGTTGCTTTCCGCTAATAATCACTTGCACAAATTGATTCATTTGTGTATTATTTGTTTGTTTGTTTCACAGTCAGATTTAAAGAGAAAGGGAGAGAGACAAAGAGATCATCCATCCACAGGTTCACTCCATGGTCACAAGCTTCGTTATTCTGTGTGATTGAGCATAGTGACAATGAAACCAAAGTCATATATAAATAAAGGAAATATTTATTTCAAGGCAGCAGCATGGCCCTACCTCAGGCAGGTACACATCAAGATGTGTTGCCCCCAGTTGCAAAGACTGTGGGTACGCATAGCAGGATAGCTTTCAGAGTACTCATTCCTTAAGGCAAGAGGACTAGAAGCAACATGGAAGTCCCAGGTGACACTACTAACATCTGAAAACATCAGTTGCATTCTAGTTTTATTTCTAAAGATGAGTACATTATTGGCAGCTCCACTGTTGTTGAGGGTTCAGCTTTAGCCGGAAAATGAAACAAAATAAAACCATCAAGCTTTGACATGTCATTTTTCTTATTCTGCAAAGAAAAAACAAGCCTAGTAGATAATGATAAAATGCATGGGGTTAACATCTTGTTGATCCTGCAGTGTGTGTCACTTCTGCCTGCTATGCTGCTCACATTAGACAGCTTCTGAAGTCGCTGTGTGTTAGACTCGGTGTGAAGTACCATCCCCTTCATTGCCTACCATTCTAATAACATTATTTTCAGGTGCCTAATGTTCCTATTCTTTTTCTCATTGCATGTCCAATGCTTTTGCTAAAACTAAAGTCCTGGCAATAAATAAGCCAAAGAAAATTATTATGGAACAATGCACTGAAAGAGTAGGCCTGTGGGTGTAACTATTTCTAGGAAAGTAGGAATAGCAGCCCTGTTCAATCTATGCATGTCAATCAGTATATCTAGAAGTGACTTTCTGTGACTGCTAAAGTGAAAGCCTCTGCTGCTATCAGTTTTCTTGGGATGGAAATTGATCCCCCTATCAGCAGCTAATATTTTATGAAGGCCTGTGTTCTTTATTAGATCCAAGGCAGGTTAAATACCCCAATCTTTGCCTTCTGGGAGTTTATATTTTAAACTGGGAGGCAGAACAATCCTAGATATCTAAAATGAGGTAGACATACATTAAAGGGTACGTCATAGGCGGAGGGCAGAGGGAACCACTAGTGTGAACAACCTCAGGTACGAATGGTACTGACCTATTCCTGGAGGAGAAAGATTAATGAACAAGAGGAAAAAATGTTAAGTGTAAAAAATGAGAAGCAAATTAGGGACATTTTTGGACCTTAATGTAAGGTATTTGGGATTTCTTCCAATTTGAATGGACATGGTTAAAGGTTCAGTAGAATTTTAACGAGTGTGATTATCCCTGGAACTTTTCAACATCTCTGAACAGTTACACCATTTCCTGATGCCCCTTGAATCTCCTCGAATGGTTGCTTTTTTGAGATGTCATTGTCTTTCCAAGTGGAGTGATTGCCGTCTGAATCAATGTTTTAGGTGAAGAAGGTATGGTTTTCTCCAGAATGTCGTATTATTTGAGCCATTCTCAACCTTCCCACTTAATTGAGAAGCAAGATTAGTATCTCTATTTATATTTGTCATCCTTAGGTAGAAGTAACTTGAGATAAGGCAGAGGCATAATGAATTACTAGTTGCAGTCTTGTAAAAATAGCTTCTTAAAAAAAAAAATCAATGTGAGTTTCGCCTTTATTCATTCTTCTCTGGCATATATTTTAAATCTAGTAACCATGGTGCTATATCTTGGGTAACTTAATGGGGAATATTTTTTTTGCTAAATAGAAGTCTCTGAGAACATCATTCTATCTTCAACAACTTGCATTTCAAATGCCCCCAAGTCATCTTAATGTGGATTATAAATCTCAACTATTCATTAGTGTCTAACACAAATCAACTAAATATTTACTTAGGACACAAAGTGAGCCAGAGATATTTTAACTGAGCAGAAATGGATGATTACTTGTGCTAAAAAAAAAAAAACAAAAAAAAACCACACAACTTTTTAGGGATTGTCTTGTTGCTTTGTGGCTAGAAATCATTTCTTTTCGAGTTTTCCATGAGCATGGAGTCTATTTAATCCCATCGTTTTTTCTGGAATAGGATTTCCTTACCTCATTGTGTAGTCACTCCCTCCACTGTGTTGGGGTTTGCTCATTTTCTAAATGGGCTTGCAAACTCATTTTTCAGACCCTTTCCTCAAAGGAAAATTTCTGCAACTTCTGAGAGTTTAAATGTAAACTTTGTAGTGGCTGTGAGTAAGGAAGGAGACAGAAGATGCTGCAGCAAGTGGGTCCTCAAATATCCTTGAGCTGTGCAATTTGTAAACAGTGAGGATCCTATGGCTTAAGACTCGCTATCCTTGTTCAAGTGAGTGGGGGAGGAGAACTTTTCAAACGTTGAGTTTTGCCTGGAAAATACCATTCAGTCATTTACAGTCATATGTACTGCATGGTCATCATTTCTGTACCGGAAACAGGAAAGATCAATAAGGACTTATTCATAGCTTTATTCAAAATTGTAGCTTAGGGCAAAAAAGAACCTGAGTACAACTTGAAATAAAGAAACAAAAGGTGGGGGTTGCAGGAGATTCCCAAACCTGTGCATATAGTAAAATTGTCTGAGAGTTATTTAAAAATCCCAACACCCAGACTGTACTCCAGAGTAATTAAATTCTAATCTCTGGAGATGTGTAACAAACAATAAGATGTTCAAAGCTCCCCCATGTGTAACTCAACTGAGCAGGCAGGTTGAAAACTCCTGACCAAGAGAGCATCGCTTGAGGCAGGTGACTTTCAGGTGGAAAAGGAGAAGCCATACTTCTGAAATCCTCTGATTAAGGGCAAATGTCTCACACACACATACACACAACATGCTGATTTTTGGATCATCATTTCATCCACTTGAACATGCCCCTAGTCTCTCTTCTGACCAGCTGACCTTGGAGGGTGATGATCAGTTCAAGAGCCCCCATTTCCAAGAAGTTGTATGGACTCCCAGTATCACATCACCCAGACCTCTTGGCCTCCTCCATAATAGGAATGTGTATCTATAGAAAGGCTGTCCTCTCAATGGGCCTATCGAGGGTCCTTTCCAACACAACCAACATGGCTCTCCACATGAATAGTCATTGGCTACGGAAAATTGTAGCCTGAGAACAGAGCATGAACAAGGTTTAGGAATTATATAGAACCTTCTGCATCTGATTATTTTATTGTGGTGTAACTGAGTATTCAAGAAGAATATTCAGTATGTACCAGAGGCCCTCATGATGAATGCGGTTTCTCACCCCCACGCCATTGCATTTCCCTCTGGTCTCCATCAGGAAGAGACCAAGAGAGTAATCCGCCAGGTCAGTTCTGGCCTCCTGGGGTTTTTTCAACTTGGAGTTGTTTCTCTAGTGCTAGCTGAGTGCCACACATAGATATATTAACCCTAAAATGAACAACAGACGCCAATTCCAAAGCTACTCCTGGTTGGTGTGTTCCCTTTGAAGCCCAGAGCAGGCAGTGGAGACTCAGTCTTTCCTCCAGCCTGTAGAGAGCTAGGTGCAAATAGATTATTTCCCAACTGGCCTGAAAGGGCAAAGGCTTGCTTCTTATGTTTTTAAAAGGAAGTCACCAACTAATACTCAGACCAACCATGTATGACAAAGTTGCTTTCACTTTACTTTTATATTATTAATATTATCAATATATTTTGATATTACTTTATCTTCCTTTTAACAGACATTTGATAGTCTGAATATCCAGATGTTGAAACTTTCTTTAGTTTTAATCATTTTAAACTCAAAGAAGTTGGGAAAAAACTGGAAACATGCATATACCCCTCAGTGGCACTTGCCTACTGCTATAATTGACAATGTCTGTTACAGGCCTACATACGCATTCACATCACACACACACACACACACACACACACACCAAGTCATCTCAGTGTAGGCTGCAGACATTTTGACATGTCAGCCTAAAGACTTCAACAGGCAGGTTAACTTATTTGGGTTTGTATGTATCGGATTACTAGAACAGTAGAGCATTTTGATCATGTTTCTGTAAGCCACTGTGTTTCTTTGTTAAACTGTGTTGGCGTTCCTTATCCCTTGAGTAGGCCTTGCTGTTTTCATCAATATCCATGAGATAGGTAAGTCAGAGCTGTCAGGTGCTACACAGATGCCACTTACACTCCTGACAAGGAGGTAGGCCTTGTATACACACATAGGTGAGTAATTTCCCCTTCAATGTGAACCATGGCCTTGACTGCTGCTATTTCTCTCCATAAGAGTAGAGATCTTAAACTCCACTCGTTGACTGTAAGCATAGTATTCATGATCAGGGACTATGGAAAGAGAAATGATTGAAGTTGAATGGATGAGCACAATTAAATTCAATACAAGTAGTAGAAACACACAGGAGTAACTTTTCTTGTTAGTTAAGTGATTTTTAAAGCTTATTTCTGTATGAAAATCCCTGAGGATGCTCTGAGAACTGTCTTTTGAATATAGGGAGGGAACTTTTACTAAATAAAACCACCAAACCTAAAATCACTACATGAATGTGCCTTTACAGTGATTTCAATGAAAGAATTTGCTGCTATCCAACTCCTGAATCTGCTGTGTCTCACTAAATGGCTGGACTGAACACTACTTGATTCAAAGTGTGTTTGCATTTCTTGCCTTCTCAGTAAATCATCATATGGATGTGTCCTGAGTTTGCCGGCACCTTGCTTACACTGGGCAGACTTGCAGACTGGGAGTTACAGGTGGAAGAACCCTTGTAAAACTCAAGCCTTGAGGTTTGCACAGTATTGCCTCTCTTAAGTTCAAATGTATGACTGTTTGGGACTCTTGTCATTCATATAATATTTCATCCTAAGAAAGGTAATGTTAAATACCACCCCCAGTTTGTAAAAGGCCTGCCATTGATTCACAACTGTAGTTAATTGCCATGTCCCAGGGTACCATCCTTTGTCTCCCTCTTTTTGTCTGCTGGTTTCTCATGCCTCCATTTTCCCTCTTCCTATCCCTTCTTCCTTTCATCTGTCTCATCACCCCTCAATTTTCTGATCATTTTCTACTCCTAGGTCCAAAAGCTTTTGGATCTTGTACCTTAAATTCTGGAAGCCCTCTCATATTATTTGAAAAAAAATCTGCAAAAATCACTACCTTATAAAGCAATGAAAGAGAATGAGAATCTCAGCAGGTTTCACACTTCTTAGGTAGCTACTGGGCCGTAAATGTAGATACTCCAACAAAAGCAGCTCCAAACCCACAGCCCAGGGACAAAAGCTATCAAGTGCAAGTGTTGTGTGTTTAAGTTAACCCCTCTCGACTCTCAGAGTTCCCACACTCACCATCTCATTTAAATCTACACAGCTGCTTCCTTTATTCTGATGGGGTAAAGATGATCTCTTCCAAGTGAGAAAGCTTCATACCCATGCCAGGCAGCCGGGTACTTTCCCCACATCTCTGGTTGAAACCTTCTCAGAACTCCCAGGAACCACATGCTCCTGAGTCTGCCCCAATCAGATCTCTCACAGGAGGCAAGCTGAGCAGACCTAGGGCGATGTTTGGGGTATTGACAGCAAAATTTTCTGTCACTGCAGGAAGCTGTAGAAATCAGACTGCCCCTGGGACTCAGAGACTCAGAGGCATGAAGAAAGATAGTTTGGAAATCCATGCACTCTTGAGAAAATCTAATGTGTTCTTTGTCCCACACAAGACCTTTATTGTCTTTGTGAATGCTTTGCTGTATATTGTATCATTCATGGGATTCTAAGCTAAGATTGATGTAATTAGGTATGTATGAATTATAGTTAAATGTCCATTTTAGAAATATTGTAGAATATAGAAAACCACAAAGAGTACATCCCAGTTCCACATATGAGATAACCACTGTTCATAGTTTAATGTCTTTGCTTCTAAAATTTTGTATACTTAAATTTACATCCTTCTTTTCTTCACCAAAATGGGATCACCAGTTTTGGTGATCATACAGTTTTCCAGCTTTGCTTTTCTTGTTCAACTTGGTGCTCTTAGCATTTTTCTATTTCATTAGATAGTCTCCTCTAACATAATTTTACTGGCTACAAAGTGTTCTGTCATGTGAAAAAGTCATTATCAAAATCCTGTACTTTCACATCATTTAGGACGTTTCCAGTGGTTGGCTGTTATACATAATATCTAAATGAACATCCTTGTGGATTAATCTTTTCACTTCCTTAGGAAAAACATTTAGAGAAGGAGAATCACAAGCTCTGAACAAATGCACATTGTGATACAGTTTTAACATTAGCAAATAAAATATGCCAATTTATACTAAAACCCTATTTCTGAACTGGATCATGAGTTACTTAAGGTTCATGAATATGTGTTCTTCACAGTACCTGGCAGTATCAGGCATGCAGTACACAATAAAGTTAATTACAGTGATTTCTTGATAATTAACCACATTCCTCTTGCTTCTTTTACTAGTTTCTGTGTTATAGATACAACAGATAGGTGTGTCCTTGGGCTAAAAGTTGATGCTAGAACATTGACCGAAATTAAAAGCCTTCTTACCTCAAAACTAATTCTAATGTCCAGCCCAAGTGTATAACCACAGCTGTGCCAGATTTCATAGATTCTGGGGCTAGAATATGAACTGGAAACTTCTTTCCAGAAATGCCAACAACAAGTTGTGATAAATTATCTGGTCACCTTTCTTCAAGAGCGAAGGGGTGTAAGATGTGATGTTAGGCTGTGGGCTACCCTGGGGCACGTTGTTGTCACATACACGCTGTCCCAGCAGACAGTACACGGAAGGATAGACAGGTAGTGCAGACCCCTGTGAGTGCTTTCTCAACAAAGAAGCTCTGAATCTGTTCCCTGGATCCCATTCTCCCATTCTTCCCCTCTCATGGCTCCAAATTGTCCTGGAGTACTTGTCTGTGTGAACTGTGATCGCTGGTTAGGATAGTAAAAGACCAGTTATGGAAAGCAAAGGCCTTGTTTTCTTCTTGTTCTGTGATTTAGTTTTTAGACCTTTGACTCTTCCTACGAAGACCTCCACAGTACCCTTCCTCCCTCATCGGTGCTGGAAATCACCCCAAACACAGATTCCCTTAGATTCTTCCTCAAGCAAGACCAATTCCCAAATTATCTAGAACTTCGCTCATTTTTCCAAGGGACAAAGTTTTTAGGTTCAAGCTTCTCTTCCCTTTCACAGATGATGCCAAGTCACATTATTTCTTTTATTATCACCTGGAATGCTACTGACTTAGTTATTGATGATTCTTTGTGTATGTACCTTAGGTTTCTAGGCTGTACATTCCTCTGTTCACAGTGCCCCCTTTGCTTGGAACATGCATGTTGACATCTAAGTTGATAGTCAACGCATTTGTCTGATTCTCCTGCCACTAGCTGTAAACTCTGTGTGTAGAGACATGGAGCTTTATCCATGTTAAAAATTTCTCTGAGTTCAGTTGTGTTGGTGAGAGAAGAGGGACTTAGACATCTCATTAACTTTAGGAGATACTATTTTTAAAGTGAACATATTGGCCATGGGAGGGGAAATGTTAAGAATCTTGTTTCTTGATCCAGCACAATGGCTCAGTGGCTAAATCCTCACCTTGCACGTACCAGGATCCCATACAGGCGCCAGTTCATGTCCCGGTTGCTCAATTTACCATCCCTGTTTGTGGCCTGGAAAAGCAGTAGAGGATGGCCCAAAGCCTTGAGAGCCTGCACGCATGTGGGAAACCCAGAAAAAGCTCCTTGTTCCTGGCTTCAGATGGGCTCAAATATAGCCAATTGCAACCACTTGAAGGATGAGCCAATGGAAGACAGATCTTTTTGTCTCTCCTTCTCTCTGTAAAACTTTCAAAAATAAATAAATAAATAAATCTTTAACAAAAAGAATCTTGTCTCTGTTGGGCACTAGAATGTGACCGGTTGTATCATTATCCAGTGCATACCTCAAGCGTTGTACACAGGTTGAAGATGAAAGAGAGCAGCATGGTGAAGCCTGTCGCTGGTGGCTTCAGTCTTTCTAGTTCTGTAGCAAGGAGAGATGTGGACCCTTACAAGTGAAGTTTTAGAAAAATCTGAAAATGTAACAATCTGTAAAGCTATTTATGTTAGTACTTAGGAAAAAGTCATGGTTATCTTGTTTTTTGGCTGCTTGGTGAATAGTAGCTAGCTTGAAAAAAAAAAAATGAAGACTCAAAACATAAAAGAGCTAACAAGTGCAAGAACTGAGCCTGAAATCTAGGTGTTCTGACTGCTAAATTGAACGTGATAACTAATACTGTCAGTTCTTTTTTTTTTTAAGATTTATTTATTTTTTATTACAAAGTCAGATATACAGAGAGGAGGGGAGACAGAGGGGAAGATCTTCCATCCGATGATTCACTCCCCAAGTGAGTGCAACAGCCGGTGCTGTGTCGATCCGAAGCCAGGAATAAGGAACCTCTTTCTGGTATTCCACACGGGTGAAGGGTCCCAAAGCTTTGGGCTGTCCTCGACTGCTTTCCCAGACCACAAGCAGGGAGCTGGATGGGAAGTGGAGCTGCCGGGATTAGAACCAGTGCCCATATGGATTCCTGGGGCTTTCAAGGCGAGGACTTTAGCCACCAGGCCATGCCGCTGAGCCCCTGTCAGTTCTATTTTTGAACCAAACCCTCTTTGTCTATACTTCCAAACAGATCTGCTGTGTTCTGCTGCAGTTATTGTGAGAGTTCACACTATTTTAGTTTTTCTCTAACTACAGTGCTGTGATTAGGAATGTGTTTTCATTGATCAGTTGACTCATTGTTATTCAGTACACCTAGTGTTGTATGTGTTGTTTTTCCTTTCAAACTGGTGAAGCCTGCAAAAGCAAATTTTCCTTACCTAAATCTCTGTATTCACTCTCCTAGGATTTTTCCCTTTTATTTAAAAAAAAAAATGCTTTTCCCTTTGATTTTGAGTATCTTACAACTCCATTTTATCAATGCTGACGTACCCTGGAGAGACAGTTCTTTGTACAAAGCATGTTTATTGTCTCCCTCTTGTCAACCAAAAGATAATAAAGATAATATGTTACAGGATATCCCTGTAGACTGCAGGCCTGTGATACATTTTCTCTTTGTAGCAGCACTGCCAAAATTTCAGGAACAGTTCTCTAAGATAAAAATAGAAGATAAAATCTCTGAAATATTTTTTAAAGATAGATTGTTTATTATTTAGTTTTTTTTTTTTTGAAAGTCAGAGAAAGAGGAAAACAGAAGATTGAAGCCCATTTTCCATCCTCTGGTTCATTCTTCAAGTAGCTGCGTTGGTCAAGATTTGGCCAGGATAAGCTAGGATTCAGAAACTCCATCTGCATCTCCCATGTGGGCAGCAGGTCCCCAAGTGCTTGGGTCATCATTTACTACCTACCCAGGCAACAGAGTAGCCAGGACTCTGTCTCACACACCCTGATATGGGAGACGGGAATCACAAACTGCGGCTTGATCTGCTGCTCCACAAAGCATGCATCCTTGGAAATACTTAATATAATCAGAAAGGACTTATTTTGAGGATTGATTTATTTTTATTGGAAAGTCAGATACACAGAGAGGAAGAGAGACAGAGAGGAAGAACGTCCGTCCACTGTTCACTCCCCAGATGGCTGCAACAGCTAGAGCTGAGCTGAGCTGATCTGAAGCCAGGAGTCAGGAGCTTCTTTCAGTCTCCCATGTCGGTACAGGGTCCCAAGGCCCTAGGCCATCCTCTACTGCTTTCCCAGGCCACAGGCAGGGAGCTGGACGGGAAGCAGGGATGCGAAGACACGAACCAGTGACTGTAGGGGATCCCAGCATGTGCCAAGGCAAAGACTTAACCACTAGGCTGCCACATCAAGCCTGAAAGTATTTTTTTTGAAAGTATAGTAACACTTCCACCAGAATCCACCAGGTAAGACACTGGTAGGCTGCTCATATACCGTAGAGGAGTCACTGGGTTCAAGTCCTGCCTCTGTACCCAATCCAGTTTCATGCTGAGGCGTACCTTGGAAGGCAACAGATAAAGGATAACTCAAATAGTGGGAGACCTAGGATGAGTTCCTGGTTCCTGGTGTAGGCCTGGCTTAACCCTAGCTGTTGCATTTGAGGAGTGAAGAATTAGATGAAAAATATCCCTGACTCTATCTCTCTTGCCTTTCAAACAGAAAAGAGTAAATATAAAAATGTTAATACCATCTCTTTTTAAAATTGAATCAGTAAGAAAGAGAAGAGATGGAGACCTATAGACAGTTACACGTAGACTGAAAATGACAAAACGTCTGTATTGTAACCTTAGATAATTCAGTATTATTTTGAGATCTTGATCTAATAACTGAAGATTTGGTATCAGCTCTGCCAGCTTTACAGGTTGATACTGAGACACAAAGGAGAGTGAAAAGCCTTTGAGCAGCTTTCAAAGGAGAGAAGGCATCATTACTACTCAGGCTGTTATAAATCCCCCAGTGGATTAGGCAGTGACATATTTTACTAAGGCCTTCATAGCACTCATCTCCAAGGATATCCATTTTATTTTTTTAAAGATTTGTTTTATTTTTATTGCAAAATCAGATTACAGAGAGGAGGAGAGACAGAAAGGAAGATCTTCTATCCGATGATTCACTCCCCAAGTGGCCGCAACAAATGGAACTGCGACAATCCGAAGCCAGCAGCCAGGAACTTCCTCCAGGTCTCTCACATGGTTGCAGGATCCCAAGGCTTTGGGCTGTCCTCAACTGCTTTCCCAGGCCACAAGCAGGAAGCTGGATAGGAACCAGGACTGCCAGGATTAGAACCAGCGCCCATATGGGATGCCTGCATGTTCAAGGCGAGGACTTTAGCCACTAGCCCACCATGCTGGGTCTTCCAAGGATGCCTGTTTTAGATCCCCATGCATAAACACCCAGCATAAAGGCCTGCAGAGGGATGCTGCCTGCCTCCTGTCATACTCTAGGGAGCATACAGATGACATCTCCTCCATCAGCTGATCAAGGGGCTGACCGTGGGCTCACCCCGCTGCAGGCTCATACATTCTAATAGCCTCTCCCCCAACAAAAATTGCAGTTTAAATGCGAGTGAGAAAATACAAATGACCCCAGCCTTGGCAAAATAAAAGCTATACCCAACCAAAGTGACCTGTCTTTATCCCTGTTATAAATCACCATGCTATAGTTAGGATCTTTCTGCCAGGCAACTAGATCTTTCTTTTCACTTTCCAGCAAGAGGACAGTGCAGTCCCTTGGGGAATGCATTTAGTGAATTCTAAGAATGGCCAGGCTTTTCTACTTGGACTGAGTTAATTGATTAGACCCAGGGCATCAGAGCAAAGGCTATCCTTCACCCAGAGTTTTAGATTGGTTTGTGTTTAGCCTTCATTTTCTTTTGTCCCTATAAAAAGTATCATCCAGATCCCTAAGGGAAGGGAAAGGAAGTAAAAGGCAGGAACAGTCATGGCAGTTGGGGAGCATTTTGTTCCCCCTGGGTTTGGAAGACTTTGCCCTGCCTTTGATCTTGCTAAGATCAATCCCTGAAATGGACATGGGCGAAAAGAGGGCATCCTGAGGTTTCAGAGTCTGTTCTTTCCTCCTGCAGCCATGGGGATGAAAAGGTGATTTCATACACTTAGAAAACAGGAACAAAGAATCCCTGGCACTTGTTCAGTCTCAGTAGGAGTCAGCATTATGCAAACTTTTCCGCACTAGAGGGTATTTAGAGATGTGCTTGTGCCATACCCTGGTAGAGGAAGAGTTAGAGAAGAGGATGGGACACAAGGCTGGCACTCCCATCATCTCCAGAGTTGAATTAAGAATGAGATCTTTGATTCTATAGCTTAAATATCTTATATACATGAGAAGTCATAATGAAGGAGATAATCCTATTGGAACTTGAGTTGAAAGGGGAGGACCAATGTGAGGAAATCAAAAGGGGCTTTTAAGCAGGAAGGGCCTACAATCAAGCTACCAGAAACCAGTTTTGTGAGCTAAAGGGCTAAAATGTTGCAGAAAACAGAGCAGGAAATAACAAGATAAAGGGAAAGGCAAGTATAAATGCAAAGCAGAGATGGGTCTGTACACGTCATCCAGTATACTGTTGTGCCAGATCACTCAGTATACGCCAAGGTGAAGAATGCAGAAAGAACTGGAGGAACTGGGTAGAATGAACTTAGCAGTGTTAGTGCTGGAGGGCCTGGACCAGTAGACAGGTGTGTTCCAATCTCAGCTTCCCTCCACCACTTGGAGTAGGCTCTGGGAATGGTATTTATATTCCCTGTGCATCCATTTCCTCATCTGAAAAAAGGAATAGCAACAGTACCCACTGCAGAAAACCCAGGATTTTTCCCATGAGGTTTACTTTATGTGGGTTGAATGAGTTAACGGGGAACACTTGAGCTCGGTTCCTGGCACTAAGTTAATGTTCAGTAGATAGAAAGCAGCATCGGGCAGCATTAGTATTGCCACTACATGGTGATCTCTTTGAGATGTTGAAAGGTCAAAATGATACAGTGCCTAAAAGTATTTAACATAGTTCTTAATATATATATAATGATTACTCAAGAACAGTTATAAAGAATGATGCACACAGCTACTTGACAAACATGTAGGCAATAAAGAACTAAGCAGAGTGTTAAAAACACCCATGTTGGACTCAGACATATCCTGAAGGACACAACTTTGGATAGAGGGATTCTGGTTGGAAGATGAGGAACATAGAAGGGAGGACCGGACAGCGTAGGGGATAGGAATTAGAGCAGACAGTAAGTTGGGCATGAAAAACACAGTGACTAATTTTGAGAAAAATCTCTGTCCGGGCCAGGAAATCACCAATGACAAACTTGAATCCCAGGTCTGACCAGACTACGACTTCAAAGTGAAAGTGCATGAATTGCCTTCATGTCTTCTTTGCGTTGGAGTACAGTCCAATATGTGTATTACAGAATGAAAGATGGAGGCTTTATACACATTCAAGTTGAAATACCTGCCAGGAGTAGATAAATCACTACCGTGTTTGTTGTAGACTGATTTGTGAATTTACAGTTTAAAATAATTGGTCATCCAGGCCACAAGCTCACCAAACAGGAACGTTGGTAACAGTACCAATGCTGTGGAGAAATGCAAGCTGCAAGTGTGGCTGTTTCAGTAAAAGGAGGGATATCGCAACATAGTCTTTAGCCTTGTAGCTATTTTGGTTGTCCAGTGCTTTAACAAGGTGTTACTGAGAACTGGAACTTTTATTTACTCATGCATTTAAAAAAAAAAAAGCCTGAATAGACTTTCTTGCAGTTAGTGAATTTATTGCTTGACTTTGGCTTTGAGCTTTCAAGTTTGTTTTTTTTAAAAAAAGATTTATTTTTATTATTATTTTTTTTATTGGAAAGGCAGATATACAGAGAGGAGAGACAGAGAGGAAGATCTTCCATCCGATGATTCACTCCCCAAGTGAGCGCAACGGCCGATACTATGCCGATCCAAAGCCAGGAGCCTCTTCCGGGTCTCCCACATGGGTGCAGGGTCCCAAAGCTTTGGGCCGTCCTCAACTGCTTTCCCGGGCCACAAGCAGGGAGCTGGAAGGGAAGTGGGGCTACCGGGATAGAACCAGCACCTATATGGGATCCCGGGTGTGCAAGGCGAGGACTTTAACCACTGCGCCACCGCGCCGGGCCCGAGCTTTCAAGTTTGTATGGTTTCTATTTGGAGTGATTTTTTAAAATGTACTTGAATAAGAATCTACCTTAAAACAGGCAAAAATGCTAGTCGTTTATTGGTAATCTTTAAGCAGAATCCACTATTTATTCTGTGGAACTCATTCACCTGAGTATGTAGACTATATACTGAGGCTTGTTAGGGTAAGTGAAGTCAGTGATATTCAAAAACTCTGAAACAAGGCCCTCCCTAAACTTTTTAGCCCCAAAGTACATTTTTCCTTAGCATTATCTACAC
Source organism: Ochotona curzoniae (assembly GCF_017591425.1). Lineage (NCBI taxonomy): Eukaryota > Metazoa > Chordata > Mammalia > Lagomorpha > Ochotonidae > Ochotona > Ochotona curzoniae. The sequence continues at coordinate 30,657,424 of NW_024465369.1, forward strand.
TGGCACTGCTCACAGTGAGGCCCTAACTCTGTCAGCCAGGAAGCCTTAGCTGCTTCTAGATAGTCATCTTGGAAGGAGGGTTGGTGAGGTCGTTGTGGTGATTTTTTATATAGATCACCCTAGACACATAGATCCCAACATCAGACGGACCTCTTTCGTGGGAGTAAATGAATCAAGGGGCCAAGGGCTAGCTCGTGGCCGCTTGCCATCCTCTCACCAAAAACACATACCCACAATTCCTTCAGATAGGGGGATCACCTACCACTACATGCTCTGACTTTCATCTCCCTGGAACATTGTGTTAGCTTGGTATTTTAGAATTGACAGCCTGAAAGAGACAGAGGGGCTCCCATCTCAGCTGGCATGCTCCCCAAAATGCTCACGAGGTCCGTGACCGGGCTGAGACCAAAGCTATCAATTGTCAATCCAGTACATGTCTCCCTTGTTGGGTTAGGAACCTAGTCACTTGAGCCATCACCACTGCTTTCCAGCATCTTGTTAAGAAGGAAGCTGGAGTCAGAAGCCAACAGCAGGTGTTGAACCAGGCACTCCAAAGTGTATACAGGCATGTTAGCTAGTGCCTTAGCCAATAGATAGATAGGACTGAAAGTGCAAGTATTCACCTGATTTCATGTATTAAAGGTAACAAATTTAAATGCACCTGGGAGCTGCCGTGAGAGCAGAGGTAGTCTTGTATATGAAACGCCACTCAGGATTTTTACACTGTGTGAAGTGACCTCAGTCCTGGGACAGGGAAAACAGAGCACTTTAACGCACACTGATACTTATAATGTAAGCAACTGTGGTCTTAAATAGCTTGTTAAAGTGAGACAATGCTTTCTTTCTTAATTAGAACAGTTGTAAATTTTTCCACATATTTCTTATAAAATGTTTCAGTGATAACCAAATTTGTGGTCAAGAATTCATAAAAGGTAAAAGTGAACCAAAGTAACTAAATGGCATTGCCATCATGGAATTCTTGTGATCCATTAGATAGCCATTAAAATAAGACATCAAGGCTAAGCGACTGAGTGTTAATGGGTGTGCCTGCACATCCAGTGAGTTACGAGGAGCCCTGTAGTGGTCCTATAGAAATCTAGCAAGAGTCAGGCAGAGAGAAGAGCTAGACCGGAGCCCTCTCATCCAATGTTTGGTGGGATTGCGAGAGGGAAGAGTGTAACCTGGACATCAGTTCTTCACTGTGCTGGGATTCAGCTTTGACGAATGATTCTGGCAGAATAGACCAGTTAGAGGATGCTTTGAGTTGGCATGATGTGCCCCCTAGTGGTCAAGACAGCCTATCATTAATGCAAAGAAAATGACTTGCATTGTTCCTTCACCCTCCATGCATGGCAGAGGCTTGGTATTGTAGGGTATTTATTACTTGGAGGGGGAAAAATACTATTTCCTAGAAGCTGTGTCTTGAGTACAAATTATTGTGGTGGTAAACAGTAATATGACAACAATTCTTCAAAGCCGAAATTGCAAATTGTCAGAATACATATGTCCTTCCTTTAGCATTTTCTTCCATTTTCATTTGCTAAGGAATCATTAATGCACTCAGTATAGTGCAAAAATTCAGTATGCAGCCAGCTTAATGTCTGCATGTGTAAATTTTTTCGTATGTGCAACCATGTAGTAGTCATCACTTAAGACATAGAAGCTTTCAGCATCCAGCAGCCATCCTCACTCCCTGTTCTGGTCAGTCCCGTCTCAGAGATAAGCACTGCTTCAAACTGTTCACTACAGATTGGAGGTAGCATCCTTAACACATTGCTTCATAACACTGTTCTCCCAGGAAATAATAAAATCCTAAAATCACCATGTTAAATAGTTTGTCCCCCTAAAAAGTGGCAGTTTCCCCAATAAAAGCAAGGCTGTATCTTTGAGAGGCTTACTGTTTTTCATAGTTCAAGTAAAATAATGTTATCTCTCACCCTGATCAAAATTCCTACTATACAGGTGTTCTTACCAAGACACTCACTAGGAGACACAGCCAATTGGTGCATTGATTGTATTTTCCCAAGTGTCTCTGTAGGCAACTGAGTCAATTTTCACAGAAACCCTCTTATTTGTGAGTGACATTTCAAAGGTGCCGCTGATTGCTGTGACCAAGTCTGTATTCTGATGCAGCATTTCAGAAATTCACGTGAATGCCGTGTCAAAAGCTGCTGATCTGACATCCTGTTCAAAGTTAGCCAAGCATCTTCTAACTCTCACCTTATAAACACACAAAGGCTAATTTATAACGGACAGCACAGCATCATCACTGTTGCTATTGGTACAAGACTTTTATGTGTTCAAGTGAAATGACGGCCTCTCTGAATGTCAACATGTATGCCAAGAAACAAAGCTGGGTTTTTCATGAGTTCTCATTGATTTGCTGGCTATATAAATAAACTCAGGGTTAATCAACAAATATGACTATGGGAATGTATAATTTCCAGATATTTTGCAGGAGCCAAAAAGAGTCAGGTGTGTGGCTCCTCCCTGACCACCACAGACATGAGCCTTGTTTGGGTGAGTAGAACTCCAGCTTGCAAGCTGAGGTTGCAGGGACCACTACTTTTTAAGATAATGTGCAAGGAAGAAATGGGAGGGTACTTCCCAAGGTTCATGGAAGTGAAATGAAAAGCTGATTTTGTTTCGGTGCCCTAAATATTTCAAATTCCATACCTAGGAAGGAGTCTCCAAAGTGTTCCATGATAGTATGTATGTTGGGAAAAAAAAAAAACTGTAGATGGATTTCAAAAAATTTTTCCCTTCCAAATAAACTCATCCTCTAATTCTGTTTTTCCACAAACTTAGTGGCGAACACATATAGACATTATCATTCTTTAGTCCTTTTATGAATAAATTGCATCTTTTTCTCCATCATGACTTAAGAAAAATATTATCAAGGGAAACATTTTAATTCCCAATCCACCAAAGAAAATTTATATAATATTTAATTTCTTTTAGGAATTACAGCTCCTTTTTATTCTCTCTGTGTGTGTGATAGAGCTGGAATAATGCTGTATTCAGTTATCATTAGAAACTCCTAGGGTCTCAGGACGGGGCGTCTCATGCCTGGATCCCAGACGCCAGCCACTAGGTGCATGTGGTGAGCTGTCCTGGGCCTGCCTGGGCTCCAGAGGCTGCTCCCTTAGGGGTGAGTACACCGAGGGGAGAGGTCTCTGTCACTGGGCAGGTCCGGAGCCCACCCATTGCCCTCATTGGGCGGTGGATGGGATTGGGTAAGGGTGTGACCTTGGGCCTGGGAGTTGAAACTTCTGGCAGCCTGCCAGCTGCTGGTGGGTGCCAGGCTGGGGCATCTCCATGCTCGGATCCCGGATGACAGCCACTATGTGCACATGGTGAGCTGTCCCTGGGCGGCCAGTGTACCATTTGGCACCAGGCTCCGCCTGCTGGTCGCCCGGCCAGGGAGCTCTGAGGTTTTGGTTCTTTGAATCGCTGCTTAGGTAGTTCCAGGTTGAACCCACTGTGATTCTAGGACGTGAAGCAATCATAAATATTCACAATGAGAGTAACTCTTCCTTTGAAAAACTTGCAATCACTGAACAATGCTGACCACCAAATACCAGTCCATGCAGAAGCTATGGCTCAGGGCTTGTCCATCAGAATCATATCCAGTTACCTGACATGATGATGGATCAGGAGAAGGGTCACATTAAGCAGGGCCATTACATTAACTAGTACTCAAGAACCATAACCGGGGGTAGATTCTGTGAGAGATGTGTGGGCCAAATCCTATGGAAATTCTAGCCCCACTGGTTTACTCAAGAGTTGGGGTGGTGACTAAGCTAGGTATGACCAAGGAACCTGCCATGAATTACAGGTAAAGGAACCCCCAACAGTCTGGACTGGTCAGGGCAGCAGCACCCGAATGTGCATCCTGAATAGGGTGTGGGGTGGGCCAGGCTGCAACATTCCCCAGCTCATACAAGGCCAAATGGAAAGCCAGACTTTGCCGGAACCTGGCCTAAACCCAATAGCATGTATGAGAACTGGGTCTGGGAGTAGATTAAGTGGAGGAATTTGGGAAACTCCCCTGGCGAGTCATAGCTCCTGCTGGTGAACATGTGGTCCAGACCTGGGGGTCAGACAAGCTGGGAAAAGTAGCTCCAATGGCTGGGTAATGTGTGAATTGGTAATGGAACGGGATGTACTGGGTAGGACTGAGCAAACCTCAGCCTACAAGTGAAACGAGACCAGGAGGGAGCACAGGTCATGCCGAGCTAGGTTCTTGTACCTACTGGTCTGCGTGAGCCAGGAACGCTAAGCCACAGTGTCTAAGACAGAGGTCAGGACAGGTGAGGGGCTGTGCCAAGCTGAGTCAGAGCAACCACTGGCATGTGCATGATCTGTGGCTGGGAACAGGCCCAGTGGGGAGCTAAGAGGACAACCCCAGCTGGGTTGAGGTTCCCACCAAGGGGCTCGTGGCCTGGAATGGAGACTGTGTTCTGAACAGGAAACGGTTGTAGTCTCCCTTGGCACAAGTGTGGACTGGGATTGGATGCACCCAGCCAAGCCAGACTCCAAGACCCCCTGGTGTCCTGGAGAACCAGGGTAGATGTGAGATGGACTAGGCAAGGTCTCAACCCCTACTGAGCCATGTGTGAGCCATAGGTTGGTATGGAAGAGCCATAGCTGGGCTGAAACATCTAACAGTAAGAACCAGATTGGGTTGAAGGCCAATCAGGAAAAGCCACTGTTCCTGCTATGTCAGGAGGTGGACTGAGTAGGGCTGGCTCATGGACCCCCTGGTATGCGCAAAATCTGGCATTGGGAGAGGTTCTGATGGAGGAGTGTGGGCAACTCCTCTAGCAGGTCACAGACCTGGCAGGTAAGCGCAAGAAACATGATAGGAAGCAGCCCAGAACAGGCCATGGAAAGTTTCCCACTGGCATATATTTGGCATGGATTGGGGGAAGACCAGGCTGAATCTGTTCACGTCATCCACTGGCAAATCCAAGCACCAGAACAGAGTGTGGGTCGAGCCAGGTTTGGTTGCAACAAAAACAAGTGCACAATCTGGAATGCCAAGATGAGGTGAACTGTACTGGATGTGACCGCAGCAGCCAACCAGCAAGCGTGAGAACCAGGAAGGGAGGGGGCGGACCCAGCCGGGGAATAGGGGTGGTTCCTTTGCTGGACAGCTACTCCCATTGGAGAGTGAGGGCTGGGATGGGGGCAGACCAGACTAAGCAGGGCTACAATACCTGTATTCCTCATGTGGACTAGATCAGGGAAAAGCCAGGCTGGGCTGATTATTCCTACTGGTGCAAACTACAAAATAGAGTGGGTGAGGGTTGTTTGGGCTTAGCCACAGTATCAGCTGGCAGAAGCTGGCACTGGGGCCTAGTTTTGTCAAGTCAAACCACAGAGTGTGCATAATCCAGGAGTCGGGGAGGTCTGGGGGGCGGAAATAGTGGGCTCCTCCCTCTTGTGTTACTACTTCCAAGGGAGGGCACGAAAACGAGGACAGGGTCTGTGGTGGAATGGGGTGTGGGACAGACTGGAGTACTGCTACACATACTGGCAAACCAGGGTAGGGGGCAGGCCTGGTGGGGGTTATTGTGGGTCGCTCTGACTAGGCTGCAGCTCCCACTTGTTTATGCAAGGGCCAAGTATATGCTGGGCAGAATCAGGCTGGACTGCAACACCCATTGGTTCCAATGGAAGTCGGGGTTGGAAACAGAACCAACCCAGCTATCGCAACCTCCAGCTGATCAGGGCGATGGACTGTGCCGGGCCCTGTGCTTGCTAGTACATATAAGAATCTGGTCTGAGAACAACTCAGACGGTTTCTTTGGAGATCTCCCCAACCAAAATGCTAGACTCAGAACCCTAACCAAGAAAAGACAGAAGACAGAACAGGTCAACCAACCAACTCAGCTATATGTTGGCAGCAAAATACGGGGCAAACAGAGACCCTATGATGGACTATATCAACCAGTGGATTCTTCAAAGACCTCATAGTGCTTGGAGTGGCAAAAGTGGCAGCGATTCACAACTGGTGAACTATCAAAACCACTTGAGCAAAAACCTCGGAGCATGCCCTACATCCAGGACCTGGGGAGGGTGGGAAATTGGGTGGGTCTTCTCCCTTAACACCCCCCTTTAAACATGAAGGAAACAATATGGAAAAAAATAATAGTCTTACCCACTTTCCTGTAGCCCTTGAACCTTTTTACCCTAATTAACTACGTAAAGATTGTCAAAAATAAAATAAAATAAAGAACCAAAAAAAAAGAAACTCCCACATATGTTTAGTACACTGAATAACTTCATAATTTCTGAATCAAGAAAGAAAACATATTTTTTAGACAATTCACACTATAGAGCATTTTATTTGTGTTCTTCTTTTAAGATATTCATAGACATTTTGTGTTTACGTATTTGAAATTGAGCCCCTAACTTTCTGCCACACTCAATGACTAGAAATAGCAGAGTAATGGTAAATAATGGATATACTAGCAATTTGTTCCTGTTTTAATGGACTTTACATGTTCTCTAATATACTGCTTTGAAATGGTCGATTTCATCATAAACTCCTTTTGTTTTATTTTTTGAGTATCAAGAGCAGGTGTGTGGTGCTGCAGCCAAGACCCCATTTGGAATGCCCACATCCCACCTCAGAGCACCCGCTTCCTACCCACCACACCCTCTGAGCTAACAGATGACAGATGACGCATCAGCGACTTAGCTCTCTGCCGCCCTTTGAGATCCAGACTGTGTTCTGAGCTCCTAGCTTTGGCCTGACCTGGCCTGGCCCCAGCAGTTGCAGACATTGGGGAGTAAACAGAGCAGATGGAAGGTCTCTGTCACTCTCTCTCTCCTCATCAAATAAATCATTCATTCATAGATAGATAGATAAATAGATAGATAAGCAAAATTTTAACCTCATAATGGGAAATCGAACATTAATAAATGCCATTGTGTCATTGAAATAATTAAGTGTGGTCCAATTTGGCCTGTGACTGTGGTACATTATATTAGTACATGTTCTAAAGTTATTCTCCTCTCTCCTGGGAGAATTCTACTATTCCATAGGATGTGATAGTTTTAGTAAGTTGTGAAATTTGATTACACAATATTCCTTTTTAGTATTTTAACATAAATGCTTGATATGAACTGTTTTAAAGACAAGGTTAAAGACAAACTCTTCTAGACTCATTCTCATTTGTAACAGAGAAAGCTGAATTGGAAAATAAGGAATTTATTGATGTCTCTTTTTCATTGTCTTTCTGTAATCTCTTATCTAGTATTTTCCTTTTGTGAATTCACCAGGTACTTAGCCTGTCTCAAAGCACTCATCCTACTGTCTCTCATGTCCATACAATCCCTGTATTTGTCTTTTCTTCTCATATGAATGATCTACATCTTAAACTGGAGATTCTCCCATCTTTCCCACTTAGGCACCAACTGTTGTCCACCTTATCATAGGTCGTTGTCCAAGGGCTTACATACAGGCACAAGCAGGCACCCCAGTAAAACACATAACCAGCCTTTATCTATCTGCCACAGGTGGCTGCTCTGTTCTGGTTTTGAGCATAGATTACAAAGAAAACCAGTTACTTCCGTCAATTTTCCTAACTTAAAATAAAATACAGTGCTCCACAGCACAGCAGGGTGATTATAGTTTACAATAATGGGTAACACGCTATATACAGAATGGGAGGAGAAGAGCTGGACACCGCAAGCATGGAGGAAGGATTGGGAGGTGGTGGTGTTGATTGTCCGATTTGATCAGTTTACACAGTGTGCATGTGCTGAAGCTGCACTAAGCCCCAGAAGGGACACAGGCATTACATGTCAATAAATAACTAAGAGCATTAAAATAAGAAAAAATTAAATATATGTGTTGTTATGTAATACTTTTATTAAACAACAACAACAACAAAAAAAAAAACAGAATTGGCACTATGGCATAGTGGGCCATGCCACATGGGTGCTGATTTAAGTCCTGGCTACAATTCTATTCCAGATCTCAATAACATGCCTAGGAACGCAGCAAAAGACAGCTCAAGTGCTTGGACCCCTGCACCCTTGTTGGAGACCCAGAAGAAGTTCAGGGCTCTTGGCTTTGGTCTTTCCCAGCCCTGACCATTGCAGCCACTTGGAGAACAAACCAACACATGGAAGATCTTTCTCTCTCTCTCTCTCTCGTACTTCTCTCTGTCACTCTGCCTTTGGAATACACAGATTTTTTTTTTTAGAAAAATTCTTTTAAATTAAGAATCTAATACTCATCACTTATAAGTTATGGTACTCATCACATACAAATTCAATTATGTATTCCTGTTGCTAGTTCAGTAAGGTAAGCCTTACAAAATTCATAGCTCCCTTCCAGATAGAGTCTAAGCCCCCCCCCCCATGATTTGTGCTGTGCTGGGAATAGATTTTTGCGCTTACCTCCCATTTCTGTGGTTGCCTTCGTCCAGATGTAGTGTGATGGAATGGTACTTTTCACACCTACACATGGCACGCAAGTAGCTTCAAAGACTGTACAGGACCCAGTGCAGTAGCCTAGTGGCTAAACTCTTTGTCTTGCATGTATTAGAATCCCAAATGGGTGCTGATTGCTATCCCAGCTGCTCCATTTCCTTTCCAGTTTCCTGATTGTGGCCTAGGAAAGCAGTTGAGAATAGTCTAAAGCCTTCGGACCCTGTTCCCACATGGGAGATCCAAAAGATGCTGCTAGCTCCTGGCTTCGGATCATCTCAGCTCTGGCCCATCACTGTGACTACTTGGGGATGAACCAGTGACTGGAAAATCTTTCTCTCTGTCTCTCCTTCTTTCTGTAAATCCAACTTTCCAGTAAAAATATTATAATAATAAAAATTTTTTAAAATACTAAAAATGAAGAATCACAGCCAAAATAATGATGATGGTGATGATGATGATGATGATGATGATATTGATGAAAGCAAAAGAAATGACAACAAAAATGAATGGAAAGTCATGTGATCCAGAAATTCCATTTTAGAGAAATGGAAGATACATACTTGCATATACAGAAAATACCTACATTCATGTTCATAGCAGTTTTATTTGAATAGCCAAAAAGTGGAAGCAACCCAAGTATCTGCTGAGAAGTGAATGGATAAATGAAATACGGTATGTATGCCTAACTCGGCAGTCAAGCCTACCACTAGCAAACATAATTCATTTAAAATTAGAGAGTAAGGAAATCCTGCTGCACGTCATGATGTGTGTGACCCCTGAGGACTTTGTGCTAAATGAAATCAACCAGTCACAAAAAGACACATATTACATGGTCCCACTTATATGAGATACCTGGTGTAGTCAAATTCAGGAGACAGGACAATGGTGGTTTCTAGACACAGAAAGAAGAGGAAGCCAGTATTTAAGCGATCCAAATGCTCAGTTTTACAAGAGCAAATTACTACTGAGGGTGAATAGTGGTGATGGTTGCACAACCATATCAATGCTTGAGTACCACTGAGTTTACTTACTTTGAAGAAAGTGAAGATAGGGACCAGCACCATGGCATAGTAGGCTAAGTGTAAGCCTCTGGCTGCAACACCAGCATCCCATATGGGCACTGGGTTTGTATCCCAGTTGTTTTATTTCCCATCCAGTTCCCAGCCTGTGGCCTTGGAAAGCAGCAGAGGTTGGCTCAAGTGTTTGGGTCCCTGCACCCACATGGGAGACATTCTGGCTTTGGATTGAGTCAGCTCCAGCTGTGCGGTGATTTGAGGAGTGAATCAGTGGATGGATGATCTCTGTTTCTCTGTCTCTCCTTCTCTGTGTAAATCTGCCTTTCAAATAAAAATGTATTTTTTTAAGTAAAGATGGTAGATCTCATATGTGAATTCTGTAACAATCTTTTAAAATGTAAACACAGCAGACTATCCTATTTGAGCTAGACTCAAAATGTAGGCCTGGCATCAGGGCAGAACTCCAGTTGGTGACTCGTCTGAGTTCTTGCTAAGCTTTCATGCCATCCTTTCTGAGAGTGAGCATTACGCCAACGTTTTTGACCCAGCGCTTCCCCCAAGTAACCCGAGTCCTTCTTCTTCTCCTTAGGGTGTTGAATACCACATTATTTGAAAGTTGGGAGATCGTTGGACCTTACCCTTCCTGGTGGGTTTTTAACCTCCTGCTGTTGCTAATACAAGGATTAAACTGCTTCTGGTCTTACCTGATTGTCAAAATAGCTTGCAAAGCTGTCTCAAAAGGCAAGGTAAGCCAAACTTCACACTTCTGCTTGTGTCCAGGAGCATTGTTTTGGTTCATCTAAATCCAGCAATTGTTGTTTCAGATTTCATCAAAACCAGTGCTATTTTTTTTTTAATTGAGCAAGGCCACTTACAAACACAAAGCAAATTTTCGTGGTCTTCTCATTGCTCATTTTTTATTTGTCAGTATTGCTTTGCTGCCGATGACACTCAATGATCTATATATCCTGCATATCTAATGATGATATATTATCTACCGTGTTCTTTGATTTCCCTCGGTCCCTCTCTGATTAGACTTATACTCTGGAAATGGAATGACTTCCTTCTATGAGAAGCGTTGCTGGATACAGTCTGCCCATTGAAACAATCCTTTCTTTGAAATGAAATAAATGCATTCATCGTTCACTTTTCCAACCAAAATGTGTTAAAATTTTTGTGGTTTAGAAAGGTCTCAGGGGGCTGATTGGAATAAATAGTTTCCTGAGCCCTGGGCCCTCTGTGTTGAATAGTGACTTTTCCAGATCTTTCTCTGTGACATTTTCTTATATTCATTGTTTGTTCTCTTCCTTCTGCCCCCCTGGAAGGCTGGGAAGTGGAACCCCTTACATGTAAGTTTTTCTTCCGCTCTCTACGCTTGTCCTGGTACCTCTTGCCTGCTGGAAGGCCACACAAATGCTCTTGTTCCCTCGCATAATGCTCTGTCTAATCTGTTGGCACTGACTGGAGGCTCTATGTGAGGCATAGTTTCCATTAGCTGCAAAGAACTCTAGGTACAGCCACACTAGGGCCCTTCTGTGTAAGCTTGTATTCTGCTAAATTTTGCATGACCCAACGAGAAGGAGAAGAGGTTCTTTCATTGGTGTTTGATATGTTACTGAAAGACAGAAATAGACCAAAGGCAAGTATGTGAAACAGAACTAGTTGGGGGATAGAAGAGAAGACCTGCAGTGCAGGATGGAACTCTGAGGGTCAGCTGTTTGCCTGCTCTCCCCAGGGCCACAGGGCAGCATGTGGCCACATTGACCTTCCCCAGAGCAACAAAACTGCCCTCTTTCCCAGAGCAGTTGGAACATACAGTCGTGTCCCAAGAAGTCAGTCCTGTGCAAAGCTAAAATGTTTCAGTTAATTGTTTAGAAACTAAAGTCCCTTTGTCTCTGTAATCACTTCTTCTTTAAAATGAATATGCCTTTCTGTTTAAACTTTCCTTGCCCTCATTTGGATGCAAATTAAATCACCTTACACGTTATTGTCAGAGTAATAATCACTGAAAATGCAAGCTGCTTTCGATTACTTTCCCTATGGCTTGTGTCCTTGTGTTGTCCATCAGACCTGCAGACACCTTGCCAACTCACTGCTTCAACCACACCAATAAGAGGACTCACACTCCTTGCCAGATTTGCTGCAACTGAAGATTCAGTATAACCATGAGTTATTTTCCTGTGGTTTATTTGGAAATATGAGAGATTGTCCTTTCTTTGAAGGTAGAGTTTCCAAATGCAAGTTCTAATATTCTAATATTCTTACTGAGCATCAGTTCACTCACTTGTTTAAACTGAAATTTCATATGAGCAACTTAATTCATAACTAATAGACTTATAAACATACTGGAGCTGTCTTACAATGCTGTCTTTGGGACTCACATTTTCTAAATTAAAGTATCCTTATCCTCCATGCACTTTGGAGAGGCTTCTGTGATTTCAGCCTCATCTTAAGAGCCATTTCAATGGCTTTTGTTTGTAAGACATTTCCTCCCTCACTGGTTGGAGTGCAGTAATATTCCTGCCTTTTACTTTCTCTTGTCCCTGCCCACCTAACAGACATGACATTCTCTCGCAATAATGGTTTGGGGTGAATTCTAGTATTCTCAAGGTGGAGTGTTGTGGTAGCACAGAAAGAATATATTAAAAAGAACTCCCCAGCTAATTTTGATATACCTCTTGGGGGTCTCTACCCACTCCCCAAACTGCTTACTGAAGAGTCACAGAGGACTTGATTAGGGAAATATCTATGGCACTAGTCGGGTCCTTTTGGCCACCATCACATAAAAACTCAGTCAATGATATTGAGTTAATTGACAACCTTAAAAAGTCTCGACCGGCGCAATAGCGTAACGGTTAGGGTCCTCGCCTTGAGCGCACCAGAATCCCATATGTGTGCTGGTTCTAATCCCGGAGGCCCTGCTTCCCATCCAGCTCCCTGCCTGTGGCCTGGGAAAGCTATCAAGGACGTCCCAAGACTTTGGGACCCTACTCCTGCATAGGAGACTCATAAGAGGCTCCTGGCTTCGGATTGGCTCAGCTCCAGCCATTGCAGCCGCTTGGGGAGTGAATCATCAAACAGATCTTCCTCTCTGTCTCTCCTCTCTGTATATCTGACTTTCCAATAAAAATAAATAAATCTTTTTTAAAAAGTCTCGACTATAATTTAGAATTACACAATTGAAGATGCAAGCAATTTAATTTCTCTTAAAATTACATCCTTCCTAGATAGTGTTTTTTTCAAGCATGCATGTATTGATGTGTATTCTGGTATTTTTTTTTCCTTTTTGCTGTTTTCATTAATTAATGAGACTGGATAGAGGATTGGAGAAGCTTGGCAAGATGGGAGCCAGTTAATGATCCCATCAGTAGATTTTCCTTGCAAAAGAGTTTAATCTGGATCTCAGCCAGCAGATTCTTAAAATATTGCCTGCTTCCATTATTGGTTATGTGATCTACTTGTATAAATCACAATCTCTGATTAATCTCCCAGACATAAAAGTGTCAAATCATAAAGCAATGCGTTATAAAACCGAATAGAAATGACTTTTTTAACCATGTGAACTGCAGGATCTCTTCATCAGTGTGATTAATTAGGAGCTGGCTTCAAAGAGTTCCCAAGGAGAATATGATCTTTACAGAGTAAATTGATCCTCTTGTGCCAGATTCCTGTAATTTCATTCCTGTCGTGCAATATGTCACTTTAAGGGTGTGAGTGGGATTTATGATCTTGTACATTCTGTATATATATATAAAAAAAAAACCCTTAAAAAAGCCACACACGTCCAGCCTTCTGTGATGCACCGTAGATTCTTTCACAGCTGACTTTGGTCACTCAGAGTGTATTTCTGCTGTGAAGGGGAGCTTATCGTGACGGTGATGTTCTTTTCTTGTGTTTTTTTTTTTTTTTTAACATTTGGATCAGTTCACCTGCCTATGTGGTCGCATGTGCTTCTGAGCATGCCATACCCCATGACTCGCTAAGAGCTGGTTACACTCATCTACTTGCATTCTACAGGTGTCCAAGGATGACCGAAGTGACATTGAGTCCAGCTCAGATGAGGATGACTCAGAACCTCCAGGGAAGAACTCGCACGCTGCGACAACCACCAATGGGACCAGTGGTACCAACGGGTATCTCCTGACTGGTCCTTGCCCCATGGATGATTAATTGTCCGCAACTACAAATCCCGAACAAAGTGAACTGTTTGTTCCTGGAAGTATTTAATAAAATGCAAATGCAGTTCCTTTCATAATATCTCAGCACCAGAAACAAAAATTAGGATTATCAAAGCATTTTTGAATAGTGCACTGCCATATGTCCTATCTGTGAATGAAGAAGAATTACCATTCTCTACACGTAGGCATGCTCTATGTAACTGACACAAGGGAACAGTATTTGTATTTGTACTGTCATGGACTATTATTTATTTTTTTGTATTTGTTTGTAAATCTGTGGACAAAAGAGGGTTTCCTTGCTCCTTGTGTTCCCTGGGTTCCTGGCAGTGAAGGGAGATACTCTGTCTGCTCCTACCCCTTTCTGTTGCTGGAGTCCGAGTGCTAGAGGCATCAGCTTGATTTGCCACTTAGAGCAAACACAGCTAGTGCTAGATTCCCATGTAGTCTGAACAGCTTTGCTTTCTTTATGTTACCATGCCCATGTTGAAACTGCCCCAATGTTAGTGACCATTCTCCTGGTGTGAAAATTAAACAGAATGGATCAGGTTTTTAAATTGTCACTCTTCATGGCCATGTGGCAGCTCGAGTGATAGATGCCAGTTATTAGACTTTTGATATGAAATTGCTTTAGAATACACTTCTTTCCTTGTGCACACAGTCAAGATTTCTCCAGTGAGTATGGTTACCTGGTTGGGGATTGACCTTCTTGGTGACAGAAAGGTTTTGCTTCTTTAAAAAAAAAAAAAAATTACTTCTCTGATGAAGCTGGTGCTGGGACTCTGAAGGAAGATATTTGTGTAAGTTCATGCCTCTAAATACAGAAATAACTTTATAGGGAGAATTTGTCCTGCAATGAGAGCAGCTGGTTTCAACAAGGTTTTGACCATGACCCTAAGAGTAAGCAGCTTTTTCTTCTGTCACACTCACATGAAACAAACAAACAAACAAAAAGAAAAAAGAAACAAAGTATGTTTGGTGGAAGAAGAAGTAATCATTCAACAGTTAGCAGAGATCACCTCCAGTGCAAAGCACGTTATTCCAACTTTCAAGAAAAAGCCCTGTCTAGTATTTCACCTTCAGGATTCAGCTTTGCCAATAAAGCCAATGGGTAAAGACCTGTTGCCTTCTATTAAACATGTCCCAGGAAAACGTTTCTTCTCACTGAAACTGAGTAACAAAGCACTCCCACTTTTTGTTTGACTCTGTGAAAACTTATTGGGTTTCAGCATGTTTTTTCACCCTCAAACAATCTATTTATAACAAAACAGCACAGATTTTGTTGAGACAAAGGCAATACCACCACAAGCAAAATTAATGAAGAACACATTTCAGCATGTCTTCTACATGGCAGTATTATCAATACACAGATAACAAAACCATATACAGATGCCAAAGATTTTATCTGCTAACTTTTCATTAGAGGGAATACACTGGGCATACAAATAAGTGTTTTGTAAATCAAATGACCATTGCCTAAAACAAGAATGCAGAATAAAAATGCAGCAACAATAACATGTGGCTCAGGGCACAGGGCTCATAGCAGCAAAGTACAGAGCATTCCATATCTTGAAAAAAATGAAGTACAGCTTTGTACCATAGTTTCCAACTTGTGAAGGAATGTCCCTAACCAAAGCTTCTTGGTGTGATATTAAATCTTTAAAAATGTATGTGTCTGTTATAGCCCAGAGCAGAGTGAAGAGGCTTGAAAAAAATCTATCTGCTTATTTATTGAAAAAAAATGTATAAACAATTCTGCCAGTAGAAATGTAGACTTTTTGTTTTACGAAGTAGGCATGTGTCTGGGAATGTAACTTGTAGATGGTTGATTGAGTCTGTGAGACTAACTGTGAAACCACCAGGACATCTGCTAAAATGAAGCTATATAAAAAGTAAGATCAACCACATTGTAGCTGAAAATTTGGAGGCATAAATTCCCCTCGTTATCTACTAACATATGGAACATCTCTGCCTTGTGTCAGTGTCTGGTTTGGGTCCTCACAATAGGTAGCATGATCAGAGGGCCACAGTGTATCCCAGTTGCAACATCCTGGCACTCTGTAGCACAGAAGAATCATTTCAGATAGGTCAGCTTCTAAAGTAAAAGTTACAAGAAACTCACAAGATGCCATAAATTGACTCTGTTGTTGGCAAAGGCAACAAGAATGGGGACTAAGTGTGTGTGCAGCCTCCCTGGTTGATGGCAAACTTGCAGCACGGTCCTCTACAGATTTTGTTCATTTTGCATTTTAGAGTAAGAAGTTCTTTCTGGTTAATCAAAGTGGAGTTTGTAGGCCTTTTAGTAGAATGTCTCTGTCGACTCTTCTCCTTGGTGGCCTGCCAAGGCTGAGAGAGTAGAAGAGGTGAGGTATGTGAGCTCCCACCTGTGCCAGGTGCTAGTTTTGAGAGTATATTTGTAAATGCAGCTGTAGTTTAGAGAGAGTGCTGTTTCTCATTCAGTAATTAATAGCCTGTATTGATACCACCTCCCTCCTGGTCACATTCAAACTTTCCCAGGGTGTGTACAAAGGGGTATGTAGAGAGAACTCCAGAAAAAGTGATGTTATCTCCAGTATTACCACTTTTCTGGATATCATAGTGGGGGAGGGGGTAGTAGAAAATTGAGTAGAATTTGGCCTTAGGTCAATACATGAAATAAAAAAAGTATGATCCATGTATGTATATGTATGTTTTCCAAAAAATGATAAAACCAAAATATCACTTACTCATCCTTCTTCATATTCTTTTCACAAAATTCATCCACCATGGCCATAGAAACTTCTCTCCTTCTTGATTATCCTCCTTGTTCCTGCACCTCACCCAGCTGAGAGTGATGGAATCCATCAGCCTCTCCACCACAGAGCTAAATATGGCAAGGTCTAGGTCATAGAGCACCAAGGCCAGTCCAGAGCAAGGTCTAGAGCAAGGTCTAGGTCATAGAGCACCAAAGCCAGCCCAGAAGCCAAATGCAGCTCTCATTTCCAAATGTGGTGTCATGGGTGTTGACAGGTGGGTAGCAACGATCAGTGTTTCAGATTATTCAAGTCTGTTGTGAAAAAAAAAAATGCCTGTGATGTTGCCTCACCTGGGGGTTGGTAATGTACTACTGTTGCTGGCCTACTGGACAGAGAGCATCCTGAGATGCCATCACATAATGACACTGCACTGGAAAGGATGAAAGAGGCAGGAACTGCAGGCAAGAAGGAAGATTGCGTCAGTTCACCAAATGGTGGGTCAGCTCCACATCCAGGGTGTTGCTAAACCTCCCATTCTAAATATTTGAACAGACTGCCTTCATCTTGTATACATAGGGCCTGGCTCCTCCACTGTGTCTTCCAACCTCATTGTTATTTGGGGTAACAAGTGAGATTTCAGCTCGCCCAAGTGTTTGCTGAAGACCCATCTGTTCTCTTGAGAAAACTTTATAGATACCTGTGATCATCACCAATCTGTTCATGATTTTTTAAATAATTGTTTTAACCCTGTGTTGGAAGTCTTGATGCCAGAGTTGCCTGAATACCTCATTTTTTTTTTTTCATTTGAGAAAAGGTACACTGAATAATTCCGAAGGTGTTCAAGATTCCCTTTCGCACTATGTGGGATGATGTCATTATAGCCAGAGAAGCTGCAGGAAATCCCTGGGAGATAAAAGTTTAAGTGTTTACATTTTATGTGGCCTTTGCAGTCCCAAGGTTCTACTTGACTACTTTCCCCCTCTTTGTCTTCTGCTGATTTCTGCCTTGTGAGTGAACAAGTAAGCTCTGAAGGATTTCTAAATTCCAAATAAGAAAAAATTGAGTTAAACCCAGTTATCTGATAGGAAAGTGGTCATGTGGCATTGGCAATGTCTACATAGCCTGTGTGGAAAGATGAAATGAGCTTCTAGTACTACGGAGAAAATAATCATAAAAAGTTCACTACTCATAGACAGTTCTTAACAAAAATGCAGAACTTTTTTTCCAAATGAAAATATTGCTTCAGAATCCTTTGAGGTTTCTCTTGGTGAAATGAACTTGTGCCATTCTTGAAATTATCACATAGTCATTAACACTGGTGCAACCTGCCACGGTTTAACTTCATTTACTTTTATGTGCAATGTTCCCTCCCCTCCCCTAGAGGACACTCTCTAGATGCTGAGAAGTGTTCATGCTGCCGAGGTGGCATAGAAGATGCTGGTTTTCATGGAGAAAATTATATTCAAGAACAAAGAAAACCATACCTATTGTTTTTTAAGATCTGCAAGCACTCAAAGGGACAACTTAGTTCTTTCTAGATATTTCCCATTTGAGTTCACCCCAAAGCCTTTGTAAGGAATGCATTAACAAGAGACACACATCAAAATCCCCCAGATTACAGAAGTTATGGGAGCCCCTGCAGCGGCAAAGCACAGGGTTGGGCACTCGCAGCGTTGCCTAGGAAATTTCAGCAGGGGATGAGCAATCAGCCTATGACCTGGTTGGTTTGGTTTTCGTTTGGTTTGTTAAATTTTGGTCATTCAAACTGCTTTCAGCCTCTTGATAAAAGAAAGCCAGGATCTTGCCATTTTCCTGTGTTAGACTTCCCAGTAATGTTTGGCTGTGTGTGTGTGCCATTTTTCTAAAAGCAGCACTGTGTCGGGTGTGTTTAAACACACAGCTCCATGAGCACCTATACTAGGGAACAGCAGCTGCTGAATGGTTTCTGTTTTCGTGAAAAATTAGGTGTCACTGAAATTTTTGTTCCTTTTCTAAAATCCACAATAATTTTTTTGATGTTATTATGAAGTTGCCCTTGGGAATTTATAAAGACTTGCTGCAAAAAAGCAATTTAGCTCTCAGACAAGAGAAAGAAGTTAAATGACCATTCTGGAACTTTAATTTAGAGCTCCATTGTGTTACATGTGACACACACACACACACACACACACACACACACACACACACACACACTTAATTTCCCCGTGTTTTCTAAAGCCCCAAAGCCCATGACTTCTGTTTACCGACCTCATCATCATTCACCTCCACATCACTTATTGTCAGGGAAGAAGATGGTGGTTAGATGTTGGATTTGATTTTTTTTTCCCTTCATTTACAGTAAGAGGAGAGGTAACAAATCCACTCGTTAAGTCAATTCAGTGCTTGAGCATGTCAGATGTGAAATGATGTACTGTTAGCCAATTTGGGTGATTTTGTGTACTGTTGTTGTGTTTTGCTGATTTTTATATGGAAATATAATTATTCATCCTTGATCTCTGGAAGCAATCATTGTTATAAGGATCATTTTCCTTTGGAAACACTTTCATAATAAAGATAAGTATGAAAGAAAGCAGTGCAAATAGCTGTCCTAACTAGCTGCTGTTGAGAATTCAGCACACCTTTTTAGATGGGATTCTTGCAGAGCTCACCTCAACTTAGGAGTTTCTTACAAACCTCCTCAAATCCCAATGTTGCCATGATATTGAGAATGTCTGATTTTATGATTGTGTATAGTAATTGTTCAGATACCAAGAAACAGAAAGCAAGCATCTCTAGCTTAGCCCCCATCACAGCCTGTCTCCTGACTGCAGCTTCCTGCTAATGCAAACCCCCGGAGGTGGCAAGAAAAACTCAAGTGATTAGGTTCCTGTCACCCATGTGGGAGACCTAGATTGCATTCAGGGTCACAGTCTTAGCCATTGTGGGCTTCTAGGGGAGTGAGCCAGCAGTGGGAGTTCCATCTCCCTCAGTATCTCTCTCTGACTCACTGCCTTTCAAATAAATAAATTTTAATAAAGATATAAAAGCTTCAATATTAAATTTTATCTAGTAGGGCCAGCATTATAGCATAGCTCATAAATTCACTATCTGCAACACTGACATCCCATATGAGCTAATGCCTTGGCAAAAAAACAGTGAAACGTGGCCCAAATGCTTGGACACCTGCATCCACACAGGAAAGCTGGGTGAAGCTCTTGGTTCCTCACTTCAACCTAGCCTACCTCTGGACATTGGGATCATTTCAGCAGTGAACCAGCAGATAGAAGATCCCTCTAACTTAGCCTCTCCAACTCTCTTTCTCTCTCTGTAACTCTGCCTTTCAAATAAATAACGTAAAATCTATGCAGCACTTCATTCTGGGGAGGGAGATACAATTGTAGAGATTCCAATTTAAATCCATCAGACGATGCTGCCTTTACCAAATTATAAAAAAAGGATTTAGGACAGCAACCCAAAGCATGATGCACAGCTGCTCAGCCGGTGGCATCCACTTTGAGCCTGTGCCCTACTTCGTTAGACCTCCTGCCCCCTCTCTCCATTTTCCCTGTGAAGCTGCTTTTCCCAAGTTGCTCCTCTTCTGCCTTGAGTTCATGTCATGGAGTTTTTCAAAAGCTGCAAAAATAGCACAGCATATCAACCAGCATCAGTTTTAGGTTAAAAACAAAACAATTAAACCTGACCTATTTTTAATTATCGTGTACAACAACAAACTGACTCCAAGAACGCATTAGTCTAATAATTATAACCACATACATTTTTCTGAGGTGCAAGAAAAATGGATTTTTATGTAAATACAACATTCTGGAAGCTGTGGACTCTGCCAGTTGTATAAATAGCATAATCCAACGCTGTAAGTATCTCTCAAATAGCAATGAGAGCACTCAACTTCTATGTCAGACATCTTCCTTGTTGCTGAAACTGCCACATCCAACCTAATTCTGACAGCTCTGAACTCCCAGTGTTTACCGTAAGGAGTTGAAAATGCATCCATATGGAAACCTGCCTGTGGATGTCTACATTACAAAACTGGAAGCAACTATCCTTCAGTAGATGAATGGATGAATAATCTGACCCATCAGATAAGGAAATTGCACTTAAAGAGAGAATGAGAGAGGTGGACTAAAAGATTTGGAGGAAACTTAAATGTCTATTACTATGAGGAGGAAGAAATCAGAAAAGATAACATATCTATTTGTGATTCCAATTATAGGACATCCTCCAAAAGACAAGAATGTGGGGGAAAAAAGCAGTGATGGAGGAATGAACAGGTGGGACAGAGGATCTGTCTCCTTGGGTCACAGATGGCCAGCCTCCTTCTGGTTATGCCTTCACATGGTCTTCCGTCAGTGTGTCTGGGTCCTTATCTGCTTCCTCACATGGACAACAGTCATCCTGGATTGGCACCTGCCCAGAGAACATACTTTTACCTTCATCATCTCTTTTTAAGTTCTTTATCCAATACTGCCTCATCCTGAGGCAGTGGGGATTAGGATTTCAACATATATTTGAGGGAGACATGATTCTTGCCTTTAACACCAGGCAGTTTCACATAGTAACAGAGAAACTAAGTGACTGTGGGACTTCCAACCAGATTGCAGGGTCACAGACACTGGGGACAGGTGATTTGAACCACAACACTGGTGAGAGCAGCCTAGAGAGGATCTTGTGTAGGAGCAGTCTGAGCAATTGGAGCCTGAAGTATCAAGCATTCAGGAATAGGAGGGGATGGAGGTTAGTTATTCAGTGAGCCGGGTTCTAAGAGTGGGCTGAAAAGCTCATTGGGAATAAGGCAAGAGTGGGTATTGAGTGTGGCAGAGTGAGAAAGTTACAGGAAATGAAAGGGAAATCACCTTCTCTCCCCTTTTGTGAGTCTATCAGTTATTTGGTTCTTGAGGGTTAGATGCTCATCTCCTACTAGTTTTACTGACAGTTTGTTAATACATGGAATTGTCTAGTCAAAAGAAATCAACATGCAGGAACAGGTTAAGCTTTGGCTTGGAATACCCCCATTCCATATTAGAGTATCTGGTTAAAGTCCCAGAACTCCAAGCTCTGGATACAGCTTCTGCGAATGCATCTGGAAAGCCACATATGATGGTCCAAATCCTCACACATGCGAACCCAGGTGGAGTTCCTGTCACTCTACCTTGTAAATAAATAAATAAAAATTTTCAAAAATGTAAAGCAACATGTTGAATATCAGGCCAGTTGGAATCTTGCAAGCAAGGGTGAATTCAAAAGTTCCTTAGCATTTTGCAAGAGCAATGAATACCTTTTCTCTCTCAGTTTAAAGTGCTACGTAGTACACAAACTAGAACATTGACATACCGTAGTTCCTGGGGGCTCCACTTCCAATCCAGCTCCGTATCCATGGCCTGGGAAAGCAGGATGTGGAACATGACCTAAGGGACTGGGAGACTACATCCCTACCCCTGTGAGAGACCTGAAAGAAGATCCTGGATCCCAGCTTCGGAGCAGCACAGCACCAGCCACCACCATTTGGGGAGTTGTCCAGCCGATGGAAAATCTCTCTGTGTATCTCTCCTCTCTGTAAATCTGCCTTTCCAATAAAAATAAATTTAAAAAAGAAATAACATGGGAGATCTTCAAAAAGTTGATTGAAATGCATATTGTGCAAACACTAGTCATACATTTCAAAAGTGTTTGCAACAAAGCAAACATTCTTTTAATTATATTTTTCCATGAAAATGCTATGGTATACCCATGTGTATGTGAATCAAATTTAACAATAAAGATAAATGTTTCTGAAAATCATAATTGCTCTACAGATAAATTACTATAATTATCATCACTGATAGGACAGTAATTAACCTAAAAGTTCAGGGACGGCACCCAATGTGATGGCTCAATGGCTAAATCCTCATCTTTCAAGCAGCCCATATGCATGCTGGTTCCTGTCCCAGCTGCTCCATGTTCCATTCAACTCTCTACTTGTAAAGCAGTGTAGGATGGCCCAAACCCTTGGGATCCTACACCTGCATGGGAGACCTGGAAAAAGCTCCTGGCTACTGGTTTCAGATCAGCTCACTTGCAGCCAGAGCAGGCATTTGGGGAGTGAGCCAACAGTTGAAATATCTTTGTCTTTCCTTCTGTCTATAAATCTGCTTTTCCAACAAAAATAAATAAATCTTTTATCTAAAAAAAGTTCAGAGAAGTTGATTTGGGATTAGGTAAAAACCTTTAAGGAAGAGAATCAAGGTGGCGGAATAGGGTAAGGACACATTTAAACAGAGAATCATTAACCAGGGTGAAGTAGAGAGGGCACATTCCAGGAAATAGGAGACAGAGGAGCACCTGGCTACTGATGGACACAGTGTTGTCCCCACTATTTGACCTTTAAGTCCAGCTTCTCCCAGAAAGCCTTACTTAGCCTTTGAAAATTTGCTGCTTTTCTTAGAGAAGAAAAGGTATAATCATGTGATTCCATCGGGATGCCCCTCTGCTTCCCCTACAGGACTGCCAGCAGCTTGAGAGCAAAGATCTCACCTTTTGTATTTGAACCCTCCTCATCAGCCATAGTGATGCAGGTTTCATTAAATGCTTGCTTATAGATACAGGAGCTTTGGGAAGATGACTCAGTGTTAGAAGGGACAAATGAGCAAATTTTTAGTTTTGAATTTCAGCTGAAGGAAGTTAATTCATATGAAAACGTCTACTGAGAATTAGAAATACAATATTAAACCTTGATGCTATTATTCTTTTTAATTTATTTTTATTTTATTACAAAGTCAGATATACAGAGAGGAGGAGAGACAGAGAGGAAACTCTTCCATCTGATGATTCACTCCCCAAGTGAGCGCAATGGCCGATGCTCTGCCGATCCGAAGCCAGGATCCAGGAACTTCTTCTGGGTATCCCACACGGGTGCAGGGACCCAAAGCTTTGGGCCGTCCTCAACTGCTTTCCCAGGCCACAAGCAGGGAGCTGGATGAGAAGTGGAGCTGCCGGGATTAGAACTGGCGCCCATGTGGGATCCTGGGCGTTCAAGCAGAGGACTTTAGCCACTAGGCCATGCTGCTGGGCCCGATGCTATTATTCTTTCCGTTTTGTTTTTCACATAGAAAAACTGAAGTACAGTGGTGAGAAACTTGCCTTTGATCTTATAGCCAGAAACTGGTGTAGATTCAGTCCATGCTTTGAATCATTTCTCTGTTGCCTGCAAAGGACCTTGATAAATGTCTATGTTTGCAGTATAAAACAAAGAAGATAAATCAGCAAAAAAAAGAGTGATAAGACTCAGCTGCTTCATTTCCCATCTAGCTCCTGGATGAGCAGAGAAGGAAGGCCCACGTTCTTGGGACCCTGCACTCATGTAGAAGACATTCTCCTGACTCCTGCTTCAGATCAGATCTGCTCTGGCTATTGTGGCCATTTGGAGAATGAACTAGCAGATGGAAGATTCTCTCTCTCACATACACACACATTTTCTCTTTCCTGTCTGCATATGATATAAATTAAGACTTTGATGAGCTTCAAGAGATTTGCCTAGTTTCAAGGTATATCCTCTGCAGAGACTTACTGGCTGGGAAAGTAAAAAAGTTGCAACATTAATGTGAAGAAAGTATCAGACACCATCTCAGTCAAGGTGACACCATCAAGAATGCATCAAATGAAATCATGCACCAGTTGGACAGGTGCAATAAGAACACAGCATCTTTTCTGTGACATGATATTCCTGCCAAATACTGCAACCTGATCTAATCAGCAGCCAACATGGGATAATCCACAATTGAGGGAAATAAAATAATTGACTGGTAACCTTCGTCAATGACATGAAAGTCAGATAAAGACCACAGAACTGTTCCTGGATCGAGAAAACGGAAAGCGCCAAACCAGCGTCTGTAAGGCATGCTGGTTTACTTGCCCCATTCCTAGGCAGAACACAGACAGGACAATTGGTGGAACCGACAAGTAGATGGTAGTCATGAATCAATCCTGACTTCCTGCTTCTGATGGTTGTGTCCGGATTTGCTTGAGAATCTTTGTAAAAAATGCAAACTAAGATATTAGAGATTAACTAGCTTTCAGTAGACAACTTATTCAGAAAAAAAAATGGAAAAAGAATCTTTGTACCAAACGTTCAGTGTTACTATAAATTTATTATATTTTCAGTCAATATGTATTTTTAAAGGCTCTGTTAACATGACAATTGAAATTCTCATATATTTAGATGCAACAATATATTTTATTTTTTTGTGTATATACTTCATACAGTTTTTTTTCATAATGCATTTCTATAGGCTCAGGGATTTCTGCTTCCACCCTAGCCATCTCCCCTCGCCTCATTTTCTCCTATATTATTGCAATACTATAGTTCTTCAATAACAATCACAAGTCCATCATTCTGCTATTTAAGTGGATCATGATGTTGTAGTTATAAGCAATGGTAGAAAGTCCAGCACCCTATTGGCAAGCTATGTAATATCTATTTTATTTACTTATATATTTATTTGAAGGGCATAAAGACTGACAGACTGGTTTCTTAAAGATACTATTTATTTTACTTGAAAGCATTACAGAGAGGGGGGAAGACAGAGAGAGAGAGAGAGAGAGAGAGAGAGAGAGAGAGAGAGAGATTTATCTATTGGTTCGTTCCCCAATGGCTGCAATAGCTGGAGCTGAGTCAATCTGAAGCCAGGAGCCAAAAGCTTCCTCCAGGTGTTACGTGGGTACAGAGGTCCAGAGCCTTGACCATCCTCTGCTGCTTTCCCAGGCCATTATCAGGGAGCTGATTTGGAAGTGAAGTAGCTGCGACTCAAACTAGTACCTATATAGGATGCAAGAGCAGAGATCTATCTTCCTACACCACAGCATTAGTCTCAGCAATACCTATTTTTAAAAGTTAGGACATTATTTTTGAATATCAAGATCAATAAGTTGAGGTAACGCATCATCCCATCAAAGGAAAATTTAGCAAATGACCAAAATATGTTCATTAAAGCTTCTTGAAAATGTTATTTTATTTTAAATATTAATTTATCTTGAAAGAGTTACAGAGAGAGGGGGAGAGGGGATGGGAGAGGGAAGAGAGAAAGGGAGAGGAAGAGAAAGAGAATGATTTCCATCTACTGGTTCACTCCCCAGATGGCCCCAACAGGCAGTGTTGAAGCAGGCCAAAGCTCAGAACCAAGAGCCAGGAACTTCATCACAGTCTCCAAATGGGTCTACAACATGGGCAACGGGTGCAAAATACTTGGATCGTCTTTCACTGCTTTTTCCAGGTCATCAGCGGGAGTTGGATCAGAAGTGGATCAGCCAAGACAGGAGCAGGCATTACCCTGTCAGCATCAGGTAGCATTACCCACTTTGTGACAATGCTGGTCCCTGTTGAAAATTTTAAAGGATTTAGTGAGCTGTATAATCACATTAATTTTTGCAATGGCTTGAATGCCAATGCTTGTACATTTTAGAGGAAATGCTGTTATTTCCTGTGCTGTGAACTTGTATGTGTAACTACTATTATCCTTCATATTTTAATTTATTTTACAAAAACGAGATGACTGATTATAGTAAAATAATAATAGCCATGTGTAATAGCCATGAACACTCACCATGTATTCTCTGCTCTAAGGTATGCTATTACTCTGTTTTACAGTTCAGGAAATCAAAACTTAGAGGAATGAAAAAAATATTTCCCCAAAGGAACATGCAAATATGCACTGTAGCCAATTTTTTAACCTTCCACTCTCCATAGTTGATGCTAACAGCTCCTGCCCCACAGCACCTTCTGTGGAGTTCACAGAGAAGGGAATTTTGAGGATTCCAGGAGCCTTGATTTCATCCTAAAGTCTTCCCCCATTCCCTCAATACTTATCCCCAATACATTTTATCATCCAATTTCTGGTTCCAATGGGAGGGTTAGTCTATGCTTTCTCTACATGTGGTTAATACCTCATCAATTTTTTCCCTATTCCTGGCAGCAAAGACAAGGAATTTTGAGATTCTTATATCAACCTTCCCCAGAATTTCTAGGCTATTCTCAGTATAAAATGCAAATAAATAAATATTGCTTCAAATCCCAAATGGAGGACCCCCACATGGCTCCAATTTCTTTGGGGTTAAGGTTAAAACCTAGCACCTGTGTCTCTCCCCAGCCTCTTCCACCATAAAGGCCTATGTAAACCATATGCTCACAGCCTACTTGAGCAGTTTCTAATGTTCTGGATGCAGCAACACATATTGTATTATATAAATGCCATTAATGGGTGCATTTCAAGCATCAACAAATATAACCTCTCTTTATCAGCATCTTCTGGCATGCTTTGCTGAAATGCAAGCATCTTTGAAATTCTGCTTGCAATTTCCTAAAGACTTATTTTATAGAATCTATCCCAAGACATCATAACTTCCCTTCATGAGATGGTGCTCCTTGAGAGGAGATGGAAGCTCAGTGGTTGCACTGTCTGAAAACAGCTTCACTGGAGGCTCCTGAGTCAGTGAATGAAGGGATGAACACATGTTAATAAGATGTCATTTGTTTCAGATGTCACTGAGGCAGGATGAAAGAAACTGCCATTTTAGGAAATCATTTTGGAAGAGGTGTAGGATAAGCCACCTCAGGGATTAGTCTGAAAAAGAAGAAAATAGGGAAAGATTTTTGACAAGTATGCAAAGAGCTACTTCACTAAATACATAATGTGTACACAGTATGCTCTGTCCTAGGGGCATGAAGTGGCTTTTGAATAATTATCACCTACTTGGGGGCTGGCACCTGGGAGCTAAGCCTCTTCCTGTGGAGCTGGCATCTGCTATGGGCACCAGTATGAATCCTGGCTGTTCCACTTCAGATACAGCTCCCTGCTAATGTGCCTGGAAAAGCAGCGGAGGATGTGTGAAGCCTCTGTACCAAAGTGGCAGACGGGAAGAAACTTCTGACTTCTGATTTCTGCTGGCCCAGCTCCAGTCATTGTAGCCATTTGGGGAGTGAGCCAAAGAGATGGAAGACCCTCTCTCTGTGTCTCTGTCTGTCTCTCTCTCTCTCTTTCTGTAATTCTGCCTTTCAATTAAACATACATAAATCTTAAAA
The DNA here is from genome assembly GCF_017591425.1 of Ochotona curzoniae. Lineage (NCBI taxonomy): Eukaryota > Metazoa > Chordata > Mammalia > Lagomorpha > Ochotonidae > Ochotona > Ochotona curzoniae. The sequence goes on from NW_024465369.1 coordinate 30,684,848, forward strand.
AGGTTACTACATATTTCAGGGTTGGCTTTGGACACATCAACTAAGATGCCAGATAGGATGCCTATATTCTCTATCAGAGCAGCTGGGTTCAGATTTGGCTCCTTTCCCACTGAAAGCAACAAATGATGGCTCAAATTGACTGGGTCCTTGCCATCCATAAAGAGACCCAGGAGTCTGAGCTCCTGGTTTTAGCTGGCTCAACCTCACTTCCTGCAGCCACTTGGGAAGTGAAACATTAGATGTAAGAGCTCACTCTCCCTCTCTCTTTTTAAAATAAAAATTAACATTTTTTAAAATTAGTATATATTTTTGCACAAGTAATGCATGCAAACTTCCAAATGTGCACACCAAGCCTACCTCCTCAGTTCAGCTGCAGAAGGAACCACAGAAAAGAAACCCCAGTGTACTTTGTCTCTAAGATCCCAACTCAAGAACCTGGCAAGGATTTCTAAGAAAAAAAAAAAAAAAAACAGAAATCAGGGATTTGTCAAGTATAGTAGAGACCAAGGTAGAAAAGGCAAATGAATTCTGTAGGCAGCAACTGATTTACATTTGCAAAACTGCCAAGTGTATCACTTACCCTGGAGAGAGAAACACCCATTTATTAGACATTCTCGTGGACATTTTGCTTAAGACCTATGAGTGAGATCATCAGTAAGTTTAGAAAGTGTAAGCAATGGTACATAAATACTAATGCAGGGATCAAATGAAGACATAAAGTAATTTAGGCAAAAGTGCATTTGTAAAATTCCCTTGTCACATGCGTTACTTTTGGAAGTTAAAGCCATAAATCACAGCTGTAGGATGATTTGTCTCTTAATTAGTTATCTGTTAATCTTTATTCCCTAGAGCTTATTGAGGAAACATGAATTTATGCCGCTTTGTTTTATGCAAATTTGTCTACTTGATTTTTCTTCTCCATTAACATTGAGAGTTTTCAAATTAATATATATGAAACTCAGGCATGCATAATGAATATTAAGTCCTAGTACTTTGAATTCCAGGCTATTTTGTATATGTAAGAAGTTAATTATAACCATTTTGAGGTTTTAAAGTTAGGTATTTCTTATGAAGGAATAAAGGGGAAAAGCTTATTTTGTACAATTTGCAAAACAATAATGTAATTAGTACACACTGAGCATAAAAGTCACCTTAAAAGCTACAAATCAGGTCAGCCATTAGCAATAACAGTATCAGTGAGGCCCCCACCGCTTCTGCTAGTGTTTAAAACAGTCATTAGTACTTCAAACTAGATAGAATTTTCTTTTTCCATTCTAAGACCATCTATATAGACATTCAGGCAAGGTTTAGAGATGTATCGTTCAGCTTTGCTCAGCTATGCAAATTAAGAAAACTAATCACTTGCAGAACCTAAAAATAAAAAGGAATTTAATCAGAATGAAATTGCTTCTACACATTCCTCGGCGGGTCCCTGCTGGGGGGACTGTACATGCGTGCCCAAATTGGTGGCAGAGGCACAACTGTTGCTCCGTCAGCTCCAACGGGCCAGAATGTTAGAAGTGACAGCTGGCCTTGGGATGATGTGTTAGGATAGGCCATCCAGGTGGCAGCTGGTTCCAGGAGTCAAGTGTCCTCGATTGATATGGCCTGGAGTCAGCCAGCCACTCCGCTTGGTCCCCCCCGCCCCTGGAGTTCCTAGGCCTGGTTGAGCCCTCCAGTGTGCTCTATCTTTATCATTGCTAACTGCAGGCCAGCTGCCCATCATAGCCCATGTACTGCCCTACCACACTCAGTATGCTGTGAGCGAACAACACTCTCAGATGTTCCTGGTAAACTTTTCAGAACGAGGCTCATTTTAGGACTCCAGTTTGCCCAAGTTTGTTCTTAACCCTAGGGCGTTCAGCTGTTGTTCTGGGTCCCAAGACTCTCCTTACTTCATCTGTTTATATTTTTTGAACCAACACCATTTCCAAGAAAGTTCTCTAAGTGGTCCCTTGGGATTCCTGCGGAATGCATCTTGGGTTCCTGCTTGTCAGGGTCACTGTGAATCAGTGTCAGAACCGTGTCCCGTTTTAGAACTGGCTGTACATACGTTCCCTTTGGGGTTTCTAACGCTTCTTCCTAACAGCTAAGGAGGCAGGGCTGTGCATGACAAACATCACCTACCACGGCTGTAGAAGTAACTAACAGGGCCACTTTCTCATATAATTCAATCAAATAAAGGCAGGTCTTCATTGAACATTTACTTCATTCTGGATACAATGACATAAGAAGCTCATTGAGTAGTGTGGGAAGTAGACTATGGCATTAATTAGTCCCAAAACAGTGGGATAAATGACTCAGGAGGGGTGTGCAAAAGATGCCTGTAACAAAGGAAGGTATTCTTTGGGGAAAATTGCACAAGCTGGAATTTGGAGCTGATAAATTGTCAGCAGGGTTAACAGAAAGGATTCTGAAGGCATAAAATAAGAAGGTGTAGGGAAACCATTTCATCTGTAAGTCCTTTTTAAAATATTAAAATTGGGGGGCCCGGCGCGGTGGCGCAAGTGGTTAAAGGTCCTCGCCTTGCACGCCCGGGATCCCACATGGGCGCCGGTTCTAATCCCGGCAGCCCCGCTTCCCTTCCAGCTCCCTGCCTGTGGCCTGGGAAAGCAGTCGAGGACGGCCCAAAAGCTTTGGGAACCTGCACCCGCGTGGGAGACCCGGAAGAGGCTCCTGGCTTTGGATCGGCATAGTATTGGCCCGTTGCGCTCACTTGGGGAGTGAATCATCGGACGGAAGATCTTCCTCTCTGTCTCTCCTCTCTGTATATCTGCCTTTCCAATGAAAAAAATAATAAAAATAAATCTTTTTTAAAAATATTAAAATTGGGGGCCTAAGCAGTATCCTTGTGCCTAAAGTCCTTGCCTTGCACGTGCCAGGATCCTATATGGGTGCCAGTTCTTATCCTAGCGGCCCCACTTCCCATGCAGCTCCCTGCTAATCTGCCTGGGAAAGCTTTAGAAGATGGCCCAAAGCCTTGGGATCCTGGACCCATGTGGGAACTCTGGCTTCGGATTGGCTCAGCTCCAGCCGTTGTGGCCTCCTGGGGAGTGAATCAGCAGACAGAAAATCTTCCTCTCTGTCTCTCCTTCTCTCTGTACATCTGGTATCTGACTTTCTGATAAAAAGAAATAATAAACAAATCTTTTAAAAAACATAAAATTGAGAGGAGGGAGATTGGTGCTGTGGTACAGTGGGTAAAGCCACTACCTGTGACTCCTGCATCCACAGTGAGAGCTGGTCCATATCCTGGCTGCTTCACTTCTGATCTAGATTCCTGCTAATCTGCCTGGGAAAAAGTAGAAGATGGCTCAAGTCCTGGAGCCCCGGTACCCATGTAGGAGACCCAGACAAAACTCCTGCTTCCTGATTTCCATCTGGCCTCACCCTGGCCTTTGCGGTCTGTGAGTCAGCAGAAGAAAAAGGATCTCTCTTTCTTTCTCTCACTTTCTCTTTTTCCTTCTGTGTAACACTGACTTTCAATCAAATACAATATCTTTTAAAATATAAAATTTGGGGGCCCGGCGGCATGGCCTAGCTGCTAAAGTCCTTGCCTTGAACACCCCGGGATCCCATATGGGCGCTGATTCTAATCCCGCCAGCTCCACTTCCCATCCAGCTCCATGCTTGTGGCCTGGGAAAGCAGTTGAGGACGGCCCAAAGCTTTGGGACCCTGCACCCGCGTGGGAGACCAGGAAGAGGTTTCCAGTTCCCGGCTTTGGATCAGCATAGCACCAGTCGTTGCAGTCACTTGGGGAGTGAATCATCGGCCGGAAGATCTTCCTCTCTGTCTCTCCTCCTCTCTGTATATATCTGACTTTCCAATAAATAAATAAATCTTTAAAAAAATTTAAATTGGGGGGCTGGTGCTGGCTGTGGTATAGCAAATTAAGCTACCACCTGTAGTGTCGGTCAGTATCCTATATAATGTCTGGTTCCAAAGTTAGGCTGTTCCATTTCCAATCTAGCTCTCTACTAATGCATGTGAAAAGTCAGTGGAAGATGGCACAAGTGCTTGGGACCCTGCACCCAAAAGAAAAACGAGGTGAAACTCATGGTTCGTGGGTTCAGCATGGCTCAGGCCTGGCCGTTGTAGCCATTTGGGGAGTGAATCAGTGGATGGAAGGCCTCTTTCTATCTCTTTGCCTCTGTAACTATGACTTTCGTATAAATAAATGAACCTCTAAAAGGTTAAAATTAAAATTCACATAACTGCTATCCTTTGAGAATCAGGAGGAGCAATGTGGATGGTCAGTGCAGCAGTTAAGACATTGCTTTGGAGCCCTGCGCTTCATCTCAGAGTGACTGAGTTCAAATTCAAGTTATACTTCTTTTTTTTTTTTTTTTAGATATTCTTTTTTATTGAAAAGATAGAGTTAGATAGGGAAGCAGTGACTGAGAGCAAGATCTTCCATCCACTGGTTTACTCCAGAAATGTCCACGATAGCCAAAGCTGAGCCGATCCAAAACGAGGAGCCAGGAGTCACTCCCAGTCTCCTAAGCTGGTGCAGAGGCCCAAGCATTGGGCCATCCTCTGCTGCTTTCTTGTGCCATGCAGGGAGCTGGATGGGAAATGGAGCAGTTAGGACACGAACTGGCACCCATATGGGATGATGCCAGGACTTGTAGTCTGAGGATTACCCAACTGAGCTGTTGTGCTGGCCTGTAGGCTCCACTTTTGATTTTGGCTTCCTGCATGTCCTGGGAAGCAGAGGTGATAACTAAGATGCACAGATCCCTGTCACTGATGTGGAAGACCCAGGCTGATTTCCCAGGTGCCATCTTCAATCTAACCCAATCACAGCTCCCCAGTTACTGAAGATATTTGTGGCAGTAAACTATTTCTTTCTCTCTCTCTTTCCGTCTTCCGTATGAGTCAATATGTGAGCCTCTCTGCCATGCAGGTAAGCTAAACAAATAAATAAGTAAGACTTCTGGTTTTCTTTTATCTTTTTCTTAAAAATAAAGAAAAAATTTACAGACACATGTATTTTTATTGGAAAGGCAGATTTACAGAGAGAGGGAGAGACAGAAAAATCTACTGTCCTCTGATTCATCCAACATGTGGCTGTGGTGACCAGAACTGAGCCAATCTGAAGACAGAAGCCAGAAGCTTCTTCTAGGTCTCCCATGTGGGTGCAGGGTCCCAAGGCTTTGGGCTGTCCTCGGCTGCTTTCCCACACCACAAGCAGGGAGCTGGATGGGAAGTGGAGAAACCAGAACAAAAACTGACACCTAACATGGTGCTGCTTGCATACCAAGGATTAGCCTGTTGAGCCATTGAGCCAGTCCCCTTGACTGCTTTTGTACTAAATCAATGTTTGCTTCTAATGTTAAAATCATACAGAAAAGTTGGACCCATTTAACCACTTATAAGTCATGACATAACCAAGACTGACAACACGAGAAAGTAAATAAATGTCTTGAAGTCTAAAAATAAAAGCAAAAAACGAAATGCAGGCCCTAGGAATTCAGAACCCTGCACGGTCACGCTGGAGTCCATCTGGTTACATGCCTGGGTTTTATTGTTTGTAGAGAAGCATCAAGCCAAAAGCACGCTTATTATCTTTAGCCTGTTTCTAAGTTAAATTAAATATTTTGTACTCCAGCCTCACCTTTAGGGTATATGCTTTTCATTGTCTGGACTGAGTAGGAAGACAGCAGAGTGAGTCCCAGTGAGACCTCAAAGAGGCCCATGCGTATTTCAAAATTTGAAAATCATCTACACCTGCTTCAAAAGACTGCCATGATGACTAAGTAACGTTACCATTTGCAAAGCATTTAAAATAGACCCCGACATATGGCAGGTCTTCTAAACAGGAGCTGAGACACCATAAGGTGTTTAACCAGTTCTTCGTTGATGTTTACAATTTTTAACTTTGCTGAGTTTGTCTAATGTAGAAACTATCAGGGCTGTGTTGGCACAGCAGTTAAAGGGTTGCTTGGGAATCCCGTATCCCATACTGAAGTGCTTGGGTTCAAATATAATATCCATTACCTAGTCCAGATTCCTGCACACTTTGGGAGACAACGGTAATGGCTCAAGTACTTGGTTCCCTCTGTTCACATGAGAGGATTGAACTGAGTTCTGGACTCATGGTTTTTGCCTGCTCCAGCTCCTCCTGTAGAAGGCATTTGGGGCATCAACCCACGAGGCCGTCTCTCTCCATCTCTCTCCCAAGCCTCCCTTTGAATAAATAAGTTTTTTAAAAATGCGCCAGGCAAGTTCTGAATTAGACTTTTCTCAGTTCCACTGCTGCTTGTTACTAAATTGTCACTCTGAACTTGATAAATGTGTACCATATTGTTGACACACCCTCCAGGCAGCATCAAATGTGAGAAGTGGAGTCCAAGGGAGTGGCTTCTAAGGCCAGGCCCCAAGAGAATCCACTGCAGATTTTCTGTCTGCAGAAAAGCTGTGCCATAGAGGGGACCACTGAGGACAGGCCGGGCAAAGAGAAGATGATGCAGACATATTCTCATCAACCTGCAGGAGTAGTGGAGGTTTGGGAACGCGTATAACAAAGCCCCTTTCCACTCCAGAGAAATTCAGCCTTTTCCTCTCTCAGGGTCATTTGTGGAATGACTACCTCAGCCATCCTTCTCTGTCCCAGGAGAGGTGTGCTTCACCGCATTCTTTGGCAGAGCATGTGTTGGTTGGTGGTGAGGCCAGAGGGAGAGGCTGCCCTCTCATTTCCCTCCCTGTCCCTAATCTCTGCTACGTTACAACCTCATCTCCAGGCTGGTTTCAGGAGAAGGGCAGGAAGACATTTACACACCAGCCACCCCTCCTGAGTCCTTTCTGCTTTATCGCTGTAGTCACTCAAGATCAAATATTGACCAGCCCTGGTAATGGACTGAAGGTGAAGTGAACCCGAGTTCTCTGCATTCTGTGCTTCTCTGCCCTTCACAAGGAGACATTGGTTCCTCCCATTGCAGTGGTGAAATCTCCCCCACCTTCCAGCACCTGGCCTAGCCCGTATGGTGGCAATGCTGGTATGTCAGTTCCAAGCCTGACCCCTAAGACCTGAAATTCTTGCACTTACTCTCTTGGCTCCTGCCCCATACTCTAGGAACAGCTGGAGTGTACTACCTGCCACCAGTCAGCCCATAATCAGCCATGAGCCCAGCACTGCCCCCCAAGAGCTGCTCTGCCAAGCCCGGCCAAGGTCAGCTGAGAGGTGTAACTGACTTGCTTTTGCATGAGTAAGCACAAGTGACAGGAAGAACCACCCAGGACATGCACAGATTTGTAAACTATATAAACACTGTGTCACTTGAAATCTGATGTTACTCAGCAGTATTGTGGTAAGAGATAAATAATACAACTGTCTCTCCCTGATGCTGTCTGTGGATTCAAACATGCCTGTGAGATACTCAACAAATGGTCAAATTCTCATTGTCAATCTGGCTCCAGCCAAGAACATGTACTGCCCTCTCTTACAATAACCTGTAGGAGGGGGACTGTAGAAAAATGGAGATCTTTTAACTTAGCAGATGTCCAGGAGGCTCAAGGGAAAGTGCATGAGCCTCTGGAAAGATTCACAAGATGACAGGCTTAGGAATGCCCTGCCCATGCACAGTTGGACTGCAAAGATCACAGAAAGCTTGGTGTGATGGCATTGCCTGTGGAAACCGGTAAGGCAGGCCTAGCTTCCCATTGTGGATTGGGTTGAGACCAGATTGTACAAGTTAAGAGCAGAAGGAAAAAAAAGAAAAAGGTAATCATGGAGAAGACAATGAGACACCCCTGGTCACAGAGCTGAAGCTGCAGCCAAGCTTATCTGAAGTCTCTGAGAGCAAGGTAGCCCTCCAAGGGGCTCTGAGACCCATGCCGTTAACTTCCATTCCTAACACATCTCCTAACTTTCTCTTGATCACTACTCCATGTTGTAACCACCAGCTAGTATGCTCCTTTGGAAAACCCTGGAAAAGCCACAGGGAAGACAGTGTTAAGTGCAAGAAGGATGGGCCCCAACTGAAGACACCTTCTCTCATCTCCAGTCATCATACAGATCCTCCTCCTTCACTCCCTTGCCCCAACCTCCTGCCATTATTTCAAAGAATTTGGAAAGTACCTTGCACACCAAGGACAAGTGAAAAGCCTTAGCTCACTGGGCAGGTCACAGTGGATACTTTGGATCTCTGAAGTGACCCACTGGAATGCAATTGTGGAGCTTGTTTTAGACAGGAGAGCAAAGCTATCCATAGCCTCACAAATAGCTCTCATATATCCATGGGATCTCAGCACCTAACTGCTGGGACCACAGGTGCAGAAAAAGGAAAAATAAAAATTTGATTGAGATGGGCATCTTACCTAGCAATCAAGGTGCCCATGTTCCATGTTGCTTTTTCCAGTTTCAGGCCCTTGCTCCAGTTCCTAATCTCAGCTTCCTGCTGATGCAAACCTGGGGAGGTAGTATGGATGGCCCATTGACTGGGTTCTAGCCACTCACATGGTCGAAAAAAATGGAGTCCCTGGTTCCTGGTTTCAGCCCCTGGATGTTGCAGGCATCTGAGGAGTCAGCCAATCAGCGTGAGTGTGCTTGCTCTCTCTTCTCCTAATGACATAAAGAAAGAAAAAGGAATATTCATTGCTGAAACAGGACTTGGCCTGGTGGTTAATGCATTCGTGTCTCAAAGTACCTGGGTTCAAACACCAGCTTTGAACTCGAGTCTCCTACCAGCGTAAACCCTGGGAGATAGTAGTAATGGCTCAAGCAATTGGTTCCTGGTACTCATGTGGAGGACTTGGGTTGTGAACCTGGCTCTTGGTTATGGTTCTAGCCTAACACTAGCTGTTGTGGTTTTAAAGAGCAAACAAGCAGATGGAAGCTTTTTCTTTTTCTTTTTCTTTTTTTTTTTTTTTTACCTCCTCCTCTCTCTATCTCTCTCCCCTCTATGTGTCTCTATGTGAACAAATTGTTGGCTGTTTTTGTACAGCCGTGACAAAAAGTAAAGCTGAACACAGGAAAGTGTGTCTTTAGTTGGAGGCTAGCCTCTTTGTCTTATTGGGTAAGTAAAGTGGAGCAACCTGGACTCCAACAACATCCATTGTAGGTGGTGGTTCTAACAGGCAGTGATTTTACCAGCTGTGTCACACCACCATCCCCAAAGACACAATTTTAATCCTTTCTACATTCATAGACTTAATTCACCCCAATCATGATGTTCAACAAAACATAAGGAGACCACAGTTTCACAAGAGTATCAACAAGGGCTAAAATGGTAATCACATCTCAAGATGACCATTTCATTCTTATACATCTTCTGTGTTCTAAATTAGTTGTACATTTTAGAAAAAAAATATGTCTTTTTGAGACTGGCTTCTTTCACTAAACATAGTAATTTCTAGTTGTATCCATTTTGTTGCAACAAAAAAAAAAAAAAAAGGATTGCATTTTTTTATGGTTGAATAGTATTCCATAGCATATTAGTGCATTTTCTTCATCTAGTCATCCATTGATGGATATCATGGGAATGGTGTCCACAGCCATGGCAGCCAGTCTTGGAAAACAGTGGGAACTCAGACCCTGGAGCAGGCACAAGGCTGGTGGGCTGATCTCCAGTGTGTGGTCACACCAGAGGAAGAATCTTTGGGCCCGACCCTGGGCTGCCACCTCTGACCTCTCTGGAAAATTGGAAGGAAAGGCTCCATTTTCACCCCTTTATACAGTCTTATTGTTTTGTCTTTGTATACTCTGTCCAGGCTGGAGAGAGAGGCCTACCTTGGTCAATTCCACCTTGGGATGCCCATGCCAGCCTCAGTAGGCCCTAGGGTAGGGGTCTCACACAGTTTGAGGAGTTACCTTTCCAAAGACAAGAAGAAAGCATATTTTGAAAGGTTTTACCTTTTCTCTGTCTGCATCTCCTCTTACATTCCAAAACCTCTGAATTAGGACCCTCAGAATTAGGCTCCTGGCTTCAGTTCTGGCTGTTGTGGCTATTTGGGGAACGAGCTAATGGATGGAAGATCTTTCTCTATCTCTCCTCTCTAAATCCAGCCTTCAAATAAAAACTGAAACATATTTAAAAGAAGAAAAATGTAAATAAACAATGTATATATGTGAGGGGGCTTTAAAAAGTTCATGGAAATTCATATTATGACAAAAATGCATGGATTGCAAACATTTTTGCACCAGATTTGAAGTATGCTCTCAGACCATTTCCCCCATACTTTTTATTGTGCCTTCATACCAAAGACAGGCTCACAGGTACCTGCTTGCATCCTCTGGGAATGAACCAACTCTGAATGAGGAGTCTCTGTCTGGATCCACACCAGACTGATAAGCAATGAAATACAGAATATACACAGTATGATAAACCTTGACGGTGAAGAGATCATGAATGCACCCCTGCCACTGTCACCCTGAAGGCCAGGCTTCCTGGGGTACCTCCCAGCCTCTCTCACCTGCTTGTCAAGTCACCCTGTTCAGGCCTGAGTGTCCCACTCTGTCAGACTTTACACAAGTCCTGCTCTCTGTCTCCTGCTGGCTCTTTGGACCCAGAGCAGCTCTTTGCTTTTTCAGGAAACAAACTGGATGAAAGTCCAGGGCTGGGACTTCCTCCTTGGTCTATTTGACAAGGACTGACGTACACCGGGCCTTTGAATCCCGGAAGCCAAGGCCACACCCGACCTTGGTTGCCGCCTCCAGAAGGCTCTGTTGGAGGAAAAAGGACAGAGACAAAAAACTACTGCAACATGAGGGACCCGCTGGCAAATTGCTCGGTGAGTAACAAAGTGAGCCATGTGGCTGGGTATGGGAGGGAGCGTGGGGGCAGATGTGAACATGAATGGATTTGAGCTGCTCACAAACTTAGATGTTTGAATACTGACTGTGCTACAAAAGCTTGAGTTTTCTTGGTTGAATAAGTAACTGAGCCCTTCCCAAGACCAGACAGGGCAGGTAACAGCCATCTCCCACTCCCGTGTTCTAGGAAAATATTTCAGCAGATAGAGCATGGTATTTGGAACCAGATAGTGGCTGTTTAGAAAACATTCTTAAAGCATTTCCAACGGTGCCAGTATCCTGTGTTGGGTAGACAGATACAAAAACCAGTGTTTGGCTTTGAAAATGAGGTTAAGGAGGACTGTTTTTGTCCTGCATATTGTTTGAGCCAAGGACTACAAGTCCTGGGGACGGGGGGAGAAAGAACAAGTCCCCACTCTGTCCACCTGTCCACCTGCAGCGGCTGTCAGGCAGGCTTGCCGCAGAATGGAATGTGAATTGTTTGTACCGTTGGCTGTGTGAGGGCTCTTCCGATGGTTTACCAGCAGCGGGAAGCTCAAACTCCTACTCTGTCCAGCCTGCAGTGGCTGTCACCTCAGTGAAACTGCCTGAGGAAGGGCCAACTTCCCACTTGCTGGTGACCCTCAGACCGTTCCCCAGCATGCTGAACTCCAGTCCTGTGAGCATTACCAGAAATAGAAGGTTGGCCAAAAGTTCAAAGACACTGTGTGGCGGTCAGCAGCATGCGGGGAGACGCTATCTAGAGAACCAGAGACACAAGCAGGGGAGATATTTGCTTTGAAAACAAAGTAGTCAAGAAACTGCTAGTTTCTTGTCCTAACAAATGGTGATAAGAAGGGGTTACAGTCATCCCTTCTGTACTTGTCTTTAGAAAGAATAAACTGATGAGGTAGATAAATGAAAGCTACAATATGGCTATAAAGCCAAAGACCAGCAAGACATTATTGGTTTCCTTTTATTTACTTAATGGATAAGGAAAGCACATGCTTAGAGTAGATGGAATTATGACTGCTATTCCACAGACTGAGCTTCAGAATCAGAGAAGCTGAGATGAATTCCCAAATGGGTAGTAATGGTAATGATAAAACATAGCAACCAGTCAGGCCAACTATCACTTTCTCAATAAAAAATAATATTGCTTAATGTGAAAACAAATTTTAACAATATGGTTGCATACAGATCTAGGAGTAACATGTTTTAGTGATCTCAATTCTCAATCTTTTATCCTTGGCAATTCTGTATCACTTTTTAAAAATATCTGACTCTTTTAGAATTTATTTCTTTGTTAGCTGATTTATTTTTCTCTTTGAGTCTGTTCCTTGCTAATTAGTTAAATCCTCTTCTGTCCCAACTCTAAAGCCTGGATGATACTGTGTAGAGTCAGTTGGAAGGAAATTTGCACCAAGCATCACCAAAGAAGAAAGTCAAGAACAAGTGAATTAGACAAGAGAGAGACAGAGAGATAGAGAGAGAGACAGAGAGATAGAGAGAGAGAGACTACAGTTATATGAAGAAACAAGAGTGAATGAGAGATGAAAAGGGTATAACAGAGACAGAGAAGGAACTGAGGAGAAAGGAAGGCAAGAAGAGGAATTAGAAACTTAACATCTTGTTTACAGGCCGGGAGGTTAATATGCAGATCATGACCTTCCAACAGCCCCTGGGCAGTCCATCATAGTGTCAGTGGGAGGCTCTGCCCCTGCTGTGCTGAGTGTTCTTTGACCCCAGACTCACGTCCTTGTTCACCATTCTCAAGGTCATCCCTGCACACCCATTGCCATCCAAAGTGTCCAGGAATCAAAAGGCAGCGGATATCCCCTCAGCCTGGGTTTCTAAATTCACTAAAGTCACAGAATATTTATTTATTTGCTATTGTTTCATCTCCATCAAGGTTATTTCCTGCCACTGTCTGTCCTAACTTGTACTTAGAGAACAATGCTGTGTGAAGATAAAGCTGCAGTTAGGGAACATAATAAAACAAGGAAAGGCATTGCAAGTGAAAGCTTCATGAAACACTTAATAGTCTCATAAAAGAAACCGACACTTTAACTATGTGTCAAATGCCCATTCCGAAAGTCCTTGGGGTTACACAAAACACAATCCATAAAGTCTTAACTTAGCTACAGTTCTTAACCTGTTCTCCGTGTATGGGACTCAGCGAATCACACGAGCTTCCATCAATAGGAAACACATCTCTATTTATGTTCACTCTTTAAAATATGCTTTAGAAATGAAACACTTTAAATAAGCAGTGAATTGTTTATTTTGTATCCATATGAAGAGCAAAGAGAGAGAGAGATCTGCCATCCACTGATTTACTCCCAAAGTGTCCATATAAAATTCAGCATTTCCTTCAATTCTGAATATAGGCCACAAGCCTCAATGCTAGTAACATTGTCTGTTACATTGTAACCAATAAAAATTACAGATATTATTACATAGCTGCATAGCTGCTGTAGGTATCTAAAAATATATTATTTATCTTCAGGCTAAAGTAGAAAATTTGTAAATTCTTAACACTTTTTATTTAGTATGGTAATAGAAAACACAAAATGTCACAATTTTTTTTAAAGATGTTTCCATAAATATACAACAGTATAATTCATCTCCTTTGCAGTTTTGTATTATTTGATTTCATGAATTTAAAAATGTTATCCCAGGTAAAAGAGGTTTCAATAACAGAATCATCAGAATCACTGGTACCAGAAAAGAAAAATGCTTATTCATGTACTGATAGACAAAATGGGCAGATAGCAGGGCTTTTAACCCCAGTAAGCCAGATTAACATCTGCTTTCAAATTATTGTCACCAGGATAGTACAAAGATTGCCTAAATGCTATGTAGGGGCTTTAAATAATCCTAAGAATTTCAGGACTTTTTGAGAAAGATTTCCTAAAGTTCTGGATTTGACAAGAAAAAGAAATTGGCTCTGAAGCTGCATACCTGTGAGCTTAGCTTCTAAACCCCAGAATATGCCATAAAAAATCCTCAAATCTATGTGCAAGAAAATAAGATCAAATTTACCCAAAGAAATCATCTAATCTTAAAAAAAAAAAAAAAAAAAGCAAGTGCCCTCCAAAGAAATAACCCAGTAGAAATCAAGAACAAGCAACAAACTACAAACACAGCTTTACTTTTTCTGTTAGGATCCAGATAGAAAGTCCTGTCTAAGTGGACATGTGGGGTTATATATGGTCAGTCCCTTCTGGCCTGGCATCAGCATCAGATATTGAAGCAGCACCAGGCTGCTTCTTAAACCGATAACCTGGTTCAGATACCAACCTGAGCTTGCCATCTTCGCAGCTCAGTCGGGTAAATGGTTGCTGCCTCTCACCAGGAAGACACTGAGTCACAGTTCATGATTTCTATGGGAAAAGGAGCAGAAGAGGCAGGTTAAAGCTGGCTGGGATTAAAGGAGTCCACAGAGCCCCCAGTGTAGATTAGCAAGATGTGTCCCAGGCCATACCACCTCTATTTGGTTTTATGGAAAGTTAGAGGAGAGGGTAGGGTAGGCTATGCCTTTTCTATTTGTTTATTTATTTATCTATTTATTGATTTATGTATGTATTTAAGATTATTAATGTACATTTATTTGAAAGCCAGGGTTAGACAGACAGAGAGAGAGAGAGAGAGATCTTACATTCACTGGTTCTTTCCACAAATGACCTCAACAGCTGAGGCTGAGCTATGACAAAGCCAGGAGCCAAGAGTTTCATCTGGGCCTCCCACACAAATGGCAGAGTCCCACACACTTGGGCCCTCGTCTTTGCTTTGCCAGATGCATTAACGGGGAGGTAGATGACAGGAAAAGGAGCTAAGACTTGAATCAGTGCTCATGTAGAATACAGATCATATTTTTAAGGTTCTGTATTATGTAATCTATTACCACCTGCCACGTGAAGCACAAATATTACACAGATGGCTAATAGATACACATAATCCAAGAGGGGGCATATTTTGAAATAGTATTCCTCTGTGAAATCAGAATTTCCATGAAACCTGTGCCTGTATAGGAAAGGCATCCAACAAAAGTGCATTCAATTATACTGAAAAAGAGTGCCATTGTTTATTTAACATCAGTTTAATGTTTAATAGGCCTCTAAGGCATTTGAACTGTGAAAGTCAAAAGGAAAGTCTAGATCAAGCTTGATCTAAGCATTTGATATTGTTTGCCATCCACCTATCTAATCATTTCATATGCTGATTGCCTGCATCACTTTTTGTAATGGCGGTATGAATACAGCACAATTTGCCTGAGTGCTGGATAGAAACATTTTCCAATGACAGAACAGCAAATATCTGTATAGACTAGTGTTCTGTGTGAAAGAATTTTTTTAGAGACTTAGAAAAGTCCCAACTATCCCACCAGCAGCCTAAAGGCTCTCTAAAAGCTGGGGGAAGTCATACCATTTTTCTCATAGTAGGTAAGGTTCCCAGAAAGAAGCAACATATTAATATAAATTCCTCTTTGAATATACTGTTAGTATTAGATTATTTCTTAGCATGGATATTTGGGAAAGGATGGACTATTCAAAAGTACAATGGGTAGGAAAAGGACACTGAAAATTTCTTCTTTCCCACAACTTGGGCCAGAGCAAACCTTTCTTCTTGTGCTGTTTATGTTATATACACAAACATATTGCTCGTAGCACATAAATGTTACTATAAGTGATTACACTGATTAGTCAGTTATAAACACACTTGGTTCTGAAATCAATTTGCTTATTGACCATTTCTAATCACAGTCTTGTTCCTGCCTGTTGCATTTGTGTTGAGCTCTTTAGGCCATAAGCATAAACAAAGGGATAGGAGTGTCATGGTTTCCAACCATGCTCCTGAACCCCTCCAAGATCTCTGGGGTTTGCAAGCAGGCTAGGAACAAAGGAGACAAAGTCAAGGCTGAGAGATTTCGTTCTCTCAAAGCAGATGCAGTGCACAATTCTCTAATGATGTGGACACAAACATGTATGCTGGACCAGATAGTCTTTGGGGTCTGCTTTAGCATTTAGGAAAGTCTGCTTTGGGGTTTTCATGTCTGCATAGATGGCACGTGAAGAAAGGCATGGAGTCATTGCTTTTAAATAAGGAGTTATGCTAAGGTCATGGAACACTCTTAGCTATGATTTATTGATGGCACCTTTACAGCAGGGAATTTACAGCACACTGAACAGGGTATCAAAGACAAAGATTCTTTTCTTTGATGGAAGAAGTAGAACTGCTTTCTGTTACCACTAAGTTACAACAACCACCTGTATTGAGGAGCTTCCCAACGCACAGGAGCCTGAGTGTCCTGGAGTTCCAAGAATGCGTTACACATGTCCCTGAAACTCAAAGCCCCTCAGCCCTTGACCCGATAGGGAGGCAGAACCAAGAGCCTGTGGCCTCTTTCCAGAGCAACTTTGTCCATTTACCATGCTGTTCCTGTGCAGATATTTTCTGCCTATGGGAAAAATTATTAAATGTTTGAAGACCATCTGGCAAAATCTAGGACTGGCAGCCCCAGGGTCAATTGATGCCATAAACTGTGTGTGGACTGAGCCACCCTTTACTTTAGAAAGTGGAGCTTGAATGTATTTGGGGAGACCAGCACATGCTACACCAGGGCCACAGAAGGCAGCTGAGTTTTCAGTTTGTTTTACACTTTCAGCGTGATCTGCTTTCTGAAAACCAGACCACTTGAGGCTAAATAAAACATGGGTCTTAGGGAATTTTAATGGCCTGATAAGTTTGGAAATGGAAGATGCCCCTGCATCCCAAGCACATAGAAACAAATCTCACTTAGACAAGTCTTGCCTGTTTGCACACTTATCTTCCAATTTCACTCCCTACTCTTCTTCCTCACTCACAACTGTTTCCAGGCGTTGTGGGCTGCACGGTTCTTTCCCTCAGGACAAACACAGCTTCTTTGTTTCACTTGCAATTCTCCAGAAGGACTCTACCACTCTACACTTTGCCTTCTCCCAGCCCCAGCCCCAGCACTAGCCTGATCTTGTGGGCGCAGAAAACACTTACTCTGCAAATTTGCATTCCTGTCCTTCTCTTGTCCAGGACCTTGTAGTTTTTCATTGTTGTTGTTGTTGTTATCTAGCTTAATATTATTGGATATTTCTAACTAAACAAAATATGAAAACAACAGAATTTACAGAGAAAAATCACTGAATAAGATTTTAATGAATGAAGACTTACAACATTGCTTATATGTGAACTCTAAATAAAAAATCACTTTAAAAGTCACTTTCTCCAGATTGATGTATGTGTAATATAATTCAAGATCCCAATAGAGGTTTTTTAAAATTGTAATTAGAGAACTAGTTGTATGGGAGAACAAATGCCCAAGAATAGACAAAGAAAATATAAGAAGGAAAAAGAACAGCTGTTTGAGAGCAGAATGAAATCGTTGTAAGCACATAATGTGTATCATTAATTTCTGTATCATGACTATTTTATGATGCTGGTATGTTTCACAATTTGAAACAAAGATTAAAAGACTGTTCAGCTGCACATGGGAAAATCCAAAACAAAAATGTCTTTCTAAAGTCCCCTGTACCTCTCTCACACATAAAACTGAATTCAACACAGAGGACTCAGGACTTGTCGGCATAGCTGCTATGAACCCAGACTCGTTTCTTCTCTAGCAATATAATCTAAATGTGTGCTCCTGTCTCCAGGATTCAGCTGGAGAGTGCTAAGAAAGGAAAAAGGCAGAGCACCTTCCGCTTACTGAGTGTCCCATGTAGCAGGCACAGCCACATGCATGAATACCTTGGGGGCCCAGGAAGTGCAATAGCCCCTGCATATGGTGCTAGTGCAGAATTAGAGAGCTTGGGGCCAGAGAGGAAGAAGGATCTAAAGACATGACCTGACCCATGCCCCTATGCATAGACTTGGAATAATACAATACCTAGGATGTGGTAATAGCCTTAAGTACTCTAAATTCTCTCATCCTCGTGCAGTATCTTGTCTTTCCTCCCAATTTAATACAGAAAGCTGTGATATTTGGCAGCCAAGTTTTCTGTTTTCTATTCCCCGTAGAATGAACTTATCCTCTAGGAATGATACAATCCTAATAAGGTCTCCTTTCTCCTCTTACAGATGCACTAGGTAAGTTCTGGTGAGCATTTTTATTTGCTTCAACTTAATATTTTACTTATTATTTTTAACACAGCATGTTTTTAATTCACATGATGGTCAAAGGTTTAATGCCCCACCAAATAAAGAGATCAGCAAATAAGATGAAAAAAAAAAAAAAAACCACGACAGTTCAACAGGAAAAATAGGCAAGGGCTAAATACATTGAAAAGATATTCAACTTCAGTCAATCAAGCAAATTTCCAAATGGACACAAAATAATTAAAGCTGTAGTAAAATGTAACTTTTAACGATTCCTCTGACACAGATTTAAAGAAAAGTTCGACTGTAACTCAGCAGAACTGATACACAGGCATTCCATTCTTTTATTTTCAATTTTTGCTTTCTAAATTTTAGCTCCCCCAAATGAAGAAAAACATGTGGAATTTTTCTCCTGTGTGTGTCTGGCTTATTTAATTCAACATGATGCTCTCTAGCCATTTTGATGCAACTTGCAGAATCTCATTCATTTTGAAAAATGCAATCTGTTGTTGCCTCTAACAGCTGGAAATTATGAGAGTATGTATGGAATGCTCCACCATCTAATTCACCTGCCCCGTGTCAGAGAAAGCTGCAGAGTCAGCTGACACTTGCCCTGTCCACTTGGATACTTAAAACTCTGAGGTCATCAGTTTTGAAGCTTATACATACAATATTCAGAATGACATGGTGGAGGAATAAATCACATGATAAGTTTTTTTTTTTTTGCTTGAAATTCTTGGTTCCTCAGGCTAAATCATATATGAATGAATTTATAAAAATTTACTTACGTAAAAGGTTTGGTTCAACCAAATTAGTTGTCAAACTTACAAGATCTCTGTCACTGGATTTGAGACATAGAGGGGACAAGGGCAACTTTTTATTGCCAAGTTATTCATTTACAATTTCATACCTAGCCAAGAAAAGCTTGCTTTAATAGTGTGTCTTGAGCCCCATGAATATTGTTTTGAGATGGTTAAGTCGAGGTACAAAATGGTTAGAGTGGACTTTCGACCTTTCTGGAAACAACAACAGTGGCAAGAAACCAGACTCCAGGAGCATGCCCTGCTGAGTTGCTTATATTTGGCATTGGGGAGAATCATACAAACCAGCTTTATCTGACAATGACTCCAGGAGCTTGAAATCCAGTTGGAAGAGGTTTCACCTTGACTTGGACAAATCGTGCAAAAGAAGCACATCCTTGTCGCTGCACAGTCATTTCCAACGCCACCATTCCATTAGCAAGCCAAAGGCATTTATGCAGCTGCCTTTGCAAGTGCTCCTAACCCTCCTGTTCATTGTTTGTTTGTTTGTTTCAGTATAACAAAGTATACAAGAACCTAAAGGAGTTTTCTCAAAATGGAGAGAATTTCTGCAAGCAGGTCACGTCCATTCTTCAGCAAAGGTACAAACTGTAATTTACAATCAACGGCTCTTCTTTTGCAGTTGCCACGAGTGATGTGAGTGGAGGCGAGATTGCAGGCTGTCCTACTTTCCAGAATATGATGCGGTGTTTTAGTTCTCTAGAGACTGATTTTAAGAGTGATTCTCTTCTCTTATACATTTATCTACTGAGTACCATAAAAACCAAGGGATAACAGGAAGTAATTCTGTTTGGAAAGCCTCAGCCAAGCGTATTCTGCTTTCACAGTCTGAGTTCATCCCCTGCTGCTGTATCTGATGTAGATACAATACAATGATGTAGTACAATGCTTGCCATTGTACTGTTCAACCCACAGTGATTATCAGTGAAAAGTTGTGTGTCTCCTGCAGAAGCAGAGGCTATGCCTTCCTTATCAGCAACTTGAGCCTGGCCTCTTGGAATTCTTTGCTGAATGTCTGATGGCTGAAAGCAAGGGTGGATGAAAAGCCATACCCTGTCTATATGCTTTACTCCTAACACCAGGTGTGGCTGTGTGTGAATTTGTTCCCTGGGCTGAAATGTACCCTCTTCACTCAGTCAAGAATGGCACAAAACACCCTGCTTAAAATTAGGGAACCCAAGGACTGACTAAGGGCATAAGACAGGTTTTAGGCCTTTTCCCTGACCCTATTCAGCTCTGTAATAAACATTTCTAAAGAGATTGTGAGATAGTTCTTATAAACTAAACTATCCCACATTTAAAATAATGTTCATGTGCCAGAAGGAATTGATTCTGTGGATTAAATGAATCCTATACTAGTAGGTCAAGAGCAAAGATTAGCTGTATCAGAATCAATAACCAAGACCAAAAAGAAGGATATGGGAAAGCACTAACAGTTTTGTTTCAAGATTTTTTCTTTAAATGTAGATTTATACAGGAAGAAAGATCTTCCATTTGCTGGCTCACACCCGAATGGCCACAACAGCCAGAGCTGAGCCAATCTGAAACCAGGAACCAGAAGCCTCCTCCAGGTCTCCCAAGTGGTTACAGCATCCCGAGTCTTTGGGCCATCTTCTACTGCTTTCCCAGGCCACAAGCAGGGAGCTGGATGGGAAGTGTAGCAGCTTGGACATGAATTGATGCCTGTATGGGATCCTAGGCATACAAAGCTAGAATTTAGCCCCAGAGCCAATGCACTGGGTCCATTAATAGGCTTTAATAAAGAAAAACAGGTCAAGTTAAAAAAGAAAAATTTCCTAAAGATGTGCCTGCTTACTTAAAAGCCGGTGGCCAGTGGGGAGAGTCCAGGCACAGGGTGGGAGAGGAGGCAGAGTAGAAGAGAGCTTCTATCTGCTGGTTCACTCCTCATGCAGTTGCAAAGGCCAGGGCTGGGCCAAGCTGATGTCAGGATGCCAGAACTCTACTTGGGTCTCCTATGTGGGTCCAAGTACTTGGGGCAGTCTCTTCTGCCTTCTCAAGTGCATGAGTGAAAGTTGGAACTCAAGTGTAATGGCCAGAACTCAAACCAATGTTCAGATATGGGATGCCCACAGTATAAATAGTGGCTTAAACCAATGCTGCACAGCACTATCCCAAAGGAAAAAAATCTTTAAAAAATATTTGTTATTTTTATTGGAAATATAGATTTACAGAAAGAAGGAGAGAGAGAGAGCTCTTCCATCCTCTGGTTCACTTCCCAAATGGCCACATAGCTGGAGCTGTGCCATTCTGAAGCCCGGAGCCAGGAGTCTCTTCCAAGTCTCCCACATGGGTACAGGCTCCCAAGCTTTATGCCATCCTCTGCTGCTTTCCCAGGCCTTAAACAGGGAGCTGTATGGGAAGTGGAGTGGCTGAGACATGAACTGGCATATAGGATCACAGTACTTGCAAAGTGAGGATTTAGCCAATTGAATCATCATGCTGGGCCTTGCGGGGGGGGAAATATTTAAATACGAAATTTTAACAGCCATATTTATTAAAGTCCATAAAAGAGAAAGGGAGAGGACCCATTTAGGAAGGACTTTCTTCCATAAGAAATATTTTTTTATCTGTCTCAAAGGAAATTATTTAAATAAGGCCAGCTAGCTATTCTTTGAAAACTCAACTCAGGACCCAGATTAGCAAACATTTCCGGCTTGTGAACAGGAAGAATCTGTACACATTAGTTAAGCACGTGACTTGTGTTGCTCTCATCTGATCCTTGGGGATTTGGTGTCTTAGGAGTTCAGCTACTGCCTGGTAGAGAGCTTTGAAGATGGTAGAAAACAATGCCTGCTCATAAAGAGGCTCAACAGTTAACTGAAAAACCTGGAGGCATCACTGCTTGAAAGGTTGCTTTCTTGTTTCTCCCCTGTTCACATCAGCTTCCCACATCTCCACCCTGCCACAGACAAGTCTATATTCTCCGTACAGCACCTTCGTTCCTTGTCTGTGTCTCTCTATGGCCACCACCTACCCCGGCCTAGAAATGTGTAAAAGCCTCTCTTTGCACAGTTACAGGGCAGAACAGGCTGAGGAGCTGAAGACAGCTCCCTCCATGGCTTTCCCTCCTAAAGAAGCAGTGCTATTGGTTAGCAAAATTGCAAGAGCATTCCTGAGAAAAACATATGTACAAAAAATAAAACTCATGTTCTCTCTAGATGAAGAAAAATTACACTAGGTCATTTGTACAATAAATTCTTTGCGAAACACTTTGTAAATCTAACCTTGTACAATTAAATTACTTATATAATTGAATTAAGGGTATATATGATATACCCTTAACTCAAATGTCATCAGTCACTGATTTATGTTGATTCAAGTACACGTACAATTATAATATCCCCAAATCCTTAAGATTCCTTGTTCTCCCTCCACAACCCTCATCAGTTCTTGATCATGAAGTTAATCCTGGGGATGTGTGCTCACATTCAAGAGGTGGCCTGTGGGGAGAACTGTTTTCCACTGGACACAAACACTTGGTTAGGCTATGAATGCATAGCATGTTGTGTTATTGTGTTCCTGCATGCCAGCAGCCACAGACAGAGGACACCTCCCTTCCTAGCTTTGGGTAATTTTTCTCTTGAGAGAATCGTGTGATTTTGAGGTCACTACTTCTTCCTGTCATGTTGGAATGGAGCCCACATTATAAACACATGACAAGGGTGAATGGTTATACTTCAGCTGGCCTTGCTATTTCCTTACTCTGTAAATTCAAAATTGCTGGCCTACACATACATCAGATAAAAGGCTGACTCTCACCAACTGTACTTAAGTTAGGTCAGACCTTATTTCTTCATAAATGCATGAGTTCAATACAGTTGCATCAATGACTCCTACCTTTTCCCTTGTTTTGTTTTATTTTTAATTTTATATTTTTTTCAAAAGGAACTCTCCTGTTGGGATTGGAGATAAGAATAGCATCATAAAATAAATTTAGGAGTTGGCATTGTGGTATAGCAGGTTAAGTGATCTCCTGCAACACCAGTTTCCAAAATCAGTGCCAGTTCAGGCTCTGGCTGCTCCATGTCCAACCCAGCTTCCTGGTAATACACCCAAGAAAACAGCAGAAAAAAGTGTCTGGACCCCTGGGCTCTGGATCCATGGGGGAGACCTAGATGAAGCACCTGGCTCCTGGTTTTGGCTTGGAACAACCCCAGCTGATGTGATTATTTTTAGGGTGAGTCAATGGATAAATCTCTCTCTCTATTCGCCGTGTGTGTGTGAACATATATATCTAGACATAAATCACATATATATCACACATATATCCAGAACATATATAGATATATATGTGTATATAGACAGATGCTTCTCAAATAAACTAAATAAATATTTTTTTGAAAAAGGTAAATCTCATAAGACTAATAAAATTGTACTCTTGCCATACATATGGCCATACATACAGCCCACATTTCCAATGAAAGTTAAGACAAAAAATCACAGAGGTTAATCCAGCAGCTGGCATAATGAAAGAAAGAGTATATTGGATCTGAAATTAGAGGCACCTACCAGCTAAAATGCACTTGATAAATATTCGTAGGTTGAGTGAAGAAATAAAAGCAGGAATTATTACACCTGCACCCTTGTCTTACCATCTGTCCTTGGCGGTTGACATTTCCACACACTTTGTATATTCCATAGTAAGGTAGATATACTCCACAGATTTCTGAATCAGCAGGTGGAGAGAAGAGGCAGCTTCACAGCCAAGCTGAAAATCCAGATAATGCTTCTTTTCCAAGCTCAGCTGCCTCCTTGCATTTACTCTAATTGGGGGTGACAGAAAGTAAAGCTGTTTTTGAAACACTATTTGCTTGGATGTTCTGCAATTCATGCCCATGCTTAGTTGCTTTCACCAATTAGGTACTTGAGTTTCCATTTTTGCTATTGCAAACTCAGATTTGACCAGCAGCTCCCAAGATGCGTAATGACAAAGTCCTTGAGTTCACTTCCACACACAGATCAAATTTAAAGAGACAACTGCACTTTCCTAGAAACTAAGAATCTGGCTTCCTGCTGCATGACAGCAAGTATTTAAACTGGTCTTGATGGGAAAATCAATTGTTTCTCTGTAAAAAAAAGCTTACTACCAGGCAAGAACTGCCACTCTAGACATAAAAAAGAATTAATAGAAGGAAGTGTAGTTGGCCATTTGTTCCATCCATAATCTGTTTCAGATAGTGTCAACAAAGGAATAAAAAATGGATTTCAATTCTTGAGAATCTTTGAGAAATCCCCACCTTTTCCACTGTAGCATTGCCCTGGGAGATATAAACCCCCACAGCTTCAACTCTTTTGCAGAGCAAGGATGACAAAATGTGTATCAGCAGCCAACATGGCTTAACTGTTGTGTGAACTGTCATTCATTTGAAACTACCTTAGTTGTGTCCACGTGTCTGTCCCATGGCATTGCAAAGTCAGCATATCCAGCAGTTTGTTGGCTTTTCTGCACAGTTGGTCCTCCTTCTGTAATTTTACTGTGTTGGCTGAGATCACTGCCCAATCAAACAAGAGCAATATCTGGGAGTCACCTGTATCTACAACTCTTTCTTTCTCAACTCATGATCAAGACTTCATTTTTCTTTCTAAATTCCTTTGATGCCCATAACTTTCTGTTTTTCTTTCTTTCTTTCTTTCTTTCTTACTTTCTTTGCACTTCATTTCCTCTTGTATTGTTCTATTAAAAGTCTCTCTTGAACTATTCTATCTAGGGCCACTGCCTCACACTATGAGCTTGTATATTGGAAAAAAAAGTACTTTACTGACTGGGATGAATGGAGACAACTTCAATCCACCCTTGTCCTTCAAATCTGGCTCAAACCTGGCTCAAAGCTGTTTTAGATATGTATTAGATTTGGCCTCTTTACCCTAGCTCTCACACTCCATTGTGGCCTGTATGAAATCTTATCCATCCCAATTAACAGAACGGAAAATGGAAAGGATCACACATGTTGATGCCAGTCCAACTGAGACTCACTTCAGGGGCATGCTGTTCATGAGCTGGCAGTGCTGGGCACCTCCCTGGGAATCCCAGTATGCTCAGGTGTCCTGCTCCAGCTCCATGCACAGAATCTGAGGGTCCTCCATGGGAAGGAGCATTGGCTGTCATCAAGCACAAAGAGCTCAAGGGGACAGCGGGAGCCCTCAGGGTGGGGGGTGGGGATGATCACTGGGATGGAGAGGAGGTCTAAATGTGTAGATCTTGCTCTCACTTCACTGCCTCTCATTTAAACAGAACAACCACAGTAATGTCTATGTGATACAGTGGGAGTCTGTAGAACATTCTGTGTCTCAGATAAAACATTCTAAAAACTGGCTTTCTTCAGTATATCTGAGTCTTACCACCACAACACCCCTCTCTTCCTCCTACACACACACACACACACACACACACACACACACACGTGCACGCGCACACACACTCGTACACTCAGGAAATGAAGAAGCAAACGGGAACAGGAATTCTAAAGCTGCCATGGGGGATGTGTTTCCAAGGCCATGATGAGTGGTGACAGGACCCTCTTCCAGGGCACTGCCCCTATCTCCTTCTCCCATTTCTCCTCTGTTTATAGCCCCCAAAACTGGATTAAGACAATTAGTAAGGGTGCAGGGGGACTGGCAAGACAGCAATAAGAACTTTAATCTGAAATTTTTCAACTTGCCAATAGCCCATTTTAAATTCAAACTAACTGTAGGGCGAACTTGGGACTATAAAAAAATCTACTAAAGCTTGGGTGGAAAAGAGCAGTTTCAGGTCCTAGAGTGAAGTTCTTGCTGGTGAAGCACAGAATGTGAGACAGGAGTGACACTCTGATGAGGAATTGGGAATGACTGAATCACTTCTTCATTCACAATGGAGGGAGGGCTCTCCACCTGTCTTTTTTCAAGTATGAGAAGGCCTTTGCTCAATTTTAGTTAATTCCTCATAGACACAGTGGTGCCACCACAGTTTTATTTAAGTCACTTTTTATAACCTTAGTTTTATTAGAGCAAGATATACTCATGTTGATTACATGATCTATTATATTATTCTTATTGTTTAATTGGTGCCCCATGTGAAACATTGAACCTGAAGCTATGTATCTTCCATCTCAGCTTTCTTTGATAAGTAGAGTTTGTTTTAAAATTTAAGTCACATATTGGTTATTGATTGTTGGTTAGTCTTCATTACTGCTAATGAAAACGCATTGACCTGCCTTGCAGCCTGAAAGGTAAATCAGAATAAAAGTAGATGAAAAGCAGGAATGAGTTATTTCCCTCTCCAGAATCTAACTCTCGCTGAACTGTTCTGAGAATGAGTTATCCATGTAAAGATTTGTGCATCATCCATTCCACAAGTGCCAAGAAGATTGCTGGCAGAGGCGTCGTCACTCAGAAATGCTGGCTGCAGAATGAGAAGGGTACAGAAGGGAAAGGGCTGGAGAATTAAGCACCAAGCACTTCAAAGCTTTTTTCTGGTTGTTTTAATATGGGATGAATGTGAGTTTAGCACCAGCCTTCCTGGATTCAGCCTGTTTTGGCTGGAAACCATGATAAGAAGCTTCTGAGGAGGGGCTGGCAAGAAACCAGTTGAAGAGGCTCATTGCTGCCTGTATCTTCCAAAAACAGCAAGACCATTTCTTTCCCTTCAGCAAAAATCCTGAAAGGAGATATATCTATGAATTTACCTATGAATTTATCAATAAGAGAGGGAGAGAGAGAGAGAGAGGGAGAGAGATTCATTATTCCACAGACCATAGCTCCAAACAGCCACATCACAGGATTATTTTCCATTGGCAAACATTCCAACTTAGAAAAGTGAAAACTTCTGCATTTGCCATTTGGGACACAGGCTTCTTACAAAAGTAATGTTTTCTCTAGGGAGGAATTGAGCCATGAACATCTGTTAAAAAGAAAGCTGCTGAGGGCCTGACCCTGTAAACCCACGTGGGTGCCCTTGACAAATTTCTAACACGCTCACAGGCAGAACGAGATCCTTCCATCACAGGGAGCGCAGAGACTGCATCCTACACCCCCTCCTCCTGGCAGCGTGCCATTGCCTTCACTTCTGACTTGCAGAGTCATCTGCCAAGATTCCCAAAATAGTCATTAGGGTGCTAAATGCAAGAATAGATGATTAGCTAATGCTAGCTTGCTTTACTTGGGTTATTTGAAGGCATATTCTAAAACTCTTTGTGGTCATCAGCAAGTTGCAGGCAGAGAGACAAAGAAAACGATTGTGCTGTTCAGGAAGGCTGTGTCTAATTCACTCTAGCCCTGCAGGTTAGGTTGGTGACACATGACAGCAGAGACCCTCCTTTTTCGCTTTTACATGCACTTAATCCCCTCACTCTACCTACCTTCTGGCACCTCACTGTCACATAAATGC
The DNA here is from genome assembly GCF_017591425.1 of Ochotona curzoniae. Taxonomy (NCBI): domain Eukaryota; kingdom Metazoa; phylum Chordata; class Mammalia; order Lagomorpha; family Ochotonidae; genus Ochotona; species Ochotona curzoniae. Next base: position 30,711,919 of record NW_024465369.1, read on the forward strand.
CTTGAAAAGAGACTGAGGACATGTTCCATGTGCACACAGCTGCAGCTGCGAATGGCTAAAAGCTATGCTGATTCAGCAAGCACAATGAAGGGGTGACTTTGTCGCACAAAACTCCAACAGCAGCCTCCTCCCCACAGCTTCAGAGACAGGATAGAGTGTTTATGCAAGTAGATTCCCCAGCAAGCCTAGGTCCAAATTCTGGTTCCACCACTTCTTTCCTGTGTGCTCTTAGGTGAGTGATTCACTAAACACTGTGCCTTGATGATTCTCTCCATGAAATGGGTGGAAAGGTGTGTCTACCCCATTGGGAGGGTTCACTGGTTAGGCAAGAAAATTCACTGAGAAGAGTGGCAGGCATATTAGGCCTCCAGCAAATACTGCCGCCTTCTTCTGATGTGCTCAGAATGCAGGTTGGGCATTACAGTGGTGATGCAGCACATCTGTATGGGGACACTATTTGGATGTGCACTTCTCATGTGCAGGGCTATTGGAATGCCAACCTGAATACTGACCTATAGACCATACTACTGCACTGACACACATTTCTTTCATTTATTTGCTTGTTTATTTGTTTGTTTTATTTGGGACATCTGCTGTCTTCCCTAATCCTGGAAACTGTTCTAACAGAAAGTGGGAGAAAGGTTGAACAGGCAACACTGCAGCCACAGCATGGGATCACAGGCAGTTGAGAGCAGTGAGCCAGGAGCTGGGGCTTCGGAGACCATGGTGGACATCTAACACAAGAATCCAGGCCTGGAACTTGCTGAAGGGAGTGGCACAAGTGACTGCAAACAAAGAATTTGATACCAACTGCAATCACTAAAGTCAAATTGTAGATCTGTGGATGACACAGCTTAAAAACCTGCCCTAAGGAGAAGAATTTGCTAACCAGAATTGCAATGACCAAGAACAAAAGAAGAGACAAAGGCACAATGAATATTACTGAAGACTCCCAGACAAAGGAGCAAAAGCCTTTGCCTACCTCAGAGTTAACTAAGGAATACATTGAGAAAATGGAGAATAAATAATTTTTTTAAAAGATTTATTTTATTTTTCATTGGAAAGGCGGATATACAGAGAGGAGAGACAGAGAGGAAGATCTTCCGACCGATCTCTCATTCCCCAAGTAAGCGCAACGGCCGATGCCGATCTGAAGCCAGGAGCCTCTTCCAGGTCTACCACGCGGGTGCAGGGTCCTAAAGCTTTGGGCCGTCCTCGACTGCTTTCCCGGGCCACAGGCAGGGAGCTGGAAAGGAAGTGGAGCTGCCGGGATTAGAACCGGCGCCCATATGTGGCAGGGAGCTGGATGGGAAGTGGAGCTGCTGGTATTAGAACCGGCGCCCATATGGGATCCCGGGCATGCAAGGCAAGGACCTTAACCACTGCACCACTGTGCTGGGCCCCCAAATAATTTTTTTAAAACTTGTTATAAAGCTTCTTACCGATACCAAGAAGCACATACAAGAGTTTAAGAAATTTAAAGAATATGTCACACGAGAAATAGCAATACTGAAATATAATCAAGCCAAATTATTGGAAATGAAGAATGCAATAAAGCAATTTAAGAATTCAGTGGAAAGTCTCAATAAGAGAATGAATGAAGCAGAAGAAAGGAGCTCAAAATTGGAAGATAGTTCTTGTCACAGTGGGGCAATAATCAAAAAGCTGGAAGCAGAGCTGGATCAAGCTATTCAAGAATTAACAGACATTATTAACAGTCAAATATAAGAGTTATGGAAGTTTCAGAAGGTACGGAAAGAGAAGCTGGGTTTAAAGGTGTATTCAATGAAATGATAAATGAAAACTTTTCTAATATGGAGAAAGAATTGGGAAACAACAAACAGGAAGGGCACAGAACTCCTAATAGAGTTGACCAAAAGTGATCTTCACTACAACACAAGATAATCTAACTCTCTTCAGTTGTACATAAGGAAAAAAATCCTTAAATATAGTGGGAAAAAAAATTGACCTATATAAAGAAACCCCAATCAGATTCATGGCTGATCTCTCAAAGGAAACTCTACAGGTCAGAAGAGAATGGAGCAACATATCCCAGGTTCTAAAAGCAAAAAGTTTTCGGCCCAGAATAACATACCCAGCAAAACGTTCCTTTGTCTTTGAAAAAAACAAAAAACAACCAAACAAACAAACCAACAAACAAAAAACCTCAGACAATTCTGCCACATACTTCTAAAGCACGTGTATGTAAAAGGAGGGCTGCCAATACGAGATAGGCTGTGGCAGTTGAATCTATTTAGGCCTCTTTCTTATCATGCCTAAGAGATCTGAAGGGATGTATTGGAACTCGGGCAGAGATGGACAAATCAAAGCAAGAAGAGCCCAGGACCCTTTCCCTCGCTTGTCACCAAAACCCAACTTCTCTTTTCCTTAGTGAATTCCATTATGTTTATTGCACACCATCCTCTGTTAGTTGTCTTTTTTACTTTTGGCCTCTGAGACACTGTGCACCTGTAACAACACTCTGAAAGCAAAACAGGATTCCAAGGAAGAGGATGTGCCTCTTGTCAGAACCCACGTGGCTTTGTGTAGGAGACAATGGGTGAGCAAACTATAGGTTCTTGCCCATGACTGTCTCCAGCTCCGTGTATTGGGATATCTTGGAGAATTATGGGTCCTTTTGGGTAACAATCACATTCTTAGTATGTATCAAAAGATTGTTTAACAGGGCCAGCATTGTGGCACAGTGGGTTAAGCCATCTCCTTTGATGTTGGCATTCCTTATTTATTTGCAATGTGAATTGGAGTCCTGGCTGCTCTATTAGCCGATGCAAGATCTCTGACTCTCCCTTTCTTACTGTCAGTCTGTCTTTCAAGAAAATAAAGTGATTTTTAGAAAAGAATTTGGTTTGTGCCAGCACTTTGAGCCGAACACTATAAACACATTACATTCTGTGCTTTGTCTGTTTCTTTCTAGAAAGCATGGAGAAAGGGAAAGCCCTAAAAAAAACACCTTGCTTGGCAAAGGACTAAGACAGGATTTATGTGTTCAGCTCTTCCAAAGTACTAGAAAGCCGTGAGCTCTGATAACACATTCATCCATTCACTCTCATGACATTTATCCTGTGTGTCTACTGCACACCAGCACCATTCTAGAACTAGGCATACAGCAATAAACAATGTAATTCTTAACCTTCCTGGAGTCATTTGCATTCCAGCGGTGTTCACAGGAGTGCACTAAAAATTTACAGTATGATATAAGACAGTTCTAAGTGCCAGTGCACAAATAAAGCTGTAATAGCTTCAAAAATTAAAAACATAGCGATACAGCAGCCCCACTACTGGGTATATATCTAAGGGAAATGAAATCACTTGACCAGGAGACAAGTGATTTGTCCTCCCATGTTCATGGCAGCACTATCTATAATAGCTAAGAAATGGAAACAACATTGGCATCCATCTACTGAGGAATGAATGCAGAAAATGTGGTACATGTAACTAATGGATTATTATTCAGCCTTGAAAAAGAATGAATTCTTGCTATTTGTAGCAACATGGATGGAACTATAGGCCATTGTGTTAAGTGAGATAAGTCAGGACTGCATGAACTCACCCCTATGTGGAATTTAAACAGTTGATTCTGTTAGAAATTGGCAGTACAGTTTGGGAGGAAAAAAAAGACATAAGGCCTGATTAATGGGCAACAAGTTATAGTTTGATAAGAGCAAGCGGCTCTGGTGTTCTGTTGCACAGTAGAGTTATTGTAGATAATGACAATATATTTCTCTAAAAAAACAGATGAAAGGATTTTTATGCTTTTACCGTGCAGAAATATTAAATCTGTGGGCAGACATGTGAATATATGTAAGGGAGCATCCTATAGTATCCCATCCATACAGATGTGCCAGTTTGAAGAAAAGAAAAAGACTATAAAGGAGTGGCGACAAAGATCCTGTTTAAGATAGGGTGGTCTTTGCAGAGGTGACTTTTAAAGAAAACCTGCCTGGGTTAGCATGAAGAAGCATATCATGTGTTTATGCTACTCGTCGGCTCCCTGGCACAGACTACAGCATGCACACAGGCGCTGAGCCAGGAAGCCAGTGGACACAGAGTATGAGAATGAGTGAAGGAGAGGCAAGTAGGAGGGGGTGAGATCAGGCAGAGCTTTGTAGGTTAACAGCAGCTGCTGCCATCATTGTGTCTCTATTAGCCTAGGGCTATAACTGCATCATCAGCTTCCTGGAAGCCCTTGAGGTTGGTCCATCCAGCAGCTGAATTCATCAGCAGTGAGGTTTTCTCCCAGCTTTAAAGTTCATCAGCACTCTGTCTTTATTGTTCTGTCCTTCAACTGCAACATATTCCTAGGGCAGGGAAATGTATTGCTAAATGCCATAAAGTATTTATTTATGTTCTCTATTATTTTAACATACTTGCCTTTTCCTTTCCTTGTATTTGGAGAAGTTCTGACATCCAATGGGTGGTTTTTGTGCATTGCCTTAACCTATTTCATACATTGGTCTATTTTCAAAAAGTGACAGGGATCTGTGTTGTAGCATATCAGATAAAGCTTCTGCGATTGGTGCCAGCATCCCATATGATTGCCTATTTGAGACCTGGCTGTTCCATTTTCAATCCAGCTGCTTACTAGTGCACCTGGGAAAACAGTGAAAGATGCCTCAAGTTCTTGAGCTCCTGGCACCCATGTGGGAGACCCAGAAGAAGCTCCTGGCTCCTGGCTCCTGACTTTGGCCTGGCCCTGCCCTAGACTTTGCATCCAGTTAGGGAGTGATGGAATACCAGCAGATGGAATACCTCTCTCTCCTTTTCTCTCTCTCTCTCTCTCTCAACTTTTCTCTTTCTGTATTTCTCCCTCTTAAATAAATACAGAAAATCTTTTTAAATGCTAAAGCACAGCTATATAAAAAAGGAAAATAGAAATTTGGCAAAACATTAATAACCCATGGTCTGTGGATCCTGTTTTATATGTGAAAGCTGTCTGTCTTTGGACACTGAGTCTAATTTGTGTGAAAATGTGCAGGTATTAAGTTAATTGCCAAAGAATTCTGGAATTGCTTTCCAGATAAGCTAAAGTCATAAATAATTTTTAAAATACTTTACAATAAAAATAGCATTAAACATTTTAAAAATATTAAACACTTTTATGGTCCTTTTTAGGACAGAACACATAAAATAGGCTAAATGTTGTCTACACTCAAAAGGAGCTGACCAGGGACATGCCCTCATTTTAGATGGGCCTATAAATAGGAAGTCGGCTTGAGATAAAAGTGATTTAGCCTATTCAGAAGAACCAAGGAGTTTGCTTTTGGAGGGCACACCCTGACTCCCTGCTGTATTCTTTTTAAACTTTGAAAGTATCAGAAGCTTGTTTTTTAAATCTGACTTCGGGTGCAGCTTCCATCAGAAACCTACTGTCTGATTGATTCAATCATAATATGTCACTTTATTTCCATCTATCATAATCTAGAGTTAATCTATTTCTCACAATACATTACACATTTTTAATTAAGAAAAATTATTTATTTATTTGAATTGGAGAAACAGAGAGATGAGGCGGAGGGACAGAGAGAGAGGAAGAAAGAGAAAAATCGATCTCCAGTCCAATCTGAGTCTCCCACATGGGTGACAGGGACCCAGCCTCTTGAAACATCACCTGCTACCTTTCAGGCCTTGCATCCGCAGGAAGCTGAAATCAAGAGTGGGTCCAGTGCATGCAAGCACTCTGCCAAGCAATGTGGGTGTCCCGAGTGCACGTTAGATGCTATCCAAGCAGCTTCCCTGTGTGCGACAGCCTTCTGTCCCATGCCAGTGCATTGTTTAGCTAGAGGTACCACACCAAAGCGCCACAGACTGGGTTACTCTAACAACCCACATGTTTTCTCAGAATTTGGTAGGCTGGGCGTCTAAGAGAAAGGCAGCATCTCAGCTGTTTCCTTCTGAGGGCTGGAAGGGAGAATGGAAGCAGTCGTCTTACTTCCTGGTGCTGGTGCCCGCAATCTAAGATTCTTTTGGCTTGTAGGTGTGTCATCCTGCACCCTGCTGTCATGTTTACAAGGTGCCCTCTCCATGTACATATCTGTGGCTGTGTCCTGATGCCCACCTTTTACAGGGACACATCCTGATGATTTCATCTGCACAGATCCTGTTTCCAAGTAAGATTCAGTTCATAGGTACTGGCAGTTAGAACTTAACACCGCTTTTATACAAAACACAGTAGTATAAAAGAAGGTCAAGTAAAACACACTCCCGTCATAGGTCCTCTTGCGTATTCTTAAGGATCTGCCTAAAGGTAAAAGAATCCTTGTAATAAACATGTAGATATTACCTTTCAACTTTATCCCTTCTTTATTGTGTGTGTGTTTGTGGCCAGCATGTCCTAGCCTACTTAACCATCTTTTGCTAACAGGGCAAACCTGGAGATTAGCTATGCCAAAGGACTCCAGAAACTGGCAAGCAAGCTGAGCAAAGCATTACAGAACACTAGGAAAAAGTAAGTATCATGGCAGAGGTACGGAAAAAAAAATAGGGGTAAGAAAAAGCAACACATATTTCAATTCAAACTTCCTCCTCTTATGATTGTGGCAGGTTTATAAGGTTGCGCATCCAGTTCTTGGCTGCTTCCCATGTGCCACACACTGTGTGAAATGCCTGGCTCCTGTTGAATCCCCACAGAAGCCATGGAAAGGTCTGATTACTATCCCTGTTTACAAGGAAAGACTTCAGGCATGCAGAGATCACAGACCTTTCCTCACTATACAGCTGAGTTTTAGGACTAGACTCTTCCTTGGTCTTATGACCCCCAAGCCCACACTCAATCGACCTTGACGACAATGTTTCACTTGGATTGTGGTATAGTTAAGACATAAGGTCCTGGTGCCTGAAAGAGTGAATTCTGTACTGTTTCTACTCTAACCTTGGATGAATAACCCAGCCTGTCTATGCCCTGGTTTCTGCAGAAAAAGCAATGATGAAAAGTCCTTCAAATCATTCATTTAATGGCAGTTAAAAGACAAAATTTATTTTGGTGCAAAATAATTTTGAAATCTACCCATCCATTTCACGGAATATGCATTCCTATTTACTTTTTGAAAAGTTCTTCCCTGTTGCCCCATTGTGTGTATGTGACTGTGTAGGCATTTGGAAGAGGATTTGGGAGGTGTGCATACTAAATGAGATTATGTGTACAAAGAACTAAAATATCAGTGCAGGCTCTTTCCAGTATGTTGCAGCATTTAGCTTGATAGATACCTTTCTTGGGAGGAAAAAAAAAATGTGTTATTCTTTTAAAACATGTCCCATTAGTGCTAATTCCCTACCAAAAAAAAATTCTTCCTGTAGCAATTTCTGACTAACGCATGTGCGCTGACCCAAATCTGGTAGTGCTTTTGCTGAAGCCTCCTAGGGAGAAGAAAGAGAGACAAGGAAAGTCGAAAAAGAAAACTTACGAAGTTCAAAATCCCTCTCTGCCTTAAGGATCGTTTGCAAGAACAAGTGATAATCTTGAAACTGCCCTGATTTTGAGTTTTATTTGTATTTTTAGCAGAGTATTGTAATTGGCTACAAAAGATCCAGGATAACATTGCGGCTAGTTATCTATACACTTTTATTTAGACTGCTCACTTTTAAATATCACCTCTATCCTAAACTACAAATAACCTAGGACAAACTTGTCTTATCCCTCAGGGCTGTTTAAGCTGGAGACCTAAGGTTACTCTGAGAAATAAGGAGATATTACACAAAGGGTGCTTAGCAGAGAACCTGACACTTAAAACCTCCATAGGTGTCCATGAAGATTTTGATTCTAATGATCCCTTGAAGAACAAGAGGGGTGGCAGAGCAGGGACATGTTGTCTTACTGTTTTGCAACCCTAGATACAGCATGGTGCCACCAAAGAGCTCTTATCCAGAAAGTTCAGTTGATCAGGACTACTGCAACCTTTTTTCATTGGAAAGGTAGATTCATATAGAGAAGGAAAGACAGATATTCCATCCACTGGTTCACTCCCCAAATGGCCATAAAGCCAATAGCCAGGAGCTTCCTCCTTGGCCTCCCACACAGGTAGGGCCCCCAAAGACTTTGGCCCATCCTGTACTGCTTTCCCGGGCCACAAACAGGGAGCTGGATGGGAAGTAGGGCAACCATGGCACAAACTGGCACCCTATGGAATGACAGTACTTGAAGGTAGAGGATTAGTCAGCTGAGCTATTGTATTGGCCCTCAGGACTAGTACAATCTTCAATTACACTCACTCAGTGAATGTTTTCCCAAATCATACTCTGTTTTAGGTTCTTTAGTAGGTATCTCAAGTTACTTTGAATGTCAAAGATGCGTTAAGTGAAGGTCAGATAAATTGATTATGCAAGGCCTTGCAGGAAACCATGAAGTGTTTCTGTTCAGAGAGGCACAGGCTTGACTTCCTGTCTGGCTGCCCAGCTCCTCTGAGAGGCATGTGTGAAATTCTTCCCTGAAAAGTGTATCTATTGTCTATTTTAAAGGATGAATTTATTGACATTTGGTTTTTCAGTGTAATAACCATCTATCTCAAGTGTTGACTTGACCGGTTTTTACCTAAGTGTGCACGTGTAACTCCCAAAAAGCAAAGCAGGACTTTTCTGGCTTGTGTGCTATTATGTAGTAGGTTAATCCTCCAGCTGTGGTGCCAGCATCCCATGTGGGCACTGGTTCTTGTCTCAGCTGCTCCACTTCTAAATCAGCTTCTTGCTAACCTGCCTGAAAAACCAGCCAAGAATGGCCCAAGTCCTTGGGACCCTGCACCTATGTAGGAGATTCCAAAAGAGACTCCTGGGTTGGAATTAGCTCAGCTCCTGGAGTTGTGGCTATTTGGAAAAATGAACCAACAGATACAACATCTTTCTCTCTGTCTCTCCTTTTATCTATAACTCTGCCTTTCCAATAAAAACAAAGTAACTTTTTTTTTTTATCACATTGAAACTGGCCCCATGTCTCTGGGAATTTTCTATCTCACTCTATGAAGCCCTCTTGCATGGCTGTCTCTCAGGCCTCCTTTGTTCCCACCTGTTGCTACCCTAGAGTATTGTTTTTCCCTGATTTTCTACATTCAGGAAGTGGAAAATGAAAATCTAAGCTTCAGATAACTATGGAAAAAGCCGTAACTAGAGTGACTATAAGGCGAATAAAGAGCCAAGCAGAAGGTAATCTCACTCAGGAGATGAACTCTCCCGAAACAGGGTCAGGCAGCTGAACGCAGTGGCTGAATGCAGTCATCGGGAGTGCTACTTGAATTCCCAGCATTTACTAGGAAAACTGTTCTCACCTTTCTTCTCTGCTTTCCCCACCAGCTGTCTGAGCAGCGCCTGGGCCTGGGCCTCGGAGGGCATGAAATCCACAGCAGACCTGCACCAGTAAGTGTTCCCCACCCATCCACAGAGAGCTGTAAATAGTGCGTGTGATATGCACTGAATAGATACATCAAAACACACCATTTTATTTCCCCCTAGAAAGCAATTTGGAAGGTAGATAGAAGCCGTGATACGATGTCTGTGTGTCTTTTATGATCTATTTTCAGAAAACTTGGCAAAGCAATCGAATTGGAAGCAATAAAACCGACTCATCAAATTCTGAGTGTGCAAGAGAAGAAGAGGAAATCAGTGAGTCAAAATCTTTTCCCACCCACCTCTTCCCACTGGTTTAGAACAGGATTGGATTTTGGTCTTCTGCCCAAGGAGAAAGTATCCTGAGAGTAGTACTAGTTTCAAGACTATATCATAAAAAACAAACAGGAGCGCATCCAGGATTATGCACAAGGGTATTTTTTTAAAGTCCTGTTTCAAATACTGAAAGCGTGAGAGCCATTCCTAGTGGCATAACAGGCTATTCTTCTACCTGTGGTGTCAACATCCCATATGGACGTGGTTCAAGTCCCTGCTGTTCTACTTCTGATCCAGCTCCCTGCTAATGTTCCTGGGAAAATGGCAGAGGATGGCCCAAGGTTGGCTGCTTCATCCACTTGGGAGATCTGGAAGAAGCTTCTGGCTCCTGGCTTCGGATCAGCTCAGCTCTGATCATTGCAGCCATTTGGAGAATAAACCAATGAATAGAAAAGCTCTTTCTTTCTCTCCCTTCTAACTGCCTTTCAAACAAATAAATCTTCACTTAAAAAAATACTGAAAAAGTGAAAGTTACTACATTAGAAAGTAAATTTATGGTAAGTCCAAGCAGTAAAATGTTATGATAATCATAAACAATTTTATTGCAGAAGAATTTAATTGCTTGGGGTTTTTTTTTATGACACAATATTACATTAGAAAGATGAAAAATTGAAACTATATGATCTCAATGCTATTTTTTTTAAAAAAAAAAAGCACACATGACAGCAAGAAAACTGGAAGAACTGTCACAAACGTTACTAAACATTGTCTTCAGATGTTAGAATTGAAAATAATGATCAGCACAGTTTTTAAAAAGATGCTTTTCTATGCTTATTAGTTTGACATAATGAGAAGATAATAATGGCGACAATCATCAACTAGTCATTACAACCAAAGACAATCAGCACAGCCATTCTTTTGGGGCATCTGGTCTGCTTTCTGCATAGCCTCCAGTTTTTCTCGATACCTTTCCTTTCACAACATTGTCATGTAGACTCCTTTGCCTTTTCCTTCGTGTGTCACACAGTTCTTAAGCACTTTGTGTTGCCAATCAACATCAGTGGTTGTATAATAAATGTTGTCTTGCTTCAATAGGAATGGAGTAGTTCCCAAGCCAGTGGTGGGCATTTGGTATCACATTCAGAATATCAGTTGGGATGATCACATATCAGATTGCTCAAGTTAACACCAGCTCTGGCTCCTGACTAGCTTCCTGCTGAGGCAGGCTCTGGAACACAGCAGTGAGGGTTCAAGTACTTGATCGGCACTCCCCATAGAGACCTGCACTGAGTTCAAGGCTCTCAGCCTTGGCACAGCCCAGTCTCAGCTACTGTGAGCACTTGGGGAGTGAACTGGCAGTTTCTCTCTGTGTGTATGTTTCTCAAATAGTTACATCAATAAAAATAAATAAGTAAATCAAGGAGAAAATTAACTATAATTAAGAACTCAGCAGTGCCTGGATTTGAAATCCATATCCACTTCTGATCCTGATGTGCACCCTGGGAAGCAGCTGGTGATGGCCCAAGAAGTTGGGTCCCTGTCAGGCATGTGGAAGACCTGGGTTTATCTCTGAGCTCCAGCTTCACCCTGGCCCAGTGCTGTCATCTGGGGGCGTTTGGGAAGTGAATTACTGGATAGAATATCTCTCTCAGTGTCCTTTAAGCAAATGGATCTTTTTATTTAAATAATTTGTTATTAAATTATTTATTTTATTAAATAATTATATTATTAAACAGACTATTTTATTAAATAAAAATATTTAAATTTCAATTGAATAATTTATTTATTTAAATTACTACCTTTAAAATAAATAAGTCTTAAAGAGATAGAAAAAAAGAAAGGAAGGAATGAAAGAAAAGAGTAATTTTGGATGAACACAAATAACTGGTCCACAGCACTGGCTAAATAAGAAAAAAGCAAAAACGTTTCTCTTCTTTTTTTTTTTTTTCCACCTTTCAATAGCTTGACAATGAAGCTGAAAAAACAGCTAACCTTGTTCTTAGCAACTGGAATCAGCAAATTAAGGCAAGTATCCACAAATATTTCTTGTGTTAACCTAAATTTTTTGGCATTGATTTTTTTGCTTTTGTACAAATGTGATTGCATGTTTGAGCATTAGTACTTCTTAGTCTAACTGAAGAAAAAATGTTGTCTCATTTAAATTACTTCCCAACTTGACATGTCCCTTCATTTTAATCAACTAGAAAGCAATACTCTATGTACAATTATTATTCACAGTGGACAAATACATAGCAATGATGATTAGGTACCAAGTCCTACATAGTTACATATTTAATCATTGCAACAACCCAAGTTGATATATGACTCTGCATGGTCCCATGCTGTAGATGCATAAACTGAGATACAGAGCCAAGTCATGTTCTTGAAGGATAATAGTTGAGCCAAAAACTGCCACCAGCCATTGTGTTCCGAGGTCAGCTCTCTGAGTAATGTGCCGTTTAGGGAAACAGGCTATGAATACCTGAGCTTTGGGTTTTTTGTAGAAGGGCGTTCAATAGTGAGAGGAGCACAGCGAGGAGTGGAGGTGACACGTGGAGGGGACACACACACATGCCTATCTGTGCACTCTTGTGCACGACACTACATTGACATGATCCTTGATTTCTAGTTACCCGAAGGTTAAGTGGCTACATATTTGTGCAGAACATAATGAATGGCTATGGAAGATAGGAACTGTGATCCGGCGTGGGACGCTGGAGAATAAGTTCTTAAGCGGTGACAATAAAAAACAAAAGAAATCCATGTATACATAAGAACATTCTACAATAATTTAGTACAAGAAAACTTCCTTTGAAGTAGGAAAGCTCTGCTAAGAAAACCCAGAGATCCTCCTTGAGGCAGTTTCTACTCCAAGAGTTATCATTTTCTCTTTATGTGTCCAAGCTGGTGTACAAGAGAACCTTGGCAGTAAACAGCCTCTACTACCAAATAACCAGAGATGACCTCAGAAACAAGGGGTTTTAAAGCTGCTTGTGAAACTGAGAAATCCACAAACCAAAGACAAAAAAAAAATGGTTGAGATACATGAATTTCTACCAGTAAAAAGCAAGATTGCCAGGATCATTTTTGTAATAAATATTTAAATGTCCCAAGAAGGGTTTCTACTCATTGATTTCCAGTTTTGCTCTTGATTTGATGAGTCTTTTAGAAATGAATTTGCTTTTAAAACTCAATTTTCTTTAAATATTCAGCTTTCACAGAACTTCAGTACCATGAACCAAAAGCCTGAAACAACATTCAGATATTAAAATTGCTTCTAAGACTTAAAAAAGAAAAACTTTCCTTATTTCCCAGTTTCTGCCAAATCATTTTCTAAATAAAATGGTTTGAATTTTTTGTGAAGGGTAACAGAAAAAAATAGACAACATAAAATTCTTCAGCCATAATATTTTTCTCCCCAAGTGCATGCAGTTCAAGCCATCCAGCCTGTCGATTAAAAAAAAAGTCATTGGGAGCCATGGAAGCCTTAAGGACCAACTCTGCTTGCCTCCTAGCTTCACTTTTCAGCAGGCATGCCAACAGCGGAAGGTGGAGGAAGAGGACCACGACCCTCCCCACCCCATTTAGAGAGCCTTGTCATATTGAGAGAGAGGGAAGTGGTCTTGCCTCTGATTCCCAAGGTCAAAGCCCTCAGAAAGGCAAAACCCAGTTTGCCCCTTCATCCTCTGGCATTACAGTTTTGCAGTCTTGAGGTGACAAATCAGGGAGTCTTTGAAACAGCTCAATTCCTGAAGAGGCTGGATCCCAATCAAATCTGAATCTACTGGTTTGTTTTACCTCTGGAGTTTCACCTTCAGCCAAGTTCAACATGTCGAGCAGGATATGATCTCCTGAATTGTAACCCACCCCAAGGTTGGGCATTGGCAGGCTAGGGAGACTCGGAGTTACTGTCCAATCACCTCTGTGCATCTCTACCTCTAGAAAGGCAGAGCATTTTGCAAGCTGCCTTTGCCTAGCTCCCAGGCCTGGGCATCAAGAAGCAAGATGTCTACCTTTGCAAGATGTCTACTTGTTAGGAGAGCATTTTAAAACAACCTCAATCACGATCAGATTGGTTTAAGATAATCAATCAAGATTGGTTTAAGATAATCAGATTGGTTTAAGATAATGAAGCCTGCAGTGCTTGTTGTAATATTTTTCTGTGGTAAGACCATTTTGCTAGTGAGGGAAAAAAATGTTGCACAGTTTTGCAGGCCTTAAGTGATTTAGCAAAAATATATAACCCTCCAGAGTATACGCAATGTAATGAAGAAATATACAATGCATCTCAAGGCAATGTGTTTGCTGCAGTGATATTTCAGGCAGCTTTGGAGCTGAGGGTGAAAAGGAGTAAGAAATGAACAATCATTCCAGCTGACACATGACAGGCCATTAGATTCAGACGGGAAGAACCCCCTCTGTAGGTAGTATTCTCTACTCCTTTTATTTTTTTCCTGGAATGTATGCTTTTGACTCTAGGCCAAGAAGAAATTAATGGTGAGTACCAAGAAGCATGAAGCCCTTTTCCATCTTGTAGAAAGCTCCAAGCAATCTGTGAGTGAAAAGGAGAAGCGCAAGGTAAGCTGTTAGGGCTGACAGCCCATGTGACTCAGACACAGACGGGCTTCATGCCTTTAGCCACCAACGTAAGAGAACTAATTGACTCCACACTCTGTGTGCAATCTCTACAGAAAGGTAGCTTGGAAGCACACGAAAAATAATTCCAGATCTCTACTGGTTCATCGGTGTTTTTAAAAAGCATGATGGTAAGGGCATCTCGTGTGGTGGCTTGGGTCACCCCTGGGACTCCTGGATCGCATGTTGAAATGACTGATTCTGTCTCCTCTGCTTCTCATTCAGCTTCCAGCTACCTGCTAGTATGTATCTTGGGGGACAGTGAATGATGGTTTGGGTTTGAGGGCCCCTGACACCTGCACGATAGAAGTAGATGGAGTTCTGGGTTCCTGGCTCCAACTCTGGCTGTTGTGGGCATTTGGGGAATGAAACAATGTTTGGATTTTTTTTCTTCTCTCTCTCTCTTTGCTTCTGTCTTTCGAATGGAATGAAACTAAAATTAAATAAAACTTTTAAAGAAATATTACTAACATGACAAACAAGAGCAAACTCCAAATTTTGTCACAGAATTCTATTAATAAAAACCCCTCATTTTACACTCCTTATAAGTCTAGGTATATAGATATACCTAGATATGTAATTTACGTAACTGTTCATATATCATACTAACATGTAAACAACACTACAGAACATTATGAAGTGGAGGTTCAAAGATTCTGATTAAGATGCCCATATCCTGTATCTGAGGACCTGGGTTTGAGGCCAGACTGTAGCTAATCTGAGCACCTGGGAGACAACAATTATGGCTCCAATTAGGTCCCTACCTCCCATCTAGGACTGAATTAAGTTTCTGACTCCTGGCTCCAGCCCTGGCCCAGCTCCAGCTATTTTGAACATTTAGGGAGTCAACTAGTAAATGACAGGATCTCTCTCCCCCACCCCTCCCTCTTTTCTGTTTTTCACACACACACACACACACACACACACACACACCTATCAGTATTACTATTGCTGTCTCCTTGTCTCTTAAGAAAAAAATAGTAGAAATCTTCACATAAGATAAACATGAAATAATATTTTAAATGATTAGCAAATCATGATGCATTTGCAGAATCATTAAGCAATATTCTCAGGCAAAATATACACTTGGGGAAAGATTTAGCCTTGATCACAGTAAACACAATAAATTCACATTCCTAGCACTCCTCTCAGTGATTTAAATTATTAAGTCACTAAATAAACAAACTCTCTCATCAGCATCTTCTCAAGGCCTCACGATGCCATGCCAGTTTTTGCTTTGTACATGGGTGATGGTGCATGCATAGGCAGGAACAGCAGAAAACTTCAGCTTTGACTTCTTTGCAGCTTCCTGTGTGCATCCTTAGTAGTAACAGCAGCGTAGACTTTCTTGGCAGACATCCGTTAAAGATATGTGTGCATACTTCATACAATGATTGATTGCAATTCGATGCTAAGTCTGCAAATCCACCTGACCCAAGCTCATGCCAATCGCTGCATACCCCAGGGAGCTAGAAAGGAAAGCACATGCCAGACCTCCTGGCAGCTTCCCATGTGGCAGAAGCCACTTCAGGATCCACCTGTAACCACATGTGGGCATCAGCATCCATTCATATATTAAGTAATAGTAAGCCTGATAATTGTGCTGTTAGTCAAAAAGGAACATAAATAATGTTGAAGTGGAGGAATAAAAATCAGGTAGTTTCTGCCCACACCTCAATAGCTTACCTCACATGCCTCTTGTGAGCACCCCAGATCAAAAACCTTTGAAATAATCAGAATCTCTTCTAAGAGTAGCAACCTCCAGCAGCAAACACAGCTAGCACCACTGCAACCCCAAAAGTTCTTATAAGGAAAAGGGAGTCGTCATTGCAGGTGGTCCTATCCAGCTGAAGAAACTGTCAGTTGAATAACTTAGGCTCATTGTTAACAAGGTTTTACAAGGTTCTTCTGCCTTCACATGTCAGTCTTCACAGTTTGAAACCATCATAACAGGAGTTGAATAATGAGGCTGCTTCTGGGAACACTAGCCTTCAGAGTATTAAAAAGTTAAGCACCACCACCTATCCCAGGTCTTCCAAGCCCTCATTAGAAGCTACTCTTGATTGATGCCAAGCAATAACCAAGAACAAAGCTCCCATAACTAAGATATAAATTTCCTTTCTTCCTCTATGGGCAGCTTCCTTGGGAAGGATGGGAGGACATGGGAAGCGGGGCAATGTCCATGGTGTGGCACTCCTCCTGCTGGTACTGCAGCCTTAACCTCTGGCTATCACCGCATCCCAGACCCACTGCTTTATATTGCTTATTATAATTACAGCTGTTTCAGGCCAGGTGCTGAGAATGTACAGCAGCCTTCTCTTCTCATCCCACACAGAAGCACCTGTGCCATCAGCCCCAGCCTGTCCTCTGTACTGCTCTGCGGTTCACAGTTCTTCCAGTTTCTCAGATTTCTGCCACTGCTCTCCTCACACTCCCTTTTTTAGCAGATGAACCGATTGCTGCTTCATGGCTCAGCTGTCTGCTCCCTGAAGCCGCAGAGTCTGCACGGCTGTACTGCAGAGGCCAAGTCTTGGCCCTGTGCTCCCACCCAGTCCCATCATGTCTCTCACACAATCTAAAGGACTCTACCACCCTGACCCCCAGTATTGTTGGCAGCCCCTTTCCGATACTTCCATTGGTCTTCCCAATCTCAGATTACACAGGTTATGCCACAATTTCTACTCCAGTGTCCCATCTCAAAGTGCCATTCAAGACCCGGTTGTTCCAACTTCCTACTAATGTGGCTGAGAAAGCATGGGAACATGGCCCAAGAACCTGGGCCCCTGGTACCCATGTGGGAATGCTGAGTGGAATGTCTGGCTCTTGGCTCTGGCTTGGTCCAGCCTTGGTTGTTTCACTCATTTGGGGAGTGAACCAGAAGAAAATCTCTCTCTCTCTATTGTTCTCTCTCTCACAACAAAAAATAATAAATCTTTCAAAAAACGGGCATTTAGTCTTCACTGTCCTGGAGACAGAAGTCATCAGGGTGCCCTCCCGGGGTGCAGTTTCCTGGGTGTACTCTCCCAAGGCAGAAAGAGTGAAAGTTTATGGGATTCCTACTATAAGGATATTAATCTCATCCATGGGGGTTCTGCTCTCCTGAGCTGACCACCCCTCTGCCTTCCTAACATAACCACATTGAGGGGTAGAGCTCATCAGATGAAATTGTAGGTGTGGGCACAAGTATTCATTCCCTCACACCCCCGTCTTGGGAAAACAGGAGCAAGCATCAGAAACACAACTTTGCCTGCTGCTGTTCCTGTTCCTGTCCAGATATTAGCCTCTCTTCTATTCACACTAAGATTTATTAAAATGGTTATCTACACTCTTTCTCCACCTTTTTGTTTCCTCTTCACACTATAAACCATTCCAATGTGCTTCCCCACCATCCCACACAGTGTCCCTGCCTGCCAAGCCAGTAAGTGCTTTCCAGTTCTGACCTTGTTGAACTTCAAATCCTTAAGCACTGTTTATTTCCATCTTTTAGAAGCTCTTGCTTTAGCTTAGCTTGCTTTTTCAGTTTTTCTCCCACCTTTCTGGGAGTTTTATCTTAGCCTCCTTTATGAACACATCCTGTTTTGCCTGACCTTTATGGATTCCTGCATCTGAAGATTTCTCTCCTGGGCCTTTCTCGGTTTTATTCACCATCATTATCTCCAATGCCAAAAATAGTGCTCAATACCAGATTCTCTGCACATCATAGATACTCAATAGATACACTCTCAAGGTTGCAACTGCCAAATCCATGCTGCCAACACCTACATGGCTAACTCCAGCCCCTATCAGTCTTTAAACTGCTTTCTGACAGCTCAAATCACTATCCAAAATGAGACCTGTTGCTTCCCTCTACCAAAGATATTCCCTATTCCTCTATTCTCCATATCTTTGAATATTATCACCCATCCTATTCTCCCAAAAAGTCATTCTGAAGTCAAATATTTCTTGAACCTTTACTTCTCCTTCTGTTTCTCACTCACCTTTGACCTGAATTATTGTAATGAACAAATAGGTCTCTGCCTTCAGGGTTGCCCATCCCATGTATTTCCCATGCACAAACGCAACCTGGCGTTACTGAAACTTGTATCTGATCATGTCATACTACATTGCAATCCTTCAAAGGCTTCTCAGGGACCCCAGAATAAAGGACCAACTCCTTTACGTAACTTCGTACCCCTCCCTGACTTGATTCACACACATTACTTCTGCCTTATATCTCATAGTGTTTCTCCAGAACTGTTTGCCTGAATCTTATCACCATTGGCTTGTCGATTGGTTAGATTTTTCTATCAAATCGCACTTTTTTTGCCTCAACAATTCCCAATTTCATTTAGATTTATTCGTGTGGGGACGTTTAAATAATTTATGATGTTCCAAGTCGTGGCTTAAATATCACTAAGATCAAAACACAGTTTACGTGTTTCCTGGGTGCCCCAGGGGCACTTAGCTACCTGTGCCATCCTGGAATCTACCACACAGGATATAGTGGTCTGTGTAGGTGTCTCCAAAGCCTTGCCCATGGTATATGATAGGCACTGAATAAAAGTGTGTGGGACAAATGGATGAAATGGGTGTGGTGAAAGGAGGAAAAGGAAAAGAAAAAGAATTCAGTCTTGGGCAATTTTGGCAGTGGAGACTTCTTCAATGAGAACACAGGCATCTGCATTCCTCATTTCTTTCTCTTTAGGTGTATTTGTGGGAATTGGCCACGCAGGACCCTCTAATCCATGGTTCTGTCCTGCAGCTGAGGAATATGAGTAGTGATTTAAAGCTCAAGAAGCTCCCAGCTCTGGAGATGTGGGATGATGACTTGGCACAGTATAACCATGGCACTCGTCAAGCCCACTCATTGTGTTGCTGCCCAGATAAAATTCCCAAGCTTATGTTTTGGTAGAGGGCTGTGGTTCATGGAACTTGATATACAAAACCAAATGTGTCCTGTGGAGGTCATATGTCAGAGCTGAGCCACAACTGAACAGCTAGCATAGCAGTTGTAGTAATAAAGTGAGTCGCATCAACTTTCAGCATTTTGGATAAGTGTTCTTCATTATTGCATCACTAGCCAAAAAGTCCTTAAAAATAAAAGTGATTCATTTTTTAAAAGCTTTTGTCCTTGTCCTTGTCATTGAAACCCCTAAACTGTTTAAGTCAGGGACTCCTTGAAGATCTAAAGTATGTTTCAAAGACCATTTGTATGAAGATTATCTGAAGAGAGTGTGAAAATTCAGAGTTCTTAATCCTATGGCAGGGATATTCAGTCAGTGTTGCGACTTGGGAGGCTTTGAGATGTGCAGTTTGACAAGCATCTGAAATCATTGCTAGAGATGCTGAAGTGTGAACATCCTTCATGCCATGCAACTTGCTCATCTCAGAGACGTGAAAGCACTTGTCTGGGCAGTTTGCTCACCAATTGTAGTTATGCCTGATCCAGGGAGTTTTATATAACTTTGAATCACGGATGATCTAAGAAGTAAAAAGCCAATCTTGGTACCTAGAAAGGAGAGGCTTCTTGTATAAAAGCAGATCACAGGGGATGAGGGTAACAGAATACCTCCTGTGAGGCTTGCCATAACCAACAGTAAATACGGGGGTGTGTTTTGGGCTTTTCACTGGCAACAATATACTTGCTAATCTTTGATACAACAGATGCGGGCCTGCGGGCCATGTGCCTTAGATGCACGGCCAGCTTGAACCCTCAAGACAACCAGTGAATGTGCCCCTGTGCCCATCACAAAGATGAAAACTGTGGTTCATGAGGATTAACTCACTTGCCTGTAGCCTCCTGGAAATTTGATTCCAAAGCTCCATTGCTAACTTTAGGATGATCTGACAGGATGATAGCCAGACATATTCTAAAACTTAGTTCTAAAAGTTATACGACTCCAGACATCTCTAGGAAGCACAGAAGTCTGTAAAACTTGCCAGTCTTGTGGTAGATGGCTGTCTTGATTTGGAGATTCTTAACCTGCACTGTCAGTTCTCAAATACACAGTTATTTGGCTGTCTTCTTGAGTTGATGAATGTGGACAAATTGCTCCACATTTAAGTGGTTTATTTCCTTAAGCAATCACACTGAAAGGCACTTAGTTTTTTCCTCAAGCCCTGCCACTCTTTTTGTTCTGGGGAAAAAAATAACCTCTAGTTTTTTCATCTGTATTTACTCTTTATGTCTTCAGCTGACAAGTAAGAGGCATGCCATTGGGTCACACATATTTCTTTCCATAGAATTCCAAAGAGATTTCATATATGTTTTAATGAGTACATAATAATAATGTTTTGATTTAGCTCCTCAACAAACTGAAAAAATCAACTGAGAAGTTGCAAAAAGAAGATGAAAATTACTACCAAAAGAACATGGCAGGATATTCTACCAGACTGAAGTGGGAAAACACACTAGAAAACTGTTACCAGGTAGGCTGCGGATACAAGTCTTCTTCTTCTTCTTGGTCTCTTTTTCTTTAGGCAGGTCTTTCACATAAATGATTTTTCCTTACAATATTTTCTCAAAGGTGACAAGACATTCATTCTTCAATACTTCAAAAGACTTCCTTCCATCTCAGCTTTAATAATGTTGAAGAATTAAGTTTTTAAAATATATACATATGCATTATATGTACGTGTGTGTGTGTGTGTGTGTGTGTGTGTGTGTGTGCCAGAATCAGAGCCAGCATGCTGGCCAATCCTCTGCCTGTGGCATTGACAACCAATATACGTGCCAATTTGTGTCCTGATTGATCCACTTCCAATCCAGCTCCATACTTATGGCCTGGGAAAGTAGCGGAGGACAGCCCAAAGCTTGGGACCCTGCACCCACTTGTACACCTGGCGGAAGCTCCTGACTCCTGATTTCAGATTGGCTCAGCTCTGGCCATTGCAGCCATTTGGAGAGTGAACCAGCAGATAGAAGATACTTCTCTGTCTCTCTTACTCTTTCTGTAAAATCTGCTTTTCAATTTAAAATAAGTAAATCTTTAAAAATATATTAAAATTGAAGTCACTTGGAGTATCTACTCAAAATTAAAATCTCCTTAAGTGAAAATAGGATTTCCTCTGACTTCTCTTATTTCCTGGATTTTTGTTACTATCATGCTAGAAGTCACCAGTATTTTACTTTCCCCTCTTTTTAGTTAGTGCAATCCTCTCAGCCACCATCCCATGAGCTTTCTTTTGCCTCCTGAGTACCAGCCCAGGTACATTAGACCTAACTTGAGACAGCCTGTATCAAGTTACCCTTAACCCAGTAATGATGCTTTGACTTTGTATCTCTTTGGCTTGTACATACCAGCAGATCATTGTCTTACATATTACTCTAAGAATTCTGCATCTTTCATGTGTTTACTAAGAGTAAAATAGTAGATTCATGGAGAGATATAAAACAATAAGCCAAATGGAATTAAAAGAAAACTATATCATGTGAGAGATGGAAGTGGAACAATTGGGCTGTTTTGGTTTCATTTTCTTTTCATTTTATTTCTAGTGTGTAAAAAAATGAATAATAAGAATTCATTTCGGAGTTCCATGAGGTGTTCTTTCACCTTCTATTCTCATATGAGTTGGGTTTACAGATTATTTCACAGGATTCTCACTGAACTATGTTCAAGACAGTCTAATATATACTGTGCGAAATACTCTAAAAACTTAAGTGTGACTATTAAGTAGAGAAATTAATTCTAAAAACCACCTGGCAAAATTATACTTAGTTACTTTGAAAATCTTCTATTCTTAAGCCACATTTCTTGCCTTGCAAGAAGAAACAATTCAGTTGGTAGAAATAACTCTATTTTTAAAAGGCAAGCACCACACTATCAAAAACCATGAAGAATCAAATGCTTGGTATGAATAGTACTTACTGAAGGAATTGTTTTAGAGAGCTACTCACAATATATGTCAAGCACATTAAATGTTTCCTTTCTTGGGAGTAGATGGTTGGTTACTGATTGAGATGTCACCTAAGATGACTGAATTCCATACCAGAGTGCCTGGGTTTCAGTTCCAAATCTACTCCCAATTCTAGCTGCTGATATCATGCATGCTGTGAGGTACAGTGATGATGCAAGTCACTGGGTCCTGCCACTCATGGAGGAGCGAGATGTTGATTTAGTTTGTCTCCTGGCTTTGTCCTACCTCAGCTGTTATGAGCATTGCAGGAGTGAACCAAGGAGATTAAAAATCTCATTCACTCGTTTTGCATATCAAATAAACAAATAAAAATGAAAGTAAATCTTTAATTTTCAACCAATGTTCCTCATCGGACCAACAGAAAATAATCGGAATAACTGTTTTCCCAGGTTTTCTAAAGCTGAATCTTTAGTGGCACTACTTTGGATGCAGACAGATGGTAAACATATCATGTGGTGCCTAACCATGGAGATAAGCCCAGAGAAATAAAAAGTCAGGTGATTTCATCATCATGGGAACATCATGGAGTGTACTTACACTTAACTCTTTTTAAAAAATATGTACCTGTTTTTACTGGAAACAGGAGTTACAGACAAAAGGAGAGACAAAAATAGATTTACAGAGAAAAAGATCTTCCACCTGCTGGTTCATTTCCTTAAGTGGCTGTTATGGGTGAAGCTGAGCCCATTAGAAGTTGAGAACTTCTTCTGGGTCTCCCACATGGGTACAGAATCCCAAGCATTTGGACCATCCTTCTCCATCTTCCCAGACCATTAGCAGGAAGCTGGATGGGGAGCAGAGCAGTCAGGACATGAATCAGTGCCCATATGGCATGCTGGTGCTGTAGGCAGAGGACTAGGCAGTTAAGCCATCATGCCAGTTCCTACACTTAACTGTTGATGTTGATGGTAGAAGCCAATCTCTCAAGATGGTATCTTTATGTTTTTGATTTATTTTAAAGACAGGGTTAGACAGACAGACAGAAATTTACCTCCCCAAATGTTCATCATATTTGGAGCTAGACCAATCTGATGGCAGGAGCCAGGAGCTTCATCCTGGTCTCCCATGTGGATGCAGGGGCCCAAGCACTTGGGACATCCTCTGATGCATGCCCATGCATATTTGCAGGAAGCTGGATTGGAAGTGGAGCAGCCAGGACATAAACCAGCACCAGTATAGGATGCCAGTACTATAGAAAGCAGCGTTACTTGCTCTGCCACAGTGCCAACCCATCAACATGGCATCTTGATACACTGAAGAGATGTAGTAAACAAGAGACATGTAAGATTGCTGCTAGCATACTATGGCAGATTGTTTTATAGTAAACATGATTTTGTAGAGCAGTACAGTATGAAGTAGCAATAAAATATGTAGTACAATAAAAATGTAAACAGCAATACAATCATCTATTACCACTATCAAGTGCTACATACTGCACTTAAGTGTGTGTGCTATATCACTGGCAGTGCCGTAGGTTGGTTGGCACCAGTGTTAGCACAAACATGTCACTAACACATTGCACTATGGCCTTGTGACAACTGCAATGTCACTATAGTTTCTGTTTTAATATTATGGGACCACAGTCTATGCAGGCATTTCAAAAAGCTCACAGAAAATAAAACTAAGAGATCCATTTGTTCGGGCAGGTTTTGATACAGTAGTTGAGATCCTCCCAGCAGAGTTCCTGGTTCAAGTCCTGCCTCAGTTCTCAATTCCAGCTTCTTGCTAACACATATCCTGGGGAGTAGCAGGTGTCAACTCGAATAGTTAGACCCCTGCCACCCATGTGGAAGACTTGGACCTAGTTCCTAGCTCTCAATTTTGGTGTGGTTCAGCCATGATTGTTACAGGCATCTGGTAGGGTAACCAGCTATGGCTGACCTCTTTGTCTCCCCCCTTCTCTCTGATTCTCTACCTTTCAATTAATTAATTAATTATTTTAAAAGATTGATTTTAGTGCAAAAAATTGAAATTCATGTTTGTGTGTGGTTCCTACCTGAGCAAACTGTCAGGTTGTGGTGTACAACTGTACATATAAGGTATCGTAGAATACTAGTGCATTTTCTCCTGAGGTGCCTGTTGACAAAGTAGTGGGAAAACAAGACACATATTTCTGTTGAAAATACCTTGAAGGTAACTGGGAGGAAACAACCCACACACCCGACTTAAAAAGGAAAGGTTTAATGAGTGAATACTGACCTCTTCATGGTGTTTCAGAAACTAATAATGGAGGAACCTGTTAGGTTAGCAAGAAAGAAGAACATGACATCAAAGCTAAGTTGATTTGACATAACTGCAAGTTCAAATCACACACTCATAACTAGTCTGACATACAGCAGAGTGTTAATGCTGTTCATCTCCGACATTATAGATGATTTTTTAACCTATGTCTTTGTGGAGCTTTGCAGTTGTGGGGCGATGTCTCAAAGCGTGTAGGAAGCTTACTAACATTCAAGTACCCGGGTGCCTCTCTCCACCTGGAAAATCAAAATCTCTGAATGATACTAGGTTATTCCTACACATTCTGAAGTTTTTAGAAAAAGACTATTTTTTTCTCTAAGTTTTATAAAAGCAAGTTAAATGAAAAGGAAGTTCTTCTAAGCTCTTCCCCTAGTGTTAGCCTACAGGCCAGAACAAATGAAAAGTGTAAATTGTCATGGTGCCTGAGGCCCAGACAGGCTTCAACCTGCTGTTTCCTGCCAACTCTCTGATGGTGCTGTCTCTCACGCGCTGTGAATGAACCACAAGAGGGCAGTCCATGGTCCTCCCTTCTCTAATGCCCATTTTATATAAAAAGAAGATCATAAAAAACATCACTTCATTAAATGACATATGGATTTCCCCTTTGCACAGTGGAATGTATTTGAGTCTCTTTGCTGAGAAAACATAGATCATCTTAATGATTTCTTTGAAATGTAATTAAAATCGGTTACACATTATCATCTCCATTAAGGGATACTAGTTATTCTAGCCTCAGATTGATGATCCTGGGTCAGCACAATGTTTTCTCACACTTGACTTTCATTTTCTCCCCTGTCTCTTGCTCATAAGTGCTAAACTAGAGCAGCTGCTTTCTAGGTATTTTCTACAGGGTAAGAACTTTTGGAAAATTGTCCTGCTTGAGGCGCGAACCGTGGAGCAGAATGTTTTGCGTAGTGATTACTAAACATGCCAATCCCACTGCTTTGAAGAGGCAATCCATTCGGGAGACAGTATGTATTTCTCAGCATCCATAACTGTACCTGGGACTGAGAAGGGACTGGGACATGACTCCATTCAAATGGCTGGTGCCGGTGGTTGTGGAGAAAGGCTTAAGCAACTGGCAGAAGAAACAAAGGCATTTGGCTCCCAAGGAGGCACAGCTCCAGGCTTCCAATCCAAGTACCAGAATACTTAGCATAAAATCTCAATCTTCATGTGATGGGCATCAATGGTCACAGTTACTGCCTGAGGCATTCATGCTTGCATGTAAAAGCAGTGTTAATATAAGAAAATGGGACATACACATACTAAATATGGGAAATGGTTCAACATTAATATTATGCTAATGTAATATCCAGACACAAAGAATAAGTATAGTGTGAGTCCTCTTAAAGTACTTAGAGCAGACAAATTCATAAAGTAGAAAACAGAATGGTAGTTCTCAGAAGTAAAGTGAGAGAGAAAATACGCAGTTATTAGTTCATGGGTGTAAAATTTCAATTTTGCAAGATGAAAAATGTTCAGAAGGAACATGATGGTATGGTTGCACAATAACGTGAGATAACATGGGTATATTTTAAAGATATATTTACAGCATTCTGTGCTTTTATTTACACATTTGTCTTATGCTATATATATTCTACTGTAATATAAAAGCACAAACGGCAGTTTCAACCTTCAATGACTATCTATCATGGATGAAACAACCATACAAGGACATAGAGGAGGCTCATCCAAGCTGGAAGCCAGTGGAACACTGCAGATGAATCAGGAGAGTCAGAATGTGGGGAACAGGACCCCAACTGTCTGTGTCACTCTGCCCCACCTCCCTCACCCCACCAAAGGCTTTATGATGGAACCATTCCCTCACCTCTCTTTGGTAATGTTATCCAGCAGTTTTTTCCTGGAGCCCTTGTCATGAAAGCCTCCATGTTTTCTGAGTGTTCTCCCCTTGATGTGATGGGAATGCTGATGTAGTATCCTGGTTGGAAGCAACCAACCTGGTCTTCTCTGGACAAAAGAATGGATGTCAGCAGGAAGACTGTTTGCCCTGGACACCTGCCACTTCTATCAAAGCTCTGTCAGTGGCAAGACTGGGGAACAACTTGTTCTAAAATAAAACTAATAAAACAAATGCAATACCCCTCACTTCCCTATTCATCATCCCACACAAAATGGGAGGCGAGGTTCCCGCCATCTAATGGTGGACTCTGCCCACCTTTCAGACTTAATTTTAGGCCAAGATTGTGAATTGATCAGACCTTAGGATTCTACCCTTACCACCTAGTCTCCTTAAACACAGAATGTGGGTCACATCATTGTTGTCCCTGCAGAGATAAACGGAAATACCTTAAAAGTGCAAGAACCAATTCTAAATAGATTTTCAAGCTATCTGCCTGGGTTTAACTGGCCTATCCTCTCCTTCTCTAAGTCTCACGAATGCTTTTCAGATGTGTCCTTTTCTCCCTTTCTTGTCCTCATTTGTGAATACCAGGTAACCTTGGTTTGTACCGAATGCCTTTTGGGGCAAAAGAGCCTGAGGTAAGTTTATGAGCTTATGCTTTTTGAAGGAGGGTAACAAAGTGGACATGAAGCCATGTTTCTCTCTTGCAATGCAGATAGGATGGAATTGAGAGTCCAA
This sequence comes from Ochotona curzoniae, assembly GCF_017591425.1. Classification (NCBI taxonomy): domain Eukaryota; kingdom Metazoa; phylum Chordata; class Mammalia; order Lagomorpha; family Ochotonidae; genus Ochotona; species Ochotona curzoniae. The sequence goes on from NW_024465369.1 coordinate 30,738,899, forward strand.
TCTCAGCAGTTTGTTCAGGCTTTGTTCACACATGTCAGTGTTTTATGGATGCCACCAGTTTTGCCTAACAACTGGCTGATCTTGCCTCATTTTCCATCCTTTCCAGAGCATCCTGCAGCTGGAGAAGGAAAGAATTCAACTTTTATGCAATAACCTAAATCAGTACAGCCAACATATTTCTAATTTTGGTCAAACACTGACTGCAGTGAGTAGTGAAGATTTCCCCCATTGCTTATAATTTTTTTGGTAAGAATTGACAGGAGCTATTGTTCCCCTGCAATTTTGTTGTGCTTTCCTTGGCATTTTAGTGCCACACACAGATTCACTGTGCCATCAGCAAGGTTGATATTGAGAAAGACATCCAGGCTCTAATGGAAGAAACTGCAACATCAACAGCAGAGCACAAATCTGAGCTGCTACTGATTGATTACTTTGTAAGTATGGAATGGCACAAAGTTAACTTCATGGCTCTTAATCTTGCATTGAGGGACACATTTGGAAGAAAATAAAAGCAACTGCAATGAAAATATCTCGTTCTGGAAATTGAAAATGTTGATTTTTTTTCCCAAAACCATATAAACTGGGCAATGGAAATGATGGATGTTCTCAGGAAGGGAAGGAGTTTTGGATAGAATCTGCATTCAGCCTTTGTCTTAGTCCGTTTGGTGTTGTTATTGCAAAATACCAGGCTACGTAATCACAAAGAATGGAGGTTGCTTCCTTGTGGTGCTGTAGGCTGTGATGTCCAAGTCCCAGGGGTTGTATCAGGTGAAGGGCCTTCACGTGGTGAAAGGTATTGCACCCTGAGCGAGGATGAAAGAGGGCCAAACTCTATAGCAAATCCACTCTTGTGAAGGTGAAGCCACTCCTGCATTAACATTAAGCCATTAGGTTTAATCACCTAACACCTCTTGCATCCACCCCTTAGCCCAGTTGCAGTGGTGATTGAGCTTCCAAAACACGAACTTTGGCAGATAAATTCATCTTCTGGAAGGGTAATGCCAGGCAGACATGTATCCTTATCTATAAACAATTATTTAAAAAACATATGGCATCTGTAGTCATTGTCCACACACATTGCAATTGAATGAATTATCTCAAAACCTAAGAGTCTTAAAACATTTATTATCTTTCAGTGCCTGTAGGTCTGAAATCTAGACACAGGGTAGCTGGGTATCTGAATCATGCCCAAGATTACAGAAAAGGTTTCAGCTGATACAGTGTGTATCTCAAGGCCTTTTTCAGAACCAGTTTTCAGCTTCACTCATGTGACTGCCAAGATTTTTGCCCTCAGTATTTGTTGACTGGAGGCAGTATTTCCTTCCATTTGGGTCTCACCCTGTCTCACAGCATGGCAACCTGCTTTTCCTGGAATGGGTGCTCCAAGAGGGACATGTGGCCAGCAAGGCATCACTGTCTCTTACAAGCTAAGGTGATGTCTCATCCACTTGTCAGTAAGCACTTGGGGATTGTGCAAAGGTGAATTGCACTGGAATAAGAATTTGCATTTCTTATGCTCCCTTCTCATGGTAAATTTGGACCAAATTTCCTGGACCTTGTTTTGAGAGTGTTTAGGTAGCTTTCTAAAAGAATGAACTTCCTTGATGAAAACCACTGAGTGTGGGCCAGGCACAGTAGCCTAGCAGCTAAAGTCCTTGCCTTGCATGCGCTGGGATTCCATATGGAAACCAATTCTAATCCTGGTGGTTCCGTTTCCCATCCAGCTTCCTGCTTTTGGCCTGGGAAAGCAATCAAGGATGACCCAAAGCCTTAGAAACCTTGCACCCACATGGGAGACCTACAAGAGGCTCAGGACTCCTGGCTTCAAATCAGCTCAGCTCCAGCTGTTGCAGCTGCTTGGGGAGTAATTCAATGGATGGAAGATTTTCCTCTCTGTCTCTCCTCCTCTCTGATATCTGACTTTACAATAAGATTAAATAAATCTTTAAAAAAAAAAAACGGAGTGATCCTAGTCAGAGCCAGATATGCTGTTAGTGTTCTAATGTAAGGGCCACTCACTAATTACCAAAATGTAAAAGGAATTTCATAGGGGTCTTCACCTGAGCCCTCTACTTCACCTAATTTAGATTTCCAGAAACTTGATTGGGGTGGGAAAGGAGGGAGTCGCAGTCCTGTGTAACATGTAGAACCATCCACCCATGGGACTGAAAGTCCAAGTGAAGCCCTATGCTTGGGAACAAATAATGAAGGGAGGAGAAGAAGGTGGTTCGATTGGGCACAACAGTAAACCCTAATCAACTTTCTCCTTCCCCAGCCTCCAGACAGCAGCAAAGGACAAACTATATCTTTTTCTTTCTTTCTTTCTTTCTGTTAAGGATTTATTTATTTTTATTGGAAAGGCAAGTTTACACAGGGAAAGAGAGACAGAGAAAACAATATTCCATCCACTGATTATCTCTCCAAATGGCCACAATGACCAGAGCTGAGCTGATCCAAAGCTAGGAGCCAGAAGCTTCTTCTGGTTCTCCCACTGTGGATGGTAGGGTGCTAAGGCTTTGGGCCACTCTTATGACTGCTCTCCCAGGCCATAAGCAAGGAGCTCGATAGGAATTGAAGCACCTAGTACACAAATTGATGCCCATAAGGGATCACAGTACATACAAGGCAAGGATTTAGCTTCTGAGCCTTCACCCTGGGCCCCAAACTATTCTTTAAACTAAGTGTTTTTTTCTCACTCTGGCAAGGGCAAAGTGTATTAACAAAAGAAGCATTTGTTCGAAGCAGAACCTTAGTTCTGCTTAGCAGAGATGGAAATGCAAAGAACACCAGAAAACCTGAGGAAAGTATCTGTTGTCCCTCTCCCAAAGAGGGTGGGTGAGCCTTGAGATAGGAAAATGTGTGATTAAACTGTATCTACCACTTTCTTCAAGAAATAGTGAAATTGCCTCTATTAATTAAGCAGGTAAAAAATAAGGGTCATTCTTCCTGGTTCTATTGAAATGTCACAAGCAACCACAACAATTTTTCTTTAATTAAAATGCTCAGAGGGAATTTCTGGCTTCTATGAAACATCAGCACATTAGAACTTAAGAGAAAGGACTGTGTTTCTAAAGAAGTGAACAGAATTGTCTTGCTATATCTTTGGAGCAAAGCACCATACTTTGTTTATAGTCATGGGCAATAAGCATTTACTGCTTTGTTTTCAATGTTACAGAATTTACAAGGATCAGGCATGATAAGTGAATAATCTAAATGCAAGAATTTGTGGGCAATCTGAGAACATTTATAAGGTTACTGTAAATGTCAAGTTCAAAAGCTTGTGTCTGTGTTTTACATGCCTCCTCTAGTATTGATCTTCCTAACAAATCTTCAGAAGGGAAGGATGAATTAAATAAAGTTAAATCAAAATAGTTTACTCCATTCTCCAGTTGATCCAGAGGTAATCCAAGTCTGGAAATACTTGTTTAAACATTAGGACTCTCCAAACCAACCCAGTGAAATCTTGGGTTGGCTCAGGAGCTACAGTGTCTTGCATTCCTCCAACATGGGAAGCTCCAGAACTGGAAAAAATGCATCTTTGCACTGAGTTATCATTCAGCTGTGGACAGACATGTGAAGGAATGGTAGAGATCTTGGGGTCAATGTCCCAGGGCTGAGATTCAGAAATACACACTCCCAAGCTTTTTCAACTCAGGCCATCTTTTATTTATCTATGTCACAGTTAACATGGAGAAATTTAAATGACCCACAAAGAGTTGTGGTAAGAATTGCACATAAAAAGACTATAGGGCAACGTTTACTGTGCACAATGAACAATACTATATAGAACAGTTTTAGCTATATTTGTAGTAGAGAGGCTGTTTCCTGCTCTAGGTGTTCACACTTCCTACTCCTCAGGCAGATCTGAGTATTATCTCTACGAGTCCTGAGGATCTTCATTTTCCTTGCTCCTCATCCGAGAAGCTGGCCTTCTCCACATCCTTTCTGCATTATCATTTCCCCTTTTCTCCAAGTGTTTCTTTCCCTGTACCACACTCATGTTGGGCCACCTCAAAACCTCAACATCCTAATTATATTTCTTTCATTTAATCCCTGATACAATAGCCATGAAAATTCAGATATCATGACTAGGTTCTTGCAGCTGATATCATAAAATTGTGCTTCAGCCCTATACCCATGAGACAACTATTTTTCCTTTGGCATTGCTAAAGCATTGATCTATTCATTATCCCTGATAAATCCCATGGCCCTCCCTCAGTCCTTTGTTTCTACCATTCCTCCTGCCAGGAGGGCCCTTTTTCCCTCTATTTGTCTAAGTCCTGCTGAAGCCCTCCTGCCAGGAGGGCCCTTTTTCCCTCTACTTGTCTAAGTCCTGCTGAAGCCTTTTGCCTCCTTGAAGGTGAGACCATCTGTCCCTGCTCTTTGAGTCTGCACTGTTTATAGATGTGTGTGGCTTTATGTTTAAAGTTCTGCTTAATGTGACAGATCTAAGTATGTTATAAATCCATTGTGAACAGAGCATGTGTTTTAACTCACATGTTTGCAATAACCAATCCAATATAAAATAAAATTGTTCTACTTTTGAGTCAGTTCCACCCCAGGGCACATATGTGGTATTATATTTGAAACAAGAAAGGATTCTAACTTGAAAAAAAGATAAATGGGGAGCAATAACTATTTAGCCAATCAATTATCAAGAAACTGAAATAACGATAGGCCCATCCTCTAAGAATTATTTGACCTATTAAAGATCTGTTAGAGAAAGTGGTGCAACCATGTGCTTTGTGAGAAAGGAGATGTTTTCTATATCTATAGCAGAACAATGTGTGTTATGCCAAAGATTACTTCTTTTCTTTCATAAAAATAAAGTTAAATGAAGTCACCCAAAGCTTTAGTACAACTGGAACTGGCAACTTTTGCTTTTCCACCTTAAACTGTTAAACATACTTTTGTTTTCATTAAGGAAGAAGATCCTAACAATGCAATGGATAAAGAGAGACGGAAATCTTTAATAAAATCAAAATTGTCAAGACTGGAAAGAGATATTGAAAAAGCATCAAGAGACAAAGAAGGTGCGTAGTGATCTCTTTGGGTGACACAATTAGGGAACGTATCGTACTCAGAAGACGCTTAGAGTGAAAATTAATAGATTTTTACAGACACAGGCAAAGATCATTTCATTTGAACAGTCATATCTTTAGTTGTGTGAAAATAGAAAAATAAAAAAGAAGAAGATAGAAATCTGGAAATGTAAAATGATGTGTTGGTCTTTTTGTGAAAGTCAAATAAGGACTATACTACCAACTTCTAAAATGCAGCCTTTTACTGTGTTTCTGAAACTGGCTGCAATGAGAGATACTTTGATTTAAAACATTCAAAGCCTATGCACAGGAACTGTATGGGTTTTTGGTTTGTTTCTTTTTACTGAATTTCAAAACAATGTACAGAATACATAAATTCAATCCTATCCTTAGAAGTTAGGTATGACTGGACATGAAGAAGCCCCAAGACATTGTAAGTGATTTTAAAAAATGATTCCACAGTGATGATTCTGATCTGGGTAGCTGGTTTTCTGTGGGTCACAATAACTCAACGTGAGCTAATACTGGTCAGGAAACTCAAGATAAAGAGTTTTTAATTATTCAGAGACTATAACGAGGAAGATCCTAACATTGCAGAAATGTGGGAATCATTAGAATGATTCAACTAAAAGAAATTCAGAATCTTGTGTTGAAAAATCACAAGACCTTTAAGCAGCAACATTGTAAATGAACAGTGAGTTTCTTTACCATTATTCATTCTGGAAAGCCCAGTCACAACCACCTACCGAAACTCCTCTCCCACCGTCCAGGAAGCCTTCTGGCTTCACATCCAGGTTATTGTTACCCTCTGAGAGCGTAACTGACTCCCACCTGTGTCCCACTGAGACCATGACTTCATTTCCAGGCCTGGAACGAATGTTTAATGCACACTCCAGCAACTCTTCTTTCTCCGATGCAAAGAGCAAGAAAGAGACAGCAGTGTTAATGGACGAGGTAAATATTTGAAGAGCATGTGGGGGGATGAGTGGTTTATTTTTGGAATACTTGCTCTCTGGACCATTTGCCCTCTGCCTTTCCTTTCACATGACATAGAACAATCTGGTCAGAGAGCTCACAGGTAGTTAGAGGGATCTGAAAGGAATCCAGCTTCCTGGAACTGTCTGCTTTGGTGTCCTGTTGAGGACACTACGGGAAAATTAATTGTCCCAAATGAGAGTGTTCCTTAAAGATCTGAAAACCATGTACACTTTAATTAGGAATGGTGCCTGAGATTACACGGTTTGTATTCACAAGGACCTGTTTTCAAATTTAGCTCTTCTGTTCCAGAGACCTGGGAAAAACTGTAATTTTCTTGTCTGTGAAATGGGTCTATTATGACCTTTGCTCCAAGGCTTTGGTGAGGATGAAATATTATTTAGAAAATTCTGGGACAGTGCTCTCAGAAGAGAAACTGCAGAACTGTTACAGGTGTCTTCAATTCGTAGCGAGTTGACTTCATGGTTTTCTGATTCTACTTAAAAGCATACCCATTCAACTACTGCTTTTCACTTTGAATACTCAGCAAGTTACTTGAGTTATTCAATACCTTTCTATAAGTTTTGGCTTGAACATTTACCTAACTGTAGGTTCACATAATTGTCCTGAGTGTGTTTAAAATAGCTATGCTAAGCTATGATACCCACAAGTTTAGGTGTATTGAGTGCATTTTCAGTTTAAGATGGATCATTCCCCAGATGGCCACAATGGTTGGGACTAGATCAGACCAAAGCCAAGCGTCTGGAGCTTCTTCCAGATCTCCTGCATGGGTACAGGAGCTAAGCATTTGAGCCATCTTGCATTGCCTTTTAAGGCCATTAGCAAAGAGTAAAATCGGAAGTGGAGCAGCCAGGTCTTAAACCAGCACCCGTGTGGGAGGCCGGTGTGATGCGAGCACACAGGCAATGACTTCACCTGGTATGCCACAGTGCTTTTCCTATCTTCCTCCATTTCTGATACCACTTCCTGCTAATACACACCCTGGGAGGCAACAGATGATGGCTCAGCTGTAAGCATTCCTGTCACACAACTGGAAGACCTGGATGGAGTTTCCAGTCCTGGCTTTGGCATGGTTGAAACCAAACATGGAGAGTGACGCAGCAGATGGAAGACTCTCTGCCTTTCCAACACATAAAATAAAATAGTCATATTTAAAGACAGAAAGTTTACCTTTGCAATCAACCCTTGGTGTTTCCTTCCTTGTTTCTTAGTAGAAAACTGAGTAAATCTATTTGCTGCCACCATGTACCGGGTAATGTAACTGCTTCCTCTCTACCTGCTTTACTCTGTTTACAAAAGCACAAGATAAAACATCCTCAATAATTATGACTTCCCTATAAACCACTTAAAGGGTTTCTGCAGTTATTGTTCTCTTCAGCATTTTCTGTGTGTGTCTCTGTGAGCCAATGGTGTGCTTGACTAGATCTCCCTGTCTTTCTGAAAGCCATCCTGATAATCCCCTTCCATAGCCAGTTGTTCTGGGTTTTCTGGAAATTTAATGACATGGCCAAATGATGTACCCACAGAACAATTTGAAACTGGACCTTCTGCAAGCAAACTCCTATAAACTGTCATCAGTATTGGCAGAACTTGAGCAAAGACCTAAGCCCAACCATCCCTGTAGTAACTGTATCTTCAAGTGGAAAGAAAAGGTAAAATGGAAGAGACTTGTAATTTTTTCATTGGGTTTGCTGGGTGCAATGACCCAAAGTAGCATTGGGGCAAATATTGCTGGGAATCATATGTGCCATTTGTTCACAGGATGCTATTGGTTGTAGCTATTTTCCATTGCCAGTAGAGGGGGCGCTGTCACCAGTTCACAATACAAGGGGGAGTTTTCTGAGGCTTGAGAACTCTAAAATGGTCTCAATCATCTAGGGCCATGATCATTTCTCTTGCATGAAGCCAATTAAAATTGAACTTAATTAGCTACTCCAAGATCAAATCAAGAGCAAAAAGTCACTAGGAATTTAGGTTTATTCTTAGGATATTTTTCTAGGGTAATTTATAGAAATAATGCTATGAATATTACTAGTTGGTAAGACATATGAGTCAGAAATATAAGTTGTAAAATACAGTAATTGATTCTGAAAATATGGAGGCTTCAAAAACAAGGCTTAAATATGATAGGGCTTAGAAATGTATTGAGTATTAGTTATACAATGTCCTGCCCTGTTGGAAAGCTAAATCACAGAGGAAAACAACTACAGTTATTCTTCATGAGTCTATATGATAACAGTGCTATTTCTTCTTCAATATTTGAACAGGACTATGTGCATAGTTACGTAAAACTATCTCGACCTATTTTGATGAAGAGGTTAGAGAATGCTGTGAGCCAGGAATCTTCCAGAAAGCAAAACAATCCAAGTTCCTCATCTTCAGGTAATCCAATGTGCAGAATAACTGGGGGCCAAGTCCCATTGGTCTGGCACATTACTACTTTAAATGTTCTTTTCAGGGTGACTTTGACCTTTATGTGCTCAAAGACAACTGAGTAATTCATTGAATCTGTAGCCTCGTGCAGAAAAGCAACGCATGAAGTAGGAAGGTGTCCGAGAGAGCAGGTTGGGGAAAGCATTTTTTCCTTCAAGAAATGAGGGTAGGCGGCAGAGGGTTGGCAGTCTCTTTGTTTGAACAACCTACAATTGGCTGTCCACACAGTCACCTTGAAGCCACAGAGAAGAGCTTAGAAGCTGTCTCCAGTCTCTTGTAGTCTTCCATGGAAATTTTGTCCTGCTGGCAAGAAACATGGTGCTGCACTTGACTTTTCAGGGCCACTCTTGATTTACTCAGTGCCGTTATTCAGCAAACCAGCTTCAACCATGCTTCTCCACGTACGACTGCAATTCAACTTTCAATACACAAGTACACGCATGCATTCATGCAGCTCATGGTCCATTGTTCAGCTATAGCTGCTGTAATCTCAACTCTCTTGATTAGAAATTGGCAAACAATCAATAAATCCCAGAGTATGATGGGCTACACCATTTAGGAAAAGCCATTGCTCCATTGCTTGAAAAACAATTCCACCAGCACCAATGGATAACAGGAAGTGTGTGTTCCAATTATCGCATCTAGAGGAAAACCGGTGTGTGTGTGCCCCTTGTCTGAACAACCAAGCTTTTCCAAACATGCATGCAAGCACCAGAGCTGCTATCTAACTGACTAAGCTCATGTGGAGGGAAAATAATTTCAAATTGCCCTACTTACTATTGTGAGAATAACTTTTGCTCCAGACTTAGTGTTTCCTGTAAGATGACTTTCAGATATAGACATACTAGATATTTCAAAACTGACACATCAATGAATGGATATGATGTCAGATTATAAATTTTGCTTTTGAGAACATTCCAATACATTTCAACTCTGCAGCATGACTATTAATCCACCTTAATCCAACTTCTAGCCTCAGGTGTGGCCCCACCCGGCAATGGTCTTTGCAAGGCTCTGTATTCCTTCCAAGCCCGGCAGGAGGATGAATTGAGTCTGGAGAAAGGTAAGAATCATTCACAGCTATTTTAACTGCCTTCCACTGTTGAGATCCATGACATAAATAAGACCTGGTCTGAGCATGGCAGCCTTAGGGTACCCCACCATGGCAGATCAGTGCGGTTTACAATTACCTGCCAGAAAACAAAGCACATGGAAAACTAAAGCTCACTAGTAACAGCTAATCTTGACTCCATGTTTAACGTATGCCAGATATTTGCAAGGTATTGTTACTTATTTTTATTCCCATTGTATAAATGGAGAGACAGTGGTGGCGCACATTTTGAATGAAGAAATTCAGCTATGTTCTCACAGGGCCACACTAGGGTGGAATACCAGCAAAACCTTCAGAGATAGAGCCCCCACCTTTTTAAAATCTTTTTGGCAGTTACAGGTGTCTGAAGGGACTTCTGATTTGGTGTAGGAGCAAGCTCTTGCACACAGATAACTGATTCAGCTTATTAATCTTTCCTCTTAATTCTTAGTAAAGGATTATTGGACAATCTAAAGCATCAGACTCTCTTCTTTATGCCATGGAGTTTATTTAACAAGGAAAAGGATTATGCTACAGGTTATGTAAACCTCAACTTTCTTTAGGTGTCCTGTTGACAACCACATTTGGACACTAACGATCTAGAAATGGAGGGTCTGGAAGAAAGAATTGTGTTGTAGGAGAAAGCTGACTATCTATGACCAATGTGAGACTCTCAGAGCCCATAGAGATGAACTTGGCAGCCCAATAACAGGAAACCAGATATTTGTTACTGCTTGGTGCTGTTTCCCTCCCAGAACCAGTCAGAGTTCTGTAGGAAATCACTTTTCCTTGTCTAGAAATAAAAAGCACATCCCCCAAATGCTGTCAACGACCAGGGGTTCTATGTTGAAGTTAAAATAGTTCACAAAAGAAATGATTTACTTGTTTGTTTTTAATTCTCTTTGCATTGCAGAGCCCACTTGCGTCTTATTCTAAGAACTTTCAGTGAAACGGGACATTGGAGGCTTAGGGAGGTTAGCAAGACAATCTCAAATCACTGTGCATTTTAATAGACTATGACAATCTACTAACCCAAGGGAACTCATCAGAGGGAGAGGTTTGACTGAGAATGACCTATAGCAAGACCCAAAAGTGATTTAAGAGAAAGAAAAGACAGTTTTGGGTAGGATGGGATAGGCTTAGCAGGGAAAACTTGTGGGAAAGCAAAATGAAAAAAGAATGGAAGATTACCTCAGAACTATGCTAAAGAAAATGTTCTGGTGCTCCAGTGTTTAAGGTGCTGCTCGCCCACAACTGTACGCCATGTTAGTGTGCCTGGGTTGGAGTCCCAGCATCCCTTCCCATTTTATCACTCTGCTAATATGCATTCTGGAAAGCAGCATGTGACAGCCAAAGTACTTGGGTCCCTGCCACGCATGTCGGAGACCTGGATGGAACTCCTGGCACCTAGCTTTGGCCCAGCCCAGCGTTGACTGTTGCAGTCATTCTAGGAGAGAATCAGTGCATGAAAGATGCCTCTCTCTCTCTCTCAAAACTAAATGAAACTTCAAAAAAGGAGTATGATGTTCCTCAATTGTGCAGAAGTAAAATGTACTCAATTTTTTTTTCATTTTAATGAAAGTGAGAGAGGCAGGTGGAGAGAGCTCTATCATCTATGGGTGCACCTCCAAAGACCCTGAACATCTGAGGATAGGCCAGGGCAAAGCCAGGAGCCCAGATCTCCTGCCTGAGTGACACAGATCCAAATACTTGAGCCATCCTCTGATGCCTCCTTGGGTACACTCTAAGAGGAAGCTGATTGAAAGCAAAACAGCAAAGACTTGAATCAGGCACTCTGATATGGGATACAGGCACTTGATCACTATGATACATTTGCCACATAAATGTTTCCACATAATGTGTAAAAGCAGCCAGGAAGAAAGGACTCTCTCTCTGTGTCTCTCTGTCTCTCTCTCTCTCTCTCTCTCTCTCTCTCTCTCTGTCTTCCCCACTTCCTCTGTCTCTCTCAAGAGAGGGGCTAGCTGAGAAAATATATAGAGCACGAGGTTCAGATTTAAGGTTGTTAGTATTTGAGTTGAACAAAGGCTGTGTTTCTTGGGAATTCTGTTTATGTGACTCATTTCTTTGAAAATGGAATGTTTAAAAATTGATCTTTTATTAAAAAGTCATTGAAATTGATGAATGGGGAGTTATATTTCTACGCCAAGCTACTAGAATTTTGGACTGTGAAGCCAGGTCTAATGGAGAGAAGCCATCTGGACCCCAAGAAAGGATTCTTAGCTTAGACATATCTCCATAGTCAGAATTCCAAATTATCACAGCCATCAACATGTGAAACTCTTAATGTACAGACACTGACAGAATTTGCTCACAGTCTATCCATCCTCTATGAGGTATGCCAGGTAGTTTGAGATGGACATGTGGCCCAATGTGATTCTGCTTTTAAGTAAATTTGTAGCATAACAGCTGTTCCTTATCTTGGCCTTTTTCATATTCTCTGGATTACTCCTGGTTTAATATATTTTTGTGTTATGTGAAGTAAGAGTAGAAAATGATTCTGCCAAGTAGTTCCTTGAAAGCAGAGCACCCTAAAACTCCGGTAGATGCTGAGATTGTTGAAATACATATTTGTCTGACCAAATGTGGGTTTGGGGCTTTGGATTTTTCAGGTGACATTGTGATTATCCATGAGAAGAAAGATGAAGGCTGGTGGTTTGGATCCTTAAATGAAAAAAAGGGCCATTTCCCTGCAGCTTATGTGGAAGAGCTACCTTCCAGCGCCAGGAACATGGCAACACAGAAATGAAACCAGATTTGGAAGACATGACCTTCTGTGCTCTATAAAGCATGAGATGCAAATATGGATAACATGCTATTATCTGTACAATTGTGCCTGTTTAAATGAGTGATGGAGCTCTGCCTGCCAATGCCATAACATTTTGCTCTTTGGCTGTTTGCACTCGGGTAAAACAGGTGGGGGGAAGAAGGCAAGGAAAAGAGTTTGTGGTTTCCAGAGTCTTGACTTTTGAGAGACCCTGCAGATTTTCAGTACAATGCCTGCTGTCACAGAGAATAAGACCAAGCCATGGTGGGCTCAGCCATTTACCTGAAGTTACAATTACCTGGTGGTACAACAGTGACTGGAGCTTAGCTGTCCTTTCGCTCTGGATTTGGGTGCCAGCAGCCTGTATGTGACCAAGTAGGGCCTGAGAGATAAAGAAGAACACACAGAAAATCTGAGAATGGAGACAGGTGAGCAAAGTGTCGGGGAGACAGCGAAGTGAGGAGATGCTGGAATGAAGGACCAGGAGCCACCTGTTTGCCCACAGGGTGGCAAACAGAGATCTGGAGCCTGGGCACAGGGCCTCTGAGCAGAATGGGACTTTCTCCTGAACCAGGGACCTTCTGAGGCTGTGGCTTTGGATACACCCTATTCCCTCCACAAGAACTGCTCTTAGAGGGAGGTCAGATGTGAGCCAGAGGCATCTGAGTCCCTGAAGATAACAGCAAAATAGATAGACAAGGGTTGGGAGGGAGGCGGTATGGATTTGAAAGTCTCATGTAATAATTCAAAAAAAGAAACTAGTTCGTTATGAAAGGAATACCCCCAGGCAGCTCCTAAGTGAAAGGAACTTGAAATACTAAGGAGTCTCTGGTTTGAAAGAAAAATTCTGGAAACCTACATTCACTATCAAGAAGGTATGTTTAAGAGGAAGATTTATGTTGCTTGCTAAAGTTTCCAACACAAAGAGAAAAGGTCAAGGATGTGAAAGAGTAGGCCCCCAACACTTGAAGAGGTACAATTTAGTGCGGAACTGTTACCAACACGTCTTGCACACACAGTGGCGTAGGTCTACCTGGAGTGCATATACTGCTTTGAACAGAAGGCCATGATGTTGACAGAAACACCTGGGCACATTTACTTTTGTGTCAAACTAGAGTTCATCCTTTATAACTTCATTATAGGCCCTAAAGCAGTCATTAAAACCCATTCTGAGACTTCCCTGCACCCTACATGCTTTTTAAAATTTGTCAAATTTTATACATTCAAGAAGAAAATTTTCAAACTGTGCCATTATACTCCTCTAGCCAGAGAATAGATATTTATAGGTTCAGATCTCAGGACTGAAGAGCCCAGGAAAATTTGTTATGTAAGACATAACTTACAGCCTTGAAGAATAAATCAGGAGTTTTACTGCTACTCCTAATGGGGTGTTAATGAAGGCTGCAGAAGCAGGTAGAAAATTGGTTGAATAATGGGCCATTAGTTTATGAGCAGAGTTTGAATTTATATTTCCTTCTCATCTTCTTTCCATTAGGCCTTGAGGGATAAAAACTGTGCAGCAATTGACTGCAGCCTATACTGGACCACTCATAACAGAGAAAGTTATGATAATGGTTGCTGGACTCTGACACTCCTTGGAAGTAATTTTCAGAGAAAAAGGTTCTACTTTACTTTGTTAAGTCAGTTATGCTTTGTGGCAACATAATGATTTTTCTGCTTTGGAATGTCACTGTAAATTCTCTTTTTTTTTTAAGCTCCAAAGAAATAATGTAGTCTTAAACTACGTATGATGAAAATATAGTTGGGCATAATAGACTTGTTGAATTTTTTTAGTAGGGCAAGAATTTTCTAGATGGATAGATAGTGATGGTATCCACTAAATTTAGGAGAAAAATTCAATGTATCTTGCAGTGAAAATAAATACTAAGCCTAAGTCCCTTATACAAAATACCTTTTGATATTAATGCTTTTAAAATTTTAACTAAGCAATTTCATGTGTTCAAAAGTTTTTAGCACCATTAAGAACCTGAATACAGGCCAAGGAGGCTGAGCCAGCTTCCCACTGGACATATACAAGATGATATTTCTACTTTACTTCCTTTAGAGTAGAGTCAGAAATGGACTAGCCATCATTCTCTCAAATAGAAAGAGCTACTAATTTCATTTAGGTGCATTTCAACTATCCATGAAAATTAATATTCATAATGACAAGAGGCATTTTAGTGACTTAAAGTGCCTTTTGATTGAACAAAAAAAAATCATACATTCGGCATAAAAAAATCTCACCATGTAGTGTTATAAACTTATAACTGATGCATAATTTGAGTTTAATTAATTGTTCTCCCAAAGACTTGATTTTCTTAAAGTATAATCAGCCTGATTGGAAGCAAGATAGTGTAACAATATGCCCTACTGTCCTTTATGAAATGACATAGGAAAAAAGTATAATCCAAGGAAGACAGGCCTGGGGGCAGGAGAAGCTGGGACTCTGACCTGGACAAAGAGTGGGAAGTGGAAAGAGCAGGTGCCAGTTGCAGAGAGAAGGGAGCTATGTGGACAGAGCTGGGGGTAAAAAAACAATGGCAAGATGCAGGCACACTGCCATTGGTAGTGGAGGGTCTGGGTTGCCCACCCTTCCACTGATCAGTGACTGGAACAGATGTGGCAAATCCTGCAAGCTGGAGAATCCTGGTTGTGCAGATACATGGGGATTCAGTCCAAGAAAACCAAGGGAAGAGTGGATGATGGAGGTCACAGGGATTCTGCCCAGGGACTATCCTACCCTGGTGAGGAGTGCAAGGCACAGGACAAAGTACCTTTGCCCCATAGAACTAATGGACTTGCATGGAAGTATCAGAATGTTTTTATTTCCTTAGAGGAACTGTGGAATCTGAGAAGCTACCCTAAGAGGGAAAACACACTGACCAGGCTAGAGAAAGCTCTGACTCTAAAGTTCAGGACCAGCAGGAAGGTGTGGGTCACCCCAGGGAGCACCTGCAAGTGGCTGGAGCCAGTCAGTCTAGCCAGGTACAAGAAGGCAAATGTGTTATTCATTTCAGTTTCAGTCGGTTAGCAAAGTGAGTATTGCTTACTCTGGGAATCAAGGTCATTGCTTCTATCACTGGTTTTGTTTCTTTTTTTTATTGTTGATAACATTGTATTATGTGATACAGTTTTATAGGCACTGGGGACTCCCCTCACCCCTCCCATACCCCTCCCCCCATGGTGGATTCCTCCACCTTGTTGCATAACCACAGTTCAAGTTCAGTTGAGATTCCTTCCTTGCAAGCACATACCTAGCATAAAGTCCAGCGTCTTATTGTCCAGATAAGTTCAGTGGCCTCTTGGGGAGACCTTCTCTGGTCTGAAGATAGGGCTAACAGAGTAAAGATCCGGTCAGTTAAAAGCCCCAACAAAACCTCAGTATCAATATACAACAAGTGTGCAGCCTGGACTGGCAGCAAATGATCTATCCCCTCTTGACACGCACCCAGCCGTCTGTGGTTCTAGCCACAGTAAGCTGGAGAACCACTGGTTTACTGGAATTCATCCTGAGGGTGCTGACTAAACTACAGCAGGCCCACCTGACATGGAACACTGTGGAGAGCAGAGAGAACCATACAGTCGTGGAGTGGGTTTGAAGAAAGAGACATGGCATAGTGCAGAGATCCGCAACTTATAGTCTCAGTGACTGAAAACAGACTGCTGCTTGCTTAAGGAAGTATACATGCCCCATTTTTGACCCTGTAAGTTTTTTAAGATGAGTGGTATAGGAGACTCAGAAGGAAAAATCTTTCTGCATTGTGGAGAATGCTTGGTTAGGGACCCCCTTTCTCCTACTGTTTGTGTCCTTCCTTGAGACAAAGAAGGAACACTTAGGCTTACATAACATAATCTTAGAAAAGCATCTCCCTCATGCTGAAAATTTCTTTCTCTCCCACCTGCCCTTCGAAGCCTGCTCTCTCCCTGAACATGGCCCATGTATCTGTGATTTCCTCGCCTTTTAAATAAACTTTATCACTTTGTAAGTTGTATGTTGGCTTGCACTTAGAATACTGTTTAAGCACAAGGCAAGAGCATAGGAAAGAATATCAGGCCCAACCTTATCCACAACAAACCTGCAAAGATTTCCCGCTCTTTGTCTCTCCCTTTCTCTAATTAGCCCTGCAAATCAATCAATCATTTTTTTTTTAATTTATAGCACAGGGATTTCTCCCAAATCAATCAATTTTTAAAAGTTAAGAAAGAATCCTTCCTTATCCTTAGCCACTTGATAACCTTGCTAGAGAGGAGCTTGGTATGGGCCATATCTGGCTATTAAAGCGAGATGCCAACGACTGTCCTTGACTCACACCGAGCTCTGAGTGTCCAGCCCAGAGTTCTGTCTCCTCTCTCCCCCTCTGATTGCATCCCCAACGCCCGTGCTCAGATGGTGGCCAGCCCCACACATTGGGGTGCCACATTCCCCAGGGGGGTTCTTCCAGCTCTCATCCAGCTTCTCCTCCAGCCTGCAGTCAAAGAAAGAAGCAAACTGGCTACGATGTAGGAGAGAGCAAGGAGAAAGCAGGCACCTGCCTGTGTGATTTGTCATCCATACAACCAATACTGTCCCCCTACTTGACTCCCTGGATCTAATCTTGCCCACAAAGGACACAGATGTAAACATTGCTAGAGGCAGAAAAGTAACGCTAATAAATGATTCTGGTTAAATGTCACCCTTTGGAAAATGATGGGGTTGTGCTGAACTGGAGAGAAAATGCTCCCCCTAATAGTGTTTTCAAAGAAATGTTACATCATTCCTTTTTTTAAAATCTTCACCTAATTTATTTGTTTACTTTTCATTTTATTTTTGATGACATGTACATGGTTGATTAGGATGGAAACGATCGAGGGTTAGGGAAAAGTGGGTGAGAACATTGTTTCCAAATTTTCTTTTTCTCCTTCCCCTATCTGGGGGGAAAGAGGAGATATGAGAAGCTGCACCCAGCCTCCCAACCACTACCTCAGTACCTGGGGATGGGGAACAACCACTTGATGTCATCCCAGGGGCCCTGATGTGGAGCATGCTCTGAGGGTTATGCTCAAGTGGTTCGATTGTTCTAAAATGCCTTTGATCTCACAAATCCAAGGATGAAGAAATCCTTCCAAGGTCCACTGGCTGACATAATCCACCTTAGAGTTTCCATTCACGCAGATATTTGCTGCCAACACTTGGCTGGGATAGTTGACCAATATGTTCTGCCCTCCTTCCTCTGTGTTACCAAATGTCCTCTGTAGACTCCAACAAACCGCTATATCCCCCACATGCATCTGGGTGTGCTCTTCACTGCTCTGTCCAAGCCACTGAGGAGGCCCAACTCTAACTCATGCACTCCACAGACAAAAAAAAAACCCTGTGATTCTCCCCATGGTTGGAACTCTAAATCCAGTGGTTCAGTTGGAGGGGATCCCCAAAGAAACCTCATCTGAAGTGATCCCAGACCTGACTCTTGTAGAACAAGGTCCAGATCTGTCTGTCACCCACATCAGCCTATGCCCACACTAGTAGTTGCAATTGCTGGCTCAGTTCTGTCTTCATCCCCATCTCTCACATAAACCAATGGATGTTGCATCCCAGCCCAACCCTACCTACCAAATACTCAGTCAGTCCTCACATACACCAGCAGGAGCTGCACCTTAGTTGGAGCAACTCACAATAAGCCCCTAGGCATGCCCCCAACCCTGATTCCTGTGCTTGGCAGTATGTTTAGTAGGACTGGTTCAGTCTGTCCCACATTCCATTCAGCTCTCATACATGTCAATGGGCATGTATGAGGAGGACAGACAAAGAGGAAGATCTTCTGTCCGATGATTCACCCCCCCAAGTGAGTGCAATGGCCGATGCTATGCCGATCCGAAGCCAGGATCCAGGAACTTCTTCCGGTATCCCACACGGGATCAGCCTCATCAACCCCACTATTCAGCCCACATTCATGCTGGCAGTCTAGCCAGGCCTGCCATCAGTTTGCCAGTAAAGGTTGCGATCCATCTGAGAGGTGCCCACAGTTTCCCTAGTGGGCTCACTCCCAGTCCTGGACCTTACACTCTCCAGATGGTTTTGCAGTCTAGATTGACAGAATTTGCCCCCAGTTCCAGCACTTGCCAGGTGATACTGCACCAAAGCCAAACTAATCTTACTCTGGCTCATACGTGTATCAGTGGATATGATTGCTTAGCCCAGCTGGCTCTTCCTCTAACTCTGTTCACAGGCAAGCCAAATAGGTGTTGTGGCACTGCCTGTGCAAGTGGGGGCAATGGGCCAGCAGGGGGGTGTGCATCACACCCCTACTGGGCTTGCACCACCCTCCTCAGGTCGACATGTGCTGGTGAAAGCTGTGGTCCAGTCTGGCATGGCCCATCTCACCTTGTCATTTGCCAGCAGGTGCTGTAGCCTGGCCCAGCTCTGCCTGCCCAATTCCAGCATATGCTGGTGGGTGCTGTAGCCTTGTCCAGCTCAGCCAGCCCCCAGCCCTAGCCTTAATGTGAACTGGCTGGTGTTGCAACCCAACCTGGCCTGTCCTGCACCGCATACTGGTTTTCAAATCTGCCAGTGGGAGTTTATGAACTGGCCGAGCCTGGCCTATCCTCAGACCTAACCCACATGTATGACAGTGGGTACTATAACCTGGCCTGGTCTGGGCTGCTCCCAGCCTTGGTTCTTGTGCTCACCCGAAGGGACTGCATCCTGACAAAGGAGTTACCTAAGCTCCTATATCAGGTCTCCTTCCAGTAGCAGGTCTCAGGCCCATCTGTGTGTCCTTGGCCCAGACTAACTTTGTCCACCTCTTGTTCTGGAAAGAAGAATGGCCTTGCCTGACCAGCCCATGTCCATTCCAGTTCTTACTGTTGTTACAGCCCAGCCACACCTGATTCACACACTCCCGGACACAGCCCTCATGTGGTGAAGTGGGGGCAGACACAGCCCAGCCTGTCCTACAGCCACCCTGGCTCTCATAGCACCAATGGGTGCTAGAGTCTAGCATCATCTGGCACATCCCAGATCCAGTCTACACCCATGTCCAGATCATCACCCCCATTTCAGCTCTCAACATTCACTAGTGGGAACCACAGTCAAGCCAAGATGTGTCCTTATCTCCCCCAACCAGGTGCATTTCCAGCCATGTGCCAGTGGTTGCTCTGACTCAGTTCAGCATCGCCCATCCTCTCCCAGCCCGCCCCCAGTTTTAACTCTCATTGACAGGTGCCTATCTCTGCCCAGTCTGCTCCCATCCCTGACTCATGCAAATCAATCAGTGTGAAAGCCTAGCCAGCATGACCCATACTTAAGCCTAGCTCCTGCACCTGCCAGCAGGCTAAGGTTGGCCCAACCCTGCCCAGTTTGCCCCTCTCCAGGGTCACTCCACATACTTGCCAATGGGTGAAATTATCTTTCCAGGCCTGACCAACACCCAGGCCTGAACCACATACCCACCAGCAGGAACTATGGCCCACCAGGAGAGCTTCCCGACTTCCCCCACTAGGCCCACTCCCAGACATAGATCTCACATGTTTCAGTGGGTGCTAGCCTTTAAGTGGCATAGTCTGCCCACTCTGTTCCAGTCTTTGTGTTGCAGCCCAGCCCACTCCATAGCCTAATCTTGGGTGTGCCTATGAGTGTTATAGCCTGAACCTCCCCTGCCTGTTCCCCACCCCAGTATCCATCGAAGGGTTCCATGGTCATGCCTGGTTCAGCCTGTCACCACTCCTTGCTGTTAAGTTAACCAGTGGAAATTGCAGTTCCACAGGGATGAGCCCAAGTATTCTCCACAGAATCTGCCGCTGACCTGGTTCTCTCACGTGCTGGTTAGTATCATGGCACAGCCTAACATGACCCATCTCCTGTTCTGACACTCACTGGCAGGTACTGTGATCCAGACCTGCCAGGCAGGCCTTCAGCCTTAGCTTTAGTGCGCACCTGTGAGTGGTGGTCATCTATTGTCCAATGCTAACTAGCCCAGCTCAGGTCTTCCACACGGGCTGGTGCATTGGTTTGACCCATAAAGGTCCTCCAGCCTCTCCCCTCCAAGCCACCCAGTCTCAGCCCCTTCGCTTACCTGGAAATATAGTGGCCTTATCATTGGGAGTCACTTACAAGTCATTCATCGCCTGCAACACATTCCATCTCCCACATTCCCCTTCCCCTTTTCCTGATTAATCAACAGTCCCTGCACCTAGGAGCACATGGGTTGCCCAGCCCAGCCTTCTGGCTCCTGGCACATGTGCTGGCCTGGGACTATGCCCCTCTACACACCCATGATCCAGGCCCATTCAAAGCTCCCCAAGCCTGGTCCACCAGCACACTAGGCCAGCATGCAAATCTGGGGCTCTCCCCACCTCTCCCCCTAGACCAAACACCTGAGGTCATCCCAAGGCATGCTCTGTCTGCCTGGATGTGAGGCCCCCAGGTCTGGCAGGCCCCTACCAGCGCTATCCTCCTGGCCCCGGAAGGTGGCATCCCTGGGCCCCGCGGACTGTCCACCACCAGCCGCAGTCAGACCGGCAATCAACATCATTCTTTTAAAGATTAGTAGTCTAACCTTTGCATGATCTATTTAATCAGTTTACAAGAACATTTTCATATGACTGTGGAAAAAAAAATTGCACTGAAGTTAAATTCCAAGCATTGTTCACCTTTTAATAGCTAATTAATAATTAACCTAAATACCACCCTTTGGTATATTGCAGAAATTTAAGGTAAAGTACATTTTGTAGAACAAAATAACAGGCTTAAAATGTCAATTTGTAAATTAAGCAGAAGGAATATAAGAAAATGTAGGCAAAAAGTTAAATTACCCAAAAATAGAGTACAAAGGAAATTGTTATCATAGATGAGGTATAATTCCCTAAATTGAGATTTCAGTGCTTCAGATTGCCATCAAGTTGTTAGCAATTTAAGTTATTTCGCATCCCAGCATAGTGTCTGGCAAGCCAGTGCCTTTGTAGCATTGAGTATCTCTCACAAGATGCAGTCATAGTGAGACAGGCTTCACATGGCAGTCTGAAAGCACTGGTATGGAATGCCTGAGTTCCTGGATTCCACCATATTCCACTCACATAAATCACGATCATTAACCTGGCAGAGGAAGATTACCTGGTGGTCCAGGACACCTCAGTCCTCCACATCTATGAGTCTCTTTAGAAAGCCACTATGAACCAATGCTTTCTCTCCCAAGAGCCCAACCCAATGTAATCACTTTCAAGGTCCAATCTTCAAACACCACTAACAGATTAAATTCTTCCTTTAATCCACTAAGGTGAGGCTCAGGGAAGGTCATCCAAATTATCTACAATACACTATTTTTTGTATATCCATTTGTAACCTGTGATTTCAAAGAATTGCTTCATCAGTTCTAACATCTTTTGGATAGTTTCGGTTTATGTAAAACAAAAATCTTATCCACAGACATGGATATTTTTATTTCCTTTTCCAGTTTTGATCCCCTTTACCCCTTTCTCTTTCCTAACTGCTATTAATACTTCCTATGTTAAATAAGAGACATGAAAGTGGACTTCCTTGTCGTATTTCAGATCCGACCATTTGGTGTATCGTATTGATTTGTCATAGAAGCCTTTATAATTTTGAGGTGTTTCTTCTAATTCCTGAGGGGTTTTGTTTTTGTTTTAATCATGAAAGGATGTTGAATCACCAAATGTTTTTTCTGTATTTACCAAGATGATCATGTGGTTTTTATTCATTCTGTTGATGTAGCTTATGACATTTTTTGATTTACAAATGAGCTATCCTTACATTGCAGGGATAAAATCCACTTGATTGTGATGTATGACCTTTCTGATAAAGTACTAGATTCAGTATGTCAACATGTTGTTGTGAGTTTTTGCATCTGTGTTCATCAAGAATATTGGCTATCCAAATCATAATAAAAAGCTCTGGGAAAAGGGAGTCATTACTAAAGAAACTGGGACTTACAACTTCTCTGGGGCAGAATGGGGAGGCAGGCAGGGCACAATGATGAATGAAGCTTACCTTGCTATGCAAGTACTCTTAGGTAACACATTTCAATACAGATGCTTTTACTAATACTGATTTTTTTTTACTTGTAAAATTTTTTTTTTTTACAATAAGGTAGTTTTTCAGAGCTATTCCAGTATTTACAATTTCTCAGAATAATCACATAAAACTACAAAGAAATAATTTTGGGGTATCATATTCTGGTATATAGTTATAACTTAGGGTAGTATAGTGAGCCCCAACATACTCAACTCTCATTCCTGTTGGATATTTCATTTGCTGGTTCACTGCTCAAATAGCCACAAGCAGCGAGATCTGGGCCATGAGGAAGCCAGAAGCAAGTAGATGATCACTTGATAAATTTCCTGAGGAAGTTGTAGTTTTTAGGAGTTAGTAATTTATTGCAAAGCTGGCACTAGATTTTAAATAAAGAACTTACAAATCAGTTGAAAAGTTGCCAAGGGAGGAGGAGGAATCAAGAGAGAACAGAGCAATTAATCATTTTAAAATATTTTATCAGGTTTCAGCTGATAAAATAAAATATTCCTGTAATTCTGAATTTATTTATCCATTTATTCATTGATACTAAGTGACTCAGAACCAGAGCAATAGGCTTTTATGCTCTCACCAAGGATCCACAAAGCAAAAAGGTGCAAATATGCAATGCCCTCAAGATCCAGCACCATCCCTAGTCAAAATACAATCCTGAGACCCAGAGACATGTATGTGCCCAGCCTTTTGATTGACCATCTGATACAGGCTGACACCTGCGCCCCCAGCTGGCAGAGACCAGAACCAACATTTCCATTGGTCCCAAAGCTAGTCTTACAAGTCAAACCAAGATGAAAGCAGAATCTTATCTGGCTTTTCTTTGTTGGTGGCCCCCAGTAAAATTCATGTATACAGATGCTAGTCTGGTTTGCACTGTGAGCTGTGAGACTTGCTCAAACACACACTTACATGACCTACATCTGTATTTTGTCCTATGCTTCTCCTTTTAACCTATTAAGACCCAAGTTTTCAATTCTGTAAGTATGCCAATCAAAACTGACACAGTGGCTTAAAAATACAAGTGGGAAACAATAGTCTAGAGCTTGCATAAATTTTATTAATAAAAATGGAAACACATGTTCTATAAATAGAAACTGGGAATACAGAGTTATCTTTTACATAGGTAAGCCATAATATACAAAGAAATGACTTTCGTGACCTATTAAACAACTATTTTTCATAGAAAAAAATAAAAACAAGAGCAATGGCAGCCAGTTAGCAGAGGCAATGCATGGCACAAATGCATGGAAACCTCAAAGAAAGGCAATTCAGAGCAGTGGCTTCCAGCACGAATTCAACAAGGGATAATGTGTCATTAGGGAAAGTGACAACACAACAGAAAGCTGTCTCAGGCTCCCGTAAGGGGGAGATTGTAGAAGGTAGATATACAGGGAAGAACAGGTCTGCAGAACTTTTGGGAGCCACGGCTGAGCTGGAGAACTTCTCCCTGTTGAGAGAGAGGAGTATATAGTGTGTGTGTGTGTGTGTGTGTGGCGGAGGGAGGTGGGGAAGAATACATTCACAAATCTATGTCCTGCTTTAGGCGAACCAGGGGAAGGCAGCAAACTTTTCTGATTTGCTTTCTTCTTCACTTCAAATATATTTATGACAAAGTGGTTCGTTCCAGGGTGATACATTTTGGTTACCTGCATACCACAGAAAAATATCACGAAACCCCCAGATCATAGGCAGACAACAGATGAGCAGATAAGAATTCTTTTTGAAAAGAAATACATGATAGGAAAACACCAAACTGCATTGTTTACTTATCCAGTATAAACCATTGCAGTAAAAGCTTTCCGAACATTAGCAAGAAAAGCTGAAAAATTGTTGGTCTTCCTCACGTTCTCCTGAAACTCGGCGAGGCACTCAAGATGAGGTACACTATCTGACACTGGAAGAGAAAAAACGGAAACAATCTGAAGGAGGTTCTTTTGTTCTGGAGGATCACACCAGATTTCAATATCAATTCTATTTTAATGAAATGCACAAAGAAGAATATGATATACTTAATTTTCAAATGCTCACTATATTCCAGACCTTTCCTTTAACCTCTAAGAAGTCATATCATAAATAGTACAATCTTGCTTCACATTGAAACAGATGGCACTAGGGTCGGAAGAACCAAGTAAAGCACAATGCCACTTCCCAATATCCTCAGACACTTGGCTTTAAATACCGAACCTCTTTCAGTACTGACAAGTCATTTTCTTCAGCAAAAATTTTACTTCAGTGACTTCCAGTTTCTAGCTACCAGACTGAAAAAAGAACTTGCAATGTCAAGCCACAATAACTTCCCATTATGGGGGGGAAAAAATCTAAAGTTTTCACAGGAAAGGGAGTCATTAAAAATGTGTTAGTGGAGGACAGCACTGAGGTCACACACCTGCCTGTTACATAGCATCACACATGGGTGCTGGCTCCTTTGCTGACTACTGCACATTCCAGCTGGGAAAGCAGCGAAAGATGACCCAAGTAACTGGGCCTCTGAAACCATATGGGAGAGTCCGATGAAGTTCCAGGCTTTGGCCTGGTTCAGTCCTGACCACTGCAGCTATTTGGGGAGTGAGCCAGTTCAGACTCTGTCTCTCCCTCTCTTTATGACCAAACTAAAAGAGGTGGTGGCAGGGCAGGTGTTTCATCTGATGGCTAGGCTGATTGGGGCACCTGCCTCTGATCTGGGAGTGCCTAGCTTAGTAACAGTTTTGCTCTTGATTCCAGCTTCCTGCTGAGAAGCAAGCAGCAGGAGCAGCCAAGTTCCTGCCATCCACGTGGGAAACCTGGACTGAATTCCTATCAAATGTGGTGGTCACAGGCATTTGGAGAATGAATGTGGTTTTGTTTTTCAATCAAATTAAAATAAATGAATAAAATATTATGGAAAAAAAAAAAAAAAAACGGTTGCTATCGCTGGAGTGCTACATGCAGAACTTACCAACCAACTGAAAAAATTAGAGAAAACCAAAAGGGAGGTAACAAGTGCTCTAAATTGTGGTTAGCACTTGGGGGTCAGCACTGTGGCAAAGCAGGAAGTCACTGTCTACATCACCAGGATCCCATGTGGGTACCAGTTCAAGTTCTGGCTGCTCTATTTCCAGTCCAGTTCCCTGCTCATGTGCCTGGGGAAGCAGTGAAGAATGGCCCAAGTCCTCACAAATGGAACACTCAGAAAAAGCTCCTGGCTTCCGGCTTTGGACCCAGCCTAATCTCAACCATTATAGTCATTTGGGGAGTAAAGTAGCAGATAGAAGATCTCTTTGACTCTCTCTCTCTCTCTCTTACTTTGCTTTTCAAACAAATAAAATAAATGTGTCAAAAATAAAATCTAGGGCCTGGTACAATGGCTCAGCTGGCTCATTCTCCCCCTTCCAGCACCAGGATCCCAAATGGGCACCGACTCATGTCCCAGCTGCTCCACTCTCCATCCAGCTCCTGGAAAAGCAGCACAAGACGGCCCAAACCATGGGACCCTGAACCCACATGAGACCCAGAAAAGGCTCATGGCTCCTGGCTTCAGATCAGCTCACCTCCAGCTGTTGTTGCCACTTATCACAGTGGATGAAAAATCTTTTCATCTGTGTCTCCTTTTCTCTGTAAATGTGCCTTTCCAACAAGAGAAAAAAACTAAACATCTGAATATGAATTGATTACCAAAATCTAAATTAAGAACAGGAATGGAATCAACAGGACACAAATCAGCAATTGACCCAAGAATCTGTTAAGCTAAAAATGCTGTAATATGAAAGCACAAATGTAATGTCCTGTGAATAATTTAATGAATTCCAATCAATCAAGCATTACATAAGGATATTGGAAGAATAAAATTAACCAACATCATTAATATGTGGCATTTTTCAGGGTGAGAATTTCTTAATCATTCAAGGTTAAAATAAATTGCAATATCCTCATTTTGCATTTGAATTTTAAATAAAATTAAAATATGTGGCATTTTCAGGATGTGAGCCTTTAATTATTCTAGGTTAAAATAAATTGTAATATCCTGATGATTTTGCATTTGAGTTTTAAATTATCTGCTTAGGTGAGTTCTAATACACACATTAGGAGGCTGGAGTCTTTTCCAGGTCTGAGAAAGTCTTTGGTACTCTGATTACGATTACATTAAAGATATAATTTGCTTTAGACATTTTGAAGATACTAATTCTAATTCATGAACATGAAAGATTTTCCCATTTATCTGTGTCTTCTATTTCTTTCCTTAATGTTTTATAATTTTCAGAGACCTTCCACATCCTTACTTAAATTTACCCCTAAGCATTTACATTTTTTTGGTAGCCATTGTGAATGGGACTGATCATACAACCTCATTTTCAGCCGTGGCATCATTGTGTGCATACACCAACTACTAATTTTCAAATGTTGATTTTATATCCTGGAATTTTACCAAACTCTTAGATGTTCCAATAATCTCTTTGCAGAGCCTTTTGGTTCCCCTATGTGTAACATCACGTCATTTACAAACAAGGGGAATTTGACTTCTGTTCTCATCTGTATCCCTTTGATCTCTTTTTTATCTAGTGGCTCTGGTAAAAATTCCAAAAATGTTGAATAGTAATACCATGCGTGAGAATCACTGACTGGTTCCAGATCTAAGGGGAAACACTTCCAGTTTTCCCCCTTCAATCTGATGCCAGCTGTGGGTTTGTCAAATATTGCCTTGATTATGTTGAAACAAACCACATCCTTTATAAAAGTTTTAGCTTTCATTTACTTTTTTTTTTTTTTTTAATTTGAAAGGCACAGATACAAAGGGGTAGCTTAGACTGACTGGCTGGTTTACTTCCCAAATGCCCCCAATGGCTGGTTCTGAGCCACACCAAATCCCGAAGCCAGGAATTCAATCCATGTCTCCTGCATGGCTGGCAGGAACTACATGATCTAAATCACCAGTATTGCCTCGCAGCATCTGCATTAGCAGAAATTTGCACTCAGGATTCTAGTTTGAGTGTCAAACTCAACATTGTAACAAGCAATTAGTTTCTTTTTTGCTTTGTTTTGTTTCAAATGCAAACTCCAGTCTATTTATTTTCTTTCAGATTTATTCATACTTATTTTTATTAGAACAACAGATACACAGAGAGGAGAAATGGAGAGGAAGATAATCCGTCTGATGATTCACTCCCCAAGTGACCGCACTCAGGTTGGACCTGAGCAAATCAAAAGCCAGGAGCCAAGAGTTTTTTCTGGGTCTCCCATGGGGGTGCAGGGTCCCAAGGCTTTTGGGCCATCTTGGACTGCTTTCCCAGGCCACTGGATGGGTAGCGGGTCTGCCAGAATTTGAAACAGTGCCCATATTGAGATCCCAGCATGTGCAAGGTGAGGACTTAAGCCACTAAGCTACTGTACAGGGCCCTCCTATTTATTAAGTGCCCACAGAGTGCCAGGCCTTGTAAAACACTGTTCATTCTCTGAGTGAAATTGTCCTTTTGCATTCATTTTGAATTAAGCTGACACTTAAGCTGCAGTGTCACAAAAATCACATCTTTTAAGATTTGCTCAAAAAACGAGTTTCTAAACTACAGTAGTAGCAGACCATGCACAAGCCAACTGCTAAAGCCTATCTGCCATTGCATCTGACATATTCTCCTCAGAAGCCTCTCCCTTCACCTCCTCTTCTACCTTAAAGCCCCACCTTTGCCAACACTACCCCTGCCTCCTGCTCCACCACCTGCCACCTCCTCCCTTCTCTCCTGCAGGGGGGAGTAAAACCTCTGCAGTGGCAGATTATGAGTTTCTCTTTCTGTAAATCTGCCTTTCCAATAAAAATAAACCAATCTCAAGAAATTGTTATTAAAAGTCTGAATTATTTCATCTGCATTTTCAATTTTGTTCTTTGTTTTCTAAACAAATAAGAGCACTGAAATAAGTACCTTATTTTTATTTGTGGTACTTTTACAAACTACATCATCTTCATAAGGCTTCAGAAATGCTAATATGATAGCATATTTTGGGGGTCCTTGGTTTTGTCAATTAGTACAGTGTGTGCAAAACCCATTCCCAAATTCTCTTGTGCCACTGAAATAAGCACCCTTCCACGTTGGAAACAGCTGTTGTGCTGCTGCAGTGGTTGAACCACCTTCCCCCACTCACTCACCACCTAATAAAAGGCTCAACTCCACCTCGAAAACACACCATCCCACCTACCAGCACTACATGCACCTCTGGCTCTCCAGCATGCTAACTGACCAAGTCAAATTGCTTATGAAATGCAGTGACTGCAGCAGACATGTGGTGCAGCAGCTAAGACACTGCCTAGGACCTCTGTATCAAGTGAGTTTGAGTCTTGCTGGCCTCCCCTTCCAACTCCAGCTCCCGACTAATGCACTCTAGAAGGTAGCTGATGATAATTTAAGGAGTTGTGTTCTTGCTACCCGAGACACAGAGTGATTTCCTGGCCCCTCTTCATAGAATGGCTCAGGCCCAGCCACTCCACTGCAGCAATGTGGAGGAATAATGGATGGAAAATCCCCCTTTGTTTCTGTCTCTTCTAATGCCTTTTAAAATGCAGGGACTTTTGGTTTATACTTTCCAAGCATTTTAGCGATAGGCATTCCAGAGATGTTATTAAGGTTCCTAGATGTTATCTACAAATCAACACTATCCTCACAACCTGAGAAGACGTCACCTCAAAAGGCAAGACTGAAAAAGAAAGCAGTAGCTTACGGCCCTGTTTCCTTCAAACTATCTCATGTTCTGATTCAGTGACACTGGATCCTAACAGTAAACATCAGGTAAGAGACAGATACACACCTTCATAGTCCCTTGCTTCATTCAGACACAGGGAAAAAAAAAAAGGCTTCTCAGGATGCTTAGGGTCAATATTAGTGAAAATAAACTGCAATTTATCACCTGAAAAACAAAGTTAATTTAAGGACATTTTAGTAGCATAACTTTCAACAGAAAAAAGGTTTTCTTATCACTGTGATCAATACCTGCCTTGCTAAGTACGTAATACTTAATATCTCCAAATGTAGAAGTTACAGATTACTTTAAAAACATTTACTTTAAAATTTATCCTCGTTTGTTTGCTTGCTTGATTTATTTACTAAATTGATTTTTATTTTTGCCCTTGTGTTTTTGTGTGTGTGTGTATAAAAGGGGAGGGAGGCAGGGCACGTGTGTTTAAGAGAGAAGCCGATGGAGAGTAGCAATTTCCTGTTTTCCTTCCCAAATGCCCACAACAGCTAGGGCTGCAGCCGAGGGCCAGGAAAGTCCTCGGGGTCTCCCCGGCGGGTGGCAGGGACCTGAGCACTTGTACCACCATGTGCTTCTTGCCAGGGTGTGCATCACCAGGAAAGTGGAATCCAGAGCAAAGCTAGGACTCACACTAAGATGCTGTGATCAGGGAAACGATGGCATCCCAAGCAGCATGCCAACTGCAGCACCAAGTGGCCACCCCTAAGGTATTTTAAATATGACAACAAAGCAAAGGAAACAAATGAAAAAAAAAAAAACATAAATTGAACTTCATTAAGGTTAACAGCTCTAGTCCTTCAAAGGCTACTATCAGGACAATAAAAATAATCCACACAACTGAAAATATATGTAAACCATACATCCAATATGGGTTAAACTCACAGAACACAATTTAAAACTCCTACAATTGAACATCAAAAAAAATACCCAATTCAATGATGAATGTGAATTTGAAAGCATAATTCTCCAAATATTCACAGATGTTCAATAAAGCACAGTAAAGATACTCAACAAAATTGATCACTAGGAAAATACAAACAAAAACTGCACTGAGATGTCATTTCACACCCACGATGATGGCTACATAAAAACAACAGGAGGGGCTGGTGTGTCCACCCACTGTGGAGTGTGTTTTTAGCAGTGAGGTGTCAAATACTATTATTGTGTGAACACCATAAAAGGCATACTTACACAAACTAACAGGGCTGCCGGGTCACTAAGCATTATAATTTTGTAAGGCTACATTTGTATATGTACTGTTGGTGAAACTATCATTGGGTGGCATGTCACCATGAATACAATATTTTTCAGTCATAAAAAAATGAAGTTCTAGTATAAGCCACATAGATGAACCTTAACAATATAAACCTAAGTGAAATAAATTTGATACAAAAGAACCAATATTTTATATACAATTTCACTTGCATCAAATAAGTAATTTCTGAGATACTCAATTAAAGCAAAGTGAAGGGTTTGATTTGGGTCTTCTTGTCCTTAAGGGGAAAAAAAAATTAAAGCACTTCGAGTGCTTTCCTCATTCTTGCACTCAACCATCAACACAGGACTTCTGTAATCAGATGTGTTGAGGTGTTCCTCTATACACTAAGCAGTTAACTCTGGAAATTCTCCAATTCCATTCAATTCTAATACTTTCTACCTGGAGTTAAGTGTCAGACAAGGCAGGTGGAGGTCTCACACCTGGAAGAGTATCCTGTTGTTCCTTGAGACCACTGACCTTACGCATGCACGCACGCATGCACGGCTGGCGTGTCTTGGGGCCCTCTGACAGCCCAAGGCTTGCTGATTCACTATGGGGAATCACAGGACTCCTGTCCCAAAGCGTCATGATATTAACACACCTACCATGTATTTTTCGAATTTCCAGGCCAAGACGATCTCTGTACAAGTCGGCAGATTTCTGTAGCGTGTTCAGTCTCTCTTCATTTGCTTTGTTAGCAGTGGCGATGGCTATTATTAGAAACACATAGTATCACATACTTCAAATAACAATGACCTCTCAATGATTATTTAAGAACTTAGAGATACTATGAACATAAGGCCAAGCATTGTGAATGTTTATATATACAGGGTTTTCCTCCACTGATTAGCTTTCTATTCATTTGAAGTGGAAGAAAAAATGGATTAAGAGGGAATGGGGAGAAGAAGTCAGTTTTGTTTTACAACATTCTAACACGAACAGGCCACAGACTTGCAAAGCTATCCACCCTAGGAGCAGAACCACTCTCCTTACACTATCTTACCTGTTCTAAACAGCTACAGGCATCTACTTGCTTCATGGGGAAACTATTCTGCTTCTTTAAAGCATAACAGTTTCTCATTACAAGTAAGCCTTATTATATGTTAGCTTAGGATTTTCTTAATTATTTTTTTAATGTACTTACCTCCATTAAAGGGAGAGAAGCAGAGAGATCAACCACCTGTTAGTTCACTCATCAATGCCTTCAGTGACCAGGGTGGCCAAGGAATACTGCCAGGAGTTGAGGACTCTATCAGGGCCTCCTAACTGGGCAGCAGGGACCCAACGCCCCGAGTCCAGACCTGCGGCTTCCCAGGGTGTGCACCAGCACTAAACTGGGATCCACAATGAGCCTGGCCTTCTCAATGAAGTACTCATTTGAATATACAAGTTTTCCATAAAAATTCTTTCAGTATGATGGTGCATAACTCTCCTATGAGCAAACTTCAAAAAGTTCATGCAAAATAGAACTGAAAAAGATGTAATGCACATTTTCCATGAACTTTTGGACACATTTCACATTAAATCCTGACAGAAAATAAATGGCCGAGAGATGCTTGTTGAATAAAGACAAATCTCGTTTAGTGGCACATCTCCCACTCTGCTTGATTAAACTCCCAAATCAATTTCAGCGTTACTCTGAGGACAGCAGATACCAAGATACAGGGGATTTGAAGTAAAACAAGGGAGAAAGGAACCACACGCAGCACACTTACACTTCACTGGCACCTTACAGACAAGCGAGGCTGGCTAAACCTGAAGTACTTTTAGTCCTTTTTAGGGAGGAACTGAACAAACAAGATGCACATAACTGAACCATCTTCACTTTGAAATTTAGGATAATACTTTAAACATGTTTATAACTGAAAACGTACTTTCCTTTTTCCTAGAATATTCTTCCTTAAGATCCTGGATATTTGCTTGAAGTTCTTCTAATTTCTGTTTTTTGTCTTTCACTTCAGCAACCAATTTTAACAAGTTATCTTTTTTTTCTTGAATCAACTTATTCTGTCTGTTGATCTCTGTAAAAAGCACAAGGTATTAGCTACAGTACACTTGTCTAACTCTGTCATTTACCTAGGCATAGGTAACATTTCCATAAAATTAAATAATGATCCAAAACTATAAAAGACATAAAAATTTCTAACATATTCTTTGTCTGTCTTTGAAAACAAAAATGAGACAGAAATTTTACTATAAGAATATCAAAGACTAAAAAACCCAGAAGTTCAGCCACTTCAAGTACACAAATTAGACCTTCTACCAGACACAACTAGATTCTGGAAAATGGACTTACATGGTGCTCTGAAGAAAAAGCAAATCCCTAATCCTAATGCTATATAAAGTATTTGGATTATAACAAAAGGATAGCAGGGAAAGAAGGTGGATAGGCAACAGTCATATATTATGAAGTGAGCAGATTCTGAAAACTGAAACCCAATAAAGGTGATTCCTCTACCTACAACAACATAAAATAATTCTACCAAAAGACATAAGTGGGGGCCAACCTAGCGTGGTAAAGCTGCCACCTGCAGTGCTGGCTGGCTGCTCCACTTCTAATCGAGCTTTCTGCTAATGCACCTGGGAAAGCAGACGGCCCAGGCACCTGGGCACCTGCTACCCCTGGGGGAGTCCTTGAAGAAGCTCCTGGCTCTGCATCAGCTCAGCTCTGTTACAGAAAACATATTTTCTAAAAAGTACAAAAATACTTAGTAAAATAGTAACATAATAATCAGCTCAGAACAGACTGTGTATAGTTAAGGATATAACATCAAAGTATTGCAGAAAACCTTTAAATAAATAAGCACTTTATATATAACAAACACCCACTCTTGCTACTGATTCTTAAATCAGAAATGCAGACATTTCTTCAAAATGATAGTCACACAACAAAACCTTTCAAATGTGCTCTAATTTTCTTAAAATGAAACACTACAGGATTTGTACAAGGAATCAAACAAGGGTGTCTGCTATTTTCTCTTAAAATTTTCAACTAACCCAAGATGTAGATCCAGTAAAACTACAGAAAGGGAAAAACTAGTTGTCATTGTTTGCAAAGAAAAAAAGCCATCTATCTAGAATACTCAAAATATTGAAAATTTGTATTGTAGTACCAAAATCAATAGCTTTTATAAATAACACCCATAAACTGGTAAAATAAAAAAATAGTTGTGTCTGCTAACATTAATAACTGTAAAATCACTTTTTGCTAACCCATGCTTTTTAAAAGATTTTTATTTTTATTGGAAAGGCAAATATACAGAGAGCAGAGACAGATCTGTCCACTGGTTCATTTTCCAAATGGCCGCCATGGCTGGAGCTCAGCTGACCCAAAGCCAGGAGCCAGGAGCTTTTTCTGGGTCTCCCACATGGATGCAGGGTCCCAAAGTTTTGGGGCCGCCCTCTACTGCTCTCCCAGGCCACAAGCAGGGAACTGGATAGGGAACGGAGCCACCAGGATTAGAATTGGCACCCATATGGGATCCTGGTACATGCAAAGAGAGGATTTACGTGCTAGGCTACCGTGCCGGGCCCAAAGGCAAGTTTTTTAACCTCAATGAACCTCAACTGCCTGACTGGTAAAACAACAATTGTATCATGGACAAATTTCAGGACTTTCCCAGAGTAAATGCCTCACTTTTTAAAAAAGATTTTATTTATTTACTTATTTATCTGTTTTTATTTGAAAGCCAGTTAGAGGGGAGAGAGATGTTTCATCTACTGTTTCACTCACCACAGGGCCACAACAGCAAACGCTGGCACAGGAGGAGGCCAGGAACCTGGAACTCCTTCCAAGTCTCCCACGTACGGGGCAGGAGCTCAAAGACTTACACAGCTGAGCAACGGCCTTCCAGTCAATACGATCCGCAGCAAATCACAATTTCTGAGCCCAACACTAAAATGGGGACTAGTACCAGTAATACCCATTTTGGAGAACTGTAGAAAGGACTGAAGAAGCTGGCATCTTTAGAGTTCAACACACAGTCCTCAGCACAGAACAACTCCCGACAGTCCTTGGCTTTCTCTTTCATTGTACACATTTCTCCACAACTTCAACCCATTAAATACACTAACAATTACCCCATTGTGATCTCTGGTAGACAGACTACTTTCCCAGCTAGCTTCCAAACAGGTATACAGCCTACCAAATATTACATCCTGCAAGGCGCCAAACAGTTAAATAAATCCAGCTCCTTTAAAAACATTTTTGTCCTCTTCTAATACCTCACTAACTAAACACCCCACTGCTCATCTGCATCCCGTGTCAGAGGACATCATGCTAGGCCACACCCTCACTGTCAAGTCAACAGACAGGGGTCTTCATCCTCAGACCTGGCATAGACCCAAGCCATCTTGATGGTCTGCTTGGACACTGCACTAGCCTTCCCTTTAAACAGTCTCTTTCTCATTATCTTACTCTACTGGGCATGATATACTGCCAGAATGCTTTTGTCAACTTATGAATCCAATGCAATTTTTTGGTTAAAATCTTGTAATAACTCCTTTGAAAACAAGCCTAAACTTTGCACAACATGTCATGTCCATCTCCCGGCCAACCAGATCTTCCAGCCCCTTCTTGCTATTCCCCATCCACATCAGACTCCAGCCATCCCAGAATTCATTGTAAACTTGTGAGTTTGTCACAAGTTTTGTCACATTCCAAACTGCTGGTACCTCTTCTCAGAATGCAGAAATAAATCCAACAAACTTGCCCAATCTACCTCCATGTGTGTCCAGGGAAAAGTAGTATAATCAGTGTAGACGTTCAAAAGGTGTTTTGGTCACTATCAGCCATCTGACCTTGGACAAGCTGTATCCACTCTTTGTACCAACTGTCAGATAAACACAAATATCTATACCCAGGATTCAAGAAGTCAATACATCCCAAGAGATGTCTAGAATGCCTGCCACGGGGTGTGTGTTAGGTAGGCTTGCTATTAAATATTCTGCACCCACATGGCACCTATTCCCTTATTATAGCAACTATGAAAACGCATTTTAATTGTGGTTTCCCAGTATACACTTCACTAAATTGTGAGACGAAGCCCCACACAGGGCAGCAGTAATCAAACATTCACTGAACTCAGGCAAATTATACTTCTGTTCAAAAAAAAACATTTATAGTGCTTTCACATCTCACATCACTTGGAGCATAAGTTCGCAGGACAGGCAATCTTTGAGAGAGCATTTTGACATTAAAAAAAATGTCAGTTTCACAGTGATTTACCTAATCCCTAATAATTCTACAAACCAAACTCAAACTCAGTTATTCTCACATTAAGGCAAGCAAGAGGTTTTCCTTTTTTGCTTACAGTTACAGAAGGAATGAAAGAAGCAGTGAAAAGACATGAAACCTTCCAGTTTACAAAGTAAACACGTGTACCAAGTCTAGCAAAATAACATACCCAGGCTAAGAAAGCCGTGCCTTCCTGGGCCACAGAATGGGTAATGCGGGCAGGACAGAAAGGGGATTTTCAGTAACAACAGCAAAAGTAGAGGAAGAATCGGAGGACCGACCAAACCCAAAGAGCCGAGAAACACCAACTTGCCCATCCCCAGGCTATGACTTCCAATGTGAAAACAAACACGCATTTAAAAAAAAAAATACTGACACATCTCATAGATATAATGCTGAATGAAAAACAAAGAAGGAACACAAACAAAATCAAATGATTTAAGAGTCAAGAACAATGCTAAACAGAATTATGACCAGGTTAGTTACAGAAGGTGGGGGAAGAGGAGAACCTGAGTGGTGCCATTCCCTCAGCTGGCTGGTACATAAAGATGATGCTGCACAGACGAACGTGCGTATGCACAGTGTGCGTACAACTCAAGCTGCACTGCTGCACCCGTATGAGTGATCTCATGATAAACATGCCCAATCCAAAAGAGAACTCGGTGAGCTGCCATTTTTCACGTACGGTTTTTATATTCCAGGCACATCTCAACCATTCGTTCTTCTTCCTTTAACTTCACAAACAGTTTTTCTGAAAGACAAATGGAAGTTTCAGTTCAGCTGCAAGAACAGTAGAAAAAGAACAAGAACTGTAAACATGGCATGTTTTTAAGCCATGAACATCGGGTACCTGTCAGTAACTTGACGGAGTCCTTGCAGGCCTCTCTCAGCCCCACCATCTGACAAGGCGTGTCACTGAGGGAGCTTCTGAATTTGCTCCCAAATTCATTTATGCTTTTATCGAACAGGGCCAGTTCGTCCTCTACCATTATGTCGACAATGCTAAAAAACAAAACAAAAAACCAAACATGCAACACATCCTTAGTTGTAAGGAGGAGCTACTGAGTTCAACCATGAATTCCAATCAGGTGTATTTTGGCAGTTTGGGTTCTTGGGGAGAAATAGTTAGCAACGACCCTCTCTAACTCTAGCTATTCGAGGTAAACCAGGTCTCACGGGCTCAACTGTGGTCACGGGCAGCAAGAATCCAGGTCGCTTGGTAGCAGTCTATGACCCGGGAAACGACACGACACCCTCCGCTTTTAATCACTAGTGGTGACTTCTAGAGTGACGGCCAACGCTAGCCAAGCAACCTCTCCCCAGCCTCTTCTGTCCAACTCCGAACCCGAAGGGGGACAGGCCGACCGAGTAGGAGAGTGAGGGCTCCAGCGAGGGCAGGCACCAGTCACCCCTCCAGGAGGGTCAGACACCAGCCCGAGAGGCCGCCATCCACCCCGCCTGGCCGGCGAGCAGCAGCAGGTGCCAGCACGCCCGCGTTCCCCTGGCCCAGCAGCAAGACCCTCACCTCGGGGGGCAGTCCTGAGCCCCGCTGCCCGCTCTCACCGACCCCGCGTCGCCCCAGCCGACAGCCCACCTTTCGCTCAGCTCCCGCGGCAGCGCCAAATCTTTGATTTCAAACACAGCGGGCCTCCATTCACCTGCTTCCGGCCTGCCCTTCGCCTTCTGATTGGCTGGTAGCACAGGCTCCTTATGAAAGGATTGGCGGAAAGTGATTCCAAGATTCTCGCGGGAACAAATGGGAGAAGAGCATTCTGGGATTCGTAGTCCTTTTCCGAGCTACAGTCGCATTCTCAACTAGGACCGCCCCAAGGCAGTCCGTTGTTCGAGTTCACAGAAAGCTTTCTGCACCAACATGGATGCTGAACTATTACTCTGGATGTTTAAATTGTCTCACAAATGCTAAAAAATAGGGATTTCTTTTCTAGATTTTTAAAAGCAATATGTTACATCAGTATGTTTAAATGTGACAATATTACCTGCATAATATTCTGGAATACATTTTTTCCTTAAATCGTATATTTTGCATTTCTAAATTCTACCCATCTAGAGAGTCCCAAGACACAAGAATGTCCGTAGTTTCAAAGATTAGAAGTTGTATGTGTCTTTTCTCCTTCCCATTTACTTCATCTGTTCCCTTCTAGTGGTATAGCAATCTGTTACTTATGAAATTATCTGTCTAGACCATTACCTCCCAGGTACAACCTATCTTTCATTCCAGTACACATAAGAATCCATGTCTTGCACCAATGCTTCTCAAAAGGCAGATTCCTACCCAAAGTGAAGTGC
This sequence comes from Ochotona curzoniae, assembly GCF_017591425.1. Lineage (NCBI taxonomy): Eukaryota > Metazoa > Chordata > Mammalia > Lagomorpha > Ochotonidae > Ochotona > Ochotona curzoniae. The sequence continues at coordinate 30,776,781 of NW_024465369.1, forward strand.
CTCACTCAAAGTGGCATTCCCCACACATCCCGCGCATCTGTGAGGAGACATGGAAACACCCAGGGCCAATGTTGTGGAACAAAGGATAAAGCCTGTGATGCAACAGTCCATAGGGCCACCAGTTCACGTTCCGGCTGCTCCACTTCCAATCCTGCTCCCTGCCAAAGACCTGAGGAAGCAGCAAAGCATGGCCCATGCGTTTGCGTCCCTGTAATCCAGGAAACCAAATGAAGCTGCTGGCTTCGGCCTGACACTACCCTGACTGCTGCAGCCATATGAGGCGCGAACCAATGGGTGGAAGATCTGTGTGTCTTTCTCTGCTTTTATCTCTTTGACTCTGCCTTTCAAAATAAATATATATTGAAAGCAAGAAAATCTCAAGTAGCATGCTATCCCTACTAAATCAAAGATTGTGGAAAAGAGTCCCAATGATATGTGTGTTAACAAGCCCTTAGGATGCACATTAAAGTTTGAGGGATATTGTTTTACACGTAGTAGTTAGCCTGGCATTATTTAGTGTAGCAATGTTGAGTCTCTCGGTGATTTAAGTCAGTTTTTTACCTTTCTAACTAAATACTTAGCACAGGCTGCTTACATAGGAAGGAAGCTCATTTTGTCTCATGGTTTTGGAGATTTGCAGCTTGGCTGCCTGGGGAGGCCAGAGGATAGCAGTGGCAAGTGAAGGAAGGATCACATGGTGAGCCTGTAAACAAAGAAAGCAGCTGGGATCAACTTGCACTGAAAATCAATCCTCTCACAAGAACCACTCCCAAGGGTCAAAAGAACCTTCCACTGTGTCAACTTCCCAAATATCATCACTGGATGCAATTTCCACAATGCTAACACCACCAATCTGTGACTCTAGCGATCAAAGTCCACATGACTTTGGGAGCCACATCCTATTCAAACCATAGCATGATTTTAGAAATATTTATGAATGTCATGTTCACTCACTTGCAGATAAAAGCACACGATAGGACTACTGGAGGGAGTGCCTGGAGGACCTCTTGATGGATCATTTACAATAATGATGTTATGGAATGACAATATCCCTGGGATGCTAGCCAGAATGGAGGCAATTATTTCCTGAACATCATTACTCTAAATTCAGTCTGAAATAAATCCATTTTACATTGCAAGGTGACATTGAAGAGATCACAAATGCAATTTACGCCTTAGAAAGCAGATAAAGTTTGTGCTAAAAGATAGCAGCCATGAAGAGGTATTAAATGTCGATGTCTCCAAAATGCATTTCTTCCACTGCGTAAGTGATGCAAGTTAATGTCAAATATCTCAGAATGATGTTGAATGATAGTGAACACTGTAATTCAGTGATGAATGGTTCATCGGATTACAAGAATATATTTTATTGTCTCTCCTCTAGCTGCCCAAGAAGATGCTGAAAAAGAAGGCCAATGGGAAGAAGCAAGAAGTTAAGGAGGTAAATTCCATGTTTCATATAAGCCCTAATAACATTGTCACTGAACAGGACATTCATCCCAAAGTGGATCTCACTGATTTTGTTAAATGTGCTATCTCCCACTACACGCAGGCACACACACACACACACATACACATTTGGATATAGCAGCAAAGGGTCTCCTGTATAAGCAATGGTTAATGCTTCTGCTATTAATCAGGTCACTGAGGCCTGAGGTAGCATTTACTATAAACAAAAATTCAGGGGAAATTAAATGTATCAGAATGAGAATAGTCTGGAAAGAACTGGGTGTATTCAACTACTAGAACTAACCCAAAATGACAGTCTTAAAGATTTTTGAGACTGGTGATAGTAGTAAAAGAAAAAGCTAGCAAACAAACAAACACTGTTATTAAGAAGAACAAACCATGCTGGGAAAATTAGCATACTGGAAAAATCTCTGAGGCAAATAGGAAAACGAAGGTTTGGGGGATACAGATTTCTGAATAATGGAAGGAATTGCAACGAATTTGATTTGTCTGGGCCAAGGATTCACCACCATTGAGAAGCTAGTTAACACCATGGCCTTCTTCTGAGAAATGTTCACAAGCATGAATATTCGGCACACAGTTTAAGTTCACTGACCCTAAATAAATCAGTTCAGGATATGAGCTACACAGGGACTAAAGACATCTGGCTAAGAGTATGCCTGTAAATTGAGTTGAGTTTGGCCTAAGCCTATCTCTGTCCTTGGATGACTATACTTGGATTGTTTGTGGTTTTTTGTTTTTTGTTTTTAATTTTTATTAGCAAGGCAGAGAGAAGTAGAGACAGAAGAAGGATCTTCTATCTGCTGGTTTAGTCCCCAAATGGTCACAATGGCAGAACTGAACTGATCCAAAGCCATGAGTTTCCTCCTGGTCTCCTATACAGGCGAAGGATCCCAATTATTTGGGCCATCCCACACTACTTTCCAAGGTCACAGGGAAGCGGATAGGAGTGCAGCACCCGGGACATATGGGATGCAGTGCTTGCAATCAAAGGATTAGCTCGATAAGTCATCATGCCAGCCCTTGGTGACTGTACTTGGAAGTACGGTCTTTAAAGAGGGAATAAGTTAAAATAAGGCCACATTGGTGAGCCTAGTCCAACCTAACTGGTGTTTTTATCAGGAACTTTGGAAATAGAAAGGCAGAGGAAGAAACTATGCGAGGACATAGGGAGTGGACAGTCACTTGCCAGCCTTGTTAGTTTCTCCAGAAGAAACAAACTCTGGCCAGCAATATGGCACAATAAGTAAAGCCAATGACTCAATACTGGTTGAGAGCCAGTTCATTTTCTGGGTACTCCAAATCTGATCTAGCTCTTGCTGATAGCCTGGGAAAATCAGTGGAAGATGTCATCCAGGTGTTTTAGTCCCCACATCCACATGCAAAACCTGGATGAAGCTCCTGGCTCCTGCTCTGGCCTGGTCCGGCCCTGGCTGTTGTGATCATCCAGGGAGAGAACCAGCAAACAGAAGATCTGTGTGTGTGTGTGTGTGTGTGTGTGTCTTAAGCTCTATTTGTCTCAGGAAGTTTTTCACATAACTTTTAAGGGAAAGGGGGGAGGATATAAAAGAAGGAAAGAGAGAATAATGGAAGGAAGGAAGGAAGGAAGGAAGGAAGGAAGGAAGGAAGGAAGGCAGGAAGGAAGGAAGGGAGAAGGAAAGAAGGCAATTAAACATAAAACATAAACCATGTCTTCAGATTCATAGTCTCCAGATTGAGAAAACAAATGTTTGTTGTCCCAGCCACCCAGCCTGGTATTTACCATGGTGTTGTGAAACTGAAGCATTTGCCTAAGACACAAAAATGGTTTGAGAGAAAGCATGGTCAGAGGAGAGGTGGGGATATCACTCAGAGGATTGCTGAGGGAGTGCACAAAAATGAACAAAGGGGAAAAAACTAACAATGGACTGGAAAGAATAAACAGATTTGGCAGATCTGAGGCAGAGTGGAGGAAATCCAAGTCTTGTTTTGCTTCAGTTAATTGTCCCAACGCCTTTGGAACTGGAGAACCCTCGGGAGATGTTCTTATAAAATCAAAAACCTGCAAGGAAAAGCTAGTGTGCCCTCAACCTCATCACAGTTCCCAGACTCTAAAGGCCTGAACAAACGTGAAGTTTAATTTTTAATTATAAAGCAGAATGTATTTTAGATTATTTGGTATCATCCACACCCTGGTTTAAGGACAAGACATCTTGAATAAAATGAATATTATGAATTATGTAGTTCAAACACTTCTTAGGAAAAGAACAAAGGGAAGTTATATCTTTCCTCATGTTTCATTAAAAACACTATAGAAATGACAGAACCTTAAATTGCCCAACAAAAAAGCCACATTCATAGGCTGATCAGCAATACAAACTATTGTCTCATGTGAATTGTTTTAGCACCATGATTCTAAGTCCCCATTCTATACCGGAATACCCGAAAGAATATTTTTATAATACCCTGCCCAAGTTCCCTCTCAGGAAATTTAATTGAGCTAAGGTAGGATTAAAGCATGGTACTTAAAACAAAGTTCAAAAGAGGTGCAGTTTAGTTTAGCAGTAGAGACATACACAAAGAGACAGAGACACACAAACACAAAATACACAGGCACAGAGAGAGAGATAGAGAGCGCGAGAGATCCCCCAGCTGCTAATTCACTCCCCAAATACTCACAATAATTGGGGATGTTGAGAGTTGCTGGAAGTGGGAGGCAGGAAGCCAAATACTTGAGTCATCACTTGCTATCTCCCAGTGTCTGTATTAGCAGAAAGCCGGAATTAAGGACAAAGCTAGAATTTGAACAGAAGTACTCTAATATGGGGTGCAGGCATCCCTGTAGATCAAATGTCTGACCAACATCCAAGATTTTGGTCAGCTGATGCATTTCCTCCAAGGGAGGGAACAGAGAACAGGCGGGTACCAATAAATGTGGATCTGTGATCCTGGAGCTGTTACAGCGGGACTCCAAGAGAAGTTGAGAGTGAGATTCATAGCCTGTGAGGAAGGTTTCCAGTGAAGGACACTGTAATTACCAAAGAAACCAATCTGGTAAGGCAATAAGCAAGGTTGCCTAGTCCACTTTTGGCCACCTGGTGGAGCTTAATGTGTGTCACACTGACTCTCCTAGATGTATCTTAACTCTTGACAGCCAGCCTCTCAGAGCCCAGGGTGTTTTTGCGCTGTCCTTCTGTTCTTTCCCAATCCACACAGTTTTCTTTGATGCTTCCCACTTCTACTGAAATACTCCGTTTTCAACGCACTATTTTCCTAATAGACTAAAAGCCCTTTGAAATCTATTCCTATCTTTATCACACAAAGAACAGCCCAAATCCTAGTCACCCTTACTCCTTTGTTTAATAAAAGCCACAACTCTGTCCTAATATATGTCTATGACCCAAATAATCTCCATTTCTGTTGTCTTACCTGATAGATAAAAAGCAGCATTTCCTTCCAAGTTTCATATACATTTCTTTCCCTGTTCTAAGTGTGTATATTCTATCATTCTCCTTGATAACAAAGGAGTGTGAAACTCTTTATTAAAAAGTTTGTGATCAGCACATAATCGGTCAGATGAATTTTATATGTCCAGGTATTTACTCAGCCATTTTCCTCAAAAATCCAATAAAACAATCAGAGTCACAGTCTATCTTAAATTAAAATGCATGGCTTTAAGGGCTATTTGACATGCAATAATTACTTTTGTAGTCTTCTAACCAAGCATAGAAATTGTTAATGTCTGCCCTGGAAGGAAATGAACTGTGTAAAAAGTTTCGAGCAAACACCATCCAACTGTTCACACAAAAGGGAGGTTGCATAAGAAATTCATTGTGCATCTATCCAAATTTCCCCTCAAGTTGACACAGATCAGCATGTGCTTCACCTCTCTGCCACCAATTTAAATCATAAACAGACGAGCTTTCCAACTGAGGGCCGACGTGCCCTCTCCACAGATGATCAGCATCACATGTTGCAGTAATGATTTGGCACGCCACAAGGGTACTATATAAAAACGGGAGAGCCGGAACCCTGCAGCTCCCATTGCTCTGTGGTTAGAACTCTTTTTCAAGATGGATTTCCTTCATAGGAACGGAGTGCTTATTATTCAGCATTTGCAGAAGGACTATCGAGCTTACTACGATTTTCTAAATTTTATGTCCAATGTTGGAGACCCCCGGAATATATTCACTATTTATTTTCCACTTTGGTTCCAACTTAATCAGACAGTTGGAACCAAGATGATATGGGTAGCGGTCATTGGGGATTGGTTCAATCTTATATTTAAATGGTAAGACTTCTGTTTCATTTTTCCTAAAACTTATTCTTACATTTGTAGCTTTGGTTTAATGGGCAAATTTCAGGTGTATGTATTTTTATTTGGAAAGTCTTTCAAGCATACCAGTTAACTTGAAACATCGGATTCGTAAATAGAGCTTATAAAAAGCTTAGAAATGTATACTTTAACTGACTTATGCCTTCCAAAACCCTGTAACATACATTCTGCAAGTAATCAAGAAGCTAATGAAGTGAGGGACACAATAATGAATACATTGGTGATTTCTAGGGACCACTCTTCACTTCTCAGGCTAACCATCCAAAGCACCCACAGGGTTTACAATGAGGAAAAAGTCAAAGCTAAAAATCAAAACAACTCTCTCGAGTGGGAAACTAGAAACCAAGATCTCTCAATATTTTATCATTTTATATTTATATTGCTATTTAAAATAATTTTATTATTTTGGTTAACATCTAATGCTTGCACATTTTATGGGTTGCAGCGTAATAACCATGAGCTTTACTCATAGACTTGGTGCTTGAGTCATTTTTATAGAACAAAATAGCTAGTCTCCAATGAAGTGTATTTAAAAATGTAATGTACATTTTTATTTCTTTAAATACAGGATATTATTTGGTCATCGGCCTTACTGGTGGGTGCAAGAAACTCAGATTTACCCAAATCACTCAAGTCCATGCCTTGAACAGTTCCCCACTACCTGTGAAACGGGTCCAGGTAAGCAGTGACAGTAGCTTCCAGTTACAGCTATGCCGATAGAGATCTATTCTATGTATTATGCGATATCCAATGCGATGTATTAAATGTGGGTGAGCATGCACAAGTTCATAGGCATCCAAGTTGCTAATGAGAATGAGTTTTATGTCAATTAAATTCCAGGGCTAGTTGTAAAGGGTAGGTTGGGAGAATATTCCTCCGAATGATTTATATTTGGAGATTTGCATTTTGGAAGTCTCATTGTTACTAAACAAAGGACAGCTACCTAGAGCAACTTCCCAAGGAACTCTGCTAAGATCTCAGCCTTGTGGATTCAGCCGCTGAGGGACTTTCAGTTACTTGAGGTCTTCTGAGACTCTCCTAAGTGAGAAAACAACAGACAAGTTTTGTGTAAGAAAGGTAGGAAATTGCTGATCTTACTAGTGCCAGTGAGGATAAACTCTAACTTCAGTATACCTTCTTGAAACTTTTTTTCCTTTTGTGTGCTTAGTATATAAGTAAGCTTTTTAGAACACTTCATTTTTATTTTAAGTAAAATTCTAAATCTTTATCACAGAAGTTTAGTTTAAGAATGGAAGAGGGCTTTTTTAAAAAATATGCATAGAAAAGAAAATGACATGCTATATTAATTTTGTTGCTTTTTACATTACATAACATTCTTGCCACTTGGTAATCTTTGAAACTCACCCTGAATATAGAGAATGTAGAAGTTCCAAATGAATTTTCTGAATGTCTTTCATTCCCTTTGTTGCATACATGTCTGTTATATCACGTATCATATGTTACTCTAATTCTTTGTATATCTGACAGCCTAGAGAGCATTTCATCAGGGCAAGGGTGGTGTGCAATTGTTCTGTGTGAAAACAATGTGTGATGAATGCATGAACAGTAACCTTTGAGACAACTAAAATTCTATTTTTGTCCTTCCTAGTACTTCCCAGCAAGTGTTCCTTCTTATGAGCCAGTGTCTAAAACAAACAGAAATATTACAATCCATATTCACACATTAGAGATACATAATTCATTTAAACTTAGAAAAAGTGAAAAATCCTGCATAATAGAAGTAGTTTGCCTTTGTTAAATAAAAAAAGGAATTTCTTTTTCCACCTCCAAGGGAGACTGGTAATTAACCTGAATGAATGCTCACAGGAGCAAGGCTACCTGTCTGCAGGCTTTTGAGATCCGCTGAATGCCCCATTCCCAGCTCATCCCCCTGCTTTTTTCCATAACAGTCTCACCTCAGCAGCCAGGAAACAGGCATGGAGATAGCCCCTCATCCATACCATCATCTGAAGGTCCATCAGTAAACCACAGACAAAGCAAGTGCAGCCTTTAGAGTTTGACTTTCCAGCCCAGGAAAGATACACTGATTCGTAATCTACTACTTTCCAATTAAATACAGCTAGACATGAAGAATGAGTAGGGCTGACACAGATTTAGTGGAACAGCCCAACATTTTCTTTACCTTGAGTATACTGATTTCTGGAATCCAATGAGATTGGAAATGATGCTTTTGAGGACCAGTTCAATTTCTTTTTTCTACCTAGTTCTAAACATCATGTTTAGCCTTTGCCATGTATGCCTTTTTAACTCTGAATTGTTTGTAAATCTCATGGTGACTCTTCTGTTCATTGATCTCTGATTTTCATACCAAATTAATCACCTTTTAAATGTTGCTGCAGGAAGTCCATCTGGTCATGCAATGGGATCATCATGTGTCTGGTATGTCATGGTAACAGCTGCCCTGAGCCATACCGTCAGTCGGATGGATAAGTTCTCTGTCACTCTGCACAGGTTAGCATGGCTCCAGTGTCACTGTAGTGTATTATAAGCTAGTCAATGTACCATGGTTATTTTATCTACCAAAGCTAAAATAGCAAAATTAATAGAAAATGGATGTCTTGGTTTAAGTTAGTTAGCTCACAGCTATGGTCATTTTAAAGGATTGGAATTGTTTAATTCACTAATACTTGCTAAATGTGCCTTTGTATTTCCAAAATACAATCATTAGTCATAAGTAAGTAATCTAAACTCATATACAGAAATATTTTTGCATGCATAGCTTCTTATTTTAAGATTAAGTTAAGTTTTGGAAATCAGCCTTTCTTTTGAATGCATCACTTTATTTAATCAACTTATGCTTCTTTCCTTGCCAATACTTTGACATCGGGAATATAGTCTAACTTTAAAGAATATAAAAACATTTTCATTAAAAACATTTTTCAAGCAACTTAAGTTTGAATGTTAGTAGAGTTTCCATTAGTTAATTTCTTAATGTTTATAGATCTCAGAACTTTAAGAAAATTAAAATTCTAAAAGGAACTTCATAATTTAGTAGGAATTAGAATATTTTTTCATTTCTTTTTTTTTTTTTTTTAAAGATTTATTTTTATTATTTTTTCATTGGAAAGGCGGATATACAGAGAGGAGAGACAGAGAGGAAGATCTTCCGTCCGATGATTCACTCCCCAAGTGAGCGCAACGGGCCGATACTATGCCAATCCGAAGCCAGGAGCCTCTTCTGGGTCTCCCACGCGGGTGCAGGTTCCCAAAGCTTTGGGCTGTCCTCGACTGCTTTCCCAGGCCACAGGCAGGGAGCTGGAAGGGAAGCGGGGCTGCCGGGATTAGAACCGGCGCCCATATGGGATCCCGGGCGTGCAAGGCGAGGACCTTTAACCACTTGCGCCACCGCGCCGGGCCCATATTTTTTCATTTCTTGAAATCCTCTTACCATCATTAAAATAAGCCCAAGCACAACTGCAGTCACAAATTGCTAGGGTATCTGACAGATTTGTCAGTTAAACTTTCCAAAGAAATACATGCTATCCCATACACTATTATCTAAAAATTCTCAAAAAAAATTTAAAATACATGACATATTATATTCTTTAGAGTAGCATTGGATACTGTCAGAAACAAATAGCCAAAGAATGTGGGCAATTTTAAAGGTTATTCTAATTAGACCTCTACGCTTTAGTATACTTATTATCTAGCTTTATCCACCAACAAAAATAGATGTTGTTATTTAAAGAAATTAGCATTTTCTCTCCTTAGATAGTCTTCCAAGTAGGAATCCAGAAAAACCTAAATTTCTTCTGTGGTTCATTATTTCCTCCAACTACCAAGTCTGGAAAAATATGCGTTTCTTCCAAAAAATTATTTTTAATTTTTATAACTATAATATTGGATATCTATGAAAAATTTGATGCCTTTCTCTTCACCGTGACATCATCAAATACCTGTTTATTTATCTTCCTGTTTCTACTTGTTAGTCCTTACATAACCAAATTTTTATCTGATTACTAGGAACAAAGCATTAAAGAATTCCTGGAACTCATTATTGTTAATTTTCTTCCAAAAACAAGTATTGCTCAGATTTTAAGAGTCTTTTTCTTCTGAATGTTACTTTTCTTAAGGTTTTTTTGTGCACGTGGTTAGCTCTAATCAAAAGTATATATCCCATGAGTCTTTGTTCCTTGTTTCTATATATTGAAAAATAAGGAAATCAAAATTCTTGAGAGGTTGGAAATGAAGCTGAATGAGAACGTGCCTCTTGTGGAATATTTCATGTAAGTGGCAGCTGATCTGATGTGTGAAAGTTTGATGGGAGAGGACAAAAGAGAGATGACACATATAATAAGGAATAAAACGTGTGGTTCATTTTGGATCATGCCTGGTATATTCCTCCAAAGTTGAACTCCCCTAGTCTACTAAGACAGTTTCCTTATTTCAAGGATGTCAGATTGGCTGTTTTGTCTCATTTTGCTTTGCTTGGCGTTTTTGTTGTTGTTGTTGTTGTTTTTGCATTTATTAAAGCCTTGGGATATAGCATTGGTCAAGTTTACTGTATTGAGAAATCTTTCTTAAAGCGTTTTAAATCCATCAACACAAAAGGAAATATTTCGAAAAAGATTCTAGAATTGTGATGCTATCTCAACTGTGAGGCAATTCCTCTGAGATGGGCCATCTGGTAATCCCCCATATGTATAAGCAATATAATTTCTTGATTTTTATACTTACCTATTCTTCTATTATAGACTGACCTGGTCATTTCTTTGGAGTCTTTTCTGGTTGATTCAAATCAGTGTCTGCATCTCCAGAGTATTCATAGCAACACATTTTCCTCATCAAGTTATTCTTGGAGTAATTGGTGGTAAATATGCTCACTTCTTATGGTTGCCTCATTTGAACGCTTTAATTTCATTTATATTATGGCACCAGTTTCTCCCTTGTAATAAGTTTTCCAATGTCGGGGTGATTCTGTCAAGACACTGATACTAAATTCTATCTTGAGGGTTTCAGTAGTTCAACATAACTCTCATGGATTCCATATACACAAAGCCTTAGTCTCCCTTAATGTATAAACACCTAATTGTAGCAAGATGGGGTTTTCTAGAATGTGGCTGTAACTTCAACTCCCAAACCATCCCTTCAAGTAGCGTGCAGGTGTCCAAGTTTGGAAGACTTAATAAGAACCTTCAAACTTTCAACCAAGCCACTCTTTCTGCAACATCTGAAGTGAACAATTAAAAGGCAGCTGCTTTGTAATTCCAAAGTGCTATTCACCACACTGGAGTGTCAACTACTCGGTCCCGCATACTTTTCCATGGCTTTCTAAGTTAACTGGCTCAGGCAATTGAAATATTAATTGCAAGCACCTCGATCAGCACCCTGACTATGATGTGGGCAGTTTACTCAGCACCACTGACCCCCTGGCTCACCCTGCTGGGCCACTACGAAAAGTGAAAGGCCTCGAGGCAAATATGTGCTTGTCCCCATTGTCTTAAAACTTAGAATAAGGCAGTTAGAACTTGGTAAATAGACCTGTGATAAAGCCCCTTGTCTTGAACAGTATGGCTGAGTGCTGAGGTCTGTATCTCTTTGAAACCTCCAGGCATGCTGGTGGCAGAGGCCTTTGAACACACTCCAGGCATCCAGACGGCCAGCCTGAGCACCTACCTGAAGACCAATCTCTTTCTCTTCCTGTTCGCACTCGGCTTTTACCTGCTTCTCAGACTGCTCGACATTGACTTGCTCTGGTCCGTTCCCATAGCCAAAAAGTGGTGCGCCAACCCCGACTGGATCCACATCGACACCACACCTTTTGCTGGCCTTGTACGGAACCTCGGGATCCTCTTTGGCTTGGGCTTTGCCATCAACTCAGAGATGTTCCAGCTCAGCTGCCGTGGGGAGAACGGCTACAAGCTGAGCTTCCGGGTGCTCTGTGCCATAACCTCGCTGACCACGCTGCAACTCTTCCACCTCGTCAAGATCCCCACTCACACCGAACACCTGTTCTACGTGCTGTCCTTCTGTAAAAGTGCATCCATCCCCCTGACGGTGGTAGCTCTGATTCCCTACTGCATTCACATGCTCATGAAGCCGAATGAGAAGAAGACTAACTAGGGCACAGGCCCAGATCCCCCTGGCTGCCTCCTCTCCACCGGCAGAACCCAGTCCCCCAGCTGCCGGCTCCTCCCCAGACGGTGCAAGATGGTGGCCACCGCCTCGTCTCGCTCACTCATAGATTTAGTGTGGTGTTCACCGCCGCTTTTGGTTTTTGTATGTTTCTGTTTTAGTTGACAACATTTCAAAGCAAATTGGACTATTGGACACACAACACTGATTTTGTGTACGTTTTTAAAAAATCTGGCCATATGGCCACCCAGGGCCTGCCCCTCTTCCATGAATTGAGTCTTCACTAGAGGAGACACACAGACTGTCTATTTCATGCTTTCCTCATCTTAACAGAAGTCCTCGTGTGGGACACTCATCAGCTTTAGGCCGGGCTGCTTCTGGTCCCTTTCAGCATTTTATTAGGGGATCCCCAGGTGAATAGGATGCCTTGAGTTTTCAAAGATAAGGAAATAGAGGTTCATGCAGGACAAGGCAGTACCTGTAGCTATACCACCATTAGAACAGGGTGTTGAACCCAAGTCTTCTAATACTTTTCTATTAGATACATTTCTATTAGAATGGATGTTGGTTTTGTTTTTCAGTAGTTAAAAAAAAAAAATCAGTAAGAGTGAATGCCCTTTTGTTTAGATTCTATATGATTGCCATATTACACAGCTAGTTTTACAGAAATGGCATTATTTTCTTTTCCAGAAATGATGCTTTACTGGTTTGACTTGCACCTGCATGCGGGGTCTCACCAGGCCCTCAGTGGCTCTAAATATGAACATACAAGCACATCCATGGGAAATGAACTGGTTTAACTACTGTCTGGACTTGAACTTATGGTGTCTGTTGTACTATTTAGCAGTGCTTTTCAATACTTCAATAAATTCTGCTTAAGGTACTCTGCTAGAATACACATATTAAAAAAATTATCTCTTATTTACATAACAAAGATTTATCTTATCACTTTGATATTCTCGTGCTTTGTTTTTAGGAACCAGTCTTCTAAAACCAGGGAAATCAAGTGCTTTTCTCAAAGTGATGCTCCAACTCTGGACTACGTTAAATGTCTGTATCCATTTGCCGGATTTATCTTTGTGTATTATGCACTGTGATGAAAATCCACAGCTTTACTTTAGAAAATTACTATGAACAGACCATAAATATTATACTAACAGTTTTTCTCAGCAAAGGGTGCTCCCCACCACCCTCACTTCATTGTATCCAATAATTCTGGACTTTGGTCTGACAACTCATTTCAATCAAGGACAAGAATCATGAGTCTGATTTTTTACATGTTATTGTCTTCTATAAACTTTCTCAAGAATATAAAATACAGGAATACTTTTATGTAAGGACATGTTAAATAACCCATTAATGTTTATGAAGACCTAACAATCCAAGGGAGTGCTATTTGACATGATACTAATTGGAGCTACAAAACCTCTAAAAATCTAAAAAAAATAGTTAAATATGCTTGGCTCCTTTCCAGGTGTCTTTCTACAATACATTCAGTTTCTTTTACAAAACACATTGTCAGTTTTCTTTCTTCTTTTTATTTTTTTTTTAAAGTAACTGATTCTGAAGCACAAAATTGAGGGATAAGGAAAGATTACCTTAAGAATAAAATGTGTCATGTTGATGGGACATTAGAGGTGAAAGTAGAGAAAAGTGATTGTCAGGGTTGTGGTCTTTGTTCATTGGTTCACACTCCCTTTTCTTTTTGCCTCAGTCTTGGCACTTTATGATGTCTTTACCTCATAACATCTCCTTCTGCACATATCAGAGAGGGGACTCCTCTCCCCAAGCTCTTTGTCCAAGTTCCACACAAGGTTAGTAATGCTGTCTGGAACCTTCCATCATAGCACAGCACTCTGCTCCTACTGAGACCGGAGGATATTGGGGCATTAACAGCCAGGGGTCTCTGCTCTAAGGCTTCACTCTTCCACAAAGTTCTGCTTTTTCACAGAGATGCTTGCTTCAGCTTTCCTGAAGCACTGTCAGCTGGGGTCATGGGGCCCTTTGAGGGGGCACAGGATGAGAAGTGGGTTCACTTTTCACAAGTAATTCCCAACAACTCTACTGTTCTCAACAGTAAAACCTCAACACCCTCTTGTGCCATTCCTCTTTGATTCTAGTAGGAGTCTCCTGGAGAGAGCCATCTGGTAGCCAATCGCTTTTGCAATCGAAGCTGCTTAGGCAGAAAGGGGAACAGCTCCCTATGGTCTTAGAAAAAATTCCTGCCTTTAAAAATGACAGAAAAGTATTTTTTGCCTCCAATTTATTTGTTGGAAGTAAGCTGAATCAGTCCCCTTTGACTTATTATTTATTATATCCATATATTCCAAATGTCTATGCAGCTACCTAGTCAGGAGAAAAATGTCAGTAAGGTGAGCATTCAGGATGAGAACGACAAGGCAAGTGACTTGAGAAACTGTCCAAACATACATTTGAAAAGAAATGCAAATAAATTTATTACTGCTGAAACTAACAACCAGGGAGACTGCTGAGTCTTTCTTTGACAACCTGCTAATTGGACATCTGCTATAGAAGGTTAAATTGCTGCCTCTTCCCATTCTATTTCATTGAAACAGAAGAGCAATTTGAGAAATGTTTTAAGGTGTCCTTCAAGTTAAAAGTTATATCCCTAAATACTTATTTATACATTCAAAATCTGCAAATAGACTTGAGGTCAAATTTGTATGCACATACATATACAAAAAAAAAGTCTTTGTATAAAAGAGTTGGTTTAAAAAGAATGGTTCATTTCTTCCATACATTGAATTTATATGTTGTAACACTCTTCAACTGATTTTTTTTACAATGACCCTTGTGACCATTTGGCAGATGAATCAATGGGTCAGAACTGGGCTAGGATGAAGCTAAATGCCCGAAATTCAACCTGGGTTACCCATGAGGGTGGCGGGAACCCAACTGCTTGGACCATTACCTGCTATATATCAAGAGGAAGATAGACTCAGAACTCGAACCCAAACACTGTGAGATGAGATGCACGTAACCCACCTGGCACCTAAACTATCAGAAAAACATCTGCCCCATGGCAATGTTTCATGTCTGCTATAATATAGCAGCAACTAACCAAATGTGGCTGCTGAGCTCCTGAAATGCAACTAATGCTACCAAGGGACTGCATCTCAAAACTTCACTGACTTTTAACAATAAATTTCAGTCATATATGTCTGGTCCCTACAGGTAGGCAGTGTAAGGCAAGTCCTACAATGCTTCTTTTGATTTAGAAAACAAAAAGCTATTTTTTTACTGGCACCTATATCATTACATTCCTGCAAAACAACATGGAATATGGTGAATTGCTCAAAGTTAACCATAGTATCTGCTGCAGCTATGGGATTCTCTCTTTGCAAATAATTTCTCTCTTACTGTATAGACTGTGAATTCTGTCTTGGTCTCCTTTGGTTTTCAGTTCTGTTGCTTTAGATCAAGGAGTCTACATTTTCCTTTTCTGCATTAGGTGCAAGAAATTCAAGGATCACAAAACTGGGCAACATTTTGCCCCAGATTCATGACCACACTTTGGGGCACTGAATGACTTTGACCAAACTTTTCTACTTTTCTGAGTCCAACATACCCACAGGCCTGCACCAGTACTTCTTTAAATATTAGAAAGTGTTCAAAGAGTGCCTCTAGTGTTCAAGTGCCACTGAGCACTCTACAAACTATAAAGGATTCTATGGATAAACACCTAGACCTCCCAGTTGCGATGAAATTATGATGGTGTTTCTAGCCTTTTCTCCTCCACTTACTTTTAGTACTTTCAGATGATGATTCCATATTGTAGCTGTGGTGCAGCCTTACTGATTTTTAATCCTAATTTTAGGGCCAACGCAATGGTGGGGCAAACTAATACAGTGCCTGTGATGCCAAAATCCCATATGGGTTTTGTTCCATGTTCCACCTGCTCCACTTCCAATCTAGTTCCCTGCTTGTGGCCTGGGAAAATAGCAGAGGATGGCCCCAAATCTTGTGACTCTGCACCTGCTCCTGTCATTGGGATCATCTGGGGACTGCAGCAGTGAAGGGAAGACCTCTCTCCTTTTCTCCTATAAAACCTGCCTTTCAAATAAAAACAAATACTTTTTTTAGAAAATAAAGTCTTAATTTTATTTTCCTTTTTAAAAAAATCTAGACAGTAGAAAAGGTCCATTGGAGCGCCCAGCGCGATGGCGCAGGTGGTTAAGGTCCTTGCCTTGCACGCCCGGGATCCCATATGGGTGCCGGTTCTAGTCCCGGCAGCCCCACTTCCCATCCAGCTCCCTGCTTGTGGCCCGGGAAAGCAGTCCAGGAGGGCCCAAAGCTTTGGGACCCTGCACCCGCGTGGGAGACCCGGAAGAGGCATAATATCAGCCGTTGTGCTCACTTGGGGAGTGAATCATCGGACTGAAGATCTTCCTCTCTGTCTCTCCTCTCTGTATATCCACCTTTCCAATAAAAATAAAATAAATCTTTTTTTAAAATAACTGAAAAGGTCCATTGGAAACAAGCAAAAGTAAAAATAACAGCAAAGTAAAAAAAAGAAGCAGCAAGCACAGAAACTTCTGCCACATGACAGCAACTCATGGGAAAATTCTAAGACTCAAAAGTGCTTCATTTTCAGCTCTCCAAAGGACAAATGCGGTTTTCTGTCAAATCTTGACTGGTTTGGTGTGGAGTACTAATTACTGTCTTTGCTAGCCTTTGGTGAAGATCAAAACAATGACTAAAAAAAAAAAATCACATCTCATTTCTTTTGACAGCACAGAAGTGATAACTCTAAAGAAGAGAGAAAATTCAAAGATTGAGGTTGCAAAGGTTAGTGTAAAACCAATTAATTGTCTTTTATACTGAATTTTAAATTTTCTTAGAATCTTTTTTTTCCCCCCAATTCTTTGCTCTGGGGTCTCTGAAAGGAATCTGTCTTTAGTTGAAAATCTGTGACATTTCCCCAAACAATCATATGAGGATACTTTAAAAAGTTCATGGAAAAAATAGAGTTGAAAGATAAGTTTATTTTGGGAAATTTTTGGAAGTCCATGCAAGGTTTTTCTGTAAGAGGTATTTTTCATAAAAGGTTGTTTCTTTTCTTCTTCTGCGTGGAATGGTTGCTCTTGAGCCTGCAGAGAACAAGCCAGCCCAGGAACTCCCTCGAGTCCACATTTCTTTCTTTCTAATTCTTATGTGTCCAAAGACAGGGAAACAAAGACATGCCTTTGTAAGAGGATTCATGAACTTTTTGAAACCCCTCTGTGTATTCTCAAGACTGTTGCCAGGACAGGGAAATGAATGGGCACAGGGCAACAGCTAGGATCCGACTGAGCCGAGAGTGGAGAGAAGGTGGTAGCGAATGTGTTAGTCAGGGGACAGTGGTGGCACAGAGCAGGCACTGCCAGGGTAAAGCGTTAGCTCTTACGATGCTGTAGCCCATTTGTAGGGCTGGTCCATGTGGGCACTGACATTGATTCCCTAGCAGTGTGGGTGTCGCCTGTGCAGGGGAAGCAGGCCATCTGTATACCTGGAGAAACACGACAGCAAGGGAAAATGAGGACCTCCCCACTCTGGCTCTCTCCTACCTTTGCATATTAGTTGAACCCATCACCTTTTGTCTCTTGTTTAAAGAGGTTTTTTTCCCCTGGTCTCAACCTAGTTTGTCCGCAAGAGAATGGAAAAGCATAATCATAAATCAGCAAGTTGCTAAGTAACAGGATTCTTCATTCAAACTGGGGCATGTGGAAGGAATGCACCTGGAAAACCACCAGCACGAGCCACAAGGACTACTCTTCTCCTTACAATGTGGCGACATTTGAAAAAAGACTGATTCCTTCTTGAAATAAGTATTTTTAAAAAGTCTCTAGGCATAAAGGTCATCTGAGCACACACTAATACTGAAACTTTACATTATTTTTGGTACTAGCATCTCAGAATTTTTATTAGTAAGTATCTAACTACATCTATTAAGTTGTGCTAATTAATACTTGACAGCTACAGTTACAAAAAATACATTTCAGTGGGTTTCATAAATCAGACAGGTCTTTTTCTCAACAAGAAAACAAGGGGCTTAGCGTTAGGTAGCCAATGCGGAAGTAGTCGCTGACATTTGTCCAGACTGAATCTCTGTCTTTCACCTTGTCATCCAAAGTGTGTATTTTCTGAAAATGAACCAGCATGACTGCTGTATATCCAGAAAACAAAAAGGAGAGAAAGTAAGGAGACCTACTTCTGTATTCAGGTGGGCAGTGTCTTCACAGAGTCATACACCTGTAAATCGTTTCATCAATCCAACAGTGTCACCAAATCGTCTCTAGCTGCAAAGGAGTCTGGGAAGAAAAGTACTTTACTGGCCCAGGTCAACGTCTCAGTGGCTAAATCCTCACCCTGCATGTGCTGGGATCCCATATGGACGCTGGTTCATGTTCTGGCTGCCCCACTTCCCATTCAGCTCTCTACTTGTGGCCTGGAGGGGCAGTAGGGGTTGGGCCAAAATGCCTTGGGACCCTATACCTACCTGGGAGACCAAGAAGAAGCTCCTCGCTGCTGGCTTTGAGACGGCTCAGCTCCAGCCATCACAGTCACTTGGGGAGTGAACCAGTGGATAGAAGATCTTCCTCTGTCTCTCATTCTCTCTATAATCTGCTTTTCCCATAAAAATAAATGAAGATTAAAAACATAAGGAAGTGCTTTACTTTCTAGCCTCTTAATAGAAAAAAAAAAAGGAAACGGAGGTTAAATTAGGGACCCAGAAATGGGGGTCCAGCCTTAGTGACATGGAGTCCATTTACATACTTCTCATGTATACAGTGAGAAATGAGACTTAACAGCTGTGTGTCTCTTCTAATGCCTGCTAAGTGATTTTAAATGCCAAGTGTTTCACAGGCATGTTTATATGACTAAATTTTCAAACTTCAAGATGTTCTGGAAAAACATTATACATCTTTGTTTCTAATTTGATGCATTGGAAATATCTATTCTTAACTGATATGATAGCACAAAGTTTTCCTTTGTTTGTTTTCTTTCACAAGAATTGCAGGAACTTGGTCTGTATCACCTTGGGTGAACATTTTCCTCTCTATATCCAGCTGTTCTGTTTTCACACTTATTTCTCAGTGTCCGAGGGCAGGAGCAGTGCCTGCATTATAGGAAGGAATAAATTGCCAGTTCACCAGCTGGCTATGTATTATTCTTTCTTGTGATGAAGCACATTTTGTCCCAGCTCTGGTTTATGGAGTTGAGTAGTTACATCCAGTGACATGCCATTCACGGGTGCCCTGATTATTCATTATGAGCCTTAGGACACCATACAACTCACTAATGAGAGCATTATAACACTGGCCAGCGCAAATTAGATGATAATCATGTGCATTGCTTTGTTTACAGTCTATCCATTTAAATTAATTGGACATTTAATTGAACACAGTGGGGAAAAAATTGAAATTAGGCTAGAGGTCCCTTGAAATGACATTCACTTGCTGTTTCATATACAGGTGAGATCATTTACTTGAGCTACAGCTTTAGAGAAAATAGAAATGACCCTAATGCTCATTTTGCAATGGGACACAAGCATGTACAAACTTATCTCAAAATGTGTTCATTCACAGCAACCAAATTTGCAAATTTTACCTCTACTAACATCCTTCTGTGATCTAATTACAGAAAGATTCTGCATGCATAAGAAATATTTAATAAATCATATTCCTGGTTGAAATTTCAATGTGAGATTCTAATGCAACATGAGAATGTTCTGATATTAGGATAGAAAACTCAATTCTTCAATAACCATTGCAAACTATACCTAGTTATGACTCTAAAGTATGCTATCTCAGGCATTAGCATCAAAATACTCCTGAATCTATGTGAAATTGTTCAGATATCTTAATTTTTGTTTATTTGAAAAAGAGATTCAGTGTGTAATCCCTTTAGCTGATTCAATCCCCAAATGTCTGGAATGCCCAGGGCTGGACCCAGCCAAAGCCAAGAACTTAGAACTCAAGCCTACTCTCTCATACAGGCAATCAGGATCTGCTAGAGCCATCACCATTGCCTCTGAAGGTCTGCAGTTGGGAGGAAATTGGAACTAGGGACTAGAGCCAGGAATTGAACCAGGCACCACAACATGGGATGTGATCATACCAATCAGCAACTTAAACCTATTTAGGACAAATTTCCACCCTAGAATCTACACAGTAGAGTGCCTGTTTGCTATAAAGAAAATTGCATGTGTAATCACAGCACTAAATTCAGTTATTGGAATAAGAGTTTGGCATAGCAATTAAAGCAGACAGATGCTTGCATTCTATATTGCAGTGTCTGGTTTTGAGCTCCAATGGCATTTTTGATGTTAGATTCCTGCTGATAGATACCCTGGGAAGCATCAGGTGAAGACTGAAGCATTTGGGCCCCTGCCACCCACATGGGGCACAGTTGTAGTTCTGGGCACTTCATTTCAGCCTAACCCAGCCCTGGCTTTATGACTGCTGGGGGAGTACAACAGTGGATGGAAGAACTCTGTCTTGGACTGTCTCTACCTTTCAAATTAAAAATGAAAATAAATTAAAAATTAAAAATAAATATAGAACATCTTTTCAAGCAAATTTCTTTATTCCTTCTTTCCCTCCTTCCTTCCTTATTTCTTTTTCCTTTCCTTTTAAAGAATTTATTTATTTTAATTGGAAAATCAGATATA
Source organism: Ochotona curzoniae (assembly GCF_017591425.1). Taxonomy (NCBI): domain Eukaryota; kingdom Metazoa; phylum Chordata; class Mammalia; order Lagomorpha; family Ochotonidae; genus Ochotona; species Ochotona curzoniae. The sequence goes on from NW_024465369.1 coordinate 30,797,336, forward strand.
CAGAGAGAAGGAGAGACAAAGAAGATCTTTTGTCTGATGATTCACTCCCCAAGCTGCCACAATGGCTGGAGCTGAGCTGATTTGAAGGCAGGACCCCGGAGCCTCTTCTGGGTCTCCCACACAGGTACAGGGTCCCTAAGGCTTTGGGCCATCCTTGACTGCTTTCCCAGGCCACAAGCAGGGAGCTGGATGGGAAGCCGGGATTAGAACTAGTGACCATGTGGGATCCCAGCACATGCAAGGCGAGGACTTAAGCTGCTAGATCACTGCTCCAGGCCCTTCTTTCTTTCCCTCTCCCCTCTCTCTCTCTTTCCTTCTTTCTCTCTTTCAGGTTCCATCTGCTGGTTCACTACCCAACTGGCCACAATGGCTGGAGTTGAGCTGACTCAAAGTCAGTAGCCAGGAGCTTTTTCCAGGTCTCCCATGTGGGTGCAGGATCCCAAGACTTTTTGGACCATTCTCTGTCTACTGCTATCCCAGGTCACAAGCAGGGAGCTTGATGGAAAGTGGGGTAGCCAGGACACAACCCAGTGCCCATATGGGATCCTGGAACTTGCAAGGTGAAGACTGAGCCACTGAGCCATTGTGCCATTGTACTGTGCCCTCAGAGCCATAATTTCTTAAGAACATATGTTGAATATTTCTAGAGTGATCATATAAAACAGAGTTTTCAGATGAAACAATCTAGAAACCAATTTTTCTATTTTTTCCCAGTAAGCATTTTGGGTTTATGTATGTCTGTTTCCATTCCATTTGAGATGGATCAAATGACTAATGGTTTTTCTCAGAAGAATTATGCTACACCAATTAGGAATTGTTCAGAGAAATTCTTTTAAATTAATTGCTATAAAACATTTTGGGAAGAAATCCTTTGGGGATTAGATAACATAACACTTTTAACAGTTTTATCATTACACTAAAAAGTGTTAGCTCTTTCATTTTGATTGTCATTTCAAACAAATGAGAAAAAATGAATAATGTAAAGATTTATAAACGGTTTCTTATAAGGGCTGTTGAGATTTTATTTAAACTTTTTTTTTGGTAAAGATTTTTTTTTTTAATTGGCAAGTCTGATATACAGAGAGGAGGAGATACAGAGAGGAAGATCATTCATCCACTGATTCACTCCCCAAGCCACCACAACAGCCGGAGCTGAGCTGATCTGAAGCCAGAAAAGAGGAGCTTCTTCTGGGTCTCTTGCACATGTGCAGGGTCCCTAGGGCTTTGTGTCGTCCTTGACTGCTTTCCCAGGCCACAAGCAGGGAGCTGGATGGGAAGTGAAGCTTCCGGGATTAGAACCAGTGTCCATATGGGATCCCAGCACGTGCAAGGAGAGGACTTCAGCATCTAGGCTACCGCACCAGGCCTTATTTATACTTCTAACAGCAAAAGGATTTGTTTGATTCTCCCAAGATCTCCCTTTACTCCATAATGAGACCACGCAAACCCAAAGTGTTCCCAGGTTTACTCTCTTAGAGAAATTTCTTTTCTGTGTTTTCCTGATAAAAGATGCATAGCAGGTAAAAGTGCTGAGATTTATGCAGCTGAGAATTCCCATAGACGTCTGTCATTCTTGAGTATGTTTCTGAGGTTCTAGAATAATTTCCTTTCTGAGTTTTGAAAACAAATCTTTGTCTCTGGACTTTTAGTTTGACTACCAAGAGGTCCTATGCCTCAAAGTTCCTTATTAATTGAGCATCATTCCCTCTCCGTCCTGGGCAATGTGTCCAGTGCTCCTTTGCCTCAGTTTTCCAACACCGTAAGAATGTGCCCAAGAAGGATCTTTGTTTTTTATATTCAACACATAGTAAATATTTTCAGCTTGAAAATTCATATCCTTCCATTAGAAGAAATGATCTTGAATTACTTTTTAAATCATCTTCAGTTTTCTCTGAATTCTCTGAAACTGCTATTGACTAATAATTATACTGCCACAGTTGGACCTTGCATTTCCAAACCCTCCACCCCCCACCCTTTTTTTTTTTTTTGCTTACTTTCCTTTTTTCGTTTGTTTTACATTCAGAGAAGTTTTCTTAAATTTGCCTTTGCATCCTTCTATTTTCTTTTGCTTCTTTACATTTTTGCTTCCTGGGTTTTGCAGAGAGTTTGTGGAATGGACGTATGACACAAACATGAAGAAATTATAGAAAGGCTTATGGTATAAGAACAGTTTAAGTCAACTCTCCAGCCTGAGATGCAACAATAATACAAAATTGCTGAGAACAAATCTTGTTAGTGGCACAGAATTCAGGAATAAAAATGGGGGCTTTGATACTCCCTGACGCTGCAAAATAAGCACGTGGCCATTTTTATTTAGTCATTTTTGTAGTTGTAATTTCCCATATCTCTAAGCCTCAAAAAACCAATTGTTTATCCGAATCATTTCAAAAGCCCTCTCCAATCAATCCATCCCCTTTCATCAATAATATTTAAGTATTGTATTTGGAAAAAGCAAAACAAAGCAAAAACCCTTATATTCATTTCTTTTTACACCCCACAGGCAGTCTCTCAGTGGAGCTCTTTTTCTGCCTTTCTAAAATGCAAACTCAAATAAACAGATACTAGTCCTCTTTCTTCCAGATCAGAGGATGAGTCTGTGTGGATTGTAAAGCATAAGTCCTTCCAGCAGACACCCTTTTTTCTGCAACTTACTTGTCGTGGCTGCTTTTCACAACTGAAGTAGCATACATGCCTCTGCTCTCCATGTCCTTGATTTGGCAATCAACAACAACCCTGGCCTGACTGTTGGTGTGCTAAACCATCTTTGCATTAACCTACCAGTAAACACTGGACAAGGGACATTTACAACACCGCTGCACACACCACAGCTCAGGCCTGTTTTGTTGTCAGAATGTCATTTCTTGACCCAGGAGAAAAACACAGAAAAACACGGGCAGTTTGGGGGGAAGATAGAGAAATTATTATTATTATTTTATGATTCAGTTCTATAGGCCCTGGGATTTCCCTTAACCCCCTCCCCAAAACCCCTCTTCTCCATTGAATTTCCCTATATTATTTCTATAGTATAGTTCTTTATAAACAGTCATATTTCTATCACTGCGCGCATGGACAATGGCAGAGAGTCCAGCATCCTATTGTCAAGATATAGTTAACAGTTTCATTGGGAGTCTATCTTATTTCTGCACCTTTTGGGATTCCCATAACTCTTATATTTGGCCTTTTAATAGTGTCTTTAAATTCTAGAATACGTGTTTTTCTTGTTTTGTTTTGTTTTGTTGTTGTTTTTTTAGCTTGACCCAGCTTTGCTTCCAGCTTTTTGTTTGTTTCCCGCTGATGACAGGAAATATCTTCTAATTTTGAGATTCTTTCTTCTGCCTCCTTCATTTTAAATTGGAGGCTTTCCACTGTACTTTTAATTTGCTCTACTGTATTCTTTGCTCTACTGATATATCAGCTTTCATTTGATTCATTTCTAGTGTGACATGTTCCTTGAATTCTTTTAGTGACTGCTTTACGTGCTTCTCATTGTTGATCAGAAGCTTTATAACAAGTGTTTTGAATTCTGTATCACCCATTTTCTCAATGTACTCCTCAGTTAAGTCTGATGTTGGCAAAGGCTTTTGCTCCTTTGTAGGAGAATCTTCAATAATATTCCTTGTGCTTTTGTCTCTTCTTTTGTTCTTTGGTAACTGTACTTCTGGTTATCAGATTCTTCTCTTTGGGGCAGGTTTCTAAGCTATGTCACCCATAGATCTACAGTTTGATTTTACTTATTGCAGTTGGTACACAATTCTTTGCTTGCAATCAATGGTGCCACTCCCTCCAGAGAGTTGCAGGTCTGGGTTCTTATGTTAGATTTCCACCATGGTCTCCGTAGCCCCAGCTCCTGGCTCACCACTCTCCGCCTCCTGTGATTCTTGCTGAGGCCGCAGTGTTGTCTGTAGAACCCTTCTTCCACTTTCTGTTAAAGCAGGTTCCAGGATTAGGGAGACACCAGGTTCCTATATAGCTAGGTTGCTGGTGGTGCTCATCATGCCAGAACCTGTTGGCTATTAGGTTTGAGGGCCACACAGACCTATTTTGACCCATATGATGCCATAGTTGGTATTATTTTCTTTGTGGGACCAGTGCAATGCACTGAGCTCAATGAGTTCACTCCCAGCTTAGTGCATGCATAGCTCACTGTTGTCCCTGGAGTCTAAATGCCTTTTCCACACTGTACAAAATGGCACCCGATGGTGCCACTACTAGAGTTCTTGATCTGCTGGCCGTCAGGTCTGAGGGTTACCCGGACCTACCTTGGGTGGAACCTGTAGGATGCCATGTTGTTATGGTTCACTGAGCCAGAAATGTGTTCACTACCAGCTCAGTGCATGCACAGTCCTGTCCCATAGCCTTTGCCTCCCTATACAAAATGATACCCAATTCGGCTCTATGGGGTGTGAGTTCCCAATCAGTGCTCCTTCCCACCTTGTTACTGGTGGAGTTCTGGCTGCTGATGCAGTTCAGAACACTGCTCATTGAACGCCACTGGGGTGTCACTACAACACTATACCATTGTGTCCGCTGCTTTCCTGTAACTGTCAGTCTCCAAGTGCCCCTCTACTATCATTCTGTTCTCTCCTATTTCCTGGAATATGCCCTCTCTGCTTCACACTGGCTAATGTTTCTCTCTGTTTAAACATGTCCTTACCCTGTTACACCATCTTGATTTTTCTCTCTGGAGGATTCTTTGACTCTAATGCCTCCAGTCTCTTGCTTTGGATTGGCTAGTATCTCCAGAGAACCATGTTTCAACCTCCAGTTTTTCTGCTCATAATTAGCTTTATACCCAACTGCCTGCCTGCTATATGCTGGTCACCCCTTCAGCTGCAATGTGCATCCCTAGTGCAAGTGCATTTGTGAGCTCCCACAGAGAGGAAGCTCTGGGTATCTGCTGTGATTGGGACACGCAGCCACCTGCTGTAGGAGGGGACTCTGTACTTCTGTGTCTATACAGCTTTTAGCCCAGTCTTCTGACTTCAACTCCCAACTGTCCCCCTCCCTCCCCTTCCAGAAGCACTCAGCATCTTATATAGTCTAAGCTTTGCTGGTGATCTCTGATACCAAACCAGATGTTTCTAGGCTTCCCCCGAAAAAACATATTTTTGTTCTTTCTCGTCTTCTAAATCCATTTTCAGTTGCTCATTTTGCTTTCTTCTCCAAATTTTATTGTTGCTATTATTTTGTTTTCTTTATTCATGTGGATTTATGCTTTCTTTAATTCTTTTAGTAGTATTTAGTGGTGTTTTCAGGAGAGCAGAGGCAAACATGATTGTTTCTATGCTCTATTCAACTAGATTTTTGTATAAACCTTAGGAAGCTACAGCAAAGTAAAATGCACTATATTCATTTGTAGAAACACAGGACAGATACCAAAATGTGTGGGGATGAAGAGAAGTACCAGATCTGGGGGCAGAGGCTCTGTTCCAGCGACACTGACAAATAAATTCTAATCCAGTAGATGATGATGTCAAACCCCACCTCCTACCCCTACCCTGAATCTACAGCATAAGTCCCTACCCACAACTGCTCACCTCTTGCTAATCCCAATCTCATAGCTTCCCTTAGTGGGGGAGCATCCTATGTTTCTAAGCCTTCATTTCCGTGTCCTTAGCCTTGGAGATGAAGGAATCTGTTTCCATATGCAAAAAAAATCTCAGTTAAGAAACATGGCTTATCTTTATTTCTTAGTTCTTTTCAAATTTGGCCTTGCTTATTATACATGGGGCTCTGTACACATTGAATGTTGCAGATTGTGAAAGATACCCTTGAAGAGTGAAAAAGTCCCAATTGCTTTTCTTTAATTCCCACACAGCGATTGTACCCAGTTCGCATAGAGAAGTCTTGGATGATGGCTGAACAGCTGCTTGACCTCCAATTTTCACTCACTGTGGCCCTAGTTTCTTTCATTTTCAATATGGGCATCTAAAACTGAATTACTGTTGGAGGTCATTAGAAATTAGCTTAGATCCCATGAACAACAATGTCTGTAAAGCCGGAACATCGACATTGCTCTTTAAAGAAGAAACCTCCACAGTACTCCTGCAATGGGTGCATCATCTATGCAGGAAATTCTTGAGTCAGGTCAACTGATGGGGGCTCCTGTTGTCACCAGCTTGTAGTAGGCTCCTTTCTGAGCCATCAGTTCTTCATGTGTCCCCTTTTCAATCACAACCCCTTGTGACATGACGGCAATGATGTCTGAGTTTTGGATGGTGGACAAACGATGGGCAATGACAATGCAAGTCCGACCCTCTCTAGCTTTGTCCAGGGCAACCTGCACAGTCTGGAAAGACAAGATGGAAAGTTGGTGCAAAGATGCCTGATTGCCCCCTAACCCACCATTGCAAGAGCTCATACCACAGAACACTTAGGTCAAATGACAAAACTATGCAAGTAGTCACAGGATGTGATGCATCAATTATTTAAATCACACTGCACTTGCTGAGAAATCTCCCTGAAGCCAGAATGAATCAACTATGAAGTCACCACACACTCTTACAATATTGATGGTCTAGTTTACTAAAATTAAACCAAGAATGTAGTGTGTCTTAAGTAGTCACTCACGCCCTATACTGTTTCACATTGAAGGCATTTTAGTGCTCTCTGAAATGAAATCTTGATTTTTAAAGACTTAAAAACAAATTTTGAATCTCATAACTGTGTTCTTCTCAGCTGTATCTCCTTTTAAGCAAATATCACATCAGACATCACCTCCTTATTTCTGCTGTATATGGCCCACCTACTCTGTCATGTAACTTTAGGACTATGACATTCATAATCATTACCTAATGGATAGTCAAAGATATTTTACTTTTATAAAGCTAATTGTTTGACCACAAAAGGACACTTGCACTAAAGAATTTTTTACATAATTTTGATTTTAAAGTTAAGAAAATTTATTTTATTTGAAGCAATCTTGTGTTAAACTGTTTCTGTAAATTACTGTCCTTTGGTTCTCCAAAATATTGCCAAATTACACTGTTAGGGGACTAGAAAGCTTTCATCATTTATAAGGACATATCTTAGAAGAAAACACTCATTTGCAGAGATAAGACTTCAAAAAAAATTGGTACATACCTTTTCACTTTCTGTGTCTAAGGCAGAAGTGGCTTCATCTAGAAGCAAAATTTTAGGGTCGCGTACGATGGCCCGGGCAATGGCAATGCGTTGTTTCTCCCCTCGAGAGAGCTGAGAGCCTTGAGACCCAACGTTAGTCTCATATTTCTGGAAAAATTATGGTAAGTTTAAAAAGTAGAAATAGTTCCTGTGCTACATAGAATGCACATCAGAAGTGCCTCTGTGGATCTGAATGATTTGTTTTGTCTTGAACTTCAGGATAGTGAATGAGTCATATAAAAATTGTCCATTTCACTTAGGAGTACATAAAATATGGCATTTTTTGCTTTTGTGCTGGGAAATAAAGGTACTTTGAACCTGTATCTTTATCTATCTATGCATGCACACACACACACATACATATGCACACAGACGTATATGCATGCACACACACACACACTATTTTCCATAATACAGTTTTGTAGGTATAGGGCTCCCTCTCCTTCACCTTCTTTTGTCTTCATTTTCCCTTCCTGCCATTCTTCCCTTGGTTATCATACTAGTATAGCTCTTTGGTAAAGGTTACAAATATAACCTCCTGTTATTTAAATGTATCATGGCTGGGTAGATATAGACAAAAGTAGAGAAACTACTATCATATTGTAAAGGTTTCCCTCTCTCTATATATATGTAGATATGTATGCACACATATATTTTTATACACATATATTTTTTTTACATTTATCTAATTTCATTTTATTTGGCAGGGAGAGAGAGAGATCTCATACCCTCAGGTTCAATTTAAATATTTACAAGAATCGACACCGGTCAGGCTGAAGCCAGGATCGTGAAGCTCCATTTGGGTCTCCAACATGGGTGGCAGGGATCCAAATACTTGGGCCACCATTCACTGTCTTTCCAGGAGCATTATCAGGAAGCTGAGTAAGCAGTGGAAAACCTAGTATTTGAACCAGCATTCCAATAATGACTTTTGGCATATCAAGAAGCAACTTAACCCACAATGCTATAATATGTGCCCAGATAAGATCCCATTATTGAGATCCTTCTTAGGGGCTGGTGCTGTGGTACAGTACAGTGCACTGGTACTCCATATGGGTGCTGGTGCATGTTCTGGCTGCTCCAGTTTTGATCCAGTTGCCTGGTTATAGCCTGAGAAAGCACTGAATAATACCTCAAGTCCTTGGGCGCTTGTATCCACATAGAAGACCCGGAAGAAGCTCCTGATCCCTAGCTTTGAATTGGCTCAGCTGTGACTATTATGGCCATTTGAGAGTAAACTAGTGGATGGAAGATCTTTCTCCTTAACTCTCTCTCACCCTTTTTCTCCTTCTCTCTGTAATTCTGCCTTTCAAATAAAAATTAAAACTAAATAAAACCAGATATCCTCCTTGATTTAAGACTCCCTAATATCTCAACTCTTACCTGCAAGACCATTCAAAAATGAAATAATGCCAGAAGCAGAAATGTCCTTTATGACATCTTCTGGTCTTTACTGGGCGACTTCATTCTGGAACACAGGCCTTGTGTTGAAATTACACTCTGCTGCTTACTAGTTGTGTGATCATAAACAACTCATTTACATTTCTTTGAGCTCCAAACTCAGGTGAAAAAAAATGAAGGATTAGTATCTAGTTTACAAGTTTGTGATGAGCTTTAGATGAAATTAGGAAGCAAAATGTCTAGCCAAATGTCTGAGCTCATTGCCTAAAAACAGGCAATGTGCATAGACTATTTATTATTTATATGGTATTGTGCTAACTACTCTGGCTGTGTTTTAATTTAATATTTACAGCAACCATAGTCTCTGTTTTTCCAATGATAATGTAGAGGCATCAAGTAGCATGAAAAATGCACAAAGCCACACAATAAACAGTGAAGGTTCTATCTAAATCCAGGTGTGTCTGGCTTCTGAGCCCTTGTCTTGCTCCATTTCTCTCTCTCATATTCCACAACAAGATAGTTTCCATTCTCAGCCTCCCTTGTCTCCCGACAAATGTCCAAAGCCAGGTGAGGATGATGGCACCTCTTTTTCCCTGTAGAAACATAGTGCTCAGTGAAGAGTATCGTGTGCAAATTTGCTTGAGAAAGAGGGGATGTCAATTCAAGCTAGAGTCTTGCACAAAGTGAGCAGGTACTCAAGGATTTTTGGAATAAAATAACCTTCTAGGGGACACACAAGACTTGCTTTACAATTCAAGGCTGAAGTAAATAGTAATTTCTATGTGCTTGCTGGTTAGGCCACCCAAGTTAGACCCAGGACAAGAGCCAAACACTTACAGAGGTTTTGTGTGGAAAAAAAAAAAAGCAAACAAAAAAGTTATCCAAAATCAGTTATAAAAGTAATTTCTGAGGGTTATTTCCCAAAGAATGTGAGGAAAATTGAAAGTAATTTTTGGCTTCTACAATTTGAATTTTTCGTATTGTATTTTTCCAGTGATTGACCACCAAGGGAAACTCTTTGTACATAGAAAAAGGCAGAGTTAATATGTACTACATTTGAACTTGGCTCTGGAAAACTAAGAAACACGCAGGTAGTTACAATTTACTCCACCATATACAGTCTCTGGTGTCAAATAATGATGCAGTCAGTGGAATCAGTAGCAGCTTTCCTGGGGTGATCATTAAGTGCATTTTTTCATTTTAAGGCTCTTCAAAAACTGTTTTGCATTTTGCAGATGGAACAATCTTTGCAACGATCAGTCACTGTCTTTGCATTGGTTGGTAGTAAGTAGCAGAGCTTAGATTCAAACCTGTATTTTACATCTCAGAGCTTTCCCAATGTACTAAGCTAATGCTTGATTAGTAGTGCTTTATAAACAACCAATTCCATACCATCCCTTGGGCCAGATAATATACTACTTTCTGAAACTAAAAAGTATGTTGATGAGGCACATGTATTTTGTTTAAAGATTAAGAGAATCCCAGTTAGTATTGGGGAATAAATTGTGTTGCCTTCAAACTTGGCCCTGAGTCAAAAGCATCTTACATTTTGTTCATTCTACCTGCTCTTATCCCTGACTGCCATGGAGAATGAGGAACTTGGTACTCACCTCTGGCAGTGACATGACAAAGTCATGCAGCTGAGCCTGCTTTGCCGCTGTGATGATTCTTTCCATGGGAATGTCTTGGGTGTTGTCCCCATATTTGATGTTGTCCTTTATGCTACAGGCAAACAACACTGGCTCCTGGGAGACTATTCCGATATTCGAGCGGAGGAACTGAATGTTGACTTTTCTGCTATCATGTCCATCTATCATCTGCCAGTATAAGTAAGAACAAAGGATATGTTTAAACAGATGGAGAAACATTTAATCAGGATGAAGAGAGAGGACACATCCCAGGAAATAGCAGAGGACGGAACAACAGCAGACGGGTACCTGGAGACTGACAGACACAGAAAAGCAGCAGACACAATGGTGTGGTGTTACAGTGACTGATACTCCACACAGACCTATTTTGACCCATACGATGCCATAGTCAGTATTATTTTCCTGTGAGACCAGTGTAATACACTGAACTCAGTGAGTTCTCACAAGCTCAGCACATGCGCAGTTCACTGTTGTCCCTGCAGTCCTAAAGCTTTTGCCACAGTGTACAAAATGGCACCTGACGTACCACTACTAGAGTTCTTGATCTGCTGGCTGTCAGGTCTGAGGGCTACCCTATTCCACCATCTTGATTCTCCCATCAAATAAAATTCTAATAAAGGCAGTGTGAGGCCTTAAGAGGTAAGAAAGAAGGAGTAAGAGGTGAAAATGAAGAAATGATTGCTAATAGTCTCATGTTGAAATATGGAAATTCTATGGGTAGTGAAAAGCTACATAAGATACTAAATTTATAGGTAGACAAAATCCTGGAACTATATTTGTAGGAAGTGAGTAAAAGAAGGGGGTGGTGAGGGTTAGAATAAGTCAACAGAATTTAAATTTGTTAAATTGTGAAACAGTGCCATATCACTTTGAAACATAGGAATAATCACCTAGAGATCTAAAAGCACCAGGTGATTAAAAATAATTGCCTTGAACTACAGAAATGTGAGGCATGGTATAGAAAGAATACGTTTTTTTTTTTTATTAACAAACCTTTATTTGAACTTGTAATGTTCTGCACATATGACTTCAAAAGAAAAAAAAAAATGAGAGAAAGGTGGATGAAAATGCCGTGAAAAGTAAGCAATTCATTCACTTTTCAAGCATCCTTGCCAAAGGCGATCAAATTAGAATCCCTTTTTTACTTAGACTTAAGCTTCTTGAGCCAGAGTTGCCTCAAGTTTTTTTTATGCTCAGTCCCCTTTATTGCTCATTTACTATGTGTCCTTTATCACCCCTACTTTTTCCATTCCTGGTCATTAGGTTCTTGATTAGTCTGCACTTTCTGCTCCATTTACGGGGAAGTGAATGCTTCTGTTAAATACACTCATTTCCAGCTTTGCAGCATGCCTGGTTTTCTTTGCATAACTGGTCAGCAGGCCATCTGGAACTGGGAAGAAAGTATTAGAAATTGTGAGGTGGAATCAGGTCAACCAGCCAATGATTGAAACTGGAAAATATTCAAAGAGATAAGTGCCCAGGATGAGCACTTTTCTGGGGTCTGGCCAGCCACAATTCTGAAGACCACTTTTGCAGGGGTTAGGACTATTCTGCAAAAAAAAACAGCATTCTTAAAAGCATTTGCATCACTCACCACTTTGCCTTGGTCAGGGTCATAGAAACGTTCCAATAGCTGAATGCTGGTGCTTTTGCCACATCCACTGCTTCCAACAAATGCCAGTGTCTGCCCTGGACTAACGGACACCGAGAGGCCTCTGAGGACTTGTACATCAGGTCGAGAAGGATATGTGAATTTGCAGTCAACAAAGTCAATCTTACCCTCGAAGTTGTCCTGTGGGTGGAAGGATTGGAATGAAATACTTACTTATTCCAACCGTTCCAATGTAGATAATTGGAAGTGTGCCTAAATTTGAGTTTCAGTCTCTACTTAAGAGACCTTCAACACCAAGTTGCCAAAATACAGAGATTTACAATTTAACAAAATAATATTTTGCTCCCTGGTCTAACAGGTGTAGAATGAAGGGAGCCTTTAGCAGTGAAACTGAAGACATTTGACCCCTCATTCTCCTTTAATCCAGAGGAATTTTCTTGGCATTCATTTCTTGACATTCTGAATGGATAAGAATAGCTAGATGACATTATTACATTACAGAAGCCACTAACTGCCAAATCCCTGTAGCTCTGTTCCCCCAAAAGACTTAACATAACAGTATGTTTGAAATGTCTTAGAAAGAAAGCTACTTCAGATCTGTCCCACAACAGCGAACAATTCAATTTTATGTTAGGGTGCTGAAAGCTATCTGAATTATGAACTGTAGGAGTGGATAGACATTTAATAGACCACCAACAGACTTATGAAGCTGAAGTAGAAGCACAGAGTTTGATTAATTCAAAGATTTCATATTTTAGCAATCTGTTTTGCCCTCTCTCGAATATACTGAGTTTTTCAAAATTAGGCAGGGAAGATTAAAAACACTCCTGGGGAACAACCAATTAGAAGAAAAGATATTTTGTAGAGAAGTAATTAATTTTCCAGGAAACCACATGAGCTAAAACTTGAACCCAGATGAACATAAATCAAATCAACTTTACTGAACACGAAAAACTGGTTTTTCTACATAGCACACCAGAAAATCATTTTAAAATATGGTAGCTGAATAGCTCTCTGAAGATATCCAATTTCATTCATGTTGGAACTGTGCACTCAGAATTGGACACTCCTTATATAGTGTTCTCATATTCAAATATTATTTTTATGAATGATTTTAATGCCAATCAATCCCTTTGCATTTATGAATCTGCTGATTATCTATTCTGCATGCATGTCAATGAATCTATGATCTCTTTATTGCATGGCATGAAACTATAAATTATGATCTATGAGTGTATGAGCTAAGGGTATTGTATCAGCATCCCCAATGGCTATTCTGTATGGACACAAACAGAAGCACAAGCCTCCTCCCTCTCAATACTCACCCATTTTTCACCTGCACTACTGTACACATTGATTGGAGGTTGTCGGTCCAGCAGTTGAAAAAGGCGTGCAGCTGATATTTTAGCTTTGGCATAACTTGGGGTATAGGAAGAGGTTCTCCCAAGAGCTGTTGCACTCAGGACAACTGCAGAGATGACCCTGTAATCAGACAGACCAGTGGGAAGAGAAGAATGATGCGTGATCAGAGTGATTACCTAAGAGGTAGGAGCTTAGGAAGTTAGCCCTGGTTGGGCTGGGGAAGAAACCCAAGTATCCTTGATCAAGTCACTTCAGTCTTGAGTGAAGATGTGGGAGAGTTTTCAAGTAGTGTTCTATGAAAAAGAGGTGAGGAATGGAATGCTGAAAAGGGAGAGGCTCAGACTTCTACACCCAGATTCAATCACCGCAGCTTCCTTTTAAAAGAAATTTAAATCACCATATTGGATTGATTTTCTTGCAGTTCTAGCATTCCTTGAATCTACAATAGAGGTTACAATATAGTGACTGGTGTTCAGTCTAAGCATAAATTCTGTGCTGAGCATACATACAACCCATACTTCAGACATCACAAGGAATATGTACTTGCCAGTTTCCTCGTTTCTCAGCACTTATCTATATTTAGTATGTGCTTACTTAGTACACAAATGGGTACATAATACATATGGCAACTATGATGTGAGTGGCAGCCCTTAAGATTATTTATCAGTATCACCAGGCCCTTGGGGTCTGTGTGGGGTGAGGATAGGAGGCAGAAAGTGTGTGTTACTGCACAGTTTATAAGCGAGAATTATTTTAGGCTTGAGGTGAAAATTCAGACACCCCCTAGGAACTCAGTCCAAAGCTTAACAAAGTAAAAAACCCTTGTAATAAAATGGGAAGTGGTGGAAGGTGACCTTCATTTCTTAAGCAAAGTCAGAAGCCAGATATTTCCTGCAGTTTGTAAATTTTTACATGTTTTAAATAATTTTTAAGATCCTTATTTAGGATTGAGCCTGGAAGTTAAGATGCCCATCTCCCCTGTTGAATTACCTGGGTTCAATCCCTGGTCCCAGCACCTGACTCCATCTTTCTGCTATTGCTGACCTTGGGAAGCTACAGGGATGGTTCCAGTGACTGGTTCTCTACCACTCATGCAAGAGACCTGGGTGGAGTTCTGGGCTCCCAACTTTTGCCTCAGCTCAGTCAAACTAGAACAGGCATTTGAGGGAGAGAACCGCTGGGTGGGAACTCCCACTGAACCTGTCTCTTCACTAAATAGTAAGTAAGATAAAGCAACCAAAGCTCTCCAAAGCCTGATGAAAACCAAACACACTTAAAAACTAGCTTAAAAACAAAATTTATATAAACTAAATAGAATGAGTTAACAGTGCTTTCTGTTTTGCTTTGGTAGCTTTAAAGATACAAAGGTTTAGGGGGGAAAAAAAAGACTCTTGTGTGTAAAAGTACTGGAGGAAGCATGCCATGTGAGAAGGTAGCATTCATGGTTAGAGATAAAACCCAAAAGAACAGATCCCTACTGGGTTTCATTTTTCCTAATGTCCTCCAAGGTTTTCAGAGACCATCCCTGCATTACTCTCCACCACACCAGTGTACACATGTACCTGGCTCCTCGGTGCCCTAATATTAGGCTATCACTTCTGCAGGTGTGAGAAACTGGACTCAAGGCCAACTTTAGGAAAGCAGTCCCTGGCTATAAGAAAGGAATCTGATGCTCCTTATGGTCTATGCAGTTCCTGCTTAGACGTTCACTGGAAACATCCCTTCTTTGCAAAGGAAGAGCACAGTGTAAACACGTTCTGTCTATGAGCCATCTTACTCAGACCTTTGGGTTTCCAGCTATCAAAGTGTGGTAGGATTATAAAAATGACCACTTGTTGGTTCATCCCGCCATGCGTTTCTTTTCAATATGGCTCTTTTTCTCCTCTCTCCAAATAGTTGCTTCCATTTCTCTATTATTTAAATCTGAGGTCAAGATGGTGGCCCAGAGTACTTGGGTTCCTGCCACCCACATGGGAGATATAGATGGATTACCTGGCAGCTGGTTCTAGCATGGTTATTGTATACATTTCGTAAATGAACCAGAAGATGGAAGATCTTTCTGCCTCTCCTTCTCTTTCTCACTGTCACTTTGCCTTTGAAAGAAATAGTTTTTGTTTTATTTTGTTTTCCCAATCTGTGATTGGCTACATGACTTTCTTTGGTCAAATAGACATTAGAATATGTGACACACTGAGAGACTGAAAGGAACTTACATACTGGGGCTTGCCCTCTTATTGCCTTTGCAGCTCTCCATAAAGCTTGCCTGCCACCAGAGAGGTCACATAGAGACCGAAGGACGATCAGAAGCCCACTGAGTCAGCTCAGGACAGAAGAGCCACTCTGACAACCCACAGAATCTTCAGAAATGAAAAATCCCAGCTGTCTTAAGGCAGCAAGTTCGGGGTGCTTTGAAGAACAGCAAAAAGCTAAGTGATATTCCTCCCTTCAGCACGCATCTTTCGAGGCCATGGCTGGATATATTCCTCACCTGAACACATAGCTGAAGTGCAGCCCCTCATAGGCGATTAAGTAACCTCCATATCTGTAGGAAGCAGAATTTGCGATGAACGTTATGCATTGGGAAAAGCCAAAGCACAACCCGTAAACATTTGCTTTTTTGATGGCCGTCTTGTATGGCTTCTCCAGCTCAGTCTCAAAGGCTTCAACAAACTGCCTTTCCTTCCCAATTCCAGCAACAGTGCGGATATTACTGAGGGCTTCATTGGTAATCTGAAGAATGAAAGAGAGTCTTAGGAACAGAGGGTGGAAATAACTCCATTCACAGCATCTCAGCTACTACACGGATTACATCTGGTACAAATGGCAGAATGTGGTAGCACTCAGAGACGCAGGTGTACTCCAGGAGACTCTGCTGGGGCTCACCCCACCTGAATCACGAGACAACTGGCAGATAAATTTTAGCTCTGCTCAATTCCAGCATGGCCTTTGTTGCCTACACTTGTGGTAGAGAGAAAAAGGGAAAAAGAGGCACACCTAATTATCCTTAGAAGCATGTTAGCTTCTTTGAGAACTCATTTGACATGTCCAAAATGGCATCTTTGAATGTCTTCTGAGATCAAAGATCATTTAGTCACATACATTTAAAACATTATTCTGTTTTCCTGGAAATAATCTATCTAAATATTATCTAACCTAAAATTAAGTATAATGTTTATCTTTGTACTATGTCTTTGTGTCAATCCACATTCTAGGGTAAATCCATTTTGTTTCTGAATTGGAGTCAGACACAAAGATGTCCTGTCTCTACCATTGGCAGAAGTTGTTTTTCTGGCTTCTGCCTACTGGAAAGTTTTCATATTTTCATATTTTTTGCCTTATAAGAGATGAAAAAGAAAACACTAGATTATAATGAATTTATTAAAGGACAAAGTGTATATGTATGTTTACTTGATTTCTGATAGTTTCTATACTGTGATCCCTTTCTGTATCTTTCATGACCAGATATTAGTTATAACACATCTTTA
Source organism: Ochotona curzoniae (assembly GCF_017591425.1). Lineage (NCBI taxonomy): Eukaryota > Metazoa > Chordata > Mammalia > Lagomorpha > Ochotonidae > Ochotona > Ochotona curzoniae. The sequence goes on from NW_024465369.1 coordinate 30,813,967, forward strand.
AAAATACATACTTAAAACCTAAGCATATCTGAAACCTGAGCCATGGCTTGAGAAGGACATTGGCCACTAACTTAGCATATGCCGATATGTGAACATAAAAAGTGTGTGCCAATAAAAAGATGCTAACTCCTCTTCGTGTGGACAGCATCAGCCTGATAGATACTAGCCTGAAAATCCTAACAGACAGCAAACTGAGTGTTTGGACATCCCAGTGTAAATCCACTTCCTGAAATTGTGGAATAATCATTTGAGATGAGTCAAATCTGTAATTCTGCCTGTTTATCTCACAGTTTCTTTAAACCTGCTTGAGGGCACAGCTGCCAGTTTTGCTGCCATGACCTTTAGAACAAGGCACGTGATGGAAGGGCTAGGAGGAAGTTTCCAACTGTGAGTGTTTGTGTCTAGCCATTTCCTTAAGTCTTTTTGGTCCCCCTATTTCTAATCATTTGTCTGATACTCAGTCACATGCACTCTGGAAATTTGACCCATGAGATTACCTGTCCCGCCTTCTCCAGAGCCTGCTTATCTCGGGAGGCAAATCCTGTCAACATTTTGGTTTGAATTGCTCCTGATAAAGCCAAGAACGGGAAGAAGCACACTATGACTAGGGTGAGTTTCCAGCTGAACAAGAAGGCAATGATCATGGCCACCACGACATTGGTGAAGGAATTGACCATCATTCCGATCTGAGAGCCGGTAGCCTACAAAGCAAAGCAAGCAGCTCATTTCAAACAGAATCTATTTCACCAATCACTATTGTGTGAAAAGCCAATTTTAGGCCAAAAAGGTAGAATTTTAAAAATTGACAAGATAAAGTATACAGAACAATGTTTATCATTTTAGCCAATATCAGGCACAATCCAGAACTTAAAGACTTTCACATTGTCATGGAACCATCACCACATCTATACCCAAAACATTTGCAGTATTCCCAACAAAAACTACCCATTAAACAATGCTTCCCTCTCCCAGCTTCCCTCTCTAAAGTACCGAATAGTTCTTTTTATTTTATTCTTTATTCTAGAATTTCACCTATTCTAGATACCTTATGGGAACAGAAATAGATATTTTTCTGTTTCGGGTTGAATGTTTTCTCAAAATCAATGTTATCTCAAAGTCATAAGAGACAGGGAGCAACAAAGAGGGATCGTCTATCCACTGGTTCACTTCCCAAATGGTTGCAATGGCTGGGGCTAGGCCAGATCAAAGCCAGGAGCTAGGAGTGTCCTCTAGATCCATCATGGGAATGGCAGGTCCATACACTTGGCCATCTTCTGCTGCTTTCCCAGGATCTTAATGGGGAGCTGGATTGGAATTGGAGCAATCAGCATGTGAACCAGTATCCAAATGGATAATGACATTTCAGGCAATAGCTTAATCTACCATGCCATGGCACTAGCTTAAAAAAAATTTTTTTTAATAAAATAACAAAATTGTTTCTAAAGGGGAAAAGAACAAAAACAAATCTAAACAGGCAATTCTTTAAGAAATGCTAGTAAATTAAAATTATATATTATGCTATAATTAAGTTCATATTATAGATGTATTCATGGATACATGTTCATATTAGAAATTCTAGGAGGAAAAAGAAATACTGCCCAGCTGGCCTGGTGTCATATCAGGCTTATCGCCCCCTGTGGCAGCAGCATCCCATATGGACACTGGTTCAAGTCTAGAAGGATTGAAAGTGAGATCTTTACAAACTTTTTCTTGTAAGATGATTTCAGTTCATTGAAATTGCCCCCTATCATTTTCTAACTTTTGTATTGACACACACTACAGTATATACAGTACTACAACCCATTGAATCTTTTCTTTTTTTTTCCTTCTAAGAGCAACTCCTGACCACTCATTGCTCCAGGCACAAGAAGTCACCATTAATAAAGAAAACAGGGCAAGCCCTCAGCAGACACTGAAACTGCTGGTGTCTTGATCTTAAACTTTCCGACCTATAGACTGGTGAGAATTGAGTTCCTCTTATCCACCACCCAATCCAAGATGCTTGGCTTCAGCAGTTCAGTCTGACTTAGCTCTCCAGCTTACCCCTTGAACTTGGGAAGCGTCTGTAGCAAGTCTTGTTGTCAGTGCTCCAGGACTATTTCTGAGGTCATCAAACCAGCCAATATCTTGCCCTAACATTGCTCTGAAACCAAATTTGCGTAGTCTTTTTGTGAGGAGCTCCCCAGATTTGGCAAAAGTGTAACCCTAAAACATAAAGAAGGAATCTTCAGTGATTTTTTTTAAATGTGAAAAATAGGGAAAATAGCTACATCACTTGGAGAAACACAACTGCCTACCTGCAGAAATTGGGTGAGAAGGGATATGCAGCCCAATCCTACAAAAAGCAGGCACACACCATTAATCTGTGACCTCTGTTCTTCTTTATCAGGTAGTGAAAATGTCTGAAAGACAGTAAACAAGATAAAATTAGATGTGTTTAAATAAAAATTTTTTTTCAAGGTATATTTGTTTTTATTGCAAAGGCAGATTAGATTTATAGAGAGAAAGAGAGACAGAGCGAAAGATCTTCCATCTGCTGGTTCACTCCCCAAATGCTTGCATCAGCTGCAGCTGAGCTGATCCAAAGCCAGGAACCAGGAGCTTCTTCCAGATCTGCCATATGGGTGCAGGGTTCCAAGGCTTTGAGCCGTCAACTACTGCTTTTCCAGGTCATAAGCAGGAAGCTGGACAGGAAGTGAATCAGCCAGGACATGAACTGGTGCTCATATGGATCCCGGTGCTTGCAAGGTAAAGATTCAGCCACTGAGCCATCACACATGGCCTTAAATAAAATTGTTCTTTCCCTATCACATTTATTCCCTATAGCACATTTATTAAGGGTGAAATCTAGTATGAACTGTGGACATGGGGTCTTCACAATGTGTCAACATGGGTTCATTGCCTGTGATAACTATTTTCCCATGGTGGATTATGTCTATAATACGAGGAAGGCAGATGGTACCCAGGATATCTCTATGCTTTCTTTAAGTTTCTGTGAACCTGAAACTGATCTAAAAACAAGAGTTTTTTAAAAATGATTTTACTCTTAAATAGCATGCTGATTTAAACAGAACCAGTTATGAACGTTATGCTATACTTTAATCTCCTGGGAATCTGGAAGCCTGGTGAATGAAGGCTAACAGGGACAACTTGTAGAATTGTTATGCTGTTTCCCTCTCTGCTTAGTTTCAGTATTTGCATAGGCTTTTTTTTAATTAAAAAAAGATGAAGACATAATATAAATTGTTATAGTAATAAGGCAGAGAAAAAAGGAAGAAAAGAGAAAGTGGGAGAGGAGAATAGGAGAAATGAATTGAAGAACTTGAGAATCTGAGAATGTTAGCTGGGACAAAACTCAGAGTGTTAATTTAAACCATATCTTTCTCAAAAAATAGTTTTAAGAAAAATTATTTTCACACTCAAGCATATTGCCTATTGTTAGTACTATATACATACACTTATATGAACTAGTTGATGAATGTAAACCAATTGCTAAATAGGTAGCAATATCATCATTATAAAGACAACTAGCTATCAAGGGATTGATTAGAATTGAATTGGGAAAGAGAGAAATCACAGTCACCTAAGAATGAAGTTTTTGCCTTTGAATAATCAGAGCCTGACAACATTCCTGTTATGGAAGCTGTGACTTGGGGTTTTAAAGAGTAAAGCAAGCAGCAAATAGCAGTCATAAGTAAATTCTGAACTTGCAGATATTTGCTCAGGTACAGATTCAGAAACAAGATGTTGTAGTAAGAAAATGAAAGGGACAGGTTCTAATGGCATTGTCCTACAGTGAAATGGATTTTAGGAATAATAAAATCTTCTCAATACAGACTAAAGCATTGACAGCTATAGGAAAATTCCTTATTCACTATTTTGAATCAATTTGAAAAGTAGAATAAGGTCAATAAAGAATTGCTCAAAGAAAAACATTTGCTCAATAAATATTGAATGATTACTCTTCGCCAAATGAAACTCCCTGAAAACAATGTGTATCATTCCATTGACAAACCCTACTTCATAAAGTAAAAGCAGTCCCTTAAAACGATCACAAATTCCAAAGTCGAAAGAAAGGCTCAGGATTAATGAGTTCTCTACACCTAGGACAGCTTGCAGGGTCTTTCCAGTTCTTAACAGACGTGCAAATGGGTTTGGAAGATAGCACATTAATTCTTCCCAGGGAAGTGTCACTCACAAATTATGCGAATTCTTTGAAGTCCCAAACTATAATGCCATAATTTCCGTTCTTCCCCAAAGTCATCTGTTATAATCAAGGACTCCAGAACTTCAGATTGGCCATTTACTACTTTACGGAGTGAAAGCCCAAAACATCAAGCTATTTGTTTAAGTTTATTTGGCTAGTGGTTATATTGAGTTAGGACATGCCTGTTTTTCAGCTCCCAATGCTTACGCCTCAGGATCTAGATATTGTCCACTTTTTTAGTGCTAACAGAGTATTTGGCGAGTGTTAAAAGCCATATACTCTGTGATCAAGTTAGTTTCAAGGTAGGTATTTATCTATATACCAATAACCTTTTACTACAAAATTCTGCTCAATAAGTTGTATTTTATTTTTAATTATGCATGTTCATTTTCCTCAAAAAGCAGAAACATTCAGAGATCGTTAATCTGCTGGTTCTCTTCCCCAAATGCCTACAACAGTCAGGTCCGGGACAGGCTGAAATCAGGATTCCAGAGCTCAATCTGGGTCTCCTGTAAAGAAGGATGGCATGAGCCCAAATACTTGAGCCATCATTTGCTTCCTTCAAGGGTGAGCATTTTGAGCAAGTTGGATCAAAAGTGGGAGAGCAGGAACTCCATGCAGGGATTCCTGCATGGGAAGTAGGCATCCCAACTGGTGTCTGCACCACTGTACTGAATGTTGATCCTTGTATATTCTCATTGCTGAAATACAGTCCCTAAAACTGTGTAGTCTCAGACTAATCCTATTTGCAATGGTAAGTTGTGGAGGATTTTTTCTTCTTTTTTTTTTTCAGTAGAAAAATAACATAAACTCTTATTGTGCACAACTCTTACTGTGACTTACCCTACTTTGACTTAAATTAAAATTTCCTTAATTAGGATTTTTTGAATAACCAAATGAAGGTAGGTTTCTTTGCACTCCATTACAGAAGAAGAAACCAAGTTTCATGAAGAACAAGTCACTTACTTGCCTAAATGCACCCAAACAGTACGGAGACCTACTGCAAATCCAGAACAGGCAGATTCCCAAGTCTATTCTTGTTCCCAACATCCTTCATCCAAATTTCCTATTCTTTCCTAGGTCTATATCCCACGGTCTCAACATGCCAAGTGTGAATGCTGTGTACTTTACATTTATCAGAGAAAAACAGTAAATTTGAGAACACACTTCTGATCATAACGTGCAAGACAAAAGCATCCTGCATTTACTGAAAAACAGCTGATTGTTATGCTGAGACAAACATAATGACTTTCTTTATCAAGAAGGAAACCACTGATTTATTTAAAGCATCATTCTCTTAGCAAATATAGCCTTATGAGAATGTCAATGATACACTGATTTTAGATTTCACCAATTATATACTGCTGTGGTCCTGCAACTGTTAAGTGAAAAGCTTAATTGCATGGTGTAAGTCCACACTCGAATTTCTGGTTGAAACCAGAAGAATCACAGACAATATTTTCACTATTAATGACCAAGTGGTGGTCAAGGAGGGCAGGAGTTCTTAACCACGGTTTTCTTCTAGCTTAGCCATTTCGTGAACCACTAGGTATGAATGGTATCTGAAAGACACATTCATTTTCTACTTCAGAAAGCTGAGGCCCAGAAAGGTGACAGGATGTGACTCCAGAGCATACAGCAGCAGTCAGGAAGCAGCAGAGTCAGTTTCACAAAGTGACGTCTGCAGATGAGAATTCAGAGTTCTTTTTGCAGACGCTGCAAAACATGCTGAGGGTGAGTGCCTTCTCCACTCAGGTTTTATAAGACAGAAGGAGATAATTAGCAAAGAAGTTGACATCCTGGATTTCTTTGCAAAGAAGAAAAAAAAAACCTGGAACAAGCTTATTGCTTATCTTTGCCTTATTTGACTTTTGTCTTTCCTTTCTTGTTTTACCTCCATGGTTCCATTTTAGTGACGCAGTCAGGAAGAGAATTACGCATCATGCACTCACACCTGCTCTTGTAAGTTAAACATTGTTCCTCAACAGTTCAATGAGCTCAAAATTTCCCTAAAGTCCCTTTATATCTGATTTGGTTTGCAGTTGGGTAAGTTATTTTCTTCCCACATTAAATCTGCACAATAGCATTGTTTTTACAGGCATGATGACTGTGAGTTGCAGTGCAAATGACAGCATTCAACTACACCTTATTATCTTCTATGTAAAGGAAACCCCAGGAACTTGTCCTCCTTTTAGGGGTGAAAAAAAGAGAGCTGACAGACAGAGCTAAACGCATTAAAAACAAACAGCAGACCTATCAGAAATTATAATATTTACTAACATACATTTTAAAAAAAAAAGGTATGAGATAAAGCTAGTCCAGCTGTTCGCTTACCCCAAGAATCTGGCTGAACAAGAAGGCATAGAGGGGTGTGACCGCTCCGTTCACAGCAGCCCCGATAGACCCTACCAGCATGTAGGGCCATTCTGGAGCATTGAGTTTCATAATCCTTCTGACTGGAGCAGGTTCAACTTCTGCCTCAGGCAGTTCCTTGTCCTTGAGAGGAGAAAGCAGTACACTGGTCATCTACAGAACACACATTGCACTTAGTGATGATATGCAACAGACAATCTGGCATCCGTAGAATTAGGAATCACACTTGGATTAGTCACAGGTACCTTATGAATACTCTATGAGATGAAGCGGTGTGCATTTTTTTTAAGCAATGGATTTGAATTCCGTGAGCCTATGCTATGACGAGAACAAGGACAAATCTAAAGCATTACTCATCTGAATGGAAGTTCGAGGTTCTCGTTCCACAATCACCATGTATGTAAAAGTCAGCACAGAGTAATAAGTATGCTGGGTATTTGGAAAAAGGAATTCATGACAAGACTCTTATGGCTGCATTTATATCTATGAGCATTTGTAAAATTTTCAGGACATGGTTTTTAACATAGGTGTCAATGTTCTGTAACGTAGTAAGTGGCTACAACTCTGAGGCAGTCTAGGGTAAATAAAACAAGACAGAATGACTTACAGTCCTCATTAACTAGTGACAACAACGGTCATTTCAGTGTTTTTAGTATGGTCTTCCTTAATTACTGCCCAGAAGGAGGTGTTGGTTCACTGGATTTCTAAATTTCAGCCCCTAAGTAACAGACTTTTCATTTAGTGATAGAATTTTATTTTATGTAGCTGAAATAATAGAAGCAAATTAAATGATTAAGGTCATCTTGTAAATAAAGATTTTCTTCTCTGATTTTACAAAACTAGGTAGAAATAGAAGATGAACAAATTAACAGAAAATCAGTAAGAGAGGTAAAATATAAACTCTGTATGAGTTTGATTTTTGCAGTCTGCATCTCTATGCAGGGAATTTTTTTCTAATGACATATAAGAACCTGTCAGCAATTCGGTGGGAGATGCTCTTAGTTGTGTTTGCATCTGTCAAACAAAACCGAGCAGAGCACTAGGCATGTAGTCATGTTTACTGAAAAGGAAGGGAGCTGTAATGCCCATTTTGCATACCTGCAGCAAGACACTTAAAACATGAATCACTCAGCCTACTATGTGATGATTCAGTGCTGGCAACCCAGCTTTGACAAGTTTCTTTCCTTCTATCTCCTTGTGTAGGCCAGGGGGTATATAACTTCCTCCTTACAGTTTATCTACTGCTTGCTTGTCTTTACACTGGGTGCATCATTCCAGGTCACTGAGGTCTCCAGCCTTGAAATAAGGCCAACGTCGCATGGGAAGACATGCTAAGTGTGAGGAACAGGCAGAGATTTTCAGCATGAACAAATACTGAGAATTGTTTTTATGGATCTTGTCTGTGTTTTCTCTCTCTTAACCATGGATGAAAACCTCTCCTATAAATTAGCTGTGATAAAGTCATGTAAGTCTGATGTTTCATCTTAATCTGCCTTGTTTTTCTTTTTTTTTTAACATTTATTTATTTTTATTGGAAAAGTGAATTAACAGAGAGAAGGGGAAGGAAGAGAAAGATCTTTCATCCACTGCTTTGCTCCCCAAATGGCTACAATGGCCAGAGCTGAGCTGATCTAATGTCAGAAGCTTCTTCTGGATCTCCCATGTGGGTGCAGGTCCCAAGACATTGGGCCATTCTCCGCTGCTTTCCCAGGCCACAAGCAGGGGGCTGGAAGGGAAGTACACCAGCCCAGCCAGGACACAAACTAGTGCCCATATGAGAGCCCAGCACGTGCAGGGGGAGGATTGGCTTGTTTCTCAGCTGCACTAGAAAAGATGTCCCTGAATATTGAAGACTCGATTCCCTAGGCTGTAGTTCCTCTAATTCTAACATGATTAGCACCACAACTGAGCTCTGACCTCCTTGTGGACACGGAGGGAACAGCCTGAACAGTGAGGAGAAACCGGGTGTCCTCTTAGCTCAATCCCCAGATCGCCCTCAGCCCTTGGTTATAGACTAAAGAAACCACTTCCTCTGTTTTCAGAGTCAGTTCTCTAAGAGACCACAAGGTGGAGATAACCTGCTGTGTAAGTAGACCTTTAGTGGTGTAAACCGGAGCATTTGCCAATTTACAGAAGGTAATGTTTGGCTTTTCCCAGCAAATGAGAAAAGACAAAGAAAGAATTTTGTCAATGGTTAAGCTTGCAGAACTTAGTTAAATAATAATTTAAAATACCAATCTACTTATATAATGTTACTGGGATTAGAAATCTGCATCGATCAAATCTTATTAAGCCTAATTATGGTGGAGCCAGTGCTTTGGTAACTGGTCTATCCTTCACCTCCAAGCATCGGTATCCCATATGGACCATATGGGCACCGGTTCATGTCCTGGCTGTTCCACTTCCTATGCATCTCCCTGTCAATGGCCTGGGAAAGCAGAAAAGAATGGGCCAAAGCTTTGGGACCCTACATCGCATGGGAGACCTTAGAAGCTCCTGACTCCTGGCTTTGGATCAGCTCTTCTCTGGCCATTGCGACCATTTGGGGAGTCAACCAGCAGATGGAATATCTTTCTCTCTGTCTCCCGTTCTGCCTTTCCAATAAAAATAAATAAATCCTTAAAAACATCTAACTATGGTGCTTCATTTAACAAATAACTAATAACTAATTCTTTACATCTAAAGAATTCATATAATTTTTGCACAAATAAGATCTTTTCCTCTTGAAGATTTAGCAAAATCACAGTGACTCCCTTGTCATTGCTTTTTTTTCCTTTTCTTTCTTTCTACCTCTTAACCAGAGAGAATATAAAGTAACATTTTTAAAGGATACCCTGGCATATTTTATTTTTCATTTACAATAATGTTGAGTAAAATATAATGTGGAATATCTTAATCTCTATAAAAGAAACCTCTATTTTTGGCTTAAGTTTCCATTTATTTGGTGACTTCCTTCAGTTTCTCTCACATCCAAAGAACTCTTTGGAAACCTGATCACCTCTGTAGTAAATGTGAGGATTCTTTATGCTAAGCATCAGTTTAAACAAGAGCCAAAGTCAGATTTCCCTGAGCTTCCACTGTTTTTACTTCTCTTCCTCTTATCAGACCTTTACCTAGAAACTAGGAAATATTGCACAGCTTGAGGGATTAGTACTGTTCCTTCTAAACTTCAAGTACCATTTGTTTCTTTCTCAGTTGAAACTTACTAAACTCCTCCTCTTACATAACGGACCATTGAGTTGTTTGTTGTTACAATTGAAAGAGCTGTTTCTAGAACCAGAAAAAGAGCTGAGACTTCAATGGCAAGATGCAGTAAGAAACCATACTTGCTAGAAATATTTTCTCTTGCTGTGATCCAGTCTGCAGCTCTCAACAAAAAGTATTCTCAAAACTTGTCCAAACCAACACTTAGATATTGAGACCTCTTTTAATTTAATATTAATATATTAAAACCAAAGGGGAACCTCAATAATTTATCTTAATTATATGGTTATCAACATCATACTTTATTCCAAACTATCCATCATGAATTATTGCTCACAAATACTTCCTAATAGAGTCACAAGTTGAATTTTATTGATGCATATTAGATGTGCTCATCATGCAAATATTCTATAATTTAGTTATTTTGGTAAATCTTACAGTTTGGGATTTATTTTGTTGCAGAGATTCAATGTTTTGTTAATAGTTCAACTATCTACTGATGACCTGCTTGGTTTAAGGTATCAGGTTAGGTGTCCAAATTGATCCAAGCACAAAGAAAAATGAAGTTCCTAAACTTTGGAAGCTCATAATTCAGTGCAAGGGTAACAACATGACTAAAGTGGAGGCTCATGAAGAAACTGTCATGACAGAAGGTTCTGAGGAAGTGTGCTGGGGAAATTGCAAGTGAGTGCATCAGGGCTGGGGAACAAAGTGTAGAGTTCAGGAAGAGGTTGCCAGAGGATTGGTAGATGATCATGGATGTGGAAGTTAGACAAACTACAACGCAAGACACCTGCATCCTTATGATGATACTTGTTGTATTTCTATTATGTGCTGACGCCTATCTAATTTTATGCAATTTTGACTGTGTTGAAATAAGTTATTTTACACTAGAAAGAACTATAAAATTGTGGAAGGTCTAGCAAAATACTTTTGCTCATCAAATGCTTCTGTCAAAGTTAGTACAAGTTACAAGAAGGTGTAAAAATTTGAAAAAGGATGTTTTGGGGATGTTTACAAAGCCTTTAACTACCTATATATAAGTGAATAACCTGTTAGGTACATATCATAAGCACATTTCCTATGTTTGTTAAAATGGTTCATTTAAGAATTATTAATTAACCCCTATTAGTAAAGATTTAATTAATACATATTCAAGTAATTAGTGAACAAATTTTCATTGCTTTTAAAACATTATATAAATTTTATAGTTTTAACCAGGTCCTAATGTCTCACCTCTCCCAATTTCATTTATATATAGTGACACGTAATGAACAGTTGCCTAGAAAACTCGAATTTTCAGGTTCAAAGAGCACACAACATCCCCAGGAGTAGTTTCTCCCATGCCCTCAGGAGTGACTGGTGCCTGACCTGTCTGTCTTCTTCCTGAGTAGATTTATGATCTACAACAGCCAATGGAGGCTCATGTGCCAGGTAAGAAAGCTGAGACTTGGAGCGCTGCCGGAGGGATGCTCTGTAAGTAAAAAGAAACATGGGAGAGTCTGTCAGTCACAGGCAGGTTGAAACAACTCAACTGGTGAGCAAGTTTACATCACACGTGTCAAATAACAAAAATGTTTACTAGGTCACGTGCCAACCATAGAAGGGGGTTTCTAGGTGAGGTTTGATAAAGCAATTAAAGCAGAACTAACCGGGTCGATTGCTCTGAGCCTCCAGCTCAAGTCAAAGCTGCTGAGCCCAGAGTTAAAAGGCAGCCAGGGAGGGAGAAAGAGAAGGAGAACCAGACTGCCCCACCAGTTCACCTAGAACGGCTCAAGCCACAAATACATCCAGATCTACTAATTGTTGCCTTGGCAATGATCCATCACCTTTATTGCCCTTTCTATTTAGGCTCTAAAATCAGATTTTTCTCTCCCCTTGCACCCCACCTCCACTTCACAATTCCTTATGTTCACTTAAATGGGATACCACCTAGAAAGGAATGAGTTGGTAAAAAAGCAACTGGACTCTTGGTGAGATTTTCTCCAGGCTGTTTCCTGCCCCCTAGAGGCTCACTGAAGCATAACTTAGCTTCGTGTACTCATCCATGTGTTTATTCAACAGAAAACCACAGGGTTCCTAGAAACTCACAGGGTACCAATGTCAGGTCTTCTTTTGGGAGACACAAACAATAGTCAATCTTACAAAAACTTCTCCTTCAGAAAGTTTAATCTTATAGAAGAGCAATGCAAATACTTCATTTCGATGTTTGGAAGTAGGTTGAATAAAGGTTTTTGGAAAATCAAACAAAAATGAAATGTTTGGCAGGCTTCACCCAGAAAGGCTTCATGCGATGACGGCTACTGCAGGTTTGGTATTGATCTACTAGAGCAAAGAGTAATTCTGGTTGAGAGAAGAGGGTAAACACAGGCATAGACACAGGAAAAAGCAGGGTATTTGTTAAATATGCATAGTTTAAGACAAGCATAGGAAGATAATAATTCAGACAATTCCTCCTTCTGGGTGTACACCTTTTTTTCTGGGTGTACAATTTAAGAGTGTGGGCAGTATACCACACTCTTATATATCAGGCTGAAAGCATATAGCACTGAGAACTGCTGGCAGTTATGTTGAACCATCTAGGAAAGAAGTTTTCTAAAAATGAAACCCACAGTGAACACTGGAGCTGAGATGAGGGAGAGATTCTATCTAGTGTGGACAGATCACGTAAGCACCAGCTTACCCAAAAGCCAAAGGCATCTTTGGGCTATTTAGTTACGTGAGTGGATTCTTTCCCTTTAAAGGTTAAGCTCAGTTAAATTATGCTTTCAGTCAAAAGTAGGTAAAGTCTCAAATAACTGTGCTAAAGACCCGAGAGAAGAGAAGTAGCATTATCAAAGCTGTGCTTCAGAAAAAAAACCTGAAGTAAACGGTGTAAAGAGTAAAATGGTGTTAGAGAAACAGAGACCTGCACCAACTGTTACAGTGTAATCAGAACTATTCATATTCATTCTGTCTCTCTCTCTCTACACACACACACACACACACTCTCTCTCTCTTTCTCTGTGTCTTTCTCTCTCTCTCTACACACACACACACACGCACACACACACACACACATATTGTATTTAGATAAAACAAGACTAAAACAAGATTTCAAAGTGATGCTTGACTACTTGCTGTCTAATCATCTAGCTTTCTGGAGAAGCCTATATGTCATTGTGATGATTTTGTTCCACATTCTGCTGTTAATGGCATAACAGCACTCTTAGTCACCCAGGTTCAATTACATGTACATATCTCCAGCCCTCTCTCTCCACCTTGTCCCAGCACATTCAACCTGTTGCCAAGTCTCAACATGACCAGATATAAAACCACTCCACATCACCACACCCTGCCACCAAACTGGTCTCTGGGACACTCCCCATTCTTTCCTACCAGGTGTGAAACTTTACAGCAGTAGTCATTTCCTTGGGTTACATAAATAAGGACTAAATGTCTTTTCTAGAAGGTGAATGTAATAGGCTTGTGTCGCCTGGAGAAAGCAGTGTGCTTGATAGGAGTAAAGCTGAAGGTTGGGGAGCTAAAAAGTCAAACCAAAGCAACTGGACATCAAAGAGAACTACGAGAAGAGGATGTCAAGAAGTACTGACTACTCCAAGTTTTGAACATAGGAAAACCTGGGACCTTGTCCCCTAGAGAACCACTGCTTTAGCCCTATATTTCCTAAGGCTCTCTGTCCACATGCCACCTAGCACAGGCTTCCCCAAGTCCAGGGGGATAAGTGTACTAGGCTGGTGCTCTACCAGCCAGCTGGTTTCCTCTCAACTCTACTGAATGCCAGCCTAAGAATTCAACTCCTTTTCAGGAGCCTACAAGGTCTTCCACACCTCATCTCACAAGCTGTGTACCACTTCTCCTGCACACAAAGATAGCTAATTTGGGGAACAAATTGATACTTAGGAAATTGATTGCTATTATACATGAAATTGTTCTTGAATCTGCAATACACTGATGAAGAGGAATGCAGTTATCCGACGAAGCCAAGGCAACAAGATACACATTAATGTTCTACTTATTCATCTTTTAGCAAAAAAAAAAAAAAACAGCATCAGCATATCTAAGAAAATATTTTTAACATATTTTTTTCTCAATCTTATAAATCTTGTTCTATAAGAGGTTAACGCAAGTAACTTTCTGTGTTTCTGTATTTCTTGTTTTAGTCACCAAACTAGAATTTATGAGAAATTATAGCCAAATTTTAAAAATTTACCTTAAAATGATTATTTGGTCCTGATAATAAACTGAAGCTGTACTACTTTGGGTAGAATTTCATTACTCTTAAAAATTAGCAAGGTATTTATTTTCTTGTTGATGTGGCCACAGATATGTTTCCACCTGTGGCCAAAAGAAATGCCATATCCCTCTTTGTATTTAAGAAGTTATTTGGTAACTTTAGGCTGCAATTCTAACGATTCTTGTGATTTCATTTTTTTTATTGCTGATTACAGTCAGATGTCCACAAAAATTACTTAATAATTTGGATAATTTTTATATCTTGTGCTTTACAGGTAGCCTAAAGCTATTGCTTTGATATTTTGTAGACTTGTTCTCAAGTGGAAGGGAAGTAAATAATCGAAATCTGAACATCCAGATGGATAAAGAGAAGACGCATTGTAGCCTGCAACATCATTGTCTGAAGATTTGATCTTTCAGTATTAAAAACATAAAATAAATAATGTTTCAATTGCTTGGATCTGTTACTTAAATGTTAATTTTAATTTTACTTAACTGTTTTGGTAAGCTATTAGTTTCTATAACAGAACTGTTCTTCAGAACGGAGTCTTGGATTAAAAGCCCGGCAAATGGCAAGGACACTGGTACAGACAGCTGCTGTCATTCCATTACCCTTAGAGTCCCATTTTCGTGGATATGGACAAACATGCCTAGGCAGAAGTTCCTTAACACACACTCTCTATCACTAAAAGAATTTTTAAATTGAATTTCAAACCAAGATGAAAGGCTAAAACTTACAAGTGTCTCTAATAGCATATTCCAAAAATATATATTGAAAGTAAACACCTATATATCAATCCAACAGAAAATAAATAGTTCCTTTAGAGAGATTTTCTTAAATGGCTAAAAAATATATTTATATTCTAGCTACTGGAAGAATGATTTAACTTTAGGTAGAAGCATTTGTAACTCACTTACAGCTCAGTAGTTGAAGTATAGAACTAAACACATGAGGCTGATCTATAAGAGATAATATCAATTAACTTTGGCATAGAGAGACTAAGCACATATTTTAAAAAAATCTTTCAGAGCACAATAGCCAAGAGTTTAACCATACATTTTCTCCAGGATGACCTTCTACCCCCAATAATATAGGAAGTTAAACAATGAAAAATGCAATTGGAGATCTTAGTGTTTATATACCAAAGAAGGACTAGCACTGCTCAAGACCAGGGAGTGTGCTCAGGGCTGTCGTTCTACACAGACAGGACAGAGAATCCCAGCTGCAGAGTGCTCCCCAAAACATGTGAAAACCTTAAAATCTTCCCTGTGGCTTGAGCTCACCTTAAACTATCGTGATAACTCTCTCTGCTGAAGGTCTTCTCAGGCACATCATCTTCAGTTGCATCTTTTTCTAATGAACACAGTAAGAGTGACTTTTTAATGTATAAAATAAGCAGAACCATGTCCAAATGCAATTACTTACTGTATTTGCTTAGAATATACTTAGTATAACTGAGGCCAAAAGCTTCTATTAATTTTATTGCCATAAGCAAAACTTTGAACTTGTCCAGTACATTCTCACAAAAATTCAAATTATTCAGCAATATTAACCCCTTTGAACTGTATAATAACCAATTATGTCTATAGTAGTAGATAGCAACATTCATGAAAAAAACAGAAGCTCAATGGAAGCAGCAAAAAATTACAGAAGCTTCAAATTTTTCATTATTTATAATAACTCCTGGGTGTTAAAAGCAAACAACAGGGGCCAGTGGTGTGACATAGCCAGCAGCCTATGTGGATGCCAGTTTGCATCCTGGCTGTTTCACTTCCAATCCAGCTCCTTGCTATTGGACTGGGAAAAAGCAGTGGAAAATGGCTGAATGCCCAGGCAACAGCAAACTACATGGGATACCGAGATAGAGTTCCTCATTTCAACCTGACCCAATCCAGGCAATTGTAGCCAACTGGGGAGTGAACTCCAGGATGGCAAACATTTCAATGTCTCTTTATAACTCTTTCAAATAAATAAATAAATCTTGTTTTTTAAAAGTATACAATAGTTCTGTCTAAAGTGCCATTGTGAGTTGAGTGAGGGTTGGTTAATTTAGGTCAGGGTAACCACCAAGATTGAAAAGCCAGACTGATAAAAAGAAGGTACCCTAGGATGTGAATGTGTTTAATTCACATAGTCAATAAAAGTAGAGCTCTAATAGGTATAAGATATACTCTGGGAAGGCTCACTTATTTTCAAAAGGCAAAGGAAGTAGAAGTGAACATTAGAAGACCCTGGTGTTAGTTCTATGATTTGATCAAAGAAATTAACTTCCTCAGCTTCAGTCCTTTCTATACTATACCTGCCAGGACTGTTGGGTGAATAAGTTGGACAGTGAGTGTTAGAATGAATGGAAAGCCACAAAGCATTCTATATGTTAACTATTCCATACACTGGCAAAGTGTATTGGAAAAGGCACCTACCCGTCTCATCCTCTTCATTAAGGACTTTATTGCCTTGAGTTCCTTGACTTTGCAGAGTCACCAGGGTGAAGTAAACACCTTTCCTTTCCAGCAGCTCTTCGTGCGTGCCTCTTTCCACTGCTGTGCCATATTCAAATCCAATGATGACATCTGCTGTTCTGATTGTGGATAGGCGGTGTGCAACAGAAATGACTGTATGCCCTTGCTGAGTCTGTAACAACACACAGTGCACCATGAAACCAGACTGCAGGACAGAACTGGCACTGACCTTCCGATCATCTCAGAATCCACATGTAACTCAGAATCAAATCCCTAGGTACAGCCTGTGCAGACATTAAAAAAGGGTAGACCATGTTCCTGTGGCTCTAAACTCTGGCACACATTGGCTTGGTCACTACTATTCAACAAGAGCTGAAAACAGCTCCCTTCTTCCAAAAGTGGAGAGATATTTTTAATTCTACCTTTTAACTTAGTCTTCACAACATTCTGCATTTTACATTCTTATAATTTAAGCAAATTATACTGCCTTTGGCTCATTTGTGTAGAGGATTGTGATCATTCAATATCTTCTAAGTGACCTGACTAGATAGCTTGACTCAAGAAGTATCACACAGTCCTCTTCTACCAGAGCTGCCTTTTCTGAAGCACCATGAGTATTTCCACACAGGCCTATGGAATGAAATTAGACTTCGCACAAACCTTACTCAGTGCTTCTTGCACCATGGCTTCACTTTCATTGTCCAGGGCAGAGGTGGCCATGTCCAAAAGAAGGATCTTGGGGTTCCGGACGAGGGCTCGAGCGATGGCTACTCTTTGTTTCTGACCACCACTCATCTGGCCTCCTCCTTCACCAACAAGTGTGTCAAATTGCTAGAAAGAAGGTGACACCATGCATGAAAGAGAATTTGATGGCTCCTGTCAGTTGTCTAGTTTCCAAGTCCCATCTAGCTTCTTCCTCGGGCATCAACTTCCACAGATATGACTTTCATAGAAAAATAAAACCTATTCCCACAGTAGGTGATTGTTTAATTAATATTTGCTAATGGGTTAAAAGGGGTTGCTTTCTTTTATTCCCAGGCTTTATGGTGCCTGTGCATGTTCCTGTTAAGCTTCAACATTAAAGGAAAATTTCAACCAAAATAAAAATTGATCATGGTCTTGAAAATCCATCATAAGGGTTGAAAGCAGGTGTCATACTTCATCTTCTGTAGCTGGACAGTTTAGCAAAGCATGGAGGAAAGTCTGTCTTCGTATAGTGAGTATAAGTTCTCCTTAGCTTCATTATCATTGCTGTGGATAGGCAGTCAGAAATGAGCTTCCCTCACTGCACTGGAATCTACAATGGGGAAATGGTAGCCACTTTTATTTTGTGTTAACCCAGATGAACTGAGTATCCAGCACATAAAAGCACGGCAGCGAACTTTTTACATGCATTTCATTTAGTCCTCACAGATATACCATGAGGCAGATATTACTGTTTTCTTCAACTGATGAATAAAGAAATATTGGGCATAAATGGGCCAAGCAACTTGTGAAGGCCCATAAAGCAGATAAGCAGAGAAGCTGGAGTTTGCACTGAGTCAGCCCGATTCTAACTCTAAACTCTCACCTCTGCAATCCTATTCATACAGATAACCCAGAAGGCTGAGTGGGAAGTTTGCAGGATTATCGACTCTGGAGCTACACCACCTGCATAAGAATCTTGTCTGTTTCCTTGCTGTGTATAACCTTGAACAAGTTATCTGACCTCTTTGAACTTCAGTTCTACATCTGTG
This sequence comes from Ochotona curzoniae, assembly GCF_017591425.1. Classification (NCBI taxonomy): domain Eukaryota; kingdom Metazoa; phylum Chordata; class Mammalia; order Lagomorpha; family Ochotonidae; genus Ochotona; species Ochotona curzoniae. Next base: position 30,832,183 of record NW_024465369.1, read on the forward strand.
GACAGGAATATAAATAGTATCTGCCTGACTGGTAGTTCTGAAGAGTCAATAAATCAATACAATGCGAAGTACAAAGAACAGGGCCTGGTATGTAGCAAGCCTCATACACACATTAACTATTAATAACGCTCCAATTACCAGACCGTCAAAAGCAAAAATGATGTACACTTAATAATATGGACTTGGTTCTGTACTTGTATAGAATGAAGGTACATAAGGAATAGTTTTTGAATATGTAAAGTACACTACTAAGGTCATAATATGAGCTGCCTAAGACTAAAGATCAATGACAGCGATTGACATCAGAAAAACATTGCACAAGTCATTGCTATGTGACAAATTAAGCATCTGCTTTAAGACTACTAAACCAGGAAATAAACTGTGTCAATGTCAAAACAAGCTGTTGCTTTCTAACAAGGAAACTTCCATGTTCGGCACATTTTTATTTATAAACAACATGTTATTAAATGAAAGGGAGACTCATGGTACATTTCCAGGTATGGAACTGAAGCATGTTATTAATAATCACTTGGGGCCTGGCACAGTAGCCTAGCGGCTGAAGTCCTTGCCTTGAATGCGCTGGGATCCCATGTGGGCCCTGGCTCTAATCCCAGGGGCCCCCTTCCCATCCAGCTCCTTGCTTATGGCCTGGGAAAGCAGTCGATGATGGCTCAAAACCTTGGGACCCTGCACCCGCGTGGGAGACCTGGAAGAAGCTCTGGGCTCCTGGCTTCTAATTGGCTCTGTTCCAGCCATTGCAGTCATTTGGGTAGTAAACCATCACATGGAAGATCTTCCTCTGTGTCTCTCCTCCTCTCTGTGTATCTGCCTTTCCAATAAAAATAAATACATCTTTTTTAAAAATAACAATCACTTAGAAAGACTTGGTATTCAAATGCAAAAAAATAGGTATTTCTGCCAGCCTATTGTTTTCCCACTAGAAAGCTGGGGTACCTGTGGCAGTTCCATGATGAAGTTGTAGGCATTGGCCTCCTTGGCAGCTTTAATTATGTCTTCCATTGTAGCCCCTTCTCTGCCGTAACGAATATTTTCTGCTATGGTAGTGGAGAACAGAACTGGCTCTTGCTCCACTATCCCAATCTGATCTCTAAGCCACTGAATGTTGAGAGAGCGAATATCATGGCCATCCAAAGTTACCTGGAGAGCACAAAGACAGCATCACATCTCGTGGAATTCTTCAGGGATCTGAGTGGTAATCGTAGCTGCACTTGATCAATAGGAGAAAAAAAATAGAACCCATCAAGACTGCAACCAAAACAATTCTTCTTGAAACCTAGTTGTCTAAGAACAACTTTAATTGAAATCAAACAGCAGTTGATTGGGGGATAAGTCTGTGTCAAAACACAAATTGCCATGAAGGTTGTTCAAGTAAACACTGCTAGCCCAGGAATGGACAAGTTTTTCATTCCTCACTAAGCAGTAGAGTCACAATATTTTGATTATTTTATCTTTTGATTTGCAGCCAAAAGGATTTCAAAAAATAAATAAAAAATTAGTGACTCCTATCTTGCACACTACATGCTTTGTGAGAAATCTTACTTTCTGGCCAGATTCATCAAATCACACTTTGTTTTCAAAAGAAATTGAAATTGTAAGTGGGAGGAAATAAAAATGACTATTAGCAAAAATGTAAATATCATACATCAAGATATACATATATATAATCACAGTGTAGTTTTGGTAAGGAATACACAACCAATAATGAGGAAGCTACGAACAAGGGAAACTCTTAGGTTTACCACGTCAGTGTAACATTGCATGAATGATAAAGACACCATTGCATTGAAACCATTTAACACAAAGCCAAAGGGGAACATCTGAGGGTATCAGATTTTAATAAACATGACTTTAGGGCTGAAAAGATTATGGGCATTGGCACCCAACACACCCGAGTTCAAGCTATGGCTTGATCCCTTCCTCAATGAGTGACCAAAACACATCCTCTCTCTGATTCTCTTCCTCCTCATTTGAAAAAATGGGCCTCGGAGTCTTTGGGGGAGGGCTCATTGTAAAAACAGGAAACTATAAAGTATCTGATATATCATATGCTATAAGTAAATGGCAATTGTTAATATTATTGTCAAATTTCAAGGAAAAAGACTACATTGAGAAATTATATAAAAATGTTTAAAACTCAATTTCTCAAAGTCATCAAGACCTATTCTCTGTTACCTTCTAACCATATTAACTTTTCTGTGCTTAGATTTTCAGAAAATAAGGGAATGCTGATGATTTTGCAACATCCACAAAAATAACTGGAATAGAGACTTCACTGAGGAGGCAGTAAGATCACCGTGGATTGTGTGCTGTTTCAGTTACAATGCCCAGCACATGAAGCAGACTGGTAATGAACCAAGCATCATCACCACGTAGGCACTGTGTCCTGTCAATTCAGCCAAAAATCACTATGCCAGTGTCAGTGCTAGGATAATGTCTGTGTATTCTAGGCCTGTTGGACACAATCTCCCCCTTATTCTCTCCTGGCTCCATTTATTGAGAAGGTCCTAGAGGATACACACCATGCCTTCTGAAGGGTCGTAGAACCGCTGAATGAGCTGCAGTGCTGTGCTCTTCCCAGAGCCACTGGGCCCTACCACAGCTGTCATCTCCCCTGGCTTAATCACCATGCTGAGGTTCTTTAAAATCTGAGGAGGAAAGAAAACAGCAGAGTTCAGATAGCCACTGTGTATTAAAGTCAATCCTCAAGCTGCAAGCCAGAGTGCCTGGTAGGTGAGCGCATGTGAATTTACCAGCGGTTCCAAAGCTGTAGCCATTAATTTCCATAAGCAAAAGGAAACAGAACTGGGAAGATGAGGTTTTAGAAATCAGTGTATTACCTAACAGCTGTGGCCAAAACTAAAATGCAAACCTTACAAATTATGGTCCAAGATCTACTCTAAAACTACTAACGTGTAAGGCTGCCTCAAGGAAACTACCCCAGTTGTATTGAGTCCTACTTTGTGATTTATGTTTTACTAAGTACTTTTACATACATTATGAATTTGGTGCTTAGGTGCACATGTATTATAAACTACTAAAAATATTTTGGATATGTAATCAGAATATATATTTGTATATATTTAAATGTACAGGTTAAATGCACATACATCTATATACTTGTAGTATGTATTCAGAGCTATGTATTTACATATATTTATATGACATCAATATATATAATGTAGATTAATATCTAGACATCTACATATAATGCTACAGCTACATAAATATTTTGAGTATTCTGTAACACGTATACCACACACACAAATGAAGTCACTCCAAAAGATTTCTGAAAGAAACGGAATTTCAGGTGGATTTAACCTAGCAGCTGTCATCTATGGGGGTGCCCACGTCCCACACTGGAGTAACTGGGTTTGGTTTCTGACTCTGGCTCCTGCTTCCTGCTAATGCAGTCCCTGTGAAGCAGCAATGATGACTCAAGTAATGAGGTTCCTACCACCCACGGACTTCCTGGATTCTTGTTTGTTACTGGCCCTGAAAAGGTTGTTGTGGGTATTTAGGAAAAGGAAACAGTGAATGAATGCTCTCTCTCTTTCAAACTAAAAGAAAAAAAAAAAAAACGGGTGGGGGGCGGAGATTGTTGGCATTGTGGCATAAAGAGTTACACTGCCACCTGCAATTTTAGTATGTCAAATGGGAGTCAGTTCAAGTCCTGGCTGCTCTGCTGCCAATTCAACTTCCTGCTAATGTATCCAGGAAAAACAGTGGGTGATGGCTTAAGTTCTTGGGTCCCTGCATGCATATGGGACATGCAGATGAAGCTCCTGGTCCTAGCTTTAGCCTGGCCCAAGAAAGGTCATTGCAGCGATTTGGGGAGTGAACCAGCAGTTGAAAGATTTATTTTTCCTCTGTCTGCCATTCCTCTCTGTAATTCTGCTTTTCAAGCAAATAAAGCAAATGTTTTTTAAAATATGAATTAGAATGTAAGTTTATTTTGGTATAAAAGTTTTGAAAACCATATGTGATATTTTTACAATACATATTCTCTATGAACTTTTTGAAGAAGTCCATATCTAATATTTACCTTGTTTCTCTCTGTGAGTGCTTACGTGTGTGTGTGTGTGTGTGTGTGTGTGTGTGTGTGTGTGTATGTGTGTACATGCCCCTACATTGTAGGTGAGATTGAGTTCTGTGGGGATAACAAAAACGTTGTTAATAAAATGTGGCTGGAGATTCTCGGTTTCAAATGAAGAATAAATCTCGTTTCAAAGCCATTCATATGGGTTTTGGTAGTGATAGATCATAATTTTCCTGTAGAGTAAATTTTCTTTGAAGATATTTGCTCTATAAACACAAGAAAACGATACATTTCCATAATCATGTCCCAAGGACAATTATCTAACAAGAAACATAGACAACATGACTCAGCTACCCTCCTGCAGGAACTGAGCCCGTAACCTTGGTGAACCAGCAGATGAGAAGTACAAACCTATGGACAGTGGGTGTCCCTTGCTGCTTCCTGCTCAACTGCTCTGTGTGCTCATCTCCTACAGGCCCTCAGGAGTCTGACTGCCTTGCAGAATGTCTGGTGTAAGACAGTAATGGCAGGATCCATCACTCCATTCAACAAGAAACCCTATAGCTGATGCAGTGTGAGTATGCTGCTGGACCATGTTCCAACAAGAAATGTTTGTATAGGGTGGTTCTGACAGAGGAATGTGGTGTCCTCTGAGATGACTCAACAACTGTCATAGACACATGCTTCTCTTCCCTCTCCCAAGACCGGGGTCAGGTGTCAGAAGGAAGAACCTTTGGCTAGGAAAATGACTCTCCCCGACACCATAAAAAATGTCCATTGCTCCTGGCAAGAAAGACTGGTACTCACCTTCACTTCTGGTCTAGAAGGATAGTGGAAGGTCACGTTATGGAATTCAATTTCACCCTTGATTCTGTCTAGTTTGTAACCATCTTCTGACATGCAATCAATGATGGGTTTCTGGAAAGAATAGAAAAGGGATGTGACAACAGCAGGTGTTATACCAATTATTGTCCATCTTGGCTCAAATTTATTCACAAAAACCAAGCCAAACACTATTGACATATGCTAGAGACAAGTTGCTTCCACACTAAATAATTACTAATAAGAATGAATTATCACTACTATGTATTGAGATATTGAATATTATGAATATTAGTATATATGAAATTATATTTTATTATAGTCAACTAATTCTTTAATGACAATTATTTATTATTGATTGTAAATATTAATATTACTTAGCATAGAAATACCATATCATGTATAACATCCCTACAACATATAGTAATATACTATGATAAATACATAATACATAAATAATAATACATTATTATTTCAGAATTACACTCTTGAGATACTATAATGGAGACAGTTTACAAGGTGTTTTAGTGTGCTTTTATAATTTATGTACTTGACATCACAACTTAACAAGACAAGTGTTATAACCATTTCTCAGTTGATGAAGTGAAGGAGTCTCAAAGAGTTTAACTTTCTTACCTAACACTACACTACCAGCCACCAGGCTGGGGTGATGCTGAGCATCCATTTTAGATACTGATTAAAACTGAATGCCCTCAAGTTATGTCTTCATATACTACCAGTTGCCACAACAACTTTCTCCTGTGTTGTTAGTAGCCAGCCTTAGGTAGAACATCACCGTTCTGGCTAATCATAGTGAAGGCTGCCTCCTACTTCCAGAACTCCAGGGCCAGCGCTTTCCTGCGTCTATAGTTGCTGATAGAAATCAATCGCCACAGTTCTCTTAAGGAGTATAATTTAATGTGTTTTCTTCTTTGGTCTTTAATAAAGATGATAAAAGTGTTGAGGGCCTTTTGGAGTTATCACTTCATTTGACCGTACAACAATCATAAGAATGATAGCCACACAAGAGCTCAGCACTTTGATGCAGTTTTCAGCATCTCTGTACCCCCATGTACATATGTAACGAAAACATAAAGCATGTGGAACAAGGAGTAGATTCCTTAGGCAGGCAGGCTGTAGCCATTTCCACTTCAGGGATTCTCAAAGTACCTTGAAATGCCCAGGGCTTTTACCCCAGTCCAGGGCATGTTTACTGAGAGGAAGAACAACACGCTGCCATCTGCCTTTTGCCCTTTCTATTGGCAGAATTTTGACTCTTCTGGGTGCTGTGAAGAGATTCACCAGCAGATAATAGCCTTGCTAACAAGATCCTTGACAAGGTAATGGAGACTTTCAGCCATAGAGAAGGCAATCCAGTTTTTTAACTGTGGTCCTGAAGTTTTATGTAAACTGGTTCCTTTCCATTAGTCCAACCTTTTCCCTTGTTCACATAATTCAAATACAATGGACTTTCTAATTCTTGATGTAACTAGACCCTTTCAAATCTTACCCCAAATACCACCACCTCCCTGTGCAGTTGCTACCATTTAAACATATTTTGCTTCCTTCATTGCAGTCAGCTACTACCTAAAATTATCTCAGTTTGCTTTCTTACATTCTGTTGGCTAGTCTGAGTTTGAGAGCAGGGCCTTTATTTGTTCTAATTCACTGCTGTATTCCCAGCATCAAACAGCTTTTTGTATATATTGCAAATGCGAGGGCATCACAATTGTTCCTTACAAGACTGGATGTTGTTTGTTCCCCCAGAGTTTCATATGTTGCATGTTTCGTTCCCAGGGTGGCAGTGATGGGAGATGGAGTGGACCTTAAAGTGGTGGGGCCTGGTGGGAAGTTCCTAGGACATGAACAGTGCTGCCTTCAGAAAGAATTGAGGTGTTTGTTTTGGGATTCTGGTTTGTTCTGTGAAGAGAATGGTTTAAAAACCTGGGTCATTCCTTCTCAGTCTCACTCTATCTTCCCTTTCCAAATTTTTATCCTTCCCACCATGTGTGCTGAGCCACCTGGTGTGAGACCCCATGCCATGCTGTTAGGACTTTCAGCTTCCAAAATTGTGAGCTACATAAACATATTCTCTTTATAAACCGATCCTGCCTCTGGTGTTTTGTTATATTGAATGCCAAACAGAATAACACATTTCTCATTTTTTTTTTTACACTGAGAATAAATTCCTGAAGAGTTTAGTCCCCCTCCCTCAACCTATCCCGCTCCACTGGTAACCTTGATTTTGGGTTTTAACATACCCTGTCTATGGTCTCAAAAATACTGGAGGCTGCTGCACGCCCGGCGGCAAAGGCTTCCAAACACGGAGAGGCATTGCCAAGATTTAAAGCTCCAACTATGACACTGAGGAAAATCTGAAACAAAAAGAGAGAGACACTGTTTGCTTGCATTCTTGCTCTTGTGCTAATAAAGCTCACCACATTTGGGCCAACCATGGCAACTCAGAGATTTCTTTCAAAAATATACCTCAAAAGCTGGAAATTCAATAGTTCTGTCTCTTTCAAACACCTGGAGCAGCTTTTGATTAAAAAGCCAATTTTTCAAGGATATTACTTAAAATATTACATTGCTTTTTACTGAACATCATTCTTCTATGAAGCAGAATATGTGAGTTTTTTAAAGATTACTTTTATTTGAAAGGCAGAATTACAGAGAGAAGGAGAGACAGAGAGAAAACTCCACAGAGTGGTTTACTACCCAGACGGCCACAATGGCTGAAGCTGAGCCAATCCAAAACCAGAAGCTTGGAGTTTTTTTAGGGAGTCTTCCACTTGGGTACAAGATCCCAAAGGCATGACCAAATTCTGCTGCTTTCTAAGGCCATTAACAGTGACCTGGATCAGAAGTGGAGCAGCCAGGATACAAACTGGCATTCATTTTAAATGCTGGTGTTGCAGCCTATGCATCAACCCTCAGAAATTTGTTTCGAAATTATTAAAAATTCCAGGTAATGCAGCATATGGACAAATTGGCTTAGAATAGTAACCATTTGATTCATTGTATCATAATGAGCCTTATAGTAATTTTATAATTAAAGAGTCAGCTAAATAATAAGTTCACTTAAGTCAGCTTGATTGTCCAAAACGTGTGTACATACATTACTGATCTGCTACTGCTCCATTACTTTTACTGAAATAACTACTGCCTCAATTACTACTACACTACTATTACCCAACTATTAACAAGAGTAATAATAAGAAAGTAGGTTTCTAAGTGCTTTATCTATATTATCTCACTTGACCCATAACAAAACAGAAATGAGACAGGTGTGGAGGTTCTTAAGTTGCCCTTGATCACAACATGCATGGAGCAGTAGAGCAGTATTTGAATACAGACTGTTGACACGCATTCTGTATAGGTTCATCAGGTGCTGGTGGCACACAGGTAGAATGGTCAATTTCCTATAGAGAGCTCAGGACACCATCCTTTGATTCACCAACACAGCCAACTCATTCCCCTGGGGGAAAGTGACCTGATCCTGACCAGAAATTGCTACCAAATAGCAAATTACTACCCAGGTGCCTCTCCATTCTGATTCCTCTTTGGATTGGGAGTGGCTAGACTATGGAGAGGCTCAGAGTTTGCATTCCACACAGTAGGATAACTAACAATGCCACTGTTAGTCCATGTAGGTATGGGCTAACTCATTCATGTCTTCCTCCTCTAAACCCCCAGCTAAGGGGCCTGGCGCAGTAACCTAGTGACTAAAGTACTTGCTTTGCACACACTGGGATCCCATATGGGTGCCAGTTCGTGCTCTGGCTGCTTCATTTCCCATCCAGGTCCCTGCTTGTAGCCTGGGGAAGCAGTTGAGGATGCCCCATAACATTGGGACCCTGTATCTACACAGGAGACCTGGAAGAAGCTCATGGCTTCTGGTTCCTGGCATTGGATCAGCTCAGCTCTGGTTGTTGTAGCCACTTGAGGAGTGAACAAAGATCCTTCTCTCTGTCTCTCTCCTCTCTGTAAATCTGACTTACCAATTTTAAAAAGTCTCAGCTAAGAATGGGGAGGATTATTCTTTCTTTATCTGTCTATCTTATTCTTTCCCTCAGTTATAACAGGTGGTTCTCACATAGGCAGGTTACTTAAAGCTTTGAAACTTCATTTGTTTCTTTATCTGTAACACAGGGATAATGGTAGCATATACTTCATAGGACTGTTTTGAGGATCAAATGAGATGCTGTGCAGATGATGATTAGTCCAGCACTAGTTATATAAAGAATAGCAGAGATGACAATAACAAGGAAAGGTTCAAAGGCCCACACTTAGGACATTGGAAGATAAGTAGATAGGGCAGTTTTCTAATCTGATTTAAGACCACAGTCCTGGGGCCAGTAACATGGTATACAGGTTAATTTTTGCCTGCTGCCCTGGATCCATATGAGTGTTTGTTCATGGTTCCAATACAGTTTCTTGCTTATTGCCTGGGAAAGCAGAGGAGGATTGTCTAAGTCCTCAGGCCCCTGTACCTGCATGGGAGACCTGGCAGAAGTTCCTGGCTCCTAGGACCAGCCTATTCCAGCCATTGTGACCTCCCTACCTCAGCAAAGAAGCCCTTCTACATGTCCTAGATCTGGGGCTGACAGACATTTCCTGTACAGGGCCAAACAGGCGATAGTTAAGCTTCTTTGGCCACAGGACTTCTGAAATAATTGTTTATCTCTGCCATGCAGTCCCAAAGCTGCCATAAGCAACAAGCAAATAAATTATTGTGGCTATGTCAAACCAAACATTAATGAAATGGGCAATGGACTGGATTTGGTCTGTGGGCTATAGTCTGAGGTTTGGAGCAAAGCCTCAGTCTGTCTATATAAGCTATTGTGTCATACAAATTCCTCTCTGGAAGTTCTTGGGGCAGAAGTAATGGAGACAGGACAGATGTATGGACCAAAACATCACAGTAGCCAGCACATATGCAAATAGATCAGCATTTTTGATGCTGGATGTAACACTCATTAGTCTTGTGGACAACTACATGGGACAAACATGGGAAGAAAGACTGCTGTAGCACCTGAAGTCATAGAGATCTGAGGTTAAATACCACTCACTGGCGCCTGGCACCTGTTTCTCAACCTCTATTCATGTTTTGATGTGGTAATATAATGACACCAATTAGCAAATGAAGATGTGATCATTACATATTATAATGAGATTAAGCATCTCAGTGCTCAATACTTTGCATGCAATGGATGAATGTTACTTTCTATATTGTGATTACTGTATTAGTCAATCATAAAGTTAAGAGGTGCATGAGAGAACTGTCTCCTGTATCATTTAGGTACCCATCATCTTTTGAGAACAGACGTTGGAATACAATTTCTGACTCTGTACAAGTAATAATAATTTCAGTCACTAACATAAACCACTTACCATGCATACCCAATTACCATGTAGCCAGTAATCATTATGGACCTCAAACAATCTGTTAGATTTTCCTGTTTATTTGTCTGGTGGATTAAACCTCAACTCAGCTGATGCATACTCAAGCTTTATAGTTTCCTGCTGCTAAGTAAGGCAAAAATGTATGTATGTGTGTGAGAGAGAGATAGAGAGAGAGAGAGACAGAGAGAATACAATGGAAAAATGTCTGTTGTTTCCCAAAACAAACATTTCTTAAGGTAGTGTAAGGCATATAAGCTAGGGTTAGTAACAGAGGAGTAAGAGGTTAGTATGTAATGACTAAGATGTTAGAGACACGCGGACTGCTTTTTGTAAGAAGTCTACAGAAAGGAAGTACGAAGAAGTGACAGTTGAAAGAATGAATTATTTACAAGAGTTGGAAACTATATCTATAAATTTCTAAGAAGATGTAAAGCAGCCCACAACTCAACTGGGAGGAAAATGAAAGATGACAATCATAAAATTGGATTCTTTGTAGAGAGTTGCTAAGGGGTTTTTTATGCAGCGTGCTTCCAATTGGAATTGTGCATTATTTAATTTTCACTTTACCATTTCATTCTTCTCTCTGAATGATTATTTGTGCATTTTTCTATCCTCTCCTTGTAGGGATGAACTAAGGAAACAACAGCTTTTCTCAAAGCATATCTTTCTGCAAGCTGGGTCCAATGTCAACTACTGCTATCCCCAGCTTGATAACTGTCAAAAGCTCTTAGGTATAATTGGATTAATAAAGCCAAGGAACTTTATCATCAGATTTCAGACCTGCAGTATTTTCAGTGACTTTTTCAAAATGTGAAACAATATCTAAGTTGTAAGGAATGTGTCTTAATTATAATAAGAGTAACACTTTTCATGATCTCTTTAAAGTTTGCAAAAATAGTTTTACATGCATTATCATGTTTAAAATTTTAAGGCACAGAGATACATAAACTGTTTTTGCTGAAAAGCAAATTACATTTTTAAAAAGTTGTTTCAATGCACCATTGTGTTCTTAATGAAATGGAGTTAGTGGATTGGAACGATTGTGGCTTGAACACTGGCAATCATGTCTATTTGCAGATCAATGCAGCATTTAGCTTCCCCCCAGAAATGTGCTGTATTACAGCAATAGATCTAGAATTGTAAGTTTTCTGCTGGTAAAAATCTAGGACTTTTTATATTTCTTGTTGTCTAATTGGTGATTGTTCCATTCAAAATCCTGAGCCAAAATATTTTATTTAGGAATCTGATGTGAAATTACTTTCCATTTTGTGGAACTTGCAGTCTGAAAGAAAGAAGTTTGGAGAGCATAAATAATTGCAAATGTTCCATATCATGCAAGTCCTTTGAAGGAAGACTGCAAATGCTACAAAAGAGAATAAAACATTAGGTGATTCTGAAAGGCCTGCCTGGGAAAGTGACATCCAACAGAGAATTCAACACTGAATGCAGCTGTCATGCCAGGGAATCACATTATGAGGAGGAAAGGCCCTTGGAGAAGAAGCAAGACGAGAAGCTTTCCTTGACCCCACTAACAGCTAATTCCTCTCCTGCTGCTGTTCAAGCTTCCCTGCACCTTACTATGTCAATATTTGCCATTACCCATTGGCATGATTGCTTCATGATTGATTGTCTTCCCCAGGAAAGTATGAGTTTCCTCAATGGACAAAAAACATATATATATTCTTGGCTCACTACTGAAACCCCTGTGCTTGGTGTGGATCTGCCACCCAGTCGAAGCTCAATAACCACTTAGCAAATGAGTAACCAAAAGGACACTGAAAGCAGTCATGTCATTAGCTGTGGCTGGGCACAGACTAAACGAATAATAAAGTAGGTTTTGTATTACCTGTTCAGTTGAGAATATTATTGATTTGGGTTTTAATCATTATGTATCACAAACACCAACAGGGCACATGCCTTGTACAATTTTGAAACTCAATTACATGAGCTGTTAAATTTTAGCTAAGAGATTATTGACATTACATATTAAGAATCATCATCTTACCAATTCAGTCAGAAAATCATCATTTTACAGTTATACAATCTTCACTTCATTAGCACTCACCAAATTGTTGGTCTCATTAGTTCAGAAGTTTAGTATCCCTTTATCATAAAGTGCACATGCATTGCTTGTTCTGCTGATGGAAGCAATCCTATCATTGAGGCCTTCCTCTTTCAGCACTAAATGACTGAACAATGTGTCTATCCTCGGACTTTTTTGAGGTACTGTCACTAATTACTCTGACAGCTGGAAATGTTACAAGATCAAAGTACCTGGACAAGGGCTCCAGGTGAATATTCTCCTTCATCCAGGACGAGCTTTGAGCCGTACCAGAAAGCCAGTGCATAACAGAGGAAGATGAGACACCACATGTATCCAGTAAAGAAGCCCATCACTATGCCTTTCCTAATCCCCCATCGTTGTGCAAATATAAGATTTTTCTCATACCTATAAAAAGAAAATGTTTGAGTCCATGGTAGCAACAGCTGCAACTTAATTTATAATATTCCAAATACACTACAATGCAACAGCTACACTCAGTGACAAAGAGATCACCTCTGCTTTAGGAACAGAAATCTAAGGTACTGTCTGTAATTACTTAATGGTTACTTGAACATGGCAACAATACATGTTTGATTTGGTTGATTGTTACATGGATGAAAAACACTAGGCTAGCCTTTGCCTCCAGAGAAAAGCGTGTTTAGACATGAGGTATCCAGCACAAGTTGTTTTTGAATAGCTTCCTTGATTCCCTTGATGTGTTTTTCTAATAGAAAATAATATTGTTGGCTCCAGTGATACAAGTCAGATTCTTTGAGTGTTTCCACTTCTCAGGGCTGGAGTTGTTAGCACCAGCACACCTGCATACACTACACATTGGCTCTGTGGCAAAGATGCTGTGTGACATCCTTTCTGGTCAGCTACACAGCCATGGGACACAAACAACTGAAACTAAATTTAAATTCAACATGAGGAACAGATAAACTTCAGTAACTTGATGATTTGGTGATAAATGATGGGCACTGTCTGACAACTCAACTGTTCTGAAATTACTTTCCTGTATCTCAAAAACTAAAATCATGGGGAAATTTAATAGTTCACAGGACACAAACTAAAGATGTGTGCTAAGTTTGCCATATTGAAAACACGTTGTCCATTTTATTAACAATAAAAAATAACCTTTCTCATCACAGAGGAAATACACCATTGAGTTTATAATTGACAAGAAGAACTATAGTAACTGAATAGTGGGTACAAAAGAAGATATTATATATTATAGATCCTATCTCTTCCTTAATGAGTTTGGTGGAAATTGAGAATGACATGATATTATCATATCTACATTGCATAAAATAAGAGTTTCTATCCAGTGGGTGGTTATCTAATGAAATCAACACGTAGCACATGGCAAAAACTCAATAAATATTAGATAAATTAAATAAACAAGATAATATTCTGATGATTCTTTTTTTTGCCACATGTGTTCTTAGAGCTAGCCTCTAGAACAATGGCCAATAATATATTGTTAATAAATTACGTTTGATTAATTGAAAAGCTTATCAAGTGTACCAAGAAGAGATATCAATTCAGTAGATAAATTTGACTGTTAACTTCCTCTCCTTTTATGATAGCTTCTCTCAATACATAGAAATGATGTTGGTTTTTATACACCGATGTTTATAACCTCAGCGTTAGACAATTTGTTTATTGCAGCCAACAGATATTTTTCTTGGTAAAAATAAAGTCTTTATTATATTTAAGTAATCTGAAAGGAGAAAAAATTTAATTTATTCCTTTCTAATTTAAATGCCTTTTATTTATTTCTCTGTCTAATTGTTCTGTTAAAAACTTCCAGTAATATATTAAAAAAAAGTGGCAGGGCTGGCATTTTGGCATAGCATATTAAGCTACCTATGACATCGGCATCCTGGAAGGGGACCGGTTTGAGACCTGGCTGCTCTACTTCCAGTTCAGTTCCTTGCTAACACATCTGGGAAGGCAGAAAAGATGGCACCTCCAGCCACATGGGAGATCCAGATGAAGCTTTGGGCTCCTTCTAGCACAGTCCCAGCCAAGGTAGCCATATGAGGGCATTGTTCGTTAAATATTCTTTTTCTTGCCTAACTTTGACATGTAGCTAATGCTGGCTTTATAAAATAATTTTGAAGTACTATTTCCTCTATTTTCTGAAAAATTTTGAGAAGGACTAGTCCTCCTTCAATGTTTGCTAGACTCCAACAACATTTTAACAGAAGAATTTTTATTACTGATTCCTTATTTATATTTAATCTGCCCACATATTCTATTACATCATCATTTAGCCTTTGGTTGTTTTACATTTCTAGGAATTTATCCATTTCTTCTAAGTTATCTAGATTGTCTTGACATAATGATTATGGCAGTCTCTTATGAGTCTTTGTATCTCTGTGGTGTTATTTATAATCTTTCTTGCAGGCGTTTCTTAATTGGCAGAAAACAGCATTACACATACTATCACATTCTGAGATAAATATCTAACCTAAACTGGCTTTCTGTAATCACCAGTTGTAACACCTTCAAAAACACATAGTCAAAGGCTTGGGGCTACCTGCAATGCTTTGACTAATCTAAATCACTGGTTTTGCAAACTTTTGAACAAATTGTACCTTAGAGTATTGTAGACCAACACAGATCTACCACTTGCACAAAATAAGGAAAATTCAAGGTATCGTGCAGATTCACAATCCAAGAAAGTGACAACGAACCAACCTTTCAACTTCTTTTTTCTCACCACCAAAAGCAGCCACTGTCCGCATAGATGAAATGACCTCATCAGCCACAGACCCTGCCTTGGCATAGGCCTTCAGCTCAAAGTCTGTAAATTTGGACACACTCTAAAATCCAAAAGGAGAAAGAAAAACCAATTTGTTATTCAGTGATTGACACATATTAAGAAACATTTAGCAATTGGTCCTGTATCTTGTACTATGGCAGTGAGAACAAAAGCATACAAAACCCACTGATAACTTCTAACATTACACATGTGTGTCCAACTCTCCTTACTTTGTATGCTCCACCTTAGAATCAAACCTAGTAAAACTGCTTGTATCATTTTATGGAAACAAACATGCATAGATCTGAACAAACACAGGAAAAAAATCAAGTACAGAGCTAAAATATTCCAAATCCGTGACACGTTTACATAAAGTTAGAATATGGGCACAAAAATGAAAAATAAAGAAATGAGAAATCTGTTTAAAAAGAGTTAACTGGGCAGTGTGTTCGGTTTTTAGCATATCAAGGCTTGATCCATTTGAGTTTGCATATTAACTAATCACAGGTTTGAAGAAAGTTAAAGGTACTGAGGTGTGGGGGTAGAGAAGCTGAATACAGTGTTGACAGAGACTCTGAATTCCCTTTGTAGAAGTTAAAGGATTCTGAGGTGGAACTGGATACATCCTTATTTCCCATGAATATGATTTACTACTGTAAAATTACTAAGCAAACATCAAAGTAGTCATGATTGTGTTGACTGAATGTAGTCAGAAAAAGAAATTTAAGATTCATATGTATGACTCTTCTTTTCTTGGAGAGAAGTAAAATGACCCCCTTACCAAACCTATGATAGCTGCTCCAAATCCAATAAGAGGACTGATAGAGATAATAACCAAGGTCAGTTTCCAACCTCTGTAAAATCCCAACAGGAAGCCGAAGACCGCTGAGGTCATGCGTTGGATGAAGACAGCCAGTTGGTCAGCGATGGCGTCATTGATTTTATTGATATCACTAGAAATGAGAAAGACAAGGATCACAGAAACTGAACTTGGTCAATTAAAATGTTTTGCTGAAAATTCTCATTCTTTCCCTTCTAAACCACCTCCGTATCTCCATTACTCTCAAGTAGCAGATCAGCCTCTCCCACCTTGGATATTTTTCTGCACTTTGGAATACCATCAGCATGCCATCAGTATGACATCCTCATAGCCAACTAAGTTTGTCCTTAACTCAGTTGACTCAACTTAGGTCAAAGTAAATGTTGACGAAAACCTCTACAGGGATCTTATTTCTCTTTACTCGGTCTGTCTTCAAGCACCTCTTTTTGTGACTATTAAATCTTTCTGCTTCAAAGTTCTAGTCACATTGCACCTCATCCACAAGCGTTGTGTAACCGCCCCCACCCCCTCCAGAGGAATACAGCTGTGAAGATCACAGATACTCTAAATGTGAAATTAAGCTCTTCAGTAAATTACTTCAGCATTTTGTGTCTTAACTTCCTCATATATTATGGACATAGTAACACAACTTGTTCCTCCCCAACATCCCAGGCAGAAATGAGGACTAAATTAGGTAATATACGTAATGCTTCTAGAATAGTTGTCATCAAGTAATAAGCAATCAGTATGCATTATCTTAGATTATTTACTTGTTTGTTCCTCTTATCCCTCCTGCTAGATTACAGATTCCTTAAGAGCAGGAATAAAAAATAGTGATTCTGGGTCCGGCGGCATGGCCTAGCAGCTGAAGTCCTCGCCTTGAACGCACCGGAATCCCATATGGGCACCAGTTCTAATCCCGGCAGCTCCACTTCCCATCCAGCTCCCTGCTTGTGGCCTGGGAAAGCAGTCGAGGACGGCCCAAAGCCTTGGGACCCGGCACCCATGTGGGATACCCAGAAGTTCCTGGTTCCTGGCTTCAGATCGGCATAGCATCATCGGCCGTTGCGGTCACTTGGGGGATGAATCATCGAATGGAAGATCTTTCTCTCTGTCTCTCCTCCTCTCTATATATCTGACTTTCCAATAAATAAATAAATCTTTAAAAAAATAGTGATTCTGATTTTTAACTGGATATACTTACGTTAAATTCATATTCCTGAGAACTTTCCTTTATTTTCTTGTCCAGAATGAACAAAGAGGACTTGGGCTTTAATTGAAAGAAAGCTCTTAAGACATTATCCAGCACTAAGACTACCTAATTTGAGCAAGGTGAAACATCTATTCCAGGTTCCAGCATGTAGAATGTGGAGCAGGTGCCGGGGTCAGGGGTCTTCTGTCTGCTTTATTTTCACCGTATTCTTTCTTCAATCAGACTTCACTGTTTAGTTCAATAACCTTCTACTATTTCTAACCACTCAGGGCTCACTCAGATTCTCCAGTGGACTAGGAATGCCTTAAAACATTGTGGTATCAATTAGATTTAAATCCAATGTTTTAGTTTGACTCTTTCTCAAAGTATAATTAGAAATTCTGTTCATTTTTGCTTGCAGAAACTGCCTCCACAGAAATGTAAGATAAATATTTTGGACTGGGTTGATTTCCTTACCTATGCACAGATTGTGATATTCTCCAATTTTTCCCTTTGAGGATAAATGCTCCTACTTCTTTAATCTCATTCCTATAACAATTCATTTTTAACACTGAACCCAAGAGTTTACAAACTAAACTGCAGCATTTCATCTTTAATTGTTAGTGTTGCTAAGGAAAAAAACTGTGAGACCTTTGAAAGTCCAGCTTAAGAGACAAATATGTGTCAAAAAAGGAAAATATTTTAAAGTTATAATTCGATATAGAAATAAGTTTCACTGAATTTTTTTAAAATACACATGTGAAAAGCATTTCTCTCCCAGTTACTTACTCAGAGAATCTTGTATTCAATTCTCCCACTGAATTGCAGTCAAACCATCCTATTTCCATTCTCATTATCTTCCTAAAGTAAATTTTTCTCATTTTTTGTATCTGATGAGCTGCAGCAAGTACCCAAAAGCATATCTGAAAAGGACAAAGGGATGTCTAACTTTGTGATCTTACAGGTAATTTTTTAACTTCTTTTTTCAGAAGAAATATTTTCAATGTCACAATGGAAAACAATGGGGAAATCACTCATAATAAAACCTTTTCTGAGGATTCAGGTATGTGTGCAGACAACAGATTATGAGTCAGGGTAGACAGAACGGCATCAGACAGGACAACCAAAAATGGGTCAGCTCCAGCTCTGACATTTAACAGACCTCTGACTTTGGTACTTGGGTTATCATGGTTCCATAATTTCATGAACAAAATTAGATTCACACGATCAAAAACGTTATTGCTTTTAAATCAATACTTTTAGATGTCACTTTTGAGTGACGTTTTATCTTGAGAAGGCTGTCTACAAGCATTTATGCATAGTTTTCAGATGAGAATTGTCAGGAAATATCTGAAAAATTACTCCACTGTTGATAAATTTCCCTTAACTACAAAAAGTGAGCTATTATGAAAACTCCCAGTGTCAGAATGGGAAAATGGTTTTATTTCTCCTTTTAAGTGACACAACTTGGAATTCTTGAATAAATCAGACCCGTCATCATTATTTTTCTGTAGAAAAAGACAACAGTTAAAACAGTTTACTTCCCTAATAAGAGCTAAGTAATCCTTAGCCCTTCTCTCACTTCAGTCTAGAATGTGCTCTAGATTTAGATTTACAGAATTAGGGTTGGGAGGCAATTTGTTGAGACTTAAGCAATGAAAGAGAAAAAACATTTTTCTTCGCTCCGCCTCTCCATACATAGTGTGTTCTTCAGGATACTCACCCTCCCCAGTAAACATCTTAACTATCCATTTCTGGGATCAACAGAGATGCTGAAGAGGGAGCAGGCAGTGAAGTATGAGACATTCCAACTGAGACACTATACAACATTTCTCTGGGCAACTGCCAGAATTCTCTTCAGCTGTCCTAGAAGAATCCCTCCCCATTCTCAAGTCCCCCCAAAGTAGAACTGCACTTCTTAGGACTTCGGATGTCTAAAAAATTAACATGCATTCCATTTTCATGTCTTTAAGCCCAGATCTTGACCGTAAATAACATAAAGGCACTACTCACTTGAATATATCCCGTGATAAATACTGCGAGACCAATCCCAGCGTAGTAACTGGCAAACCTGATCATTTCACTTTCAATGTCCAGAAACCTTCAAAATCAGGGAGGGAAATAAACAGAAAAAAATGTTAAGACTTACAAGTGAAATATCGCACAGATGACATTTGTACATACAGGGGAGTCAAAAATATATGTATTATACCTTTCTGTCAAACCTAAGCAAGGTATTTTGTCTGTGCAAAATTCTACACATTCAAACCAAATCCCTAAGAAGTTTTCACAATGCCAATCACAGTAGATACACATATCTTAATTTTTACAGGCAGAGATACTAGAACTGTGGAATAACGAGTCGGCAGTTATTAGAAGTGAATGGGTCCTCAATGTCAGGGCTGACTCAGTTTACCATCACTCCTTTCATTTACATTTAATGCAGTGATAAAGCCATTAGTCAGAGAAGGGTTTTAACAAGCCCGACTATCTGAAAAGACATTTGCAGAAGTAGGTGTGTTGTAAATTGAGAGCTTATTTTTATCATTTCAAGAAATCTAAACCAGCTTTTCAACTTTTTCATCTCAATGAGATACTGGAGAAAGTATGCATATCATCTTTCCACAGGGGAGAAAAGTCCTGCATTAGTCCTGTCTCTCTGACCACTGCCCATCACAATCTCCTATGACTACAGCCCAAGGCAATTTTACCAGGAAGATTTCTGAGGTTGACGAGAAATTACTCCCTAGGGAATGGCAAAACAGTCTTTCAGCATTTTTCCCCATAGAACTACCATATTTGGCACAGGATTTTGGATTGGAAAGTCCAGAGAGGTGAAAACATATACATTCTGAAATTACTTTCAGGAACTAGGAAGTTTTAGTGAGAAAATCAAGAAACTGTTGAGAATTTTGATCCTCAGGGACAAGGTGGTACCAAATACATTTCTTTAAAAAATCAAGAACTAGCATCTTCAATATGGATGTTGTCATCTGTGTTCTTTCTACTTTTTACCAAGCCTTTAGGCTGTGACTTAAGTTATTCCTATCCTTTACTGAACTCAAATCAAGAAATGATACATAACTCATGTAATATACAACAAACTATTTTTCCACAACAATTTTATTATCGTTTTACTTTATTGGTTAGTATATTTCTTGATTATGTTTATATGGAGTGTATTTCATTAGGGATAGAACTGGAAATATACTGATGGTTACACATTCTGAAACCTGAGCAACTGCCATGATATTCCCCTGCAAAAGAGATAAAATATCTTAAACGTATGCATTCTGTCTCATGATAACCAAGCTGAAGCCTAAAAATACACAAGTCCTAGAAAGTCACAAACGAATGACCTATATATGAATATCCATAATCAGAGGCCCTTATAAAAACTAAGTTTCTTGGTACAGTGCATATAATGTAGTATCATACATTGCAGTATGCAGCTCTACTCCCAAATAAAAGATGGACTCCCAATGAAACTACTGAATATATCTTGACAATAGGATGGTGGACTTCCTTATAACTTCTATAATTACAATGTCATGATACTTAAAAAGCAGAATGATGGACTTGTTGACTATACTATTGCAATAACATAGGGGAAAAGAGTAGAGGGAGCAGGGGAAATGGGGAGACTGAAATGAGAAATCCTGAACCTATGGAATTGTCTCATGAAAATTTAAAAAAATGTATTATCATAAGTGATTGACTCTAATATAGTCATGTACTACACTCCATTTTTGGTCAACAATGGACTATAAACCCAATGGTGGTTTCATCAGGTTATATTACTTAATGGTCTCATCTAAGTTTATGTGAGTATATTCACTGATTTTGTTTAAAACCCAATATACCTAATGATACACATCTCAAATGAATCCCCATCATTAAGTTAGGCATATGTGCAGACACTTAAATCTGTGATCTTAGCTTTTATCTTGTGAAATAAAATGTCAGCATCCAAAATCAGAAAACTGGATAATTTATCTGAAAGGTTACTTAGATTTCTTGTGATACGTTCAAACAGAAGTGATAAAATGCCAATCATGAAAAAATTCAGCTACCAGCTCCGAACACACATGTATGGATTGCCAGGATTTGGCACCAACCTTGTCCCTGGATTTCCTGGAGCAAAACTTAGGACTGTTCTATCATTGCTGGATGGTGCAAGTAAGAATCATGTGTAGTTCATGGCTCTTTACACTGCTGAGATGCTCCTGAGCATCTTTCTTAGGAGGTATATAGGGGGTCAGAAAGCTATGAGAGTTTTAGAGACTACTTGAGAATATTTCTAAAGATATAAGCTAAACCTTTCAGCTTGGGTCCCTTGATCACACATCAAGCTCAACACATTTGTGTGATAGAAACAGGGTAAGGGAAATCCCAGAGCCTATGGAATTGTATCATAAAATTGAAAATAAAATAGAAAGAAATAAAGAAAATGAAGCATTATTCTATGATGTGGACCAAATGAACATAATTGATAACTACAGAACATTTTATATCATAGTTGCAGAATACATATTCTTTTAATCAATGCATGGAACTTGCTCTAAAATAGACCATATCTTAGATCACAAAACAAACCTTAGCAAGTTTAGTACCTTTTCTAACCACAAGAAATAAAGCTGGAAATGAACAACTTGAGGAAATTCTATAAAATATGGAAATACATGGAGACTAAAAAATACACTGCTGAAGAAACAGTGTCATAGAAGAAGTCAAAATAAAAAATTTCTTAAATTCTGGAACAAATAAAGATAACACAACTGGGATACCATGAAGGCAGTGTTTAGAGAGTTCATGGCATGTCATGCTCTTATCAACAAATGCTTATATCAAGAGATGAGAGAAACATCAAATAAATGATCTATACATTCACCTCAAAGTCCTAGAAAAATAACAAACCAAATCCAATGTTAGTAGGAGTAAATAAATAATTTTAAAAGGAGAAGAAATAAAATTGAAACAAAAATGCATAAAACTGGTGAATTTAGGAGCTTTTTTTTGAGGATATGAATAAAATCAACACATCACTGATCCAACTAACCAAAAAATGTGGGAGAACACCCAAATAAATAAAATCGGATATGAAAGAGCAGATAAAGTAATGGACACCACAGAAATACAAAAATCATCAGGAATTATTACAAGCAGCTATATGCCAAAAATTGGAAATTCTGAAAGAATCAGATAGATTTCTGGACACATACAATCCACCTAAATTCAGTCACGAAACAGAACAATTCAATAGATCAATAAGTAAGATTGAATCAGTAATAAAGACCCTCCCAACAAAGAAAAGCCCAAGACCAGATGGCTCCACTGTTAAATTCTACCACTTTTCAAGAACTAAATCCAAGATTTCTCAAACTATTCAAAACAATTGAAAAGAAGAGATCCTCCCAAACTCCTTATATAAGATCAACATTGCCTTAGTTCCCAAGCCAGAAAAAGATAAAAGAAAGAAATATATATAGATCAATATCTTTAATGAACACAGATGCAAAAAAAAAAAATCAACAAAATGCTAACTAATCAAATTCAACAAGGATTTAACAGTTTTATACGGGGATGCCTGAACATACTCAAATTGATAAGCAGAATATAGCACATTAACAAGCTGAAAAATAAAACCATACTTAATGTTAACAGAGAGAAAGAATTTGATAAAATATAATATCCTTTCATGATAAAAAAAAACCTTAGGCAAATTGGATATAGATGCACAATCAAAGCAATGTACGAAAAACTCATATCAAGCTTAATATTAAAATGAGGAAAAATTTGAGGCTTTGCCAGTCACATCCAGAACCAGACAAGGACAGCCTCACTCTCACCCTGCTTTCAATATAGTCCTGGAGGTTTTAGCCAGAGCCATTAGGCAAGAAAAAGAAATCGAAGAAATGAAAATTGAAGAAGGAAATCAAGCTATCCCTACTTGCAGGTGACATGATTCTCTATGTAGGAGAACTGAAAGACTCTACAAAATACTTTTGGAATTCTTAAAAGTTAAATAAAGTTACAGGATATAAAATCAAAACACAAAAATCAATAGTCTAAGGGCAGCAATCCAGAACTGATGAACTATCAAAACTGTTTGAGCAGGACCCTTGGAGCGCGCCTCCTGTTGGGGATCTGGGATGGGTGGGAGGTTGGGTGGTGCTTTTCCCTTTGTGACCCCCCTAACCCCAGATACAGGGAAAAATGATAATATTAGCATGGAAACAATGTCATTACCCACTTTCACCCTGTAGCTCTTGACCCTTTGTACCCTAATCAACTAAGATCATTAAAAAAAATTATGTTAAAAAAAATCAATAGTCTGTGTGTACACAAAAATTCCATGACTGAAAAGGAACTCATAAGATCAGTTGCATTCACACTGGCTGCAAAAGTTTTTAATAGCTTGAGATAAATATGGCCAAGGATATGAAGGATATCTATGATGAAATATTAAAGACAGGAATAGAATAAGACAGCAAAAAATGTAAACATCTTCCATGGTCAAGGATTGGTAGAACTAATAATCTCAAAATGTTCATATTACTGAGAACACATAAAAATACTATCCCAATGAAAATATTTATAAAATTCTTCTCAGATCCAGAAAAAAATGATGTTGAAATTGAAATTGAAACATAAGAGACCCTGAATAGCTAAAGCAATCTTAAACAATAGAAACATACTGAAGGTATCACACACAGCCTGGTACTGGCACAAAAACAGACGTGAAGTTCAACAAAAAGAATAGAAGGCTCAGAAATGAATCAAGAAAACACGGTCTCTTCTACAACAATTCTGGGAAAATTGAATGCATATGTGCAGAAGTATGAAATAAGATCCTTACCTTATACCTTATACAAAAACCAACCCTAAATGGATAAAAAGTATACATTTATTACCTGATACCAACAATTTACTTGAGGAAAACATTAGAGAAACTCTGCTAGACATAGGCATTAAGAAAGATCCCAGAAGCACAGGTGATTAAAGCAAAAATAAACAAATGAGATTATGTTCATCCATGAAGCTTTTGTCTTGCAAAGGAAACCATCATCAAAGTGGAGAGAGAGTCAACAGAACAGGAGAAAATATTTGCAAATTATGCAATCCATAGAGGGTTATCCAGGAGAGCGCAAGAAACTCAACAATAACACAAGTAATCCAATTAGGAAATGGACAAAGGACATGAATTGATATTTTTCAAAGAATGAAATACAAATGGCCAACATATACATAAAAAAATGTTCAGAATCACTAGTTATCAGCGAAATGCAAAGAAAAAACACAATGATATTTCTCTTTACCCTAGTCATAATGACTGTCATCTGAAAATCAAAAAACAAAAAAATGCTGGAGAAGATGTGGATTAAAATAAAAGTAATGCAATTCATTGTTGGTGGGAATGAACAACCATTTATGGAGGACAGCTTGGAGATTCCTCAGAGATTGAAAACAGGTCTGCCATGTGCCCTGCCATCCACTCACAGGAATTCAATCAAATCTGGTTAAACTAGCGCATTGTTTGTAGCCCCATGTTTACTGTGACTTAATTCAGAATAGCTATGATATAGAATCAACACTGATTCCTTTAAGAGACAAGTGGGTAAAGAAAATGTGGTATGTATATACTATGGAATATTTCTCAGCTACAAAAAATGAAGTCCTATCTTTTGCAACAAAATTGATGTAACTGGAAGGAAACCGTTATACTCAGTAAAATAAGCCATTCACCAAAAGGCAATTATATTTTTCCTGATCTGTAGTAGCTGAGTACAAAAATGTCATTCATATAAGTGAGATTGATATTTTGAGATCTGATTATTATTTATAACATTTGTCTAAACTTTGCAAGAACAGCAGTGTTTTTTTTTTTGCCTAGAAAAAAGAAAGAAATGTGTTATATTGTAATTTTAATGATCTCTGATTACTTTAAAATTTGCTGAATCTAGATGAAATGGTCATTTGGTCATTTTTTCACTCGGTGGTTTATAGACACTGTCTACAGTCCCACTAAGCTACAGTCTCTGCTTTTTACTTGTTCAACTTCTCATTCAGTGAAGTATTAAGTCATTTAATGTAATATAAATTTAAAATACATTATCTCAAAAAGTAGAAAAAAGTAAGAGAAAGGGAAGGGAGTTTATATCATATGTTCTCAGAATTCTATCTACAAATCACACTAAATGTTATAAACTGAATAAAAATTAAGATAAAATTTTTTTTAAAAAATGGTAGAAACCAGCAAGAATACATGAAACATTCTCCAGCATAAACATATGCTAGACCACAAAATATACTTCAAGAAGTTTAAACTGATTACACTCGTACGAAGTATTTTCTCTGACCATGATGCAATGAAACTAGAAAATAATAACAAATTTGGGGATTTCAGAAATATTTAGAAATATCAAAATTATATGGATCCAAGAAAAAATACAACAGCAAAACTAATAAATAACTAGTTATAACTGAAAATGAAAATACAACATATGAAAACTTATGGAATGAGGCTAAAACAATTCTTAGAGGGAAATTAACAGCTTTAACTATGTATACTATAAAAGGACAAATCTTTAAGTCAATATGAGAACCTCACCTTAATAAGCAGGATCAAAAAGTTAAACCAAGACTAAAATAAGCAGAAGGAATGAACTAAGAACACAAACAAAGCAGAAATTTTTTCAAAATGAAATGCAATAAATACAACTGAAGTTGTTTATTCTTAAAAAAAGAAGAACAAAAGTGACAAATCTCACATTAGGCTGACCACTAAAAAAGAAAAAGAAGAAGATGAAGAAAAAATGAAGAGGGGCATTACTATCGAGTTTACAGTAAGATCAGTATTTCACTGTACATCAACAAATTAGATAAGTGAGACGATAGGTACAAATTCCTGCACAAAGCACAAATTACTCAAGCAGAATCAGAAAGATGTGTTTTGAAAATTAGTGAATTAGTGAAGGACCTCCACAGGAAATGCTTGGGAAAGAAACTCTGATAGGTCACAGGTATATGAAGAGATTCTTAACATCACTAATCAGTGGGAAAGCAAACCAATACCACCACAAAGAAGCCAGCAGATAAAGATATTGCCTGCCTTGCCAGCATCCCATATAAGGTGCCTGTTCAAGTCCCAGTTCCCTGATAATGCAACTCCCTGCTAATGACCTGGGAAAGTAGCAGAAGATGGTCTAAGAGTTTTTGGGTACCTGAACCCATTTGGCAGACCCAGAAGAAGTGCCTGGCTCCAGCCTGCCCTAACCCTGACCATTGCAGTCATTTGGGAAATGAAACACTGGATGGAGGATTCTCTCTTCATGTCTCTCTTTCCCTAGTCTTTCTCCCTCCCTCCTTCCTAACTATGCCTTTCAAATAAATAAAATCTTTAAAGAAATACAACATGAAGTATCTTCTTATATCTGTTAGAGTAGTCATTATTAAAAAGAAAAAAGTTATCAAGTATTGGCAAATATATGAAGAAAAAGAGCCCTCATACATTATTGGTGGCTATATATACTAATACAACCATTATGGAAAAGTATAGCGTAGCCTCCAAAATAGTAAAATAGTTGGAATCTGCTAAGGAATGTACAACAACTCATGCACCACATTGTTAAACAAACAAAACTACCAAAATGATCTAGCTAAATAAAGAACTACCACACGATTCATCAATCCTGCTATAGGACATATAATAAGTATATGAAATCACTATGTTCTCTTGAACTTTATTGCATATGAATTGTATGCCAATAAAGTTGTTTTAAAAGTGAAAGAATATAACTTCCAAAGAAGGTTTGCTTCCATAAGATCACTGTACGTTGCTGAGAAAATAGACTTAAATCGAATTGAATCACTGGCTCTCATGCCTAGACTGATTTCCTTGTTACAACACTCCTCTCCGCTACCCACAAAACCACACCAAACTTGGCCTGTGTTCAATGGAATTTGGCAGGAATTGTGATATGTTTCTTCCACAATGGAGTTAAAAAAGACTTGTGGCTTCCAATTGAATGTTCACACTTTAATTGGCTATAAAAAGATAAAATAAATTGCACTATGATATATTAGTTTCCCCTTCTTTACCTATTTTCATTCTTGCACTTTATTGCTTGACTTTTCTGGGTAGAAATCCTAACAAGACAATCAGAAGACCTGATGTTTTGTAATCCTTATCAGTGTTATTCATTGACAGCCACTTGGAAGGCGTTAGCCCAAAGAGTCCCTGCTTGATTACAACTGGTATGTGAAAACCAAACCAATAAAAGAGTGAAATCTGCTCCTACCATTACACATGCATACTTACATTACTAAAACTACAGAGTTGCCTTGTGTCTGCCAAAAACAATAAATCTATTAAGATAGGTGAAGAAATTGTGTTTTCAATTATAGACTTTTTCCGAGGAAGAAATTTGATGAAGACTTGGGTAACATGTTACCAAAGCATGTTAATTCTTCGTGGCAGGAAAGTGTCCTCTCGCAACCTGTCTCATCTGGGTGTGTTTTCACATTATCTTACTACACAGAATCTCAACAAATATACTTTCTTAATAGTGTAACACATAGCATTCATGTCAATGACCATAATTCACACAGTACATAACTTGTCAAGGAGTGCCTGGCAAAGCAATGGCCTAAGAAAGCTATGGTCTACATAATTTCAGGAATCTGCAAAGAATGCTTTTTTTCTTTTTTTGAAAGAAAAGAGCAAACATTCCTTTACACATTTGCTCTCGGGAATGCCTTCTTCCTCTGTAAGCCCGAGCCTGCACTGTCTGCTTATGCAGCTGTTCCTGTAAGAGGAATCAGAATGAGGGGCCATCACAGTGAATTCCTTCCTTGATGATGACCACGATCCAGGCATGAAGGTGGATTTGCTCTTGAATTCACCTCTCACACATTAGTAAACACCTAGGAGTATGGATGAACTGCAGACTTGGATCCTGCTCACGCTTATTTACAAATTACAAGGCATAAGACATATAGTTATATATATAGTTTACTTTTTGTAAGCAGTCTGGATTCATGCTTATTGAAGCCAGTAATTAGGCATTCCCCCCGAGCAGTAGAAAGCAAGGTCCCACATGACTGCACACGGTCCCCAGATCGAGTCGTACCCCTGCCTAAGGCTGGTGGGGGGCAGATAGCCTGCAGTCCTAGTTTGACATTAAAAACACCAATAAACTTAGTATCTAGATGACAGCAAACTTTCACTCACAGCATCAACATGTTATGATCATGATGTACAGAGCAGTCACTTTCAACTTTGTTAAATTAATAAAGCACGGTTTAAATACTGATCTTAAAAGGCCAATCCAAAAAAAAAAAAAGTGCTAACAAAATCAAATAAACTAGCAGCATACCTGTTGCATTTTTAGAAAAGACCAATTCTTGGGCCTTCATCTAGGCCCCCTCTTAAAGGCTGGGCTTATCTTTGTTTGATTTCCCCATAAATATATATATATATTTATTTATATTTATATTTATATATATATATAGTTTTTTCCCTCGAAAAAACATTCTTTATAAGCATGCTTAATAGTTTGGGTCAATTTACATCATACATGAGGGAGAGTGATTCTAACACTCCTTTAAAGTAGTTCTGTCTCTGCAACATAAATGCAAGCCTTCCAAAGACTGTTAAAGAGCTTAATCTCTGTTTTGCTAAAAAACAAAAAACCCTGCCCTCTTTAGGATCAAAAGAAATTTCAAAGTTCAGGAAGGAATGCCTAAGCATTAGGACATTTATTTCTAATGAGTGTGCTTGTTAATTTTTAAAGGGTAATTCTGCATGTTGCAAGTTATCCTGTGCCGTTTCCATCAAGCATCTGCAGTTTGTAATTACGTGATTATTTGAACGTTCATTGATTGACTGATGGTCTGACTACCTAGATCTAAGCTCCGCAAAGATAACAAGCATGACTCCTGATAATTGTACCCTAGATGCTTCCATGAGTCCCCAGTGTATATGGATAAATAGAAAACGCTTGGTTATTCAGTTGAATGAGTGAGTGAAAATCTTAAGTCCATTTGCAGAACCATGCCAAGTGATTTTCCACCCAGGAAGTGCCCTGACCTTCATTCTTAAACCCAAGTAAGAGGATTCATAGGTGCAAATGAATTTGTTTGGAATCTGAGGCAGCATGCAACAGATGCAAAGTCCATGCCATCCCCGTGAGTCAGCCCAAGGACAGGCTTATCACCAGAACAGTCCCAGAGTGACTGAGTGTCTTGAGTTCTAGCTGTTTTTATGTGGCTGCCTTTCATTCCCAGCCTCACATCACTCTTTCAGAAAAATTGAAGGATTGGCTGAGACCTTTGGCCCCTGTTAGGGTAATGCAGTGAGCCCATTAAGTTTTCATTACAGAGAAAAGACAAGGATCCTCTGAACCCCCAGTCACTGCTGCAGAGCTAAGGAGCAGGAGGGACTTGGAGCGAGGTGGCAGGGCAGGGGTTTCTGCATGAGAGACTCAAGTAGAATTTGTGTCACCTGCAAGGAGGCAGTAAGTATTGGTAGTGTAATACCCAGGCCCAGAATCAACAAAATGGCACATTTTGGAGGTGTATTTGATCGGGGATTTCCAATTGTGTTTTTGATTTTTAAGATGTTTGATTTTAAATATGACTTTTAAGATGCTGTTAAGATTTTTAAGCCTAGTTAGAGGGGGAAAAACCTCAAGGTCTAGGAACATGGATAAATTTACATTTCTATTCACTCTGTTAGATACTACTCAACTTGGCAGTAAAGACTTATTTACATTTCGAATTACACAATTTGAAATGTGACCCTCTTCATACACATACATAAATAAACACAAAAAAATGGCAGCCTACCCACAACGTGTTCCATTTGTCACATTCTGGTTCAGGGAGCTGTTGACCCATACTATAGTGTTATTCACACAGGCTTTTCCTGGAATTTGGAGTTCTTGTAATTCAGTGTCATAGTCGATGAAAACATCTGTCATTGTGCCAAAAATGAGTAGCACGCCGGGCTGGGCTATCCCGTGGATGCACGCGCATATGCTTCCCACACACATCAGCCAAATGTCACTCCATGAAGAAAACCGGAACTTGGAAAACAAAGAGTTCAGAGACCATCATGAGTGAAAAGCAGTCAGGAGCACCACTTCATTTTAGTTATTAGATTCTCTTCAATGTTTCTCAACACTAAATTCTGGGGGAAACTGAGCAATGGCATTCGCACCAACTACACTAAAATAAATCGGATATTCAGTATCTAAAAAATTAGACTCTTCAATTGTTAGATCATGTTTTTTCTTGCTTGACTTCTGAATTCTTCTCTCTGTGTCAGAGGTTGACTTGAACTTTTTTGCTACTTGTCCACAACCGTGGGGTTAAACCACCCCCATCACTCAATCCATTGCCAAGGGAGACATGCTATGTGGGCTTTTGGTATTGAAATAAATTGGCTCCTAAAACTGACACTGACAAAGGGAGACATTTGTACCTTGCAAAGTTGCCACCCTGTGCAAATTTGGACTAAACAGTCCTATTATAATATTTGTAAAGACTCCTTATAAGAATACATAATATAATTCTATACATTTTTATTTTGTTTAATTTTTTTATTGGAAATGCAGATCCACAGAGAGAAGGAAAGACAGAAAGATCTTCCTTCTGCTGATTCGCTCCCCAAACAGCTGCAATGGCCGGAACTGAGTTGATATGAAGTCTGGACCCCAGAGCCTCTTCCAGGTCTCTTACATGGGTGCAGGGTCCCAAGGTGTAAGGCCATTCTCCAACACTTTCCCAAGTCAAAAGCAGGAAGCTGGATGGGAAGTGGAGCATCCTGGACATAAACTGGTGCCCACATGGGATCCCAGTGGTTGCAAGGTGAAGATTTAGTCACTAAGCTACCACACTGGACCCAGATGTAATTTCTATAATGACCTTTTCCCTTACTTAAATGTTACTTATGGGGTTAAGTAGGCATTTAGTTTCACAGTTAACATGTTTATATCCTAATCCTGAGTTTTCAATATCCGCGTGTGGCTAGTTTCAAGCTAACACCAACTCTGCAAGGCAGCAGCGATGGCTCAAGTAACTCAATCAAGTAGCTCAAACAGGCCTGGATTGGAATCATGGCTCCAAGTTTTGGCTCTGCCCAACCTTTGTCATTGTTGGACATTTAGAGAATGAACCAGCAAATAGAATCTCCGTCTCTGTCTTTCTCTCTGTGTCAATGTGTGTGTATGTGTGTCTCAAATAGATGAAATACTTAAAATGATAATTATGTATTTAGTCATTATTTTCTATGTTTTTCTGATCTATTGGACAGGATTTGTGGTTTAAACAGTAATGTGATTCTAGCTTTTATTCAATGTGTTATCATATGGGTAAGCCTTATTACTGAAAAAGTGATTATTATAGTTTAAAATTTGCCAATATGACTAAAGATTTAGCACCTTCTCCATGGTCTGAACAATTCAAAATTCACAATTGTGAATTATAAAATCTATGTCATAAATTTGCACAATTTTATTACCAACTGAAAGAAGCCAACTCGAATGCCATCATTTTTCTTCTTATCTTTTGACCTGAGGAGGGAAGCAAAGACTTGAAGATCAGACATTCCAAAACAGTGAAAAATTCTCCCCAGATGGTACTTGCATTATTTCATTCTTCAGCATAAAGGAAAACCTTCAAATTCCATTTCAACCCCAGTACCTTAAAAATCCAGATTATAGCATAGCTGTATCTCATGTTCAGAAGAGATTCACTACAGTTTTTTTTTCTGAGAGCTATTAAGAATAAATAAAAAGTTGCCTATATTTCCAGTTGTTCCAACAAATAACTATCTGCCCTTAGCCAGATAGTTATTTTTGTGAGTGTGCCTGCTTTTCCTTGTGGACAAACTGAAGGGGGTTAAATAGTTTATTTTAGTTTATTATCATTATTATTATTTTCCATGATACGGTTTTATAGGTATAAGGACTCCTCCTTCCCTTAATAATATTAGAAAGCTTCCTTTTAGCCCTGAAAGTCTTGACAAACAGGTTAAGTAGTGCTGATATGAGAGAACATTTTTAAGAACACTCACATAACTCTCCTGCACTTAGACTTCCTTGCGTTGTTATTCATTTCATTTCCCATGAAGCTGTGCTGACTTCTCTTTATTCCCCCAGCTTGAAGGATCTGTATTTGCATGTGTCACCTATTCCATGGTTGGATAAACTATAGATCTGCCAGGAAGAGCTACATTTTTGACATATTTAACTGCACTGTCACTGTGACTGCCCATGCATTTTTGTCTTCATTTCCTTCCTCCTTGCATACCTATTTGTCAACCTCAATGGAGATCCTCAGTTCTTTAAATCCACCAGTTTCAAATAAGCCCTTTCAAAAGTTGGCTTCCTTCCCCATGTACACCAGACCCCATGGCCTGGCATTTGAACCACACTCTCACCATCACTCTAACCTTTTTCCCAGATCTATTCTTGGAAAGCCCATCTTTGCATCCATCCAGCTGTTTGTTAGTTTGGCCTTCCAGAGAAAGCTTCACCTCCATGTGAGACACATTGAGCTTTTACCACCAAGCTTCTCCTCCAAATCAGAATCGTATCCCGAGTCCTTACTCAGACATGGTCCATAGGTGCCAAAGCCTGGCCCTGCTAGCTCTGTGAATTTGTCTCCTCCTCCTTGCCAGTTTGCAACGCCCAGGTCTCCTATGCATGTTTGAATGTTCCCACCTTTGCATGTTGGTGCCCTGAATTCGCTTACTAGAAGGGTCTTTTTTCAGATCCCACTGCCCTCCTTCACTCCTTCCCTAAGAGATCACCATCTCAACAGAGCATTAAATAATTACAGTGGTAGTGGTCTTACCTCCCATGTCCCACTTCCTGGCTCCAATCCCATGCTTACTTTTCTTCTTAGAAAGAAATTGATAGATTATCATTATTTACTATATGTTTTCTCTTTTCTGGATTGCTTATTATACCTCCACTAAAATACCTTCTTAAAGGCCAGACAGTTTTGCCTATTTTGCTCCTTTATCTATTTGGCACCTTTAATAGTGCCTGACACCAAGAAGGCACTGAATTAACCTTCATCTAATAAATGAATGCATGCTCACCAGCTGAACCAACAAGGTTATAGTCTTGCCAGGTGATTTTCCCATTCTATATTCACCTTCTCTAAAAGCAAAACTTCACACTCAACTTCTGTAATCGTCCTTTCATCTACACCCATGCTCAGAGGCCCATGTTGACCTTCCATTCCTAGCCCAATACTAACCTGACTACTCCCACCGCCTCCCTCTGCCAGGAATTAGTGGAAATGTCTTAAATTCCTTTCTACCACCTCTATGTCAAGAACTTATCGGTGGTTTCCTATCTTCTAAATTAGACCCTATCAAATCCCGCTTCCAAAATGTGACTAGCTGAGTTTCGTTTTATTTGAGAATTTAAAATTTTCAGGCAAATATAAATATCTAAAAACTAAATTTTAGGTTGTTCTTATTTGCCAAAAGGAAAAAATTGGGTGTTTGAAGATGTCTTCCTGGTCCATGAACTCATCCTTGATGTTGTACGCTTTCTTTGCTCACTCAGGTCAGGGATCTGTGCTGCTCCTGGACATGCAGGGGAGAGCTGTAGACCTCATAAGAAATATTCCAGAAGGGCTCTTAAAACTATCTTGTTTTTACAAAGAAAAGGAATACATTACATATCATCTTACAGGAAGAGTATGTGCATGGAAATCTGCTTTGCTTTGTGCTTTTTAAAGAATACTATGAATTTATTCAGGAAAAAAATGCTATATTGTTAAAATGGTACTCACCTTGATTTCTTATCATTATTAGCTGTCAGGATGAAAACAATGCATAAAGCAGTTAATTAGACAAAATGTAACATAGTCATTAAAATTTTTTCTCTGGGAAAAATATTCATATAAGTTATTTTCATTCATGGAACATTACAAAATAATTTCTTTTTGGCTTTCATCTGCCTCTCCCACCTCACACACACTAATTCTGACACACACTCCCTATCTACATATTGTAGAAAATTTTAGGCTTAGGATTTCTTCTGTGATTACATTTCTAGACTTTCTTCCAGTATATAAAATATATTCATTGAAAATCAGCATTTCTAAGTTAGTTGAAAATTTATTTTTTAAAATAAATACTTATTGACTGGTTCCCCAGAATTGTCACAATTTACCCATTAAAATGCACTTCACAAATCAACAGGACAGTAGGATGTCGCTGACACTTTCACCAGTAAAAGCCACAGGATTAAAGCATCTCCCTGTTTTCTTAGGGCAGAGCAGATAGAGGGCCCTGGATGTCAAGTTGGGGTTTGGGGTTGTGGGTACAAACCAAGGGAAAGGTACCCTAAGATACTTTGTCATACCCTGGTTGCTCTGGAATTTTAATTTAAGTAAGAATTGGGAAACATTACCGGGAAGCTCCTTGAAATATCACTGCCTTGTTGTTCTTTTTTTCTTACCTCTGTTCGGACAAGAGTCAAAGAAAAAGACCACTTACATGATCCATCTGGCTCAAAAGCATGATTCTCCTCCCCAAATTTCTTCACACTACGAAGAATTACTGAGTCAGACATGGTCATTCCAGTCTGCAGCCGGCAGCACTACAAAACAAAATAATCAATGTAATCATTTTCTCTTCTCTAATCAAAATAGACAAATGTGG
Organism: Ochotona curzoniae; assembly: GCF_017591425.1. NCBI lineage: Eukaryota > Metazoa > Chordata > Mammalia > Lagomorpha > Ochotonidae > Ochotona > Ochotona curzoniae. The sequence continues at coordinate 30,866,983 of NW_024465369.1, forward strand.
TTCAAGGAATATTCTTTGCTAATCAGTATTAGAGGAAAGCAGGTATCTAACTGTTTACTAATTTCATGATACAGCCTAATTATTAAGATAAACCTAAACTACTGAAGAAAGTAGTTGGTGGATGGATAGCTATTTCCACAAGCTATTTTAAACAAGTAAACACAAAAACCATGAAAATGGTCTATTGAATTGTAACTCTCTGTCTGTTGGCAAGTAGCACTCAAAGACTGCTAAGCAGACTTCTCTGCTCCTTTGTAAATACAGTGTCAAGGTAAAGTGCACCCAGCTAGGACCATGAGACCAGAGAAGCTACATTCTGCAAAGTGAAAGCATTACTAACAACACAAAAATGACTTAGGATTCAGGACATAGAATCCATATTTGACATAAAGTTCATGCTTCACTAACTTTTCAGAAACACAGTAACTGTGGCTAACTTTTTCAAGAAGATACAGTTAGATTCAATAAAGTCTTGGCCAATGGCTGGGATAGCTTGGAGTATTGCTGTGGGATAGGGAGTGACTAATGACAGATACAATAAATATACTTTTGGGAGTGACAAAAAGTTTCTAAACTTGGATTGTGGTAATGACTACACAACTCTGCTAATATACTTAAAAAAAAAAGTCATTGGATTACTTCTTTAAAGAATATGTTAGTTTTTCTACTTAAAAGAGTAATGAGAGATTCCATCCACTGGTTCTCTCCGAAGATGGCTACAGCAGTTAAGCCAAGCCAGAATCTAGGAACTCTATCCTGATTCCTTAAATGAGTGGCAGGGAGATTCAAGTACTTAGATCATTTTCTGCCACTTCCCCTAGCTCATCAGCAGGGAGCTGGAGCTGGAGCTGGAGCTGGAAGCAGTGCATTTGGGACCAAAACTGACACTCATATATACAATGCAAGGGTCGCAAACAATGGCTTAACCCAGTGTACCACAAAGCTGCTTGCATGAATTATAGGCAGTAAATAGGGGAACTTTATGACATACAATTTATACTTCCAACAGGCTATCCAAAATAAGACAAGTCATGTGATTAACTTCTAAGATTCAGATACAAAAGGCATAGTATAAAATCATAAAAGAATGAGTAAAAATTAACAGAAAAATATAAAACATTAGAGTAGACATTTAGATGTGATTAAGATGCCGGTGGCCCAAGTCAGAGTTCCAGTCTAATGATTCCTTACTCTGTTGCTAATTCCATCTTCCTGCTAATGCAGACTTGGGGGAGCAGCAGTGATGCTCAGATACAAGGGCTCCTGCCATCCACGTGAGAGTCCTGCATTGCATTCTTGGCTCCTAACTTTTGCCCCAATCCAGCTCTGACCTAGTCATTGCAGGCAAGTGATGCTTGAGTCAACAGATGAGAGCTAAACATAACTGACTCGTTCTAAAGAGCATATATTCTGAGAAAATGCTATTAAATAAGACATAAATAAACATGAATAAAACATATACATGTACATTTAGTAAAATTGCACATTAAAACTTTAAAATCTATTTTAAATGATTAATGATTACATCATTACAGAAATTAGAAAATGTTGAAAACACAATGCTGGGTCCAGCTCAGTAGCTAAATCCTTGCCTTGCAAATATGGGATTGTATAACCAGGTCTTGAACCAGTGCCTATAAAGGATGCTGGTGCCGCAGATGGAGTAGTTTGGTACACCACTGTGAGTATTTTTTAAATCACTGAATAAGGTGTTCAATATAATTCAATAGTTTGTGAAATACATATATAAGAAAAGCACTGTCAATTCCAGGAATGTAGTAATTATGAAAGGTTAAAAAAATGTTGGTCATTTTGATTGACTCAAGAGAAGTATTCAATGACAATCAACATCCATTTTTTGATTTCTGGAAATCTATAAAACTAGAAAAATCATTATTTGGCAACCCCAATGAATACATTTTGGTTTATGATCAACCATGAGTACTAAAATCATTCATTGAAATATTGGCAAGGACTGAATAACTTATAGCACAGAGTGTTTTGAACATATTGAGACAAGAGGCCTGTTATACAGAACTAATGAAAACATAAACTGATTGATTGAATGACTGTAATTTAGAAATATTTAGTAAGGCTGAGAATTTAATAGCACAGGTCCCAGAATAGCCTATTCTAGAAGGTCTCTAATAATTGTAAAATATTATTAACAGTGAATTGACATGGATGAATTTCAGCAAAAATACATTTAAAGGGATTAAGACAGCAAGTTTTAGAATGACACAATCTGATTCTAATTACATGAAAACTTTACATTCAAAGCAATGTTTATAATGGTTTTGAACATATAGATATGTAGTATATAATGTAGAGACTTGCTTGAAAATGCTTAAAGCTGAAGTAATGTTAGTTGGCTCAAAACTGGAAAATCAGGGCAGGAGCTCAGTGAAGCACTGTGCCGTGTCTGTACCTGAACAATTTTTATTCTTTTTTTTTTTAAAGATTATTTAATTTATTTGATAGAGTGGCAGAGAGATGGAGCCGGGTGAGGGAGAGTGCTCTTCCATCAGCTGGCTCACTCTCCAAATTGCTCTGATGGCGAGGGCTGGTCCAGTCAGAAGCCGGGATTCAGGAGCCTCTTCTAAGTCTCCCACCTGGATGCAGCATCCCAAACACTTGGGCCACTTTCCACTGCTTTCCCAGGTGTGTCAGTATGGAGCTGGAGCAGAAGCGGAACAGACACAAATCAAACCAGTGTCCATATGGGATGCTGGCCTTGCACATAGTGGCTTTATCCAATATTGCAACAATATCAAGCTCTATTTGCTTTTTAAGCACGTAGTGTTTACTATTCTTATTATTTGGGAGACAAACAAACAGAGACAAAGAGCTCCACCACCATCAGTTTACTCCCTTGCCAAATTCCTGCCAACAACTGGACCAGGGTTGGGCTGAGGGCTCCATCCAGGTTTCCTGCACAGATGGCAGAAGCCTAAACATTTGAAGCATCCCTGTAGCCTCCCAAGGTGTGCATTAGTAGGAAGCTGGAACAGATAGGGAAGTCAAAACCAGACTCTCCTATATCAGAGGCAAATGGCTATTCCAAAATGGGGTTCATCTTGTTAATTCGGTGTTCATTGCAATTTTTCCTTTCTCTATGATTTATAAATCTTCCATAATAAAATCTTAAAATTTTCACAAAGGCTGGTGAGATAGTTTTTAATAATAATAATAATAAACTTGTAGCACCTGGTGCGATAGCCTAGTGGCTAAAGTACTTGCCCGGCGTGCACCAGGATCCCATATGGGTGCTAGTTCGTATCCTGGCTGCTCCACTTCCCATCCAGCTCCCTGCTTGTGGCTTGGGAAAGCAGAAGATAACCCAAAGCCTTATGACCCTGTACCCTATGGGAGACCCAGAAGTAGCTCCTAGCTCCTGGCTTTTGGGTTTGTATCAGCTCAGCCCCAGCCCTTGTGGCCACTTGCAGAGTGAACAAATAGATAGAAGATCTTTGTGTCTCCTTCTCTCTTTAAAAACCTTGTAGCAGTTTAAGATTTATAGGGAAATTCTGTATATGGTAAAGATTCCACATACCCTAAACCCTATTACTAACACCTTATACCAATATGATACATTTGTTGCAATTAATGAACAAATATTGATAACACTGTTACAAGCAAAAGTGTATCATTTCTTCAAATTCTATTAGCTCTCATCTGAGTCCTTTTACTGTTCCAGATTTCAATTAGGCAGCTAAATTCATGACATTAAATCATCATGTCTCCTGAAGCAACTTTGGCTGTGACAGCTGACCCACTGACTATTCTCTTTGTCTTAGATGGGGTTTTGAGCAGTTCTGATCACGAAGTTGTAGAATGTGCCTTGACTAGAATTGGTGCCCTGACCGATGTTTTCCCACAAGCTACTCGAGGTTAGTACTCAGTGTGAAAGATCACAGAGGCAAATTGTTCTCAGACCATGTCGAGGATACATGCCGTCAACATGAAATGTCAAAAATAACTACAAAAATAAACCAGACACTGAGAAACAGAACAAGGAACACTCATTAACGAGTTTGTGAAGTTAGCAGAAAATGTGTCCAACATAGCTGAATTGCAGTTGAAGATTATAATATTTGCCGGTTGTATCATGCTTGAAGCCTTGGCCAAAAACATTTTGTTTTTTGTTTTGTTTTTCAAAAAGCAAGAAACTTTCTGAGGATGATAAACCAAAATAGTGTTTAGCTATGGCTGTGATATTATATTTTCTAGCTTCAAAACAAGATATCTATTGCTACCTTTGAGTCTCCAGTTGGACATTGGTGTCAGGAAAGCGCCATCACCCACTCCTCCAGAAGGGAGCATGAGCAGGGAGCTGGAATAGGAGCAGTCCCTATGGTGGGACACATCTGTTACCTTTTTGTTTTCAGTTCTGATTTCTTCCCCTCTCAAGTCAGAGAGTGACATTCATGGCAGGAAAATGCCCTGGCAGAGCTGGTATAAGAATGAAATGAGACTGTGTCTACAATGATTGAGACAGTCAGCAGCTACAGTTCTCCTGGTTCCCTTTTGCCCTTCAGACTCACAGATCAAGCTGCCTCTCTCCCTTTGCTTTTGGGGATCATTCACAACCAACTACACTCTAAAAAGCCCACTGGAGTGTGGAATCCACAAATGGAACTTCTGCTTTCTCTCCATGTCTCTTCAGGCACTCCATATGTAAGGTTTCATTCACTCAAGCTTTGCTTCTTTCTGAATGTTCTTACAAATAATTATGTCACTAGTTAAAAAGTTGGATTCTGATGGACAAAAATTCACGTGAAGCATGGTATTCAACATCCACAACACGGCCAAAGGCAACAGTGCTGTGGACTTACTGCTCTTGGAAACAAGGGAAAACACCCATGTGGTCCATGCGGTATCTCAGTAGGAGGGTGATAGAAAGACCCTGTTATTGGACCTGACTCCCATTAGGTAATTTGGGGGAAAGTCCAAGGAAGTGAGAATTTGCTCTAGATTGGATGTTGTCAGAGAACCAGGGCAAATCCATAACTGGGTAAACAAACAGCAGTCATTGGCATATGACATTTGTGGTTGCACAGTGATCTTAACTTTGTCTGTACTTAGACAAAATTACAAAGTAGCCCAATGCTATGTCATTCAATTATGGTCTCAGAATAACTTTGACTCAGTATTCTGTAAGATTCCTCTATCTAATAGGAAATAAGAACACCACAGAATTGTGCTACCAGACCAAACACAGATTTTAAGAGGCTGTTCTTTTTTTTTTTTTTTTCATTCTCAGGGTCAGATGGCTTGTTCAATTTCATTTTAACTTGTAGACTTCAATTTGGTTTTCATACCAAGAAGCTAAACTTCAAAAAGTGTATGCTTTCCAGAGTAAGGGCTATACTTAGTGAATAACTCAATAAGAAACAGAAGTGATTCCCTGACCCCTGAACAGCTCAGCATCCGCAGGGAGGCCTTTCCAAGGCCATTTTGTTGACAATGTTAATTACTCACACACACACAAAATCACCAGGAGTTTTATAAGTTTATG